>NC_140165.1:188230111-188975621 GCF_963971535.1 Notolepis coatsorum
AGGTAGAAGATGTGTTTAAATGTCATGGGTTTGAAAGGAATACTGGAGCACACTGGTATTCTTGTTTCTTCACTATACGTGGAAATAATTTAAACCAACGTTTCAAGAATGTATTGCCCTGTTGACCAAAACGTTGGTTTAAAGTATTCCCACATAAAGTGACGAAGCAAGAATGCCAATGTGCTTGTGAATTACTTTCAAATTCAAGATTAATTTCCTACTCTGAGAACCTGGCGAAAATGAAGGTGTGCGAACTTTGGTTGGGTGGGTGGTGGTTGTTGTGTGATGCTGTGGTTGCTGTGGTGGCAGGTTCTGTCTGATGGTGAAGAAAGGCTACAGGGACCCTCCCTACCACAACTGGATGCACGCCTTCTCTGTCTCACACTTCTGCTACCTGCTGTACAAAAACCTGGGCCTCAACAACTACCTCCAGTAAGTACACCACTCTCAACAACTACCTCCAGTAAGTACACCACTCTCAACAACTACCTCCAGTAAGTACATCACTCTCAACAACTACCTCCAGTAAGTACATCACTCTCAACAACTACCTCCAGTAAGTACATCACTCTCAACAACTACCTCCAGTAAGTACATCACTCTCAACAACTACCTCCAGTAAGTACATCACTCTCAACAACTACCTCCAGTAAGTACACCACTCTCAACAACTACCTCCAGTAAGTACACCACTCTCAACAACTACCTCCAGTAGGTACACCACTCTCAACAACTACCTCCAGTAAGTACACCACTCTCAACAACTACCTCCAGTAAGTACACCACTCTCAACAACTACCTCCAGTAGGTACACCACTCTCAACAACTACCTCCAGTAGGTACACCACTCTCAACAACTACCTCCAGTAAGTACACCACTCTCAACAACTACCTCCAGTAAGTACACCACTCTCAACAACTACCTCCAGTAGGTACACCACTCTCAACAACTACCTCCAGTAGGTACACCACTCTTACAACTATTATATACTATACTATATTATATTATTATATACTATTATACTATATTCAGCGACTTCGGGTTATTGAGAAGCGCTTTATAAATAAAATGAATTATTATTATTATTACTAGCTACTAACGTACTATACTGCTAACATGACTAGATTGGTATCAAAATCTCTCGCTCCCTCTCTCTCTCTCTCTCTCTCTCTCTCTCTCTCTCTCTCTCTCTCTCTCTCTCTCTCTCTCTCTCTCTCTCTCTCTCTCTCTCTCTCTCTCTCTCTCTCTCTCTCCAGGGACATAGAGATCTTTGCTCTCTTTGTATCCTGCATGTGTCATGATCTGGACCACCGTGGGACCAACAACTCCTTCCAAGTGGACTCTGTGAGTCTGTCTCATCACTTCCTGTCTCACCAGGCTGGTAGGCGTTATTTTTTTCCGTAGCCGCATTTTGCGGAGACGCTCTCTGATTGGCCACTGACTGACACTCTCTGATTGGCCACTGACATGTGCGCCCAATCGCGTGACGAGCTGTGTCTTTGCCCATTTCCGGGTCTAACAGCCTGCAAGCTACCTAACGCCTAGTTTATCACTGGTTAAGCTTAGGCGACTCTTTCGAAGTTGGTTAAGGTTAGAGTTTGGAATCAGGGCTGGTGTTCTATCGCCCTGCTCTAAGACAAACTCTAACCTTAACCAACTTCGAAAGAGTGCCTAAGCTTAACTTAAAGGACTATGTCGGCCACTGAAGGCGAGGATATTTATGAAAGACGAGGAATACAGAGGTTTTCCTTGTTATTTTGAGTTTTAACGAGACGGAAGACGACAGTGGTTTGGTCGTGTGAGTAATAGTACAGCTCCAGGGCGCCTGTACGTTAATGCCAAGCAAGCAGTGCAAAAATGCTTCCGCATTCGTCACCGCACGCTAGTGCGGTAAAGCGCCCTTCTTTTCAGACAAATGCTACCGTGCGTGCACCGGCGGCGGCGTGCTCGCTCAGGTGCGTGCGTGCGCCGGCGTGCTCGCGCGAGGTGCCCGCGCATGCGACACGAGCGGAGCTCAATATATATAAGTCACCGCCCCTTATTCAGTATCTAGCAAATAGCTCAATTGGCAAGGACACATGGCTGTGGATCCTATGGCTTGTTTGCTGGCGAGTTCGAATCCCATCGAAAATATTTTTTAACGTGATTTTTTTTTAACGTGTATTCTTTCGCCGATTAAGGTTAGGCATTGTTTCGGAGTTGGTTAAGGTTAGAACGGTTAAGTTTAGGCGCTGTTAAGGAGCTGGTTAAGGTTAGAGTTTGTCAAAGAGAATGGCAATATAATTTCTATGGTTAAGGTTAGGTTAAGGTTAAGGTTAGGCATTGTTTCGGAGTTGGTTAAGGTTAGAACGGTTAAGTTTAGGCGTTGTTAAGGAGCTGGTTAAGGTTAGAGTTTGTCAAAGAGAATGGCAATAGACAGCCTATTTCCGCGAAAATGAAAGGCGCATTACTGCATGCCACTACGGTAAATTTTTGCACTGCTTGCTTGGCATAAAGCTACACGCCTCCAGGGCGACGGAACTGCCCCGTGTAGGGGAGATAAACGGACATCTCCGGGGCGACGGAAACTGCCCCGTTTAGGAGAGAGCGACGGACAGCTCTGTTGTATGATATTTCATAAAGACCCCGATTGTGAAGTGACCCACCATCACCACCACCACCACCACCATCACCACCACCACCACCACCATCACCACCATCATCACCACCACCACCATCATCATCACCACCAGCTAAGTACCTAGCTTAGCTTCAGCTTAGCCTAACCTGAAAAGACAGGAAATAAGGGAAGATGCCGGGACTCGGCTCTCCCACAGAATGTACTAACTGCTTGAAGATGAGTATGAGGATTGTAGAGCTGGAGGCTCGGGTTTCTACCCTGCACCAAATCCAACAGGATGAGCAACTCATTGACTCTATTTTTGAAGCTACTACAAATATAGCCAACAATACCATGATTGGGACCTGGCCTATGCTAGTAGCTACAGAACAGCACCACCCAAAAGACGGTCCTTGGCACAACCAAGGAGCTAAACCAAAGCAGTGGACCACCGTCTAGGATAAAAGGAGAAATAAACGAACCAGGACCTCACCCCCGGTACCGCCAGGAAATAGTTTCAACCTACTCTCGGAAAAACGCATATCAACACCCAAAGCAAAGAGACTTAGAAGCGTGGCTAACGACGCTAACGAAGCAAACGGCGAGCGTAACGGAGCTCATGCTAACGACGCTAATAGCAGGAATACCGGAGCTCACGCTAACACTAGCGAAGCAATCAGCTGGCATGCCGGAGCTCACGCTAATGCTGGCGAAGCTAACAGCCGGCACATCGGAGCACACGCTAACGATGAGACGACGAGGAAAACAGAGCCACGAGAGCGTCGCAGTAACCGACGCCGAAGGTACGAGACTAACATTAACATGACGGCTACTGAGAAGGCTAATGGTACAGTTAGCGAGGCTATTTCACCAAGGCCACAAGACTGTGGTGAGAACCGGCAGACTCGGCCTAATCCAAAAACAAACAGCCCCAGAACTGTTGGAAAGAAAAATACTAACTTCACACAGAAAACAGACTGCATATTGATTGGAGATTCCACAACAAAGTACGTGGAAATGGCAAACACAGAAAATCGATATCTAGAAAACACATCTGTGAAGGAGCTGACCAAAACACTCATCGGGCCAGACATAACAAAAATTGTCATTCACACAGAGACATTGAAAGAGGATTTCACTTGTTTAATGAACACACTAGACAAATATCAGGATGTATCCATCAGTGGACCAATTGCATGCTATCGCAGAGGACAAGAAGCCTTTAGTCGACTCCTACATTTTAATTCATGGTTAGAATCTGCCTGTCTTACACACGGACTGAATTTCATTGACAATTTTAATGTGTTCTGGAATAATCCTGAACGCTTTCAGAGGAATGGATTCTTCCCAAACCACCTTGGTTCGAGGCTCCTAGCAGCAAACCTACGTCATGCCTTAGTGACTTCCAAGGGCATCAAACTCATGATACAAGCACGAGCACAAGGCGTCCTGTCCCCAGACAAGGCCATCATGGCCACCAGCAACCCGATTGATCAAATGTCCCCGAGAGCGCTAATCAAACCAGCTCATCATGCACTAGAGGAGATGGACAGTCTGCTAGCACCAAAAAGTTTATTAAATGAAT
The DNA here is from genome assembly GCF_963971535.1 of Notolepis coatsorum. NCBI lineage: Eukaryota > Metazoa > Chordata > Actinopteri > Aulopiformes > Paralepididae > Notolepis > Notolepis coatsorum. The sequence goes on from NC_140165.1 coordinate 188,234,297, forward strand.
AGTACAAACACCATGCCATCTTTCAAAACATACCGGTAATCTTAACCAGCCAATGGCATGGTAAAAGCTATAACAGATATACACCATCAATGCGTTCACCTGCTATTAAACTCAAAGCCATCAAGGTCAAGCCAAAGCAGACCTCCTCTAAAGAAGTCCAACAAATAAAATTAGCCCTCCTAAATGTCAGATCACTGAATAATAAAAAAAAATTAGTAAATGATCTGATTAAAGAAAATAACTTAGATTGCATTTGCCTAGTAGAGACATGGCTAAATAATGACACAGCTACATCAATAATGATTGAGGCTTCTCCACCAGACTATAATTTGTATCAAATACCCAGAAAAAATAGAAGGGGTGGCGGAGTTGCAGCAATTTTCTCCTCAAAACTCTTGTTTAGAATCACGGAACTAGGCGAGTTCATGTCGATGGAATATCTTGCCATTGAGCTGAAAACAGAATCAATCATTATTGTCACAATTTACCGACCGCCCAGACACTCACCAATATTTATACAGGAGCTCTCTGAACTGATCTCATTATGTGTTACCGGATATGATAAGGTGATCCTAAATGGAGACTTGAACATCCATTTTAATAAGAAAACAGACTCCAAAACTAGAAAATCTACTGGATAGCTTTGACCTAACACAACATATAACAAATGCAACTCACAAGCTTGGAAATACATAGTTATAACAACAACTGGGCTAAGCATAACAAATGTCTCAATAACTGAATTACCTGTCTCCGACCATCACTGTATATTTTTTGATACTCAAATAACCCTTACTAAAACAAAAAAAGAAATCATAGTTAAAAAGAGGCTCCTAAACGACAAGGCTGAATCAAAGTTCATTAATCTTATCAGATTACATGAACCACACAATCATGACAGCTCTCTAAATGAAATGATAGAAAATCTCAATGATGCACTGTATTAGATTAGATTCTGTCGCCCCACTAAAAATGAAAAAGAAAAAAAACAGAGCCTCGCCCTGGCTGAACTATAATGCTGTCAACAAATAAAAAAGGAAATGTCGTGCAGCAGAGCGAAAATGGAGAAAAACAAAAACCACCACATGCTGTGATATATACAAAGATGCTTTAACTGCTTATAATAAAACCATCCGCTTAGCAAGGAAAGACTACTTCTCTAAAATCATTACAGAAAATGCTGGAAACTCCAGAATCCTTTTTTCCACTATTAATCTACTACTCAACACTGCCCCTATACCTCCTCAGTCATCAACGGTTAAGTGTGAAGAACTTGCACTATTCTTTAACAACAAAATAACCTTGATCAGGGCCATCATTACTCATGATATAAATAAAGCTGATTGCAGCAAACCGTGCAATATAACCATGAGAAGTTTCACATGCATCACATTAGATGTACTCTGCAAAACTGTCTCAGAATGTAACTCCTCCACCTCAGACATTGACCCTATACCTACAGCTTTCGTCAAACGGGTGTTTAATAGTGTTTCAAGCCCTGTGCTAGATATCATAAACACTTCCCTTCGAACTGGTATTTTCCCAGATGCCTTTAAAACAGCAGTTGTAAAGCCATTACTAAAAAAACCTAACTTGGATAGTAATGAAATAGCAAATTATCGTCCAATATCCAACCTACCATTCATTAGCAAAGTACTTGAAAAGATAGTTTCAGTTCAAATAAATTCCTTTCTTGAAGAAAACAACATCTTAGAAGAATTTCAGTCGGGATTCAGAAAATATCATAGCACTGAAACTGCCCTCACCAAAATAATCAGTGACCTCAGGCTAAACTCTGACGAGAATAAGATCTCCATCCTTGTCCTGCTAGATCTCAGTGCAGCATTTGATACAATCGATCACGATATTCTAATCGATCGTCTTGAAAACTTGTCGGTTTCTCAGAACATGTGCTAAGCTGGTTCAAAACATACATCAGAGGGAGGAAATTCTATGTTAGACTAGGAGAGCACATGTCTGATATATACGACAACAACTATGGAGTTGCACAAGGGAGTTACTTAGGTCCTTTACTCTTCTCCCTTTACATGTTACCACTGGGTGATATCATCAGAGAACATAATGTAGATTTCCATAGCTATGCGGATGATACACTACTGTACATATCTGCTGAACCAAATGATACAGCGATTAGCTCCATTACAGACTGCTTACTGGCAATAAATAAATGGATGAGTAAGAACTTCCTGAAACTAAATGAGAACAAAACTGAAATTATAATTATCGGTCCCAAAACTAAAAAAGAAACGTTAATAAAGAACCTAGGAGGTCTAACCCCTTGGATCAAATCTGAGGTCACTAGTCTCGGGGTTATCATAGATTCAGAACTGAACTTCAATTCTCATATTAGCAAAGTAACGAAAACATCGTTCTTCCATCTCAGAAATATAGCAAAAGTACGACCATTTATTAATCAGAACGATGCTGAGAAGCTAATTCATGCATTCATATCTAGCCGGTTAGACTACTGTAATGCACTTTTCACAGGTCTCCCTAAGAAAATCACAGAGAGGCTTCAGCTAATCCAAAACTCTGCAGCCCGACTGCTAACTAGAACCAAAAGGAGAGAGCACATTAGTCCAGTCTTAGCTGCTTTACACTGGCTTCCTGTAACATTTAGAATTGACTTTAAGGTCCTTCTCCTTACATACAAAGCTCTAAATGGACAGGGACCTAGCTACATCACCAACACTCTAATAAATTACACGCCAGCAAGAACACTGTGATCATCAGCTGCTGGACTACTAGAGGCTCCCAGAAACAGTCAAAAGAGGATCGGTAATGCAGCCTTTATCAACTATGCCCCAAAACTGTGGAACAAACTACCCCAAAACATCAGGGAAGCCAACTCGCTAGACATCTTCAAAAGACAGCTTAAAACCTGTGAGGTTCGCCTCTTCCCTGGACCTAATTCCCTGTCTCCTCACCTCTCCAGCCCCCACCCTCGCGCTCGTTTAGCCTCGTCTGCTCTTCAGCAGCCCACACCCTTGGACTATCTGTCAGTATCTGTTTGATTGGTTCGTGCCGAACACACACTTCTAGTTCGAGTATCAATTACCATCACGCACCTGATGTGTATTCTAATTAGCGCCCCTGTGGGTTTTAAATACCTCGCTCTTCCCCTCAGTCCTGGTCGGGTCGTTCCGTATCATATCTCTATCAGCAAACTCCTACGGGAGGTTCTCAATCTGTAGGCTCCTACGGGAGTTTCTGTTTCTGTCTGTTATGCTGTTTCATCTCCGGCGTGAGATGCGCTCAAGCCTTCGCCACCTGTCGCCGTTTGCCTGGAGGGAGACACTGTACTGCGCTCTCTAATCCTCTACGGGAGGTATTCCAGTGTTCCACTCCAGACCTCCGAGCCAGACGCGCTCTTCACTCCAGACGCGCATCCAGACGCACTCCAGACGCGCATCCAGACTCCGCGCCAGACGCGCTCTTCACTCCAGACGCGCATCCAGACGCGCATCCAGACTCCGCGCCAGATGCGCTCTCCGTACCGGCGCGTACTCCAAGCAGACGCGCACCACTCAGACCTCCGCGCCAGATGCGCTCTCCGTACCGGCGCGTACTCCAAGCAGACGCGCACCACTCAGACCTCCGCGCCAGATGCGCTCTCCGTACCGGCGCGTACTCCAAGCAGACGCGCACCACTCAGACCTCCGCGCCAGATGCGCTCTCCGTACCGGCGCGTACTCCAAGCAGACGCGCACCACTCAGACCTCCGCGCCAGATGCGCTCTCCGAGCCGGCGCGCTCTCCTCCAGACGTCTAGCCTGCGCGCTCCTTCTCCATCCCTGTAAGCAGCTCCAGCCCTCGCCCCCCGGTCCCCAGCCCGCCTCCGCGGGCCTCTGTCCCTGTTTCCCCTCTCTAGTCCTCCTAGTCCTCCCTGTCCAGTCCTTCTAGTCCTCCTAGTCCTCCCTGTCCCCAGCCCGCCTCCGCGGGCCTCTGTCCCTGTTTCCCCTCTCTAGTCCTCCTAGTCCTCCCTGTCCAGTCCTTCTAGTCCTCCTAGTCCTCCTTGTCCAGTCCTCCTAGTCCTCCTAGTCATCCCTGTCCAGTCCTCCTAGTCCTCCCTGTTCCTGCCCTGTTCCCTTGCCCTGGCCCTGCCCGTTAGCCTTTCCCTTAGCCTTCCCCTTAGCCAGCTCGCCTCTTAAAGACACTGTGCCTATTTTCCCAATTCTTGTTTTCCTGTAATTTGTGTTCTCCCTTAAAGGGACAGTGCCGTTTTCTGTTGTTTTCAATAAATGCCCAGTTCTTGGCTTACTCTCATACCTGTCTTGTGTTGTGCGATTGGGGTCGGTTACAAACCATAACAGTACGACCCGACCAGTCGACGACCCCAGCCAGCACAGACGGTGTATGTTGAGTTTGCCTTTTTTTTTCTTTCTCTCTAGTTCCCCTGTTAGCCTTTGTTAGCTCCCCTGTTAGCTTGTTAGTTCCCCTGTTAGCTCCCCTGTTAGCCTGTTGACTCCCCTGTTTGCTTCCCTGTTAGCCTCGTTAGCTCCCCTGCAGCTTGTTAGGCCTCTACTACCAGCATGGCCCCAGTCTGCTAGCTTAGCCCCGGCTGCTAGCACAGCCTCTATGTTAATGCAGCCCTTGCTGCTAGCATAGGCCCTGTAGCTAGCCATGCCCAGGCAGCTAACCCGGTCCCTCTGCATGGCCTCCACTTTTTTTGTAGCTTTTCCCCACTGCTAGGACTGCCCTTTCAGCTAGCAAGGTCAGTTTTCTCCCACTGCTAGGACTGCCCCTTCAGCTAGCAAGGTCAGTTTCCCCACTGCTAGGACTGCCCCTTCAGCTAGCAAGGTCAGTATTCCCCACTGCTAGGACTGCCCCTTCAGCTAGCAAGGTCAGTTCCCCACAGCTAGGACTGTCCTTCCAGCTAGCTTGTTCTCTCTTGCTGGTCCAGCCCTGTCTGCCAGCCTAGCTCCGGCAGCTAGCGCAGCCTCTTTGTTATTGTAGCATTACAGCTAGCATAGGCCCTGTAGCTATCAGTGCCCTGGCTGTTACCCCTCAGCTCCTCTAGTTACCCCTCAGCTCCTCTAGTTACCCCTCAGCTCCTCTGGTTACCCCTCAGCTCCTCTAGTTACCCCTCGGCTACCCTAGTTACCCCTCAGCTACCATAGTTACCCCTCAGCTACCCTAGTTACCCCTCAGCTACTCTAGTTACCCTTCAGCTACTCTGTCCCTTTGCTAGCCCCACTTTTGTTGTAGCTTCCCCTGCTAGCATGGCCCAGTACCTTTTGTTTGTTGCCTTGTTTTGTCCCCTGCCCCTCTGTCTGTATTTTTGGGTCGCCCGGTGGCTCCCGTGGAGGGGGGAGTACTGTGAGGTTCGCCTCTTCCCTGGACCTAATTCCCTGTCTCCTCACCTCTCCAGCCCCCACCCTCGCGCTCGTTTAGCCTCGTCTGCTCTTCAGCAGCCCACACCCTTGGACTATCTGTCAGTATCTGTTTGATTGGTTCGTGCCGAACACACACTTCTAGTTCGAGTATCAATTACCATCACGCACCTGATGTGTATTCTAATTAGCGCCCCTGTGGGTTTTAAATACCTCGCTCTTCCCCTCAGTCCTGGTCGGTCGTTCCGTATCATATCTCTATCAGCAAACTCCTACGGGAGGTTCTCAATCTGTAGGCTCCTACGGGAGTTTCTGTTTCTGTCTGTTATGCTGTTTCATCTCCGGCGTGAGATGCGCTCAAGCCTTCGCCACCTGTCGCCGTTTGCCTGGAGGGAGACACTGTACTGCGCTCTCTAATCCTCTACGGGAGGTATTCCAGTGTTCCACTCCAGACCTCCGAGCCAGACGCGCTCTTCACTCCAGACGCGCATCCAGACGCGCATCCAGACGCACTCCAGACGCGCATCCAGACTCCGCGCCAGACGCGCTCTTCACTCCAGACGCGCATCCAGACGCGCATCCAGACTCCGCGCCAGATGCGCTCTCCGTACCGGCGCGTACTCCAAGCAGACGCGCACCACTCAGACCTCCACGCCAGATGCGCTCTCCGTACCGGCGCGTACTCCAAGCAGACGCGCACCACTCAGACCTCCGCGCCAGATGCGCTCTCCGTACCGGCGCGTACTCCAAGCAGACGCGCACCACTCAGACCTCCGCGCCAGATGCGCTCTCCGTACCGGCGCATACTCCAAGCAGACGCGCACCACTCAGACCTCCGCGCCAGATGCGCTCTCCGAGCCGGCGTGCTCTCCTCCAGACGTCTAGCCTGCGCGCTCCTTCTCCATCCCTGTAAGCAGCTCCAGCCCTCGCCCCCCGGTCCCCAGCCCGCCTCCGCGGGCCTCTGTCCCTGTTTCCCCTCTCTAGTCCTCCTAGTCCTCCCTGTCCAGTCCTTCTAGTCCTCCCTGTCCAGTCCTTCTAGTCCTCCTAGTCCTCCCTGTCCCCAGCCCGCCTCCGCAGGCCTCTGTCCCTGTTTCCCCTCTCTAGTCCTCCTAGTCCTCCCTGTCCAGTCCTTCTAGTCCTCCTAGTCCTCCTTGTCCAGTCCTCCTAGTCCTCCTAGTCATCCCTGTCCAGTCCTCCTAGTCCTCCCTGTTCCTGCCCTGTTCCCTTGCCCTGGCCCTGCCCGTTAGCCTTTCCCTTAGCCTTCCCCTTAGCCAGCTCGCCTCTTAAAGACACTGTGCCTATTTTCCCAATTCTTGTTTTCCTGTAATTTGTGTTCTCCCTTAAAGGGACAGTGCCGTTTTCTGTTGTTTTCAATAAATGCCCAGTTCTTGGCTTACTCTCATACCTGTCTTGTGTTGTGCGATTGGGGTCGGTTACAAACCATAACAGTACGACCCGACCAGTCGACGACCCCAGCCAGCACAGACGGTGTATGTTGAGTTTGCCTTTTTTTTTCTTTCTCTCTAGTTCCCCTGTTAGCCTTTGTTAGCTCCCCTGTTAGCTTGTTAGTTCCCCTGTTAGCTCCCCTGTTAGCCTGTTGACTCCCCTGTTTGCTTCCCTGTTAGCCTCGTTAGCTCCCCTGCAGCTTGTTAGGCCTCTACTACCAGCATGGCCCCAGTCTGCTAGCTTAGCCCCGGCTGCTAGCACAGCCTCTATGTTAATGCAGCCCTTGCTGCTAGCATAGGCCCTGTAGCTAGCCATGCCCAGGCAGCTAACCCGGTCCCTCTGCATGGCCTCCACTTTTTTTGTAGCTTTTCCCCACTGCTAGGACTGCCCTTTCAGCTAGCAAGGTCAGTTTTCTCCCACTGCTAGGACTGCCCCTTCAGCTAGCAAGGTCAGTTTCCCCACTGCTAGGACTGCCCCTTCAGCTAGCAAGGTCAGTATTCCCCACTGCTAGGACTGCCCCTTCAGCTAGCAAGGTCAGTTCCCCACAGCTAGGACTGTCCTTCCAGCTAGCTTGTTCTCTCTTGCTGGTCCAGCCCTGTCTGCCAGCCTAGCTCCGGCAGCTAGCGCAGCCTCTTTGTTATTGTAGCATTACAGCTAGCATAGGCCCTGTAGCTATCAGTGCCCTGGCTGTTACCCCTCAGCTCCTCTAGTTACCCCTCAGCTCCTCTAGTTACCCCTCAGCTCCTCTGGTTACCCCTCAGCTCCTCTAGTTACCCCTCGGCTACCCTAGTTACCCCTCAGCTACCATAGTTACCCCTCAGCTACCCTAGTTACCCCTCAGCTACTCTAGTTACCCTTCAGCTACTCTGTCCCTTTGCTAGCCCCACTTTTGTTGTAGCTTCCCCTGCTAGCATGGCCCAGTACCTTTTGTTTGTTGCCTTGTTTTGTCCCCTGCCCCTCTGTCTGTATTTTTGGGTCGCCCGGTGGCTCCCGTGGAGGGGGGAGTACTGTGAGGTTCGCCTCTTCCCTGGACCTAATTCCCTGTCTCCTCACCTCTCCAGCCCCCACCCTCGCGCTCGTTTAGCCTCGTCTGCTCTTCAGCAGCCCACACCCTTGGACTATCTGTCAGTATCTGTTTGATTGGTTCGTGCCGAACACACACTTCTAGTTAGAGTATCAATTACCATCACGCACCTGATGTGTATTCTAATTAGCGCCCCTGTGGGTTTTAAATACCTCGCTCTTCCCCTCAGTCCTGGTCGGTCGTTCCGTATCATATCTCTATCAGCAAACTCCTACGGGAGGTTCTCAATCTGTAGGCTCCTACGGGAGTTTCTGTTTCTGTCTGTTATGCTGTTTCATCTCCGGCGTGAGATGCGCTCAAGCCTTCGCCACCTGTCGCCGTTTGCCTGGAGGGAGACACTGTACTGCGCTCTCTAATCCTCTACGGGAGGTATTCCAGTGTTCCACTCCAGACCTCCGAGCCAGACGCGCTCTTCACTCCAGACGCGCATCCAGACGCGCATCCAGACGCACTCCAGACGCGCATCCAGACTCCGCGCCAGACGCGCTCTTCACTCCAGACGCGCATCCAGACGCGCATCCAGACTCCGCGCCAGATGCGCTCTCCGTACCGGCGCGTACTCCAAGCAGACGCGCACCACTCAGACCTCCACGCCAGATGCGCTCTCCGTACCGGCGCGTACTCCAAGCAGACGCGCACCACTCAGACCTCCGCGCCAGATGCGCTCTCCGTACCGGCGCGTACTCCAAGCAGACGCGCACCACTCAGACCTCCGCGCCAGATGCGCTCTCCGTACCGGCGCATACTCCAAGCAGACGCGCACCACTCAGACCTCCGCGCCAGATGCGCTCTCCGAGCCGGCGCGCTCTCCTCCAGACGTCTAGCCTGCGCGCTCCTTCTCCATCCCTGTAAGCAGCTCCAGCCCTCGCCCCCCGGTCCCCAGCCCGCCTCCGCGGGCCTCTGTCCCTGTTTCCCCTCTCTAGTCCTCCTAGTCCTCCCTGTCCAGTCCTTCTAGTCCTCCTAGTCCTCCCTGTCCAGTCCTTCTAGTCCTCCTAGTCCTCCCTGTCCCCAGCCCGCCTCCGCAGGCCTCTGTCCCTGTTTCCCCTCTCTAGTCCTCCTAGTCCTCCCTGTCCAGTCCTTCTAGTCCTCCTAGTCCTCCTTGTCCAGTCCTCCTAGTCCTCCTAGTCATCCCTGTCCAGTCCTCCTAGTCCTCCCTGTTCCTGCCCTGTTCCCTTGCCCTGGCCCTGCCCGTTAGCCTTTCCCTTAGCCTTCCCCTTAGCCAGCTCGCCTCTTAAAGGCACTGTGCCTATTTTCCCAATTCTTGTTTTCCTGTAATTTGTGTTCTCCCTTAAAGGGTCAGTGCCGTTTTCTGTTGTTTTCAATAAATGCCCAGTTCTTGGCTTACTCTCATACCTGTCTTGTGTTGTGCGATTGGGGTCGGTTACAAACCATAACAAAACCTATCTCTTTGCTCAGGCATTTCAATGACTTACCTGCACTATTCTTACCCTGCCTACTTTTCTATGCTAATTTTATCTTATTTTACACTGCCTATCAAATTCATGTGTCGGTTATCACACTTTTTACTTCTTACTGATGACTATTTTTAAACTGAATCATTTTAAACTATTTTTCACACTTTTTACTGTAACTTTGCTATTTACATTTTTTACTGTTGTTGTATGTCCGTTCTATTTTATAATTTTTAGACTATTTTTAAACTTAATCATTTTAAACTACTTTATTATTTGTATTACTGAATAGAGAGCCTATTAGGATGCTAGATCCTAATGTGAAACACTGTGATTTACCATACCCTGCCTATCAAATTCATGTGTCGGTTATTGCACTTTTTACTTCTTACTGATGACTATTTTTAAACTGAATAATTTGAAACAATTTTTATTATTGCTAGATCCAAATGTGAAACACTGTGATTATTTGTATTACTGAATAGAGAGCCTATTAGGATGCTAGAACCTAATGTGAAACACTGTGATTTACCATACCTTGCTATGCTCGCTCATGCCTATATTTTTTATGTCTGTTCTATTTTATAATTTTTAGACTATTTTTAAACTGAATCATTTTAAACTATTTTTATTATTTGTGTTACTGAAAACTGTAAGCGGAGAGCCTATTGGGATGCTAGATCCTAATGTGAAACACTGTGATTTGCCATACCTTGCTACCTGTCTATCTTTTTTATGCCCGCTTATGCCTGTATTTTTTACTGTTGTGAAGCACTTTGAACTGCAACCTCTGTATGAAAAGTGCTATACAAATAAAGTTATTATTATAACCGGTGTAGAAACAGGCGTCACACGATTGGGCGCACATGTCACATGAAGTGGCCAATCAGAGAGCGTCTCCGCAAAATGCGGCTACGGAAAAAAATTACGCGGCTGGTAGACACACGCTTCCTGTCTCATCAGACTGATAGACACACACTTCCTGTCTCATCAGACTGATAGACACACACTTCCTGTCTCATCATACTGGTAGACACACACACTTCCTGTCTCATCAGACTGGTAGACACACACTTCCTGTCTCATCAGACTGATAGACACACACTTCCTGTCTCATCAGACTGGTAGACACACACACTTCCTGTCTCATCAGACTGGTAGACACACACTTCCTGTCTCATCAGGCTCATAGACACACACTTCCTGTCTCATCAGGGTGGTAGACACACACACTTCCTGTCTCATCAGACTGGTAGACACACACTTCCTGTCTCATCAGGCTCGTAGACACACACTTCCTGTCTCATCAGGCTCATAGACACGCACTTCCTGTCTCATCAGGCTCGTAGACACACACTTCCTGTCTCATCAGGCTCGTAGACACACACTTCCTGTCTCATCAGGCTCGTAGACACACACTTCCTGTCTCATCAGGGTGGTAGACACACACATTCTCTCCATTCTGTGAAAGCTGGGTTCTATTCCCCCAGAGGTTTTAATATCCTATATAGACTGTTTCAGTGGAATTGTGTTGTTAGGAAACAGCTTGGACTGCAGTGATTTCCTGTTTCAGCTGAGATCAACAACTGACAGGAAATCAGATGTAGTTTGCAGATGTATTTAGAATATTGATGTTGTCAAGTTCAAACCATCTATTTAATATTGAAACATTTGACATTACATTTAGTCATTTAGCTTATGCTTTTATCCAAAGTGACTTGAAAATTGTGTACAACAAATCAGCAGGAGGGGTGCACCTCTGGTGCTAAGGGTAAGTGATATTGTCTAGCAGTGCCAAGCTTGACTGCTACACTTGAGTGCATAGTAGTATAGACATATTAGCATAGTAGGTAGTAGTATAGACATAGCAGCATAGTACATAGTAGATAGTAGTATAGACATAGCAGCATAGTACATAGTAGATAGTAGTATAGACATAATAGCATAGTACATAGACGTGGTGGACAGACATTCAATTCAATTGTATGTCGGAAATGTAGGAAAATTAGGGGTCAAAGGCCATGTTGAAGAGGTGGGTTTTGAGGAGTTTTTTGAAGGAGTCCAGAGTTGGGGCATTGTGGAGTTCTGTGGGGAGGGAGTTCCAGAGGGTGGGAGCTGCCACGCTGAAAGCTCTGTCCCCAAAGGTCTGCAGTCTAGTTCGGGGAATGGAGAGCTGACCAGTGTCTGAGGATTGCAGGGACCGTGACTGAGTGAGGGGGTGGGGGAGGTCAGTGAGGTACTGAGGTGCCAGAGCATGGAAGGACTTGTATGTGAGCAGGAGGGTTTTTTAGGTGATGCGGGATTTGATGGGGAGCCAGTGGAGGTGGATGAGGGTGGGGCTGATGTGCTTCCAGATGCAGAGTGTAGGGGTCTTGAGCATGTGTAGCTAGAGACCATTGACCGAGGGTATGAGGGAGCTGTCACCCTCATTTCTCAGAATGCCAGGTCAAGAACCTTGAAGCAGATAAGTGCAGGAAACTAGTGTAGCTCTCTGAGAAATGGGGTGACGTGTGCAGACTTTAGTAAGCCACTACGTTCTGTATGAGTTGAAAGTGCCTTGGTGGTGCAAACCAATAATCCAGCTAGCAGTGCATTGCAATAGTTGAGGCAAGACATTTTTGTTGACTGCAGGAGGAGTTGGGTCACTTCTTTTGTTAGGAAGGGGCAGATCCTTCTCACATTGCTCAGGAATAATCTACAGGTTGTGGTTGTTGAGGCAATGTGAGCAGAGAAGTCCAGCCGGTCGTCAAGTACTACACCTAGGTTCTTGGTCGTCAGGGACAGAGCCAGGGCTACATTCTCCACTGTGATTGAAAGGTGGGTCAGTGGGGAGGAATCGGCCAGCAAGTGAAGTAGCTCCATTTTGCTCAGGTTCAGTTTGAGGTGGTTGGTCATCATCCAGGCGGAAATATCGGACAGGCAGACCGAGATCCATTCAGAGACTTGAATATCTGAGGGGGGAAAGGAGAGGAAGAGTTGAGTGTCATCAGCATAGCAGTGGTCTGAGAAGTCATGATAAGTGATAATGTTACCCAGAGATTTGGTCTAGAGAGAGAAGAGGAGGGGTCCAAGGACTGACAGGTCCAGGAGAATCAGGGCCCCATTCCCCGTACCTGGTTCAACTAAGTCGATCAAGATGTCATTATCCAGCTTCAGTTAACCCGATGTTTGAAGCCGGGATTTTCCTGTTCCTCGAAGGTGGATTCAGTCTCGTTAACTCAAGCCAGACTTGAGACCCAGGATAAATGCGCGTGCCCGCCTCAGCCGAGAAGGCAGCAAGTGTCGAGAGCAGAGATCCTGATTCTCTAGCGGCATTGATTGATTAATTGATTTAAAACTTTAGTAACATATTGCAGTACGGCTCAATCGCCTCGCCGACAAGTTAAATGCGTTATCTATAGGCAAATTTTAAGTCCCTCATTACCTCAATCAATCAGATTATATTTCTTTAAACTTGCCTGCTGGATTGAATAATCAAATGAGATCTTGCTAGCGAAAATAATTAGTAAAACTGTTATACAGAATAACGATACGGCTCCCTTACCCATTGATTGATGTATGGTCGATCTTTTACTTATCTTCTCTGTGGTGTAACCGGTTCTTCTTTTGACTTTCACGCAGACGACCGGGGTTCGAAACCCAGTCGTCTCCTTCTTTTTGCAATATAGGAATAATTCAATTTGGTGCACGTTGAGAGCTATATAAAGAATGACATCCTCAATGCATGTAGATTTATAATATTTTAACTTAAAACCAGGCTACCTTTGCGTATAATAATTAATATTATATTCAAAAAAATTATATTGGAAACACTGGGTTTCGAACACCGGTCGCTGGGTTGCCAGGATTGAGCACTACCGCTGAGCCACTGTGGCAGATGGGATAAATTCATTGTTTATACATTAATGAACGAGAGACCCGTGTTTAGAATATTCTTTATTTTGTTGTTGTTGCACCGAGCGAGCGCCACGGTATATAACGTGCATTATTTAGGACAAAGTGAATTTAGTATCAGCATTTTGGGTCTATTTTACATTTCTATTTCATGACATGAAAAATACGCAAATTGCTGTATTGCTGAACTTGCGATATGTTTTGCTAAAAATAGCCTTATGACAGTTAAATGACTGTGAACACCTAAAGCCTTAAAGACCAACCGACCGTTTTAGATTTTTTTTGTATGTCAAAATATTGGTTGCTTGCAGATATAGAGGGGGGGGTGCAAAAACTGTGTTCAGCAAAAAAAAAGTTTTGGTGCAGTTTTTCCCGCAACCGCCTATGTCGCATATAGGAAGATCCGCCCCTGCTGCTAAGGGCCATCTCTGTGGAGTGACCAGCCTTGACTGATTTGGGTCTACATCAAACAATATTGATGTTGTCAAGTTGAAACCATCTATAGATTTAATATTGATGTTGTCAAGTTGAAACCATCTATAGATGTAATATTGAAACCATCTACAGAGGTTTCACATGATGTGTATTGTAGCACAGCATCAGATCATAGTCAGGTTGTACATTAATGAGTGTATTTAGTAGGAACCACTCAGGGTGGCCTCGTGAGTCACAGGTAAAGTGTCCCTGGCAGTCGAATGCTTTACTACAAGGAAGGAGTGTGTTCATTAGCATGTGACAGTAATTAGATTAGATTCAAATGTATTGTTATTATACAGTACAGTACAACGGAAATAAATCTAACCAGAGTGCAAATGTAACAGTAAAATGCAATAAATACAATATTGTATAAAATGCATTATACAATATACAAGTGATTAAACTGGAGTATATATAAATGAGTACTACTGAACCTGTTAAGCCTGTAGGTCCCCCAATTTCTTTATCATAAATCGATCAATAGAGACCGTATTAGATCCCCAATTATCATATCATTGGAAAGCTACACTCATTGGCTACAACCCTGTCAAAAATGTTTCGAGATCGCCAAATGATTGACGGAGCTAGAGCCCCCGGAGGTCGGGGGTGGTAATGTTTACTTTGGCGTACGCCTCACACTCGGCATGTAACTCGAGAACCGCTGAACGGATTTTGTCACCTGAAAGGGCAATTGACAGGCAACAAATAGGGCTTTAATTCTATCTATATATTGTATTAAAACATGTGGGCCCTTGGTTGTTAAGAGGTAATGTTTTTTTTTCTTTTTTTTGCCAAGAGTAAAGACTAGGGATGCTCGATATTGGCTTTTTTACCGATACCGATATACCGATATTGTCCAACTCTTAATTTCCGATACCGATATCAACCGATATCACATTTTAATGCCAATATCGGCCGATAATATCGGTAGGCCGATAATATCGGACATCATTTCTATAGAAATGTAAAAAAAAAAAAAAAAAAAAAAAATTGAAAACCGATACCGATATTTTCCGATATCACATTTTAATGCCGATATCGGTCGATAATATCGGTAGGCCGATAATATCAGACATCCCTAGTAAAGACCCTAACGCTATCAAAACAGCAGTCAAAGTGTATATTTTCATTTTTACAGATGTTTTGTAAGATTTACAGAAAATAAGAATTTATCGGAAAAATTCTAATTATATCTTTTATCATAAAACCGTGAGGAAATGACTAAATCCAGATTTAACCCTGCCATTGGAAAGAGGAGCCTTTTCCATATCCATAGATGTATGATTTGGCCATAATAAGGTCAAGGTCAAGTTCAAGGTCAAATATGAATTCATAATTAAAATCGATTATCATTTATTACTGTATCTACAAATCCTTCTGTTTAATCATCTTCCCTTTATTCATTTGCTTAGATTTTTTATAAACTTGATCTCAATAAGGTGGTGAATGAGCTCAGTGAGCAAGCTCGGTTTACGCACAATTGTAACATGGTGTTATTCACCGGCACAGATGCAAAAAAATATCATCATTTATATTCTCCTTTTTTTAATTACAATTTACTCAAGCCTAGTAACAGACACAATATTTATGACACTGGGAATACATACCCCCAGGTCCCTAGATGTTCCTAGATACCAAGAACATGCAAATTGACTTGTAGAAGTGGAGCAATCTTCCATTTACTTGGGCATGTACCTTTAGGCGAATTTTCTGAAAATAGGGCTACAGCTTAACAGGTTGATAATCAGATATATGTACAGTGTAATAGTATCATGTACAGTGATATATGTATTATGTATAAATACATGATGGTAGTAAGTCATATTGTTTCAAGTTTCAAGTTTCTTTAATAGTTGTCATACAGAAGTACAGAATACTTTTATACAAAATGCTTCTTACTGTTGGCCAGCGGTATTACTAGTAAGAGTAGGTAAGGGATAGGAGAAGGTAAGGGATATATACAGATATAGATATAGTATATACAGGTATGTAAAAATGGATGGAAGTGGATAAATATATATATATACAGTAAATATTAATGGATAAATATATGTTTATGGTATATACAGCATTATTGTACATGTTAAGTTGCTAACATACAGTTTGAATGTGTGTTTCTGTTTTCAGCAATCAGTCCTGGCAGCTCTCTACAGCTCAGAGGGATCAGTCATGGAGGTAAAATATGAATCCTTATTCCGTATTCCACCCAGTATCCACCAAGATACAAATTATTTTGTTTGTTTTGGTGACATCTACTGGTGATAAGTGATCATTGCAGTTGTGTTTTTACACTGTATTGACTTCCATGTTAAAAATGCATGTTCACTGAGTTAGTCTTCTAGGTAACACTTTAGAATAACTATCCCTTATAAATAGTTAATAGATCATTCACAAACTGTTGATTAATGAGTTATGAATGACTTGTTAAGTATTTGTTAATAGTTGATTACAAGCCAATCAACAATCAACACCCCTGTTCTTAACTTCTAGTATGTTGTGATCTTGGGAAATAATTGTGTCCCTATGACGCTCAACTCTTGGAATGTCCTCCACCTTTCTCTGAAGTTGGAAGTGTTCCCTTCCCTTAGAATGTTTAAGTATATGATTTCTGACCATTGTGACTACCTGTAACTGTTCTTAGTTTATTTGTATTCATTTCTTTTATTAATCTTTTGTGTTTAATTTTCTGTGAATATTGCTGCTTTATTGTGTCTGTTTTGTCCCTCCTGGCCCTGCTCACGTCCCCGCTCCTTGTCCTCCACATCCTACTCCACTCATTCATGGACCTCTTCCCCCACCTGCTGGACAATACCCCTCATTACCTCTTGGACTCCCCTTACACTTGTGTCTTGTTAGAATGTCTATGTTCCTCTGTGTCCTGCCTCTCTTGCTAAGCCTCCCTGTCTACCTGTTGGCCGTCTTGTTGTCCTGTCTAGTTTAGGTTTACGCTCTTGTACTTGTTTAGTGTTTATGTGCCCAGTGTGTTAGTCTTGCCCTGTATTTGTTATTAGTCTTGTACTCTTTAGTCTGTCAGTCCGTTTCCCCTCCCAGGTGTTCCGTATTATTAATCAGCCCTCATGTGTCAATCAACCTGTGTATATATGTCTAGTCTGCCCTGTCTCCCGTCTCTCGTTGAGGTGTGAGATAAACATGTGGGCCCTTGGAGGTTAAGAGGTTAATGTTGTGTTTCTTTTTCAAAACAGCAGTCAAAGTGTATATTTTCATTTTTACCGATGTTAAGATTTACCAAAAATAAGAATTTATCAGGAAAATGCTAATTATATCTCTTTTATCATAAAACCTGGGGAAATGACTAAATCCAGATTTAACACTGTCATTGGAAAGAGGAGCTTTTCCCCTATCGATAGATGTATGATTTGTCCATAATAAGTTCAAGGTCAAGTTCAATGTCAAATATGAATTTATAATTCAAATGGATTATAATTTATTACTGTATCTACAAATCCTTCTGTTTAATCATCTTCCCTTTATTCATTTGCTTAGATATTTTGCACACTTGATCTCAAGAAGGTGCTGAATGGCTCCAGCACAATTGTAGCATGGTGTTATTCACTGGCAAAGATGCAAAAGATAAATCATAATTTATATTCTCCTTTGTTTCATTATGATTTACTCAAGCCTAGTAACAGACACAATATATCTGACACTGGGAATACATACTCCCAGGTCCCTAGATGTTCCTAAATACCAAGAACATGCAAATTTACCTTGTAGAAGTGGAGCAATCTTCCATTTACTTAGGTATGTACCTTTAGGCGAAATTTCTGAAAATAGGGCTACATCTTAACAGGTTAAAATCATCAATGGGGCAGATGGATAACAGTGTCACCAAATGTTTCTATCATGTTGGTGTTTTTATAAGAAGGTATGCCAAAATGAATTAGAAGTACAGTAGTCAAATTTAGTGCAATCGTTTTACCATGAGTTTCGTAATAATGCTAAATGTAACTAATTTGTACAAGGAAGATCTAGAAATGTGTATAGTAGTGATGAGGAATGCTGATAAATAGACACAGAATTAAAATACACCACTTTTCAATTTTGCACAGAATAACCTTCATGTCACGCCATATGACAATTCCACAAAATAATAATATAATAACACATATTTTTTTTAAAGATAAGAGTCCGTAAAATAGAACTGAATGATTTCCATTACTCATACTGTATGTGATATATTTAAGCATTACATCACGCGCAGGAGTGTGTTATACTCATTAGATCACGCCTAGGGGTGGTTGTTAGGCCCGACGCGCAGCGTCGGGTCGTTAGACCACCCTAGGCGTGATCTAATGAGTATAACACACGACTTCAAGTAATGTAATGCTTTTATACAATGGCCCAATTCACCCAACCTTATTGCTATACAATAAACACACAGTAATTGAAGCATAATGGAGATTTATTCACAAAACCATCCACAGAGAAAGTAGATCCAATAGTAGATCCACGACCACTAGTAGACACCAGAGGGAGCTCCACAAACCATGTTAAACCCAGATTCGGCTCAAACAAGGGACTAACACGTTTAGCAATTATGCCACATCAATGTGGAACGCCCTACCCACAGCTGTAAAGGAATGTGAATCACTACCCACTTTCAAAACCAAAAGAGAGCACCTACGCAATTTGAAACTGGCCCCTGTAAATGTCCTAACCCAACCCCCTCCAATGTACAGTAAATGTCCTAACCCAATAATACACGAGACCCTCTTCTTGGGACCAAGTAAGGTTTCGTTGATAATCCAATGTACAGTTACCCCCCACCCCGTCTACCCAACCCCCACCCCACCCAACCACCTCCAATGTACAGTTTCCCCACCCCACCTACCCAACCCCCCCCTCCACCCCACCTACCCAACCTCCTCCAATGTAGTTTCTTCGTCAAATGTATATACTCTCTTTTTTAGACTCTTTTTTGTATCACAAACAGTACTGTATTTGTAAATCTGGTATGTCATAAATGTATAGATGTAGCAGTACTGTCTATATGTATGTCATGTGTATGTCATATATGTTATGATGAATTGAAAATGGGGGACCCTGATGTAAATGAGACGAAAGTCTTTCTCTGGTCTGCATCCCCTTAACAATTGTGTGTATTGAGCCGTACTGTATTGTACCCATTCTGCAATCTGTTAATAACATTTTCAATCAATCAATCAATCAAATCCAATGGTCTGACAAAAATAAGTAAATAAAAGATCGACGGCCATTTTATTTTATTTTTTAAGTCCACGATTTTTCTTTTGTTTCACAATGGGTCATGACAAATTAATTACATAATCCAACATATGTGTAACGAACTAACATATTCCAGTTGACTATCTTTTTTGGATGATTCGTTCAAAAGTTATTCATACTTCCATTTGTCTATCTATGGCGGATTCATTCAGACAGAAAAAAAAAGTTATTCGGTTGTGGGAGGGATCTGGGGTCATGTGGAGTGTGTTATATGAAATAACAACGTCTAACTTGACTGTTTCAGCCAATCAGAATCAAGAAAGTTGCATGCCATTGTATAAATATATATATATATATATAAAACTAAAAGGAGAATACCTTCAAAAGAAAGAAGGGACCGCACACTCCTTACTGGACTGGTTTTTGCTTTTTTTTATTGCACAACGCGTTTCGCTTCTGCTTCCTCAGCACCTGGAAAAAGCAAAAACCAGTCCTAAGGAGTGTGCGGCCCCTTCTTTCTTTTGAAGGTATTCTTCCTTTAGCTTTATATATATATATGTTTAAATGTTCAGCCTAAAAAACATCAACCACCCAAATGAGGAATAATTGCACCTTTAGAATGTCCCATAAAGGTCCCACAAAATAACAATAACTAAAAACCTAATTTGGGTGTAAGAGCTCACACAAACATTTTATGATCCCAATGACATCACTGATTGGAGGTGAGGTGTGAGATGAATATTCTCCATTCACATGTCTGCTGTGTTTCAACAGAGACACCACTTCGCCCAGGCCATCGCCATCCTGAACACACACGGCTGCAACATCTTTGAGAAGTTTTCTCGGAAGGTCAGTCGATGCTCTGCTTCACCAGGGAAGCTCTGATGCTGTTTGCACACCTCTGAGACCTGTCTGTCTGACGTCTCATCCAGGGTGGAAATTACACAATTTTAATGCATTCTGTGTCACAACTTTCTTTTAGGGCACAAAGGCCACATGCCAGGGCATAAAGGCCATTGAATAGAATAAGTGGATTTGGAACCCGAATAAACATCTTAACTTCACAATACAAAAAAAACACATTACACAAAATACAAATGTTTTTCACTTTTTAATATTAAATTGAAATATAAGACACATTTAATTAGTTTGGCCTACCTTTATACATTCATTTAGGCTTGGTTGTGTGCCTTTTTTTTAATGTGATACATTTAGTTATTGATGGATAGACAACAACAATGGACAATTAAAGCGCAATTTTCCTCAAACAAAACACAAACCTTTCCCGTCCCCCACCCCACCACCCTCCCTCCCTTATAGTAGAGCAATAAAACAAATGAATAAAGAATATGAAGTGTCTTTAAAGGCACTCTTGCTCTCAGGTTGTGCTTTTAATCTGGCCCAGGGCCTTTTCTTAGCCAATATTGTTTAACGTTAGCTTAGTTAGCTTCGATTGCATACCCAAAGTTATTAGCTATTTATTATACTTTATACTCTTTTTTTTATCCAATTTTTCTCCCATTTTCTATTTTTTCTCCCATCCCAATTTTCATATCGTACAATTCAACCCTCCCCTGTCTTCGAACGTTGTTTCTTGCCTCCCACAAGCCGGCTGCAATGTGGACTAAGTCATACATAGCACAAGTCCCCTCCGATACTCGAGGTAACAGCCGTCGCATCTTTTCACCTGCGCGGCTCGATCTTTCAGCGTCGGGGGTCTGGGCTTTGGAGGGGCCCCGCCCCCGTCGCTTCTTGATTCTACTGCGCAGGTGCACCAACCGACCTGTAGGAGTCGCTGTCCACAACGCCCGATCCCCACCCTTCAGTTTCCCTCCCCGTAATACGGCCAATGTGTATTACTGTGGACGACCAGCTAAACTGAAAGCAATGTGGAGAGCGGGGCTCGAACAGGAGGCATCCTGTTCGAGCCTAGTCTCCAGCATTCGTTGCGAGCGTGTCGTATATTTTATACAATCTCTAAGGTCATTTGCAGTGCATACAGGTTGCTAACTAGAGGGAGAGAAGGAGAGTGATAGTAACATGGTCCTCATCTGACTCCCAAAAATAGCCAGTAGAGAATAAACTTGTGCAGCCAGACAAAAGAGGAACTATGGTCCAAACTCATTTATTTGCAGCGCGGCCAAGAGTGGATAATGCATTAGTTACATACAGGAATTAATTCAGCATAATACATGATTGTACAGAAGGATTGATGCGGTTAATCCCAATAGCCCTTACACGTTGGCTCTCACATCAAGACAGTTTTGCACATAAAGAGTAGTCATGTTATGTCAATGAAATAGACCAATAGTACTTTGTTGCCGCCATATGGTAAACCTGGTCTAAATAGACATCTTCCTCTTAAGTTATCACCAACAGTGATTATATATCCAGTTTACTTAGCGGCAATGTCGAACCATGGTCTGTGGGTGATGGAGGCGCAGACTCAGACCCCCTGGGGAACGGTCGTGGTGGGTCATGAGCTGGCCTGCCTCTCCTCACCAAAACCCACTGTTTTATACCCCGACTTAGTCCATAGTTTCCTTGCTTCCATATATGGCGTTTCTCCTTAGATGATCTTTCTGGGGGAGGCTGGTCAGCCCCCCCCCCTGACTTCCTTGTTGGTGTCTTCTTCCAGTTTTCAACAGCGAGGAGGTCTGATGACTTCAGACCTTTTAACATTCCCTTAATAGGGCTTGTGTAATGATCTAGCATTAACCCAGTACAGTCATTGCTTCTTAGGTTAATACCATTCAGTCCACAAGAGCCAGCACCAAACCCCATCTACCAAACTGACACTTTGTATTACTCTATGAAAGGAACCAGCTTTGGCATTCCTAAAATGGTAATCTATTATTGTATAGATTCAACCACATTGGTCTTGTCTCACAGAGGCATCTCCGCTTTCAGCCTCTTGTGCTGTGCTCAACCGTCACATGTCTAGAAGGTGTTTGGTTTCCTGGGGGTTTGGAATGGCTCTTCTACAACTGTGTAAACAACCTTATCATTAGAGAGGTTTTGCCTGAAGGTTTCCTCCGGAATGTACTCTGAGAGTCCATGTAATGAACTATTACCACAGATATTTTCAATTTTCAGGGTTGATCTAACATTTTGATTATGAAATCTCAGTCAAGGGTACCACAATTCCTCCCTTTGACATTTTAATAATGTCATAAACAAGTACCTTGACTTGATTTCTATACATACTAGCCATACAATTTAACATAATAACAAAAATCATAATTTTTCGAATTTTTCTATTTTTCTTTTCTCTCACATCTGTTTTCATTATTCTTTGGTACATATCATCAATGAGTTTTTTCTTCTTGTCTTCTTCGTTGTTTCCCCCTTTGACCCCTTGACTATGACCCCTCCCGGGAGGCTAATAACCCATTTATCAGCCTCCTAATTAACTTATCCCTTGTGACCCTGTGTTTACCACATGGCTATCACTGGGTTCCCAACCAGAAATATACTAAATGGAAAGAGAACTAACATAATCAAAGGTAAGTTAAGTCTAAAAACACACAACTTATAACCAGTATTTTCAGTTTTTCCAACACTCTTAAATGATCTGGGGGAGACAACATGCATTAGTTTCATATTTTCACTTTACATTCATTTTCTGAAATAATCTCTTCTTTCTGCTAAATTCTTCTTAAAATAGTACAATCACATTTGCATAATCAATCAACTGCTTCCCACCTATCCTCCCCCTTTATGACACATATAATGGTCATAATCTTACCACCTTTGTTTCCACAGCCCAGTCTGGCAGAGGAAAGCAGATTTTCAACGAAAAATTTCTTTCACTTCCTATCCTCACTCTGACCATAATCGATGTGTATGTTCTTACATATCCCTGCGTTGTGTAATCTATCCGTCCTTCGTTTGTGCGTCCTACCAAATCAATGTGCACAAAACAAAGCCCATCAGTAGCTATTTGTACAGTCACCTCCCTGTCCCCAACAGTCCACTCCATCCATAATCTCCCAGAGACTCTAGCCCACATTCTTCAGCTCAGCCCTCAGGCCGGCCCCGCCCCCCGGGCCAGGCGTCCCCAGGTCCAGTCATCCATCTTGGCATGACAACCTGGTCGTCAGATGAGTTTTTTAGCCTGGAAATTTGTCCCAAAACCCCATCTGTTCAGTTATCACAACCTGGCCCCACCCGTAGAGACGGGGGCCAATGCATACAAGAATTCCCCTACCACAATTTGGTAACTGACCACCGCTGGAGTGCAGAGTAACAGGGAAGATGAAATCCTACGTTACCGCTCTAATGTAATGTATTCATGTGTCTCCCAGATTTGATCTGCAATCCCCTCCTCGACTGAGCTGTTGAAGAAACACAAGCACAACGCAAATCCCATAACACAATATGTCAACATACTTTATAAGGGAAGCCATTAATTCCATATGCAAAATGTGGTGGCACTACTTATCTGTCATCGACCTGTTCCAATGCATCTCAGCCTTCACCAGTCCTCTCCTCTCACACCCAGACCATAAAAAAAAACATTTGGGAAGAAAAAGAGAAAAAATCAAACAAAGCCACACACTTCCATAAACAAACACCTCCAGTCTGTTGTGGCCCCAGTCTGTGTAACAACCATGCACACCCAAAAACATGAAAAAAATCCACGAATTTTTAAAACATGAAAGAAAATAAAAACCACGTTTCCAAAACCCATCCATTCAGCTCTATCCTTCCTGCTGCAACTTTCACACACTCTCAACCGGAACCTGTGACTTGACACCTCTAACGCTTTGACCTATTCAACCTCCTTTCAGTCCACACAATTACAGATCAAAAATTAGAAAGCAAATCTAAAAATGTACATTCAACCGCTCACCCACACATTCAAAAAAAATTTACTTAAATGAAAGCAGTGTATCAAAACCGCCACTGCTTCTAAAATAAAACTTTAAACCTTGACACTCAACCAAATAATATGACATAAAGTAAACGCTTTCATCCAATATCTCACAGTTTCACAACACATTCAATCCTGAACATTAGAGTCCTCAGAAAAGAAAGAAAAACAAAAACCAATCAAACATCACAATTCAACATCATCCATACATTCTGAGCATACCACAGTGGCTGTTAACTTAAACAAAACAAACTCTTTCATTCAAATGATATGAACTGAAATCAAAATGACACAGCCAAACCCAACAGCATCTCAATCATCCACCGTTCTACTTCATCGAAATCCTCACAAAGAAAAAAACATTCACGCTTTTGCTTTACTCCTGTATCAAAAACCTTTCATCCAACATAATCTCTCAAACACACAAAATAAACAAAACTCTCTCAATCATTCACAGCCACTCTGATCATTTCAACCTTGTCCTCCCCAACATACATCACTCATATTATAAACAAATACTTCCAACCTGCTCCCACACTTGTTAATTACCCACAAACAAACTTATGGACAAGACACAGTTAGTACCCCTTCTTGCCTCACTCAGCTTGCCCTGCTCTCAATCCCAGGCTAATCCAATATTATTCACTCAGACTCCCACAGTCTCTACACTCAGAAGAAAACTAGAATTTCCTCCTCAATTCAAAACATCTCAATGCCTTCTAGTGCATCGACAGCTTCAAATTATTCCTTCAACCACCAGCTTATCATTCAAAAGTCATAAACCAATTGAATGATTACCTTAATGATACTTATCGCTCGCCCTCCAGCTGTTTCCCTGAATTAGCCCTTTCCTGTCCCATCTCTCTGTCACTGCTATTCCCTCCTGCTGCCTTGGATCCTGGTTCATGGCCCCTTAAAACCACATCCTGTTGTAAAAATAGCCGGTCATCTGTTATCACACTCTGACCCTCGCTCCCTATCTCCACCAGCTGTGACCTCTCTCCTGTTGCATCCAATCTGCCGCCCCTTCTTGACCCCCCTTGGGCTGTTCCTAAATTACTTCTGTAAAGATAACCTAGGTCTCTCCCGTGAGCCCTGTGACCTTTCCTAAATCGCTTTACCCCATGACCCTCCTGTAACTCAACAAGAGGTTAACCATTAAACACAAATCATTTATAATAACTGCAAAAACACAATCTTACATCAAAGCAGCATCTAAACAAGTCCCCCGTCACTAAATTATCCTATTGTGACCCAAGGATCTGCAATCAATCTTAATATAAAACATCAGCCTATGTAATCCAATGGCATCAAAGATTTAACAATCTAAAACAAGCATAAACAGTATTTCAACATAGCCAACAAGCCTACATCATTAAATTATCACCCCCCATGATCTAAAGACCTGCAGCAACATTAATTCAACAGTGTATTACAATCTGACATCTTAACATCAATGCATCCTATACAAGCATCTTAATTCAAGCTAAATAATAAGCTCCAGTAAAACACAACATCATTATTCCAAACTTACAATTGTACAAGTTAAACAGATTTCAAAACTACAATTTAACACAACTTCATTCAAGTAATTACAACATTATTCAAGTAATTAATTTACAAACCTAAGCATCACTCATTTCAACAAAACATTAATAGTGGTTAGTTCTAAATACTTCCTTACCCATACACATGTGACAAACTGATCCTACTGCAAGCAACATGTATCTCTAGTGTAGAGCATTGTCCCAAATTCAGCCTATTATTACCCCCAAACTACCGTTTATCTGTATATCATGTATGCAATAAAAGTTATGATGTATTGAAAACGGGGGACTCTGTCTCTGGTCTGCATCCCCTTAACAATTGCATGTATTTAGCTGTACTATTTTTAATCAACCACTCAATCCCCCCTTGGTTAATAATATACCCTTGTGTCCAATGTATATACCTATGTTCCAAATATTAATAATACAATTATACCCAGAGTAGCTGGTTGTGAATCCCAGCTTATTTTAGGCAATGCATCCATTAACGCATCCCTCCTTGATAGGCTCACTGCAATGTTTGCAGTCTAAGTAAAACCCTTACCGACTACTTCCCCTAAACCAACCACTGATAATGTTACATCTCTTCCCCTGTGTACACACTCTTGCAGTAACTACAATCACAAACAGAACCACCTCCAGATCACCGTTATAACATAAAGCAAAAATATAAACACTCACCACTGTCCCCTGAGCGAATGAACGAAACAGCGTTATGCGCGCATGCGCAGTAGCACAAAACGGCACAGAGCAACCGATGCACCGCGACAAAGTACAACTATCATCATAAAACACTTCGTTTCAACAATGCCACGACAACCAAAAAATGCCACGACAACCACCGCGTCCTCTAATACTCCCTAACCCTCAATCTCAAAACTCGAATCACCACACATGTCGTCCGCAAACTCACAAAACAGCCGCCTGCAAGCTAATAGCCTAGCCAGCCTTGATGCTACCCCTTTCCTAGGTCCCACAATATGACGTCAGAAGCGACCAACTTTTGCAAATAACTCCCAATCAACGTTATTATCACACAATCGCTTCACACATAAACACCGCTCACTCAACGCCACCACGCCGCTTCTAACCATAATATTGCACGAGCCCTTTCCACTGCGCTATCTCCCAAACTCTCATACCAGCTAAACAGCTAGCCAACCTAATGCGACGTTCAATGCCCCCCGGGAGCCGCGTTTTACGTGCTGTTCGAGATCCGTACATTCATTCAATCCGCTCAGTACCAATCCAACTCTAAACAACTTACACATGTCTAAACAACAACTACTTTAAAAGAACAAACTATCGTAAAAGAATTTAAAAACACTCTCATATATCAACGTCGTTACACAGATCAACACGAATCATCATAAACCACTTCTCCTACCCTTTCTCCGCCTGGCTCCATATGGGACTTTCACACTCTCCACGCAACACTATGACGTCATCATCATGCGACTTCTTTTCTCCAAGTTTCAAGTTTCTTTCAAGTTTCTTTAATAGTTGTCATACAGAAGTACAGAATACTTTCATACAAAATGCTTCTTACTGTTACGCTCCAGAGACTGTGCTAGACAAGATAGTATCAAATAACATAGTATAGCATGTAATTTAGAAGAAGAAAATGAGGTCACAGTGTTCGGTATAGACATATGTACAATGTTCTGAGTTACCATATAATATACAATACTATGCAGTGTACTAATGTACAGTACTATATAGTGCAAAGCAGAAATGGGATGAGGTACAATTTAGGTACAATTTACAGTAAGGTGTACGAGTTGTAGTGCAATCCTTCATCAATAAATATAAAGTGTGGGGAGTGGGTGCTACAGTGTGTTTGTTTAAAGTGGGTGTGTGCTATAAAGTGTGTGGAGTGGGTGCTACAGTGTGTTTGTTTAAAGTGAGTGTGTGCGTGTGGATGTGTGTGCTATGTGCGTTTGGTGGTTGTTGTTGTGTAGTGTTCATTGTTCGTTTAGCGAACCACCATACTATCGTATACAATTGTTACCGCATTAAATATAACCACTAAAACGGCCACAATCACATCAACCTACGCCTCGACTCGTTTCCTAACAACAATTGCTCTCACAGTGTTTCGACAATTCTCTCATATCACCGCCCTAACATCCCTAGATTACCGCGGCTCTTCCACAGAGCTAAGCTAGTTAGCCCCAACTACCAATATGATCCACAGACTCGTATTGTTCTGATCCACGTCTAACAACATAACAACCTTCGTCAAGCTTGCTATTGATCACATACTTTTACACATCACATTGAACAGACAAACCAATTCCCCGTACGAGGCTTTTGATTACATGGCGCAACATTTATAACCGTAGATTCTTGTGTAAGCCGACTTTTCATCTAAAAATTGTTCACTGAACATCCGCTAGTGTCCATTTCCTAAAAACCCCATATTTTCCTAATCTCCCGCGTCATACACAGTTCCTCCGAGCGACGAGCCCAGTCATATATTTAATAATACAATTTCTTCCCACTAACAGGGTATAGTCTCCCACATTTACACACTCCTCACACTTTTTACCTAACCCTACACTACAATCTTTTCTTTAAGATATGTCTGACTACCCTGCACTTGTCCATCAATTGTCCAGTCACTTCTCAGTCCCACTTCCTGCATCTCTGTAACTTAATCCACGTCCTACCACTCCTCGCCGTCGCCTTCAAATATTTTACCTAAACTAAACTATATGCTTTGGATCACCTAAGCTCTTGCTTTCACCAGACAGACATACAGATCCGTATACTTTCCCTCACTTAGGTCTGCTCAATCCACGCAGCCTCCTAACTCGACCCCTTGTGTCAATCATTTCCTCAGCGCCGCCTAACATCAGCCCTAGCTTGTCCCTACAATATGACTAATAACCACTCGTCGGGCCGTCGCTTTATAATTAACTAAAAATACAAAAGTTCCATCCTCCTGCTTACCCTGGCACGGCACAAATACGCTGCTCGTATTTCCTGCAATAAAACCCCAAGCAAGCAGGTCGACAGTCTAAATCTAACATCACTCCACCAGTCCTGTACGCAAAGAATACATCCACCCTGGGTCCTACTGTGGCTACACGACCAATTTTCTACTTATTCACCCCTCGTTCCTTCATCCAGACAGCCACCACTCTGCACTGCAAATCCCCAAACCCTGGCTCTTTTTTACTGCTTGCTCATATGAACATATCAGAACGGGTCTTAAAAATGGCACCATTTTGTCGTATATTCCTAATGAATATCTACGGTTAATTACAGCACAATGAGGTTGCTAACTAGAGGGAGAGAAGGAG
The DNA here is from genome assembly GCF_963971535.1 of Notolepis coatsorum. Taxonomy (NCBI): domain Eukaryota; kingdom Metazoa; phylum Chordata; class Actinopteri; order Aulopiformes; family Paralepididae; genus Notolepis; species Notolepis coatsorum. The sequence goes on from NC_140165.1 coordinate 188,262,899, forward strand.
AGTGATAGTAACATGGTCCTCATCTGACTCCCAAAAATAGCCAGTAGAGAATAAACTTGTGCAGCCAGACAAAAGAGGAACTATGGTCCAAACTCATTTATTTGCAGCGCGGCCAAGAGTGGATAATGCATTAGTTACATACAGGAATTAATTCAGCATAATACATGATTGTACAGAATGATTGATGCGGTTAATCCCAATAGCCCTTACACGTTGGCTCTCACATCAAGACAGTTTTGCACATAAAGAGTAGTCATGTTATGTCAATGGAATAGACCAATAGTACTTTGTTGCCGCCATATGGTAAACCTGGTCTAAATAGACATCTTCCTCTTAAGTTATCACCAACAGTGATTATATATCCAGTTTACTTACATAGCGGCAACGTCGAACCATGGTCTGTGGGTGATGGAGGCGCAGACTCAGACCCCCTGGGGAACGGTCGTGGTGGGTCATGAGCTGGCCTGCCTCTCCTCACCAAAACCCACTGTTTTATACCCCGACTTAGTCCATAGTTTCCTTGCTTCCATATATGGTGTTTCTCCTTAGATGATCTTTCTGGGGGAGGCTGGTCAGCCCCCCCCCCTGACTTCCTTGTTGGTGTCTTCTTCCAGTTTTCAACAGCGAGGAGGTCTGATGACTTCAGACCTTTTAACATTCCCTTAATAGGGCTTGTGTAATGATCTAGCATTAACCCAGTACAGTCATTGCTTCTTAGGTTAATACCATTCAGTCCACAAGAGCCAGCACCAAACCCCATCTACCAAACTGACACTTTGTATTACTCTATGAAAGGAACCAGCTTTGGCATTCCTAAAATGGTAATCTATTATTGTATAGATTCAACCACATTGGTCTTGTCTCACAGAGGCATCTCCGCTTTCAGCCTCTTGTGCTGTGCTCAACCGTCACATGTCTAGAAGGTGTTTGGTTTCCTGGGGGTTTGGAATGGCTCTTCTACAACTGTGTAAACAACCTTATCATTAGAGAGGTTTTGCCTGAAGGTTTCCTCCGGAATGTACTCTGAGAGTCCATGTAATGAACTATTACCACAGATATTTTCAGTTTTCAGGGTTGATCTAACATTTTGATTATGAAATCTCAGTCAAGGGTACCACAAGCGCCTTGCCCACTGCGCCACGTAGCCGCCTATTATACTTTATACTTATAGCACATGCATGAGTCTGGTCTCTTTTGAAAGGTTACATTCTGAAAATCACTTTGAGTGCTAATGTAATAGTGAAACAGAGTTTTGAACACACTGAAATAAAATATTTGCTCCTTACTTTTGTGTTGACTTGTTGCCAGATGCCTGTTTTTGGGTTCCAGCTGAGAGGAAGGAGCTGGACACATAACGCTTCCATAGCCTGAAGTCTTATAGTCATACAGGTCCAAATTTGATAAAAATCCCACAGTAAATTTGTGTTTTACAGAGGTTTTTGTAATGTGTTGTAACAGGTAAAAGGTAGCAGACAGGGGTAGGTGGAAGGTGCAATGTGGTTGTACAATTAATCAAACACAGTAAAATAGCTTTAGCTCCGTGCTGGACAATGGCCAGGAGCATTTATTTAAGCAAAACAGAAAACTAAGAAAACCAACTAAATCATACTGGCTCCCATTGGAGAACCTAACTGTCTTTACTATAGTCCAGTCAGTCTCTAACTAGGCCGGGCCGCTGTCCGGCTTACCGGTTGTCATCAATCACCATTCCCCTCAGCCCCTTACATACCCCCCCTTCAGTCCCTGCTTGGGAGAGGCAAACGAGGTCCAGAGGGCATCTCTCCGGGACAGGGCGTCTGCATTCCCATGTTTCGCTCCCGACCATGCATGTCTTGAGAGAGTACGGCTCCTACTCCCACCTCTGACACATCCATTTGCCCAATCATCTCCTGCATAAAATCCAGTGTGACCAGAACGGGCCGTGCACCAAGTACCTCTCTGGGACCTTGGAACGCCTTCTGGGGAAAACACCTTGGGGGGAGGGAGTACACGTTTACGTCTTTTTGAAGTTACATTATATTGAGTTATCTCGCTCACCTTTTTCCTCCGGTATAGCTTATCATAGAGGGGGCAGTCTCGGCCAATCAGCACCCGGACAGGGAGACAGGGAACCACTCCCACCTTCAGTTCACAGGTACCCTGAGGTGTGGTGAGTTGAACTTTACCCACAGGATATTCCCTGGTATCCCCATGAACACAGGTATCGACTCACCAGGTTCCAGCTGGTCAAGGAGATGGGGTTGGACCAGTGAGACTGAACTACCTGAATCCACAAGTGCTCCTGCATCCTTTCCATTTATTTTTACCGGCACCATGTGGGGAGGGGAGCATTCGGTGGCCCAACAGGAGTCCAGTAGGTGGCAAGGCCTCCCTGAGCCTCCACCAGCCGAGGCTGCAGTAGGCATCAGGGTTCGAAATTAACGGGGGCTTGGGGCATAATGCCCTTGAAAATGGATAAAATGCCCTCGAAAATCAGTTAAGGGGGGCACTTAATGCCCCCGACAGTTTACTAATTATATATATATATTTATCCGGTAATGGAGCGTCTGTGTATCGTATACGGTTCAGATGACGCGCAAATAAAAAAAATCATTTGGCGGAGCCGGTGTTCTGCACTGGATGCAGCAGCAGCAGCAGCCAGGTGCTAGTCAGTTTGTGTAAAAATGGCACGCACAATATAAATCAATCTTCATTACGACTTTAAAAACATAGCCATTAACATTACATAGGCCTACACACATCTTGCCATAGCGTTAGCAGTTTGTACAATGTTTGTAGCTGTTAGCTAGCTAGCCCTTCACAACAACAGCTAACACCGTAGCTACTAGCTACTGTAGCAGAGGAGGAAATGGGAGTCTGAGAGGCGGGGTGTTTAAAGACAATGATAGGCGTTTATTCAACATCCAAGAAGGCTAACATACAACTGTGTTTTACTAACTCCAACCGGGACTATTGCCGCTTTCGCGCTGCTTGTTGACGTTATGAACTGCTCCTAACGTGACCGGAGCTGAAGGTGGCGGTGCCACACGCTAAAATGTCCGTGGGGACCCGGCGCCAACCCATAGATAGTTCCAACTCACCGAATTACGTAATCCACCACAGTTGCACTCAATATTTAAATAATGTTAGTCTAAATATATGTAGACAGAAACATAATAATTTCAAGCAGAAAACGAATCTTTCCATTAAGAACTGACAAGCAGGGAATTTAAACATGGTTGACATTGTTTTTGTGTGTTTATATTAATTAAAGAAAGGAAAGTCTAGTGCTGGCTGAGCATATTGTTTGTTTGCACTAAATTAATACTTTGACAAATGTAGCCTATATTTTTCAGTCAGTTCGGTCTTTGTGTGCCAAACATTATTTAAGGCTGTAAACACTGTAAACCTTTTATTTTATTTTTAATAAATGAGAAACATGTTTAGATTTGAGTGTTATAGAAAAAGAAAGCAATACGCTTGGACCAGCACTCACAGATTTTGGTATATTTAATGGCAGCCTGAAACAAACATGTTTCGGAACGATTATGTTCCGAAACATGTTTGTTTCAGGCTGCCATTAAATATACCAAAATCTGTGAGTGCTGGTCCAAGCGTATTGCTTTCTTTTTCTATTATACTCGACGGGATTTCAGCACCCAGTGTTATAATTTGTGAGCGCAGTCTATCTTGACTTTTAGATTTGAGTGTTAAATTTTTTTTAATAAAAATTAACGTATATCGAACTGAAAACCGTGACCCCAAATTCGTGATATGAACCAAACCGTCCATTTTGTGAACCGTCCCACCCCTACCGTTTATCATAAAAATTCAGTGCCCCCGAAATACAAAAAAAGCCCCCGAAAATCAATTAAGGGGGGCAAAAAAAGCCCTTGAAAAAAAAATTTAATTTCTAACCCTGGTAGGCATGGACTCATCCCTTGTGGGGCAGTCCCAGGCCAGGTGTCCCACCTCTCCACACTCAAAGCACCTCCTCCCATCCCCAAGTATAGGGAAGTGTCTGCGTCTCAACACCTCGTCTTCTCGCACTGATTTTTTCCACACTGGAACCTTTCAATGACTTTCCTGTTTTTCTCAGCCTCTGGTCTCTCAGTCCTTCCCGACTTCAGCAGTTCAATTGTGACCTGGTGGCTTTCAACCAGATTGACCAGATCATCTATCTCAGTTGGGTTACCATTGCTGACCATTTTCTTGGTATCATCGGGTAATGTACGGATACATTTGTCCATAACAACTCTCTCCAACACACTCACCCTCTCTGGGTCATTAGTCAGCCAGGATTTGCCCAAACGAGCTAGGTCATACAGCTGGGCTCTGGCAGACATCTCTGGAGTGTATTTCCACTGATGAAACTTTTGAGCTCGAGCATGTAACCATACCTAGCCAAAATCTCTTTCTTTAGACGGGTATATATTTTAGCTTGTTCAGGGGGAGGTCAAGATAGGCATGCTGTGCAGGCCCGGTGAGAAAAGGTCCAATGAGATCTGCCCAGGTGTCCTCAGCCCACTGCTCCCTGGTGGCTGTTCATTCAAATGCGAGAAAATATGTTTCCACATCATCGTTTTCAGTCATCTTTCGGATAAATCTGCTCAGGTTGGGTTGACCCCCAGCTCCACTGTGCTGGGTAGCAGGGACGTGCACAGGACTTTAGAGGGGCAGGTGCTCAAAGGCTAAAAAGGGCACTATACCAGAGTAAGTTATAACCGAGCGCGCATTGCACCCAAGCCCGATTTTTGGGGGCCCTTTTTGGGCAGAGGGGCCCCCTTTTTATGCTTTTTGGGGGGTTTTGGTGATCAAATATTGAATATTGAACTATAATAATCAGTGCAGGAGCTCACTTATCATTGAAAGACACTTTTATCACTGACTTAAAAGGCCCATACATCTCCATAAATGTTCAGGGGGGAGGGAATAAGTGCTTACCCTACAGACCCCAAGAAGTGCTGTATATTCTGTATTGTTAAATGCATTTTTTATTCCAATCCCGATTTGTATTTGAGATTCCCAAATCCCATCGGATTTGACTTCTTCGTGTCCCTCAGTGAGTGTAATACCAGCATTCAACTGTTTCTATCATCATCATCATCATCACCACCCACGCTATGCATAAAATATATCGGTCCGCAGAGAGGCACGCTGAGGAGGCCGTGCAAACTGCAATGGAATACGGGGCATCTCTCTCTCTCTTTACCTAATATTTTTATTCTATCCTGACACTTTTCAGTTGGAAGGGCAGTCTATATGCACAACGGTAAAAAGAAAAATATATATATATTTTTTTAAGGGCACTTTGTTTATGAGGCTCAAAAGGGCAGGTGCTCAAGCACCCCTTGGCCTCTATGTGTGCACGTGCCTGCTGGGTAGGGGCTGGCGCCGTACCTCTCTTTATCTCTGCATAAATGAGAGCATTCTGCTGCCTTTGCCAGGAGCTCACGTTGCATAGCCTTCTGCTCCTCATTGGACTTTAACAGCTGCATCACAAGGTTCTCCATGCTGCCCCTAACGGTGTTTGATTATTGTACAAACAAATAGCATTTTCCGCTTTCTCCACCAATGTAACAAAGGTAGCAGACAGGGGTAGGTGGAAGGTGCAATGTGGTTGTACAATTAATCAAACACAGTAAAATAGCTTTACTAGTTTAGCTGGTCAATGGCCAGGGGCATTTATTTAAGCAAAACAGAAAATTAAGGCGAGACACTACAGGTGAATAGGGTAACAAATTTAACTAATAGATATCACAATGAAACTTCCCCAGTTGATTACGTATATTAAGACAAGACTTTTTTGTATTACACGTTTTCTGAAATTGTATGTTTAAATATGCAAATTAGGCATGATCTACTTAAATATGCAATAATTTGCATATAATTCCAGGACAGAAATCTGAACATTGGATAAAGCCATTTTCAAAATTATAGTTTCATTTTGTTGACATATTAGAGCCAAAGGTTATTACAGAGGGGATATCTCTTTTTATCACTCCATAAATCAGAAAATACTCAATTCAGTCAATTTTTATGGTAAAATTCCATATTTCGCCATGTTTTTAGGAATGAAATGTGATATAAATCAGGGTATGAATGCGATATCAACAAACCCTTCTGTAAATACCTTCAGAACATATATATGAATAGAACTGGAAGGTTGGTGTATGTGAGTGTTACTGAAGTGGAGATTTCTGGCTCAGAGTATGAGGAAAAACTCTTAAAACTCATTTTTGGGAAAACGCCTTCAAAGTTCTGCATTGTAAAATGCCATACTTTTTTTTTTTAAACAGATATTTACAAACACAATACCTAATCAAACCATTAGTAATAGACAACCTATCGCTTTCGGAGCAGACAAATTCAACTTTCCAACGTATGAGGGCCGTCGAACGTTAAAACCTCGAGATTTTGACAGCTAGGGGCACGAAGGCCATGTTGGCTGTAGGGGGTGCAATTATTTTTCGGACAGGGCAAGGGGCATCGGCGGCCATCGTATAATTGCCACCCTGGTCTACACCATTGTTACTGCCAGGTCCAGAGGACAGAGTGCTCCCTGCTGGACAACAACAGCACTTTCCAATAACGGCCTTGACTTGGGCTCGAAGCAGCTTGAACAAATATATATATACAGTGTGTGTGTGTGTGTCTTAACAGTATTTTTGTCGTGTCTTCAGGACTACCAGCGCATGTTGGATTTAATGAGAGACATCATCCTGGCTACTGACCTGGCTCATCACCTTCGCATCTTTAAAGATCTCCAGAAGATGGCTGACGGTAGGACCCAGAAGTCCTGATATCAGAGGTCCATGGCTGTAGGTTAATGGTTCTGATATCAGAGTTCTATGGATGTAGGTTAATGGTCCTGATATCAGAGGTCTATGGATGTAAGTTAATCAGGGCTCTACAGTGCAACCATTTTACTCGCATTTGCCCCTAAAAATATGTGTGTGCGAACCGGGAAAATCAATTACTCGCACGGTGTGCTGGTGAAGATTACAACCTCAGTCGTGCTTTTTTCGCTCCGCTGCTAATCGTTCAAAAACGACAAGTCCCACATTTCACAAGCCGCATTAACGTTCCAATCACAGTAGAGTTTCCTATAGTGACGTGACTGGTTTCAAGCGAAAGAAAGGAAATGAGAACACGGTACACGGCTGATAACGCTAGCCAAGTTAGCACACACACAGTGGGCCAGTGACTTTGGTGTAGGGGTGTAACAATGCATCGCAATGCATCGATCCTAAGGGGACAATTCAACTGCATCGATTTGAAAATGTTAGAATCTATTAGAATCGCAATTTTAATGTGTACACACTCACAGTGTTATGTTATTCTCATGTCCGTTACAGCCAACACACAACGATATACGCTACTGCATCAACGTTATTATTAACAAAGGCATTTGTTTTGTTGCATTAACGTTACATATATATTACTATTGCTATCGATAAATCTAGGATTCTAGGTGTTCTAAAATCTATTGCTATTGGTAAGACTAGAATAAGTTAAATTAACTTAACGTTACTGTCTCGGAAAAGTCTCGCGTAGCGGAATGGCGGACTTTCCGGAAGTAAAAAAGCAAATAAGAGCTTCTGATTGGTGGTAAGAACAGCAGAGGTGGGTGCAAGCGGTGTGACGTATTTGGCAGAATCGACTGTCAATCAATGGTCTACCTGACACGCAAACTCATAAACAATGTTTCTGTACTGGAGGTGTACAGTATTTCAATAGGCAACCCTGAAAGGATTATTTTTCTAGAAGAGCAACACTAGCCAAAACATAGGCATTGTATGCATAAAAGGGGCTAAAGTTAAGTGACTGTTACTTTTGTAGCAGTAGTTCAATGTCACTGCCTTTTTTGTTAGGCCTAGTTGTTGGCTACAATTTTGCCACAGTAGGCATTAATCACTTAATAGTTAAAATGTCTGTGTCCCGTTCCCATTTGCACACGCATATACACACACACGCACACAGTGGGCCAGTGACTTTGGTGGTATGTGCTATTGCACAGATGTGTGTCCCGTTCCCGTTTGCACACGCACGTACACACAGTGGGCCTGTGACTTTGGTGGTATCTGGTATGTGCTAGTGCACAGATGTGTCTCCCGTTCCCGTTTGCACACACACATACACACATTTACACACACATTTAGTACACATTTAGTACACATTTTTGAAAAAATAAAGAAAAGTGAACTCTGTTACTTGAAACATTTTCACTGTGCTCCTAAATTTCTTTGTGTGCTCCAAAAGATTTTCATTTAGGAGCACATGTGCGCCTTGGGGAAAAGTTTAGCGTATAGAGCCCTGTTAATGGTCCTGATATCAGAGTTCTGTGGCTGTAGGCTAATGGTCCTGATATCAGAGTTCTATGGATGTAGGTTAATGGTCCTGATATCAGAGTTCTATGGCTGTAGGCTAATGGTCCTGATATCAGAGTTCTATGGCTGTAGGCTAATGGTCCTGATATCAGAGTTCTATGGCTGTAGGCTAATGGTCCTGATATCAGAGTTCTATGGCTGTAGGCTAATGGTCCTGATATCAGAGTTCTATGGATGTAGGTTAATGGTCCTGATATCAGAGTTCTATGGCTGTAGGCTAATGGTCCTGATATCAGAGTTCTATGGCTGTAGGCTAATGGTCCTGATATCAGAGTTCTATGGCTGTAGGCTAATGGTCCTGATATCAGAGTTCTATGGCTGTAGGCTAATGGTCCTGATATCAGAGTTCTGTGGCTGTAGGCTAATGGTCCTGATATCAGAGTTCTATGGCTGTAGGCTAATGGTCCTGATATCAGAGTTCTGTGGCTGTAGGCTAATGGTCCTGATATCAGAGTTCTATGGATGTAGGATAATGGTCCTGATATCAGAGGTCTATGGCTGTAGGCTAATGGTCCTGATATTTGGCAGCCATGGACCATCCGTAAACTTTCTGCTGAATACTATACTGTACATATGTGATACAAAACATGTGGATTTAAAAAGTGTGTGTGTGTGTGTGTGCGTGCGCGCGCGTGTGTGTGTGTGTGTGTGTGTGTGTGTGCGCGTGCGTGCATGCGTCAGTTGGTTTTGACCCCAAGGATCAGACCCACCGCTCTCTGCTGCTGTGTCTGCTGATGACATCATGTGACCTCTCAGATCAAACCAAGGGCTGGAAGACGACTCGCAAGATAGCTGTCAGTCTATCTATCTATCGATCTATCTATCTATCTATCTATCTATCTATCTATCTATCTATCTATCTATCTATCTATCTATCTATCTATCTATCTATCTATCTATCTATCTATCTATCTATCTATCTATCTATCTATCTATCTATCTATCTATCTATCTATCTATCTATCTATCTATCTATCTATCTATCTATATCTGTCAGTCTATCTGTCTGTCTATCTACCAATCTCTCTCTCTATCTCTCTCTCTCTCTCTGTCTCTCTCTCTCTCTCTCTCTCTCTCTCTCTCTCTCTCTCTCTCTCTCTCTCTCTCTCTCTCTCTCTCTCTCTCTCTCTCTCTCTCTCTCTCTTTCTCTATACCTGTTACTTGAAATATTGTGTAATTTCCACACAGGAACACACACACAGACACCCACACACACGCTAAGGTATAATGAGATATGGACTTCATTACGTAATGTGTCATTGTGTGTGTGTGTGTGTGTGTGTGTGTGTGTGTGTGTGTGTGTGTGTGTGTGTGTGTGTGTGTGTGTGTGTGTGTGTGTGTGTGTGTGTGTGTGTGTGTGTGTGTGTGTGTGTGTGTGTGTGTGTGTGTGTGTGTGTGTGTGTGTGTGTGTGTGTGTCTACAGGAGCTGATCTACAAGGAGTTCTTCTCACAGGGTGATCTAGTAAGTAACTGAACATCCAACTGAGCTCTGAGAACTCGTAAAGTTAAAGCTGCAATCAATATTTTCTGACCACTAGGGGGCAGCAAGTCACCACTGTATACAAACTAATTTCTCACAAGACATAACCTCGTTCCCAGTTTTATCTCCTCCGTGAGATAAAGACTGGTAAAGCACTACGGCCGAAAGTGTGAATCGGGTAGAATTTCCGGTGTATGTACTTCCCCTGGAAGCTGCCTCCGAACGGACCAAACTTTTCCCGAATCCTGTCGGCAAACAAGCTAGAACGTCCCGGCCATGTAGTAAATTCTTCAGGCAAAGCCGTTGCAGTGGCTTAAACGAGGAAATATTGTGCACTTCACACGTTTCTATAATTGTTTTGTCGAAACCGGAAAGCCTGTAGCCGGTACTTCCTGTACTTCCGTTTTCATACTTTAGGAGGCATAGCTTTACCAGCCTACACAAGACAATAGCCTCGTCACATAAACATAAAATCTTTTTGAGATTTGCTGAAAAAAAAAATTATTTAATTATTATATTTTTGTGCATGGATTACAATATTTAAACTACAATACATACACATTGCTCTTGGGCAGTTATACAAGGTAGGTAATTATGAATTATAAATCCTCCCCCAACCACTGTCCCCTCCCTCCCTGGTGAGCTCTATAACTCTTAATGTCCATCTTTAGCAGACAGTGATGTCACTCTGATCATCTCTAGCAGACAGTGATGTCACTCTGATCATCTCTAGCAGACAGTGATGTCACTCTGATCATCTCTAGCAGACAGTGATGTCACTCTGATCATCTCTAGCAGACAGTGATGTCACTCTGATCATCTCTAGCAGACAGTGATGTCACTCCGATCATCTCTAGCAGACAGTGATGTCACTCTGATCATCTCTAGCAAACAGTGATGTCACTGATCATCTCTAACAGAGAGTGATGTCACTCTGACCACTCTGACAGCATGTGAATAACATGTTGATATGGTGCATGTGGTTTCATGATTACTGCATGCCTGACCCCGAATACATCACTTGTTTCTGTGTGTGTGTGTGTGTGTGTGTGTGTGTGTGTGTGTGTGTGTGTGTGTGTGTGTGTGTGTGTGTGTGTGTGTGTGTGTGTGTGTGTGTGTGTGTGTGTGTGTGTGTGTGTGTGTGTGTGTGTGTGTGTGTGTGTGTGTGTGTGTGTGTGTGTGTGTGTGTGTAGGAGAAGGCCATGGGTAACAGACCTGTAGAGATGATGGACAGAGAGAAGGCCTACATCCCTGAACTCCAGATCAGCTTCATGGAGCACATTGCCATGCCTATCTACAAGTAAATATGACCTTTAACCTCTACTGCCTATCTACAAGTTGTGACAGACTCTGAGGTGTGTTGAGCTGTCACCAGATTGGAATTAATAAAATACACACGGCACAAAGTAGAAGCAAGTTTAACAGCAGCTTTATTGCTGTTTAGGGGAAAAGGGGAGGTTAGTGAGAGCGTCAGCCAGTCCGTAATCCGTGAGAAGCGTCTTGTTCCGATAGCGGGGTTCAGTACACGTTGATCGGTTCTCATACAGCAGGCGAGGGCTGATCAAATCAAATCAAATCAAATCAAATTTATTTGTAAGGCCCGACAACACACGTTAATGTCCCCATGGGCCGAACACGTGTTCCCCCTGACGGGACGGGAAATGACATCTGGTCATAAATCAATATTTTCCAGACTGTTTTTTTATTTTTATTTTTATTTATTTATAACGTATTCAAGTATAAACATCATACACATGTCACAACAGCATTTCGAATGTATATTATCATCAATACGTTAGTTTAGGAATAGGTTAAAGTGTTATATAGATAGATTTTCCTCTTAGAAATGTCAATGTTATTTCACGAGAGGCAACCATTTTGGAAAACCGGGGGAATGGGAATTGTAGTTTTTTTGCAGCCATTTTGTAGCGGACTTCCACGAGTCTGGTTCTGCGTTGAATTTTTTTTAAACTACACTTCCTGGAAGATTCTATTGAGTTCAAGGTTCATAGTACTTTATGAATTATTTCAATAACTGCTATTATTCGGGATAATTCTACCACAAAAGGTAACGTTTATGACAAATATTGAAAGGTAGTTAGTTTATCTTCCCTATTGTTAGCATGTAGCAACAATTAGATCTGAAATTAGTTTCAAAACTGTTGCACCCTAATCAAAATAAAAAATCTACTGTATTTACAGTAGATTTCATTATCTGTTCTCATGCACGCCTGGTGATACTAAATCCAAATTGAACTCTGGCATTTGAAAGATAATATATATATATAAATGTGTGAATTGGCTATAATAAGGTAATTTATAAGCCTGCTATTCTATATTCTATAATAATATTTCAAATTGCATTGCTCCGAATGGGAGAATTCAGTACTGTATCTACAGAACCTTTTGTTTAATCATCTTCCCTTTATCCATTTCCTTAGATTTTTTGTACACGTGATCTCAAGAAGGTACTGAACGAGATCAGTTTTTAATGTTTGGTCATTATTAGCATGGTGTCAAAGATGCAAAGAAAAATCATAATTCATATTCTCCTTTGTTTCATCACAATTTAAGCAAGCCTAGTGATAGACACAATATTTCTGACACTGGGAATACATTCACTGAGGTCCATAGATGTCCCTAGATACCAAGAATATGCAAATGGCCCTTGTATAAGTGGAGCAATATTCCATTTACCTAGGTATATATTTTAGGCGGATTTTCAGAAAATAGGCTCCGGGCTTAAGAGGTTAAACAAGTCAAGAAGAAACATCACAATAAATCAAGAACAAAACAAAACACGGGCGGCTAAGTGGTGCAGTGGGCAAGGCGCTCGCCACTAACACAGGAGATGCTGGGTTCGAGCCCAGCTCTCTGCGTTGCTTCCGGCTTGGCTGGTCGTTCATACTAATACAATTGGCAGTATTAGGGGGTGGGAAAGCCGGTGGGTGGGGATCGGACGTTGTGGACAGCGACTCCTACAGGTCGGTTGGTGCGCCTGTACAGCAGAATCAGGAAGTATCGGGGGCAGTGTGAGCCTCCCACGCGTTACTCCTCGCCACTGAGAGATCGCGCTGTGCAGGTGAAAAGATGCAACGGCTGCCTCCTCATGTACCGGAGGGGACACGTGATGCAAGGCTTTGTCCACATTGCAGCCGACCAGTGGGAGGTCTAACAACGTTCGAGACAGGGGAGGGTAGAATTGGATAATACGAAATTGGGATGGGAGAAAAATAGAAAATGGGGAGAAAAAGTAGATATAAAAAAAATTAAAAATAAAATAAAAACACCATAAAGTCAAAACAAATTTAAATAAATGCATGTAAAATAAATAAATGCAACACTCCCAGACATACCCCACACGAAGGTAAGGAAAAACTCACTAAAACCTAGCAATAGGAAAAAATGCGGAGGAGAGAAACCTTAGAATGGCCATTCAAGGGTGGATCTCCCTTCTTAAATGTCGGTGATAGTAGGGTTGCAATAAAACAGGCGAACAGTTGGTAAGCATGCACTCATATGTGTAATGAAACACAGATAAGTGCATGCGATAGCAACTGAACATTTTGAAAGATTAAAAATAGAGCTGATGGCGGATCTATTTGAGGCAAGGGGCGGCGCAGAGAGGGTTGCATCCTCCCGGTCATCATCACGGGACGTCCAACACTCCGGTCATCACTCCGAGACAGCCACTCACAGGGAGACAGGGAGACGGGACAGGCGTTAGACAGTTTGCGTGATTGTGATGGCCGGACATAGCAATAGATGGTAAGTGGTAAGCATATATGTGAATAGAATAGATATATGTAGTAAGCATATTATGTGAATAGAATAGAAGTACTTAACCCAAAGGGCGGTCAGGTGGCGTAGCGGAGATTGCGTTTGTCACCAACACCGGAGACGCTGGATTTGCCTGTTCGAATCCAGCTCACAGCTCCGGCGTTGTCACCAGCTTGGCTGGCCGTTCACACTAATACAATTGGCTGTATTAGAGGGTGGGAAAGCTGGCGGGGTGGGTCCGGGTCGTTGTAAACAGCGACTCCTACAATTCGGTCGGGGCGCCTGCTCAGCGCGGATAGGATCTAAGGGGGGTAGTGTTATCCTTCCACACGTTACACCCTCTCAGTGAGAGTCCGCGCTGCCAGGTGAAAAGAAGCGGTTGATTGGCTAGACGTGTGTCGGAGGAAGCACGTGATAGCCTCCACTCTCCCAGACCGACTGTGGGGGGTAAGTGCGCAGCGACCAGGAAGGGGATTGGGAATTGGCATAACGACTAACATTGGGATGGGAGAAAATCTGAGGAAAAAGGAGGGGGAAAAAGAGCAAAAAAAAATAATAATAAGTACTTAACCCAGCAATGAACTCCACATCTAAACCACGTTGACAGACCACGGACAGAGTCTTGATCCGGGAGAAGAGACGTCGGGCAAGCAGGGGTCGATACACATGCGGGTTCTCAGACAATCAAGGGTTATGGCACACAGCGGGGTCCTCCTTCCAAAAGTATAGAAACACAGCATGGGGTCACAGACAACAATCTTCCTCCTCTTCTCTCTCTCTCTTCTCTACTCACTTCTCTCGTTACGAACAGGTTTCACCTCAGCTACTCCAATGACTCCAGTCTCCATTTTCTATGCCGCTTGATTGGGCTTTGATTGCGCTCACCTGTCCCATGCGCGTCTGACACAGGTGCGCTGCATTGGGGCTGATGCGCTCTGCTCTGCTGGGAGTCTGCCTCAGTACCTTGGCCGAGACATAGCGGCCATCCAGTACCACACCAGCCGGTCTGCCACAAAGTAAATATGACCTTTAACTCCTACTGCCTATCTACAAGTAAATATGTGATGCGGCACGGTCTAGGTCGGGTTGTTAAGGAGCTCACGATTCGTCAGAAAATGCCAAAATGTCACGCAATTCAGAAATAGGTCAAAATGGAGATATTGGCAATTTTGAGTGCTTTAATAATAATAATAATAATGGCTTGGATTTATATAGCGCTCTTCATGACACCCAGAGCGCTTCACAGAGTCCATTCTTCGTTCATACACAGTCATACCGGTGGTGGTAAGCTACAATTGCAGCCAGAGCTGCCCCGAGACAGACTCACGGAAGCGTGGCGAATAATCATCGCCTACGGCCCCTCCGACCACCACCAACATTCATTCACATGCATACACATTCATACGAGGCAAGTAGGTTAAGTGTCTTTGCCCAAGGACACAACGGCAATGGGATGGACATGTTCTCTATCTGTCTCCTTATTTGCAAAACGTAATACGACTTGTAAATATGTTAATTATTGTTACATAGTCCCACAGTATTATTTCCCTTGCTGTGTGAAAAAACTACAGTTGTGTCGGAGGGTAGTGGCTAAGTACTTTCAGTCTCAAGTGTCAGAGACGGAGATGCACAGAGATGACAGCTACCAAATCCATTCCGAAACAACGGACCCCGTACTTTGTTGGCGGTGTGAAAATATGCAGAGAAACATTAATATCTTTGGAACAGTTTGTGTTCAATTGTATCTGAATCAGGAGATTATCTTCTCTTCATCCGAATTGAAAGTATATCACTCTGTCGCATAAAGGCTGGCTAGCAGTGCACATAAGGCATAACTGTTTATTGAATTTCTCTAATGAATGCATCTATTTCAGTCGCAAGTCAGAAGGCGACTCCGATACTGGGTCCGGGCAGCGCACACACAAACACGCACACACATTCCCCACTCCCTTCTGTTTGTTCTGAGTACGTCAAAGACCTGACCATTATTCATATTTCCCTTACTGTTTCAGTAGCGTGACCAAGGATGTACACCTGGGAGTTCTACGTTCATTTATACCATCATACATACATTTATATACATTTATTCACTCACCATTTCCACGAGACATTCACCCCTGCATTCAGTCTAGTGTTTTTGATTTAACGTTCCGCTGTGATCACTTCTTCCTCTAACAGAATAATCACCTCTTTTGTCATTGTCAGCTCTTTGTTGTATGTTTTTACAGTGTGAGTTAAATAAATAGTTTTTTTGTGATCCAAAATCCTCTGTTCCTCTCCTTCCTTTAATGGAAACCCTGTGTGGGATTTAGTTAAACTTTGAAGACTGTAAACTGTCTCTAACATCATCACATCATAATAACAAAGCTCTCCTGCAGCTCAGCTGGAGAAGGGGTTAGGTGGGGGAGGGGCTAGGTGTGTGGCAATGTGGGTAAAGTAGTCCTTCATGCATCGTTAAGAGAAACAGCTCCAAGCCTTTGAAGCTCCGTCGCTCTAAGACCATGGTTACACCATTGAATACAGGAACGTTTTTGTTGGTGAATGATTACGTTTGCTGTCCTAGTTAAAAAGAAACGCCGTTTTTGCAGGATAACGCGTTGCCAGTAGGGCAACGCTGAAATTGTGTTTCCGTTTTGGATACTCGCCAAAACTCGCAGACAACGTGTCATGTAATCTGCGTGAGCCGGATACGGAGCCGTTGTTGCTCAACGCCCATGCGCAGTAGAGACCTGCACGGTTATTTCCAGTGTTTACAGCAGAGCTGTCCCAAATAGCTGCAGCTACCATGTGTTGTCAAGTTATTGTTATAAGGAGCCCAGTCCAAGCTACAACAGTCTGCATTCCCTTAACAATTGTTTGTATTGAGCCGTATTGTATTGTACCCATTCTGCAATCTGTTAAATAAAGTTTACATCCATTCATTCTGCTAGCATTAACGCTTCCATGAGCAGCTGGCTAACGTGAGCTAACGTTAGCTACCTACCGTAGCTACCTAGCTACCAGACCCTGTTAGCTCAGAGCTCCTCTTTCAACATAACAAGCATTAAACAAAATGGCCCAGTCATCTATTCACTTTTGTTTAATACATGAGGTGTTGTCTAATGTTATCTAGCTACTGATAGCTCCTGATATCAATGTCTGATCTCATCAGTTTGGCTGGCTCGTCGCTCGTGAGCTAACGTTAGCTACCTAGCTAACGTTAATTTCAGACCCTGTTAGCTGCGGCTACTGTGTTGTCAAGTTATTGTTATAAGGAGCCCAGTCCAAGCTACAACTTTTGTTTAATACATGAGGCGTTGTCTAATGTTATCTAGCTACTGATAGCTCCTGATATCATCAGTTTGGTGCTGGCTGGCTAACGTGAGCTAACGTTAGATACCTAGCTAACGTTACTTCCAAACCCTGTTAGTTGTTATAAGGAGCCCAGTCCAAGCTGCATACCCTTAACAATTGTGTGTATTTAGCCGTATTGTATTGTACCCATTGTGCCGCCCATTGATGCACGACGAGGACTCCGAGTTCTTTAATTACAGATGGCTGTTTATTGATGCATATTCCGTTCATCACCACCGTAGAACTACAATTGCAGGAAATAATAACAGTCAATACTCATACAATTCAGTCAATAGAATTACAAAAACAAAACGAAAAGTGTGAAATAAACTTTACGAACCACTTTGGCCTGCTTGCAGCTCAATGGGAGGGGGTTATCTTCAAACTCTAGTACTTTAATCTTTTATCTTTGACAAATAAAGTGCATAAATCTGCTGCACTGTCTTCTTCCTACAAGTCTAGACACGTTCCGCCAGATCTGCTCAAACTACGCTGGGTCAGAGCGTGAGACAGGACGTGATACGTCACATGAGATAAAAAGAAATATAAAAATAAACATGCGCCCTCTATAGGCGACAGCTGCATTTACACCCATTCTGCAATCTGTTAAATAAAGTTTACATCCATTCATTCTGCTAGCATTAACGTTACCAAGCTGCTAGCCACAATGCTATACTGTTGTACTGGCATATTCCATTCACGTTAGCATGTAGCTAACAACATCGGAGATCTTTTTGTGAGACTAAACTATCCGCTCTTGGTGGTCAATTGTGTTGATGTTAGTTTTGTTTCATCAATAAATGAGGCAGAACACACAGTGAATGTATCCGTTTTGTTTATTGCACTTTTATTGCACTTTCTTTGCTGAAAAATAAAAACGTTCGGCTCACGCGAGGCATTTAAAGATGGTAGTTTGTTGTTTTTTTTGCAGGAAGTGTATTGGCACATTCAACTTCTGATTGGTTGAAAATTGCCTTCATGTTCGCCACCTACTGCCACCTACTGCTTTGGCATTGTACTACATCACTGTGCTCAGGAGGCAAAACCAATGTCTAACTTGCCTGCCATTACGTTGCGTTCTGGAAAGCGAAACTGACCCTGAAAACTAAACGAAAATAGCCCTGTGTGTAACCGCAGCCTTAAAAGAGCTATTGTGGTATCATCTTGGTTAATTAATAAGACATAGATTGAAAAGTATCCGCACGATTTGTACAAGTGATGGCTTATTTTGAAGGTATGAACCTGTACTTTCATATAAAAAAATTAAGATTGCTCAACAAGACCTAAAGGCTGTGCCTGGTCACATATGACCTGTACCCACTACTGCCTAACACTGCATATCTACAAGTAAATATGACCTTTAACCTGTTAAGCCATATATTTATATTTTCAATTTTTTTATCTACTTTTTCTCCCATTTTAAATTTTTCTCCCATCCCAATTTTTTATCGTCCAATTCTACCCTCCCCTGTCTCAAACGCTGTTAGGCCATGCCTCCCACAGGCCGGCTGCAATGTGGACCAAGCCTTGCATCACGTGTCCCCTCCGGTACACGAGGAGGCAGCTGTCGCATCTTTTCACCTGCACAGCGCGATCTCTCTGCATGGGAGGGACACGCCGCCCCCGTTGCTTCCTGATTCTGCTGTGCAGGCGCACCAACCGACATGTACTGTAGGAGTCGCTGTCCACAACGTCCGATCCCCACCTACCAGCTTCCCACCCCTAACACTGCCAATTGCGTTAGTATGAACGACCAGCCAAGCTGGTAGCAACGCCGAGAGCTGGGCTCGAACCCAGCATCTCCTGCATTAGTGGCGAGCACATTGCCCACTGCGCCACTTAGCCGCCCTAAGCCATATTTTCTGAACATCCGCCTAAAAATACATACCTAAGTAAATGGAAGATTGCTCCACTTCTACAAGGGCCATTTGCATGTTCTTGGTATCTAGGGACATATATGGATCTCAGGGAGTGTATGTGTCAGAAATATTGTGTCTGTTACTAGGCTTGAGTAAATTGTGATGAAACAAAGGAGAATATATGAATGAAAAAGTTAATTTTTGAACATGTATTCTCCATATTCCTCCAAACAAATCACAGTATCTAGTATCACAGATGTATTTAGTTAGTTGACATGTTCAAAAAAGGAGTAGAGGGCAGCTAAGCTTATTGATCCCTACCCCCTTACATTTACATTTGTTCTTCCATAAATTTTACTAGATATAACATAATTTAGTATAATACATTATATTATACAATGGCATGCAAATTTCTTGATTCTGATTGGCTGAAACAGTCAAGTTACACGTGGGTATTTGTAATAACCCCACGCTCTTGGTCCCAGGACCCGCCAACAATCGAATTACTATCACTCCGCCGTGCGAGTTTTTAGAAATGCAAGCAAGATGGCGGACAGTAAACGTTATGAAAGGATATGGTGATAGGGTCATAAAGACTAAATGGAAAACGATTCTCTCACGGCGAATGTCTTAGTTGCTTAAACAATGTTGGATGATGTAATTGATGGGTCATGAGTCATTGTGGAACAAAATAAAAATCGCGCAAATTGATTGATTGATTGATTAATTGCAATTTTTTATTATTTCTTTTAACTTACTTTCTATAGAAGCAGCCTTGTTTCCAACTGGTTAAGTTTAGGCCCTCTTTTGAAGTTGGTTAAGGTTAGAGTTTGTCTTTAGAGCAGGGCGATAGACCACCAGCCCTGATTCCAAACTCTAACCTTCGAAAGAGGGCCTAAACTTAACCAGTTGGAAACAGCAAATTTTATTACTGTCCGCCTGGTTTCCAACTGGTTAAGTTTAGGCCCTCTTTCGAAGTTGGTTAAGGTTAGAGTTTGTCTTTAGAGCAGGGCGATAGACCACCAGCCCTGATTCCAAACTCTAACCTTAACCAACTTCGAAAGAGGGCCTAAACTTAACCAGTTGGAAACAGCTAATTTTATAACTGTCCGCCTGGTTTCCAACTAGTTAAGTTTAGGCCCTCTTTCGAAGTTGGTTAAGGTTAGAGTTTGTCTTTAGAGCAGGGCGATAGACCACTAGCCCTGATTCCAAACTCTAACCTTAACCAACTTCGAAAGAGGGCCTAAACTTAACCAGTTGGAAACAGCTAATTTTATTACTGCCCGCCTTGTTTCCAACTGCTTAAGTTTAGGCCCTCTTTCGAAGTTGGTTAAGGTTAGAGTTTGTCTTTAAAGCAGGGCGATAGACCACCAGCCCTGATTCCAAACTCTAACCTTAACCAACTTCGAAAGAGGGCCTAAACTTAACCAGTTGGAAACAAGGCAGACAGTAATAAAATTAGCAATCAATCAATCAATCAATCAATTCAATAGCCCACGCTCACTTAAAACAGCGCACCACCCAGCTGCTTCTATAGAAAGTAGGTTAAAAAAATTAAAATACAAATCTTTTTCTATAGGGCAAAGAAAACTTTTTTTAATTTGTTTTACCTACTTTCTATAGAAGCATCTAAGAATGAAGTTCTATAGAAAGTAGGTTAAAAACTAAAGAAAAGTTGGATGTGTTAGTTTGCTGGATGTCTAGTTGAAAGACAGTTGGATGTCTTAGTTTGTTGGATGTCTAGGTGAAAGACAGTATATGTCTTAGTTTGTTGGATGCCTAGGTGAAAGACAGTTGGATGTCTTAGTTTGTTGGATGTCTTAGTTGAGAGACAGTTGGATGTGTTAGTTTGTTGGATGTCCTACTGAGAACAGTTGGATGCACTTCCGAGCTGCTTCCACATGGAGGCAACTTCTAATTTTCTTTTTTTGGGAACTACTTTTTCTGGCGGATGGTTTTTTCAATAAATCTTTAATTAACACTTTGAGTGCCACGCCGGGTTTTTCCTTTTTACCCCCTGAATGCCACCATCGGCGCCAATGTTAACGTTAATATCGCCTAATCTATGTTTTAAATTATGGCTATGTGTCTAATCTGCCCATCGCATTATCAAAGACTATTTTCCAGTCAGTGCTGTCGAGGCAGATTGTTTTTTTATCGCGTCATTTCCGTTTCAGAGCATTTAGAAAAGCACCCGTTTGGAGATAAAAAACAGCCCATTCTGGACCATTCTATGAAAATCGTCTTTTACTGGAATATTCCACAACGTTGATATTCATCTGCCTTTTTATGAATCGTTTTCAAATAAATGCTAGATGATCAATATTATACGTGCACGCAAGCACATTCGGGCCGCGCACGGATAATCGCCGCGTTGATTTCCTCTTGGACTTTTACAGTGAAACCGAAAGAGCCCATTTCACAAAACAGCTTATAACTTCATCAAAATTAGTCTGATTATCCTAACACTGATAACATAGAGTCCTTACCTGACATCAGATGGTATCCAACTGGTATATTCCAATTCCTGATCACCATTCGAAAAAATCGATAAGTGTATAGATCCAACGCGATACAGTAGAACTCCATGATCAGCGGGGCTCAGAGACTCCAGAATGAACTGTGGTAACCCCGGCTGGATCAGTGGACTGGAAAATGTGGAGTACCGGATTTTTTTCCTCATCCATTTTCATTGAGTCCATTCCAAAATCCCTTATGTCATCTGAAAGACGATAGGGGGCGCTTTTTTCCACATATGCTCTCCGGCGGAGCTCGTGTATACTCGGGTAGGCTCGCGTGAGCAATATGATTTCAGATCGCTAAAAGAAATAATAATAATAATTCCGAGAAATCTCGTGAGTGGCTTTCAACCACATAAAAATAAACCTGAGATATCTCGTGTGTGGCAGTTAAAGTGTTAATGTGTGTTTATTGTATAGCAATAAGGTTGGATGAATGTGCCAGTTGTATAAAAGCCATTACACCACGCGCAGTTGTGGGTTGTGACAATTAGACCATGCCTAGGGGGGTCTAATGACCCTCGGCTGCGCCTCGGGCCTAACGACCACCCCTAGGCATGGTCTAATTGTCACAACCCACTCCTGCTCGTGATGTAATGCTTAAGAATATACTTTTACTTATAGTACAAAAAGAAAGAACTTGATTCGTTTGACAGCAGTAAATATAATACAACACTACATAACACAATATAACATAACTTTGTTTATCCGCATTACTCATTTCTGTATTTCTCTAATGTGTATTTTTTTAGCTGCTTCTTAAATTGTGCCACATGTTTACTCATTTTGATGTATTCGGGTAAATTATTCCACAACTTCACTCCACACACCGATATGCACATGCTTTTCAGCGTGGTGTGTAGAAGACAGGTGCGAGGAATTTGAAAACGCGTCCAGAAGGAACAACATCAGGATTTATGGAGTGGCAGAGGACTCTGAGGAAGGAGACACAGTGAAATGGGTGGAAAACGTTCTCAAAGATTTATTACATCTCTCCCCGCAAACTGAGGAACACGCAGAAAGGGCACACCGCTCCCTGGCGCCAAAAGCAGACCTTACCTCCCCTCCGAGATCCTTTGTGGTGAAACTACTTCACTTCCAAAGAAAAAGAGCTATTATACAAAGGCAAGAGAATAACATTGGACAACGACTACTCGCCCGCGGTACAGCACAGACGAAAAGAATACACCGACATCAGAAAACAGCTGAAGGAAAAAAACATCAGATGCCAGACCCGCTACCCAGCTAAGATGATTGTGCACCTGCCGGGCGGAACAAAGGTGTTCTCCTCGGCGTGGGAAGCAGCCAGTAAAGACCAGTCTGTCGGAGTGGGAGAAGCTGGACCGCGAACCACGCCGCATCGGATGGCAGATAGCTGGTCGAGGTGGAGGTGCAGCCGTGAGAAGAAGCGTTTTCCGCGACGCAGAGGAGTTGCTGAAGAAAAACGTTGGATGATCGGGGTGAGGCGGTTTAACAGTCCGAATTTAACTGGGACTATCAATAACAGTAGAATGTTTATTAAAGAAGAAGAGTATGGACACTTTTAAGGCTGCAAAGTAAATATCAGCGCATTTTTCTTTTCTGTGTTTGCCCGACAAGAACTCTATTCCGTTCTTAATATAATTATAAACCCTAACTTTGTGTAAGGTCTGAAACAGATGATACTCACTCGCTACTTCTATAATTATTATGGTAATTCTCTGTCTTGTTTAATTTGACTGAATTAAAAGGGTTGTATACAGCAAACATTCCATTTAGCAGCATAATTATTCTACGTAAATGAGAGAGGCGTCACAAGTGGCCGGGGGGGGGGGGTTAATTCTAATTGAATTAGAATGTACCAACAAGCCCGGACGACTTATAGGTCGGTCTGGACGCTTACTTTCCTCTCATATGCAGCATGTTTTGAGAAAATGATGCATAGAGAGAGCTTTACTTGTTGGTGTTTAAACAATGTGGAGATCCAGGTTCTGTTATTTTTGTATATAGTTACCGGTATGTGGTTTGCAACAATGTTTAATGTTGATAATGCTAAGAGACAGCACACCCCTCCCCTTTTTCTTTTTTCTGTTTTGTCAAGTGCCTTACTATTTTGTAATGCGTATGCCTTGCTTTCTAATCCGTAAACTAGAAATTCTAAATTTACATAAGTCATCTCTATGGCGGACACCATTAAGGTCATAACTTATAATGTCAAGGGATTGAACAGCCCAATTAAGAGAAAGAAGATTCTCACACAACTGAAACAATCCCATTGAGTTCTTTGAGATCTCGTTGTTGGCCGCCATGCGTTGGTTACCAATCATGAGATTTCTCGTTATTTAATCGTTATTTCTTTTATTAGCGATATACATTCATTTTTCATCCGTCCAGCCTGACATTATCATTGGGAATGTCTCTGAGCTCGAAAAGGGCAAATACCGCCCCTATCGTCTCCCGGATGGTAATGCACATCATTGGATTGGATTGAGTGAAAAAGTGCATCAGAAAGAAACTCCGCCCCAGGGTTTCCCCACATCTGGCAAGCAGTGTTGTGTTACCAGAGTCACTGGCGAAGCTGGAAGCAGCTTGGATCATGCTTTTCGGACTATAACGTTGGTTCAATAAACGCGATCAATATTTGGAATGGCGATCAGGAATTGGATTCATCTTTTTGCAGAACATCTGATCTGAGGTAAGGAATCTATTTTACCAGTTTTGGGTTCATCAGAGTTGTTTTTTACAGATTGCACAACGTGTGTGTGTGTGTGTGTGTGTGTGTGTGTGTGTGTGTGTGTGTGTGTGTGTGTGTGTGTGTGTGTGTGTGTGTGTGTGTGTGTGTGTGTGTGTGCGTGTGTGCGTGTGTGCGTGCGTGCGTGCGTGCGTGCGTGCGTGTGGCGTGACGCACACACGCACACACGGATAAATGATTTTTCAGCCCGCTTTTGTATCTTGCATAAGAACACAAATACTCTCGATAATCTAGCATTTATTTGAAAGCTATTTATAAATCAGCCAAAAAATTACTACGTGTTTTGTGTATTCCAGTAAATGGCTATTTTCGTGGATTTCTCTGGAATGACTAGAAATCATGGCAGCTCAGATTCTCACTGGGAGAGTGTAACGTGTGGAAGGTCACACTACCTCCCTCCAGATCCTTCCTTCGCTGAGCAGGCGCCCCGACCGAACTGTAGGAGTATATTCAGCACCTTCTTGAGATCACGTGTACCTAAAATCTAAGCAAATGAATAAAGGGAAGATGATTAAACAGAATGTTTTGTAGATACAGTACTGAACTCTGCCATCTGGACACATAGAATATAGAATAGCAGGCCTATAAATTACCTTATTGACACTGACTCCGCCCACGACTCCGCCAAGATGGCAGCTTGCTAGATCAGCTCCGACCCGGCCCGGTGAATTTCGCCTCAAACTTCA
This sequence comes from Notolepis coatsorum, assembly GCF_963971535.1. Taxonomy (NCBI): domain Eukaryota; kingdom Metazoa; phylum Chordata; class Actinopteri; order Aulopiformes; family Paralepididae; genus Notolepis; species Notolepis coatsorum. The sequence continues at coordinate 188,287,656 of NC_140165.1, forward strand.
ATAATGCCCAGAGCTATACACAGTACTTTATTGCTCATTCTCTTTGTTCAACAAGATGAGTCAACGTGGGAGAAAGAGGGACAAAGAAAGGCACAACGCACAGCTAGCACTAGCTATAGAGACTCCATTACCACCTGAGGACACAGACGCACATGCTACAGGATTGAGCGACGCCAACCTGATTCTCAACGAGATCCGGAACTTTCGGCAAGAAGTACACGGACAACTCGAGACAATATCACTATCAATAAGTGATATACAGCAGTCGGTTACAGGTTTGAAAAGCCGCATGGACGCAGCCGAAAACAGACTTGATGAAACCGAAAACAGACTTGTCGAAACCGAAAGCAGCTGTGCGACCAACCAGAGGTTGATTAGCTATTTGCTGAGAAGAGAGAAGCAGCTAGAAGACAGGTGCGAGGAATTTGAAAACGCGTCCAGAAGGAACAACATCAGGATTTATGGAGTGGCGGAGGACTCGGAGGAAGGAGACACAGTGAAATGGGTGGAAAACTTTCTCAAAGATTTATTACATCTCTCCCCGCAAACTGAGGAACACGCAGAAAGGGCACACCGCTCCCTGGCGCCAAAAGCAGACGTTACCTCCCCTCCGAGATCCTTTGTGGTGAAACTACTTCACTTCCAAACCATGCTACAACTCCTCACAAAGGCGTGGAAAGAAAAAGAGCTACTATACAAAGGCAAGAGAATAACATTGGACAACGACTACTCGCCCGCGGTACAGCACAGACGAAAAGAATACACCGACATCAGAAAACAGCTGAAGAAAAAAAACATCAGATGCCAGACCCGCTACCCAGCTAAGATGATTGTGCACCTGCCGGGCGGAACAAAGGTGTTCTCCTCGGCGTGGGAAGCAGCCAGTAAAGACCAGTCTGTCGGAGTGGGAGAAGCTGGACCGCGAACAACGCCGCATCGGATGGCAGATAGCCGGTCGAGGTGGAGGTGCAGCCGTGAGAGGAAGCGTTTTCCGCGACGCAGAGGAGTTGCTGAAGAAAAACGTTGGATGATCGGGGTGAGGCGGTTTAACAGTCCGAATTTAACTGAGACTATCAATAACAGTAGAATGTTTTTTTTTTTTTTTTTTTTTTTACTTTATTTTTTAGCGTTTATCGCTTTTCTGGTCAAGCATGACCGACAGAAACAGGTTGAAATGGGATGTAGAGCAGGGGAAAGACACTCTGAGAAAATACGGCGGGTCCGGGAATCGAACTCGTGTACCCCAGATCCGTGACGAGCACGGTTTTCCCCGACGCAGAAATAGCACCGAGATATGCGGTGAGCTACTGGAGCTCCCCCTGTCGAGCCACTATTGGCAAAGTAGAGTGACTTGTTCGAGCGAAGTGAAGTAACGTTGAGAGACTTCTAGCTGAACCCAGCGGCGTTCTGGATTTAACTACCTATTGCGGACTACATGCGGGTTAGCTTTAGCATACAAGGGCTAACTAGCTAGCGACCATGCCAACGGGCGTTTGGAATATTAGCTATTAATCCTGCCATCGGGCGCTTGGAATACAGGAACCAGGTCCGTACGAGACCCTCCTCACCAGCGACGACAGGATTATCCCCCGTTTGTCTGCAGCTCTCTGGAGTAGGAGCTCCAGAGAATATCGTCTCCATCCGCCATCTTGCTTTCCCCGTGCTGTTCACTCCTTCTCACTCCATTCAGAGCATCAACGGTCGAGTACTAGTAGTTCAGGACTATCATTACCTCTGACATTGTTGCATTGACATTCTACTAGTAACAGGATATCTGCGATATATATAACATGTATGTTTGACGTTACTATTAAAGTGATTATTGAACTTGGTATCACTGTCCCCTCTCAGTTAATGGAGTGTCCGCCATTTTGTGTACCTTTAATGTCTGGCCAATTAATATCTTTGGTAGTGGTTTAATCTAGCATTTAAATACAGTCAGGGTTGTGTAGTCCCTTAGCTACAGATGTCTTAGTTGAAAGGCAGTTGGATGTGTTAGTTGGTTCGATGTCTTAGTTGAAAGGCAGTTGGATGTGTTAGTTGGTTGGACGCCTTAGTTGAAAGGCAGTTGGATGTGTTAGTTTGTTGGATCCGTTGGATGCACTTCTGAGCTACTTCCACATGGAGGCAACTTCTCTCAATCATTCCAATAACACACAGTTGGATGTGTTAGTTTGTTGGATCCGTTGGATGCACTTCCGAGCTGCTTCCACATGGAGGCAACTTGTCTTTTTTGTTGTTGTGGGAACTACTTTTTCTGGCGGATGGTTTTTTCAATAAATCTTCGAATAATGTGTGTTTATTGTATAGCAATAAGGTTGGATGAATGTGGCAGTCGTATAAAAGCATTACACCACTTGCAGTCGTGATTTGTGACAAATAAACCATGCCTAGGGGGGTCTAACGACCACCCCTAGGCATGGTTTATTGTTCACAAACCACTCCTGCGCGTGATGTAATGCTTAAAGGGGAACTATCTTATAAATGACCTTTTCCAGTGTTTAGGGTTATTTTCTAGCTATGTGGACTTATAGTAATAGGATCTATGTCTCTAATTCTCGATTTGGCGCATTCTTCCAATTCTCCCCTCACAATAATGTCCCTCCCTCAAGTGAGTCATCTGAAAATTAGCCTATATGGGACGTCATATGGTGCGTAAGCGTATTTGCATAATAACACCCGCCCCCTCTAGCTGCCCGCCGAGCGAGAGCGAGAGAAGCAGAGAACTGTAAACGCTCTGCGTGTCTCCCTCTCCCTCTCGAGGAAGTCCACCACCGTGCTGCGCTACAGCTCATGCTCCCGAACCGAGAGAGAACTGTAAACGCTCTGCGTGTCTCCCTCTCGAGGAAGTCCACCACCGTGCTGCACTACAGCCCATGCTCCCGAACCGAGAGAGGGAGAACTGTAAACGCTCTGCGTGTCTCCCTCTCGAGGAAGTCCACCACCGTGCTGCGCTACAGCCCATGCTCCCGAACCGAGAGAGGGAGAACTGTAAACGCTCTGCGTGTCTCCCTCTCCCTCTCGAGGAAGTCCACCACCGTGCTGCGCTACAGCCCATGCTCCCGAACCGAGAGAGAGAGAACTGTAACACTCTGCGTGTCCTCCCGCCCTCTCCCGGGAGGACACGCAGAGTGTTTACACTTTTTTTTTTCTCTCTCTCTCTCTCTCTCTCTCTCTCTCTCTCTCTCTCTCTCTCTCTCTCTCTCTCTCTCTCTCTCTCTCTCTCTCTCTCTCTCTCTCTCTCTCTCTCTCTCGACTGACTGTCACTCAAAGTGCTTATGGGCGGAGCCAGGCCATAACAGCCTGATTTCTTGTGGCTGAAAAATGATGGGTTTGAGTACTTGATTAGAAATATAAACCAATGCATTTTTTTTTTTTAAACGTACAGATGTCTTCAATAGACTGACAGGAATTGTTTAAAGTTGCCCAAATAGCGCCGACCCATTTTAAAACCCACTCACGTCAAAACCGCCCACTCCGCTCCCCGCGCCGCTCACGCGCCGCGCCGCTCACATGGCCTGGTACTTATGCACGCTAGAGAAGCGAGCTGAAAAATCTATTCTCTCATTTCCTGATCAGCGCGCACACACACACACACACACACATAGGGCAAACGCTGATATCTCTGTGAAAACAGATCTGATTATCCTAAGACTAGTAAAATAGATTCCTTACCTCAGATCAGATGTTCTCCAAAAAGATTATTCCAATTCCTGATCGCCATTCCAAATATCGATCGTGTTTATCGATTCAGCGCCTGGTACTGTAAATATGTATTCCACGCTGTTTTCCGGCTCTGCAATCACTTCGATCTCTTCAGATGGCTTGCCGGAAAAGTAAAATGAGGAAACTGGACCCCCCCCCCCCATCAGTCTAATCCAATGGGGTGCAGTTACTCAGGGAGAGACGATAGGGGGCGGTATTTTCCCAATGGAGCTCAGAGAGAGGTTGCTGCACTAGCGTGAGTCTCGATTGATGAAATGTGAATTCAAATCGCTAATAAAAAAGAATTACAAACAAACGCTATATAGCGTTGCTGGCATTCAACGGGCGGCATGAACTAACGACATAAAGCGTCGCTGGCACTCAAAGTGTTAAGCACAAAATTTTGAATGTGTGTACGTACAGAAAAATCTGGATTTATCACACGTGCGTACACGGGTCGTACTCACACTCCGTGTTGATAAATACCATTTGTTCTTACCGTCAATGGGTCTCATTCCCGAACGAATTTACGACCAAAAATGTCCTCTTAGGCAGACATATTAGGGCTGGGAGCGCGAGTCCCCAAATTTTCCTGAGATCAGATTTGAGCGTGGCTGAGAGCAGATTTAAGAGTGCTGAGGAGCACTCTTATGATTGATTGACTAATTGGAAATTTTATTAACTTGACAGACTGTGTTCTCATAGTGATTCCTTCATGTCAACGCTACAGGCCTCCTTGGAATTAATTACTTAATCATAATTAAAATAAATATGACAATATTTGTACAATAAGAAATTACGTTATTTGATGTCGGAAAAATAAATAATAGCACTACACACACTGCAAATGACTTGGAATAAATAAATACATCAGCTACATAATTCTGTTATCATTTTATTGTTGTTCTTATTTATAGTTTGGGACATTTGCTTATTGTATACATTATAAGAGCCAGTGGATAAACATTCCACTGCTCATCTTACCGGTATGATGTTGTGTGTGACAAATAAACCTGACCTTGCAGGTGCACTTGAACAGCAATCATGTACATTGAACCCTGGCATCCAATTAACAGTGATTAATCGCGCTTAAATGCTTAAATGGTCAACTCTGCACCCTAGGCTTACACACACAATTATGGGTAACGTCCAGAATAATCATGCTCGATACGAACGCGCAATGAGGAGGGAGCACCAGTACAGGACCACGCTGATCTCTTCGCCGAGAGTGACGCGTACCTGCTGGGACGCTTCAGGCTGCCAAGACCTGTGCTAATGGAGCTGTCCGAGACGCTGGAGCCACCACTGAGGAGCCAGACCATACGCTCCAACCCTGTGCCACCGCACGTGCAGGTACTGTCCACCCTGGGCTTCCTAGCAACTGGAACATTCCAGAGGGAGCTAGGAGACAGGGTGGGCATATCCCAGACCTCCATCAGTCGCTGCCTCCCACGGGTCTTGGCTGGCATCATGGAGTTGACCACACAGTATATCAGATTCCCCTTTTCCGCGCAAGAGCAGATCCCAGTGAAGACGGCATTCCATGCCATCGCTGGGCTGCCAAACATCATCGGCGCTATTAACTGCACCCACGTGCGCATCCTGGCACCCTCCCCAGACCCGTTCCCATACCTTAATCGGAAGCAGTACCATTCTATCAATGTACAGGTATGTTTCTAGTTTCTGTTTTTTGTTAACTCTTGTTACCACTTCATCCAATTGGACAGCACCTTGCTTCCTTTTCTTATCTTACTTGTTTTTTCTTTTTTCCTGTGTTACTATATATTTATATCTACCCTTTCTTTTATATAGCTTCTCTCTTCAAATAGAATTTAAAATTATTATTTATTATTAGGTCATCTGCGACGCCAACAACCAGCTGTTGAATGTCGTCGCCCGTTTCCCATGAGGTGTGCATGACTCGTACATCCTCCAGAACAGCGAAGTGGGTATGCGCCCCTCGCCGGACACAGCGTTCACCTCTCCCGTGATTTGGGCCCATGCCTCCCGTTTATGGGTCCCTCTGTAACCGGAGCTGACGCTACTGAACAGCACCCCCTTATACTCCGGATAACAGTACCTGAATTAATGAATGGAAACTTTATTAACAGATTGCAGAATCTACAATACAGTACAGCTCAATACACACAATTGTTAAGGGGATGCAGACCAGAGAAAGATTCCCCACCTCTATTTCAGCATTTGTGAAGTCTTTCGCCGTTGCTTTGCAACGGGTGCGCCTTCACTTCCTCTCGTCTCAGAGCCTCGCTTTGACATTTCAGCGAGGATTTGCACACTGCCCATATTGACTGCCTTATAAGGAGTGTCGGGGGCGTGGTTTGTATGCAAATGACCTAGACGGGAATGCGCGTTTCGAGTTTAAGACAGAATGCCATTCGCCAAGCAGGTACCAGATCTTGTCACAGGTGCGACCGTTTCAGCCACTTAAGACATATTACCAGCACGTTCGGGACTCAGAGTGAACTTGTCATTGATTCTGTCTCAGTGGTTCCAAGATAAGTCTTCCAAAATAACTCTTTGAAACATTTTGGAGAATGAGACCCAGTGCATGATTATCCATATATGGTAATGAAACACCCCCATGGGATGTGAAATAATGGACTAACCCGAGCGAACTCTGAGAAACTTCACGAGCGAGATTGTTCACGGAGGTCTAAGCAAATAATTTAACGCGCTGTCGAACCAAGAAGACACAACCCGTGTTATGGGATAAATACGCGACAGGCTGGCGGACTTGTACACAGTGATGTGAGATATCAACGACTCCCTAAGACCATTGCTGCAATTCTGCCTGGACAGCTCAAAATACTAATAAAGACCGTTAACCACTGTTTGGCATTGGTGTGTCATTATAACCATGCTGGAATATTGATGCCTTTATTCGTTTCGTTCGATTGGCTGCCGGGTATAATATGATTTGTAGAGGCATACAATCTATTTTGTTGTCGGTATTAGGTAGCCTATATAAATTAAATATAATAGCAGCCATAGCCTAACCAGGGGTGCCCAACCTTTTTTAAACCAAGATCTACTTTTTAATTTACCACCTAGCCGAGAGCTACCAGCCAAAATTGTACCTACTCTCGGCTAGTATTAGTATTAATAGTATTAGTAATAACCATTCAATATGCACATGACAGAACATATTATATGGCATATAATATTTTCTGGCATGTGCATATTGAATGTATTTATAATATAATATGATATTTTATATATCATTGTAACGGTGTAGTGTAGCAATTACAAGAATGACAAGACTAACTTCTCACGTTGGGCATGCAGGCAGCATGACCCATTTATTTCACACTCTGCATACACAGACAACACACACACTCAATTCAATGGGCATGAGAAAACATGAGTTTACATTGCCAAAGCAAAAGTGGAACAATACAATCAAAACAAAAATGATATATGTACAATTAAAAGGGAATAGGAATGATGTGTAAACAGAGCTGTCACATTGCAACTGACAACACACTAGTGTTGTCACGATACTGGAATTTCGAACTTCGATACGATACCTTGAAAAGTATCGATATTCGATACCATTTTCGATACCACAGGGAAAAATGTTAAATCTTAAAATGTAAAAAAATAAAAAATAAAGATAAATAATATATATATATATATATATATATTTTTTAACTAAATTTTGCTTTTGTTGCTGGTCGATTCTCCTCAGCTTCTCTCTGTTACTATAAGAGAAGATAAATATAACACTTTTAAAACCCTTTGTTTATCTTTAGATCAGACATTTAAAAATAATTAAATGATCTAATCTTAGAAATTAAGTAAAGTTAATAGTACTGCATGTTAAGCATAACAGAGTGATTGATTGATTGATTGATTGATTGATTGATTGAACATTTTAATAACAGATTGCAGAATGGGTACAATAAATACACACAATTGTTAAGGGGAGGCAGACCAGAGAAAGACTTTCGTCTTGTTTACATCAGGGTCCCCCATTTTCAATTCATCATAACATTTGACATACAGATAAACAGTACTGTTACATCCAGCCTGTTATGGTTTGTAACCGACCTCAAACGCAACGGCACAGACAGGAAGTTCAGAGTTAGCCAAATGCTAGGGCGTATTTATTTACAGAGTCAAAAGAAGGATAAGTACAATCAGGGCCGCCTGGGAGAAATGCGAGGCCCTGTGCGAGATTTAAACGCGAGCCCCCCCCCCCCCCCCCCCCCCCAAAAGGTTAAAAAAAAAATATATATATATATATATATATATTTTTTTTTTTTTTTCATACAGTCAACATATTCTTAAATAATAGCGCTGCCCGAGGCGGGGCATGATACAGTCAACATATAGCAAGAGAGAGAGCGAGAGAGAGCTCCCGTTCTACAGTCAATATACAGTGTACAGAGAGAGAGAGAGAGAGAGAGACACATTGGAAAGAAATTGAAATGCTATTTGGCCCTAAACAGAGAGTACACAGTGGCAGAATACCTGAGCACTGTGACTGAAGATCCTTGGCTATGTACAGACTCAGCGAGCACAGCCTAGCCATCGAGAAAGGCCGCCATAGGCAGACTGTGTGTGTTAGAAAGAGAGAGAGAGAGAGAGAGCATGTGTGTTAGAGAGAGAGCATGTATGAGAGAGAGAGAGAGAGAGAGAGAGAGAGAGCATGCGTGTTTGTCATGTGTGTTAGAGAGAGAGCATGTATGAGAGATCCAAAAGGACAAAGATCAACACTTAAATCCAAGAGAGAGAGAGAGAGAGAGACACATTGGAAAGAAATTGAAATGCTATTTGGCCCTAAACAGAGAGTACACAGTGGCAGAATACCTGAGCACTGTGACTGAAGATCCTTGGCTATGTACAGACTCAGCGAGCACAGCCTAGCCATCGAGACAGGCCGCCATAGGCAGACTGTGTGTGTTAGAAAGAGAGAGAGAGAGAGAGAGAGAGCATGTGTGTTAGAGAGAGAGCATGTATGAGAGAGAGAGAGAGCATGTGTGTTTGTCATGTGTGTTAGAGAGAGAGCATGTATGAGAGATCCAAAAGGACAAAGATCAACACTTAAATCCAAAGAGAAGAGGGTCTATACCAGAGAAACCAAAGCAGCAAGGAGCCAATGGCCGACATCAGCTAAATAGGCTAGCCAGGTACTGTGACACCAGGCCACACACAGCTTTGGCCAACGGCCCAACGCTACCCAAGCTACACAAACGACCAAGACATTCACACACAGCACATGTCGTATCTCCAAATGTTGTGAAGTAGCATATGTTTTGCCTGGAAAAAAACATCGTTATTAACAAAACATTCGGGAGGGGAAGGAAGGAAGAGTGGGGTAATGTCATGACATTTTCATTAATCTTACCTGCACCAAGGAACGCAGGACGAAAGGCCGCAACACAGGTCTCCACGTTGACGAAAGGCCTCTCGCTGGCGGGACAAAATAAGCCAGAACCCCCTGCTATTCTCACGGCTAATGTCAATGGTCGACTCGTAGCACAAGCTAACAGCTAACTCTAGCCTAGGCTAACTGATAGCATCAAAGTAACGTGCGCAGCCAGCAGCTAGCCGGCAGCTAGCTACGACGTTAGCTGCTGGCTGCGCACGTTACTTTGATGCTATCAGTTAGCCAGTTAGCTCAACCCGGCTATCGCTAACCATTAGCTAACGCACTACCACTGAAACTACAACATGAGAAAAGCAATACAGGCGCTGACACCAGGCCACACACCTTTAGCTACTAACTCCATACTACAACAGGCTACAGCTAGTCGACCAGTTTGGCTCCAGAGAGAGAGAGAGAGAGAGAGAGAGATCCACGGCGGGAATATAATAATAGGTTGCATGAACTCACCATAACGCAGTATCAATGCCAATGGTAAAGTTGGAAGGAGACTTTCTTGGCCCACGGTGTAATTTCTTCTGATCCATGCTGCTTTTGAAAAGACATCCACTCGCTCCTCTGAATAGCGCTGAATTAGATCATCCCTCTACCTCGTGTGTCTTCTTCTTCTTCTTCTTCTTCTATTTGGTGTATTACGGCGGACGGGAGAAGAGCCCGGAAACACTATCCTAAAATCTGTAGAGCAGCAAAGCCGCAGAAACCGGAAGTCTGCAGAGCCGCAGAGGCAGGAACAAGTCAGACACATTCTACAAACGTGTCTAATGTGAAATATATAAGCATATAAGCAAAACTAGATTTTAGGTCTGTGATGAAAAAGGGCCTCGCGGGAAGGGGGGCCTCGCAAAAAAAAATAATAATAAAAAAAATAATAAAAAAATAAATAAAAAATAAAAAAATTAAATTATTTTTTTTTTATTTTTTTTTGCGAGGCCCCCCTTCCCGCGAGGCCCTGTGCGACCGCACTGCTCGCACACCCCCTGAGGCGGCCCTGAGTACAATAATCAAACAAATAGGGAGACTGCCTTCGGCAGAGTCATCTGCCGCTCTGCAGAATCCTCCTGGTGATAGTGGTGGGGAATTGGCATGTGACGTTGAAGCGGCTCTGCAGATACTCCCAGCAGATAGTGGTGGGGAATTGGCATGTGACGTTGTAGCGGCTCTGCAGATACTCCCAGCTTTCGCTCAAGGTGGAAAACGGAGAGAGAGAGAGAGATATCAGAAACAGTCCAACGAAACACAGAGGCAGTGTGGTTCCCTCCTCCCTAGCTGGGTCCAGAACCAATTTACAGTGACAGTCTTCAGTGTTTCTTCAATACACACAATCAGAATAATCCAGAACCAAACGATAGTGACAGTCTTCAGTGTTTCTTCAATACACACAATCAGAATAATCCAGAACCAAACGATAGTGACAGTCTTCAGTGTTTCTTAAATACACACAATCAGAATAATCCAGAACCAAACGATAGTAACAGTCTTCAGTGTTTCTTCAATACACACAATCAGAATAATCCAGAGGGGTTTGGTTCCACTCACCCAAGCGCAACGCGTAAAGCGGGCAAAACGAGGCGCAGCTCCAAACGGGGAACAAGGTTCTCAACAGCGGTTCTCCACAGAAAGGTCCTGGAGAGAAAGTAGACCAGGAACAGCAACGGGAAAAAAACAGGCAAATGCAGTTGTATTCCAGAACGACCCGACAATGATAGAAGGAAGGTCCCGGTATATAAAGCCCTCTGGGGCGCTAATCACAAACTATGACAGCTGCGTGATGAAAGTGGCAATCGTTCAAAAAGCGTGCGGCGGGGAATGCACCAATCAGCACCATACCTCAGGAGAGCGTGTGGCGGGAACCAACCAAACCTCACACAGCCATTTATGACATACAAGATATACAGTACTGTTTAAGAGACAGAGTTTCTAAAAGAGAGTATATACAGTTAATTTACTTCTGACCATTATAGTCAAAGTATTTGCCTATGAACTGAAACTCATAAGACCACATAAGGCTAGCATCATTCAGTTACAGCTATATTGGCCAACATTAGCCAGCTATCTAGCCAGCTACTGCACCACGAACTGCCAGCCAGCCAGCTGGCTACCTTAACCCACAATACAACAGCTATCCAGCCAGCTACTGCACTACGAACTGCCAGCTTGATTGATTGAAAAGCTAGCCAGCTGGCCACCCCCAATCCAGCCAACCGTACAAATTATGGTCTCAGCCAATCACATCGATTTGTACAGTTAGTTAGCTAGCCATTCCATTGCGAATTAAAAGGTAGGCCAGTATTAGCTAGCTAGTAGCTAACGTTAGCCAACTAAGAACGATAGCTAGCTAACCAACAGCTGCAAGCCTGCAAACAACAACGCTGTTGATATAATGAGCTATCCGTAGTAGGGCTGACCTTCTAATATTTTTTTGGGAATTCAAAGCTTTGGGGCCGAGATTCGATTTTAATTCGAAGCTTCGAGATACATTTTTTGTATTTTTTTTTATAATATTTTTTTTTAATGTTGTGGGACTTTGTCAGTGCTGTAAAGTTTAAACCTTTTTAAATCTTAGACAAACAAAACACTTTGCTTTCATGAAATATTGTAAGCCGTCATTTGAGGCTTTATAAAAGCAGCATAATGAACACAAATCTGTCAGTGCCGAGTCCGACCTAATCTTAAATAACAAACAGCATTGCTTGTTGTAGTTAACAAAGAGAGGCAGAGTTGATTTAAAAAAAAAATAAATAAAAAAATTATAATAGAATTTTATTAATCGAGATCTACTTGAAATCAGCCCAGATCGACTGGTTGGGCACCACTGGCCTACATTATGCAACAGTAACTTGCGCATATATAATAGCACATGGCACAGCCCTGCGAAGCCTGCATACAGTAAACTAACTTGATCGTTAATCTAGCTGTTGTATCTTTACGCTTATGAAAACATTAAATAATATGTATAGGCTATAGGCCGTCGTTTTGCATTAATAGCCTATATTCTCAAAGGGCATTTAATGGCTATCCGCTGTGGGCTATCTCCTCGCTGACGGACCAGTATACCTTATATCATATCATATTCCTATATGTCTCCAAGGAATCGTGGGGCTCTGGGGAATAAAGGTTGGGAACCCCTGCGTATAGCCCATATCCTTTATAATGTTATAGGCTATTTTATTTACAGTTTACTCTATCAGCCTACCCAGCATGTAATACGTTCTTTGTTAGAACTCAACTCGTTATTATTTTTCACATAGATTGCAGAAATACGGGAACGTTTTGATTATATTTAAAAGGCTTTTACATTGTAAAACGAAATAAGTGGAATTCTGTAAGCAGAATACAAGTCATATCACCCACACGATATATGCTACCAGAGCATGTATGCTTTTCATTAATTTAAGACACATTTATTGCAAGGGTTTTGTAATACACATAAACTCAACAAATAACCTCTGTTCTCGTTGCAATGCGTTTTTAATTCTTTCTTATACAGTAGGAAGGGGGAAGAACACTATATCGTGGGTGTTCATATGACTTGTATTCTGCTTACAGCTTCGAAATTCCACTTATTTCGTTTAACAATGGCAAAGCCTTTTAAATATAATCAAAACGTTCCCGTATTTCTGCAATCTATGCGCAAAATAATAACGAGTTGAGTTACGCGGAGCGCAGTCAGTACACCCGTAGTATTCCGATAACGCTATATATAAACCATGCTGAAAGAAAGACCTATTCCAAATGCTATTTATAGGGTTTTGACAATAATTACACTACTGTCGCTATTTTACAATTAACTATAATGAATTACGGGGGGTCATACCGAACACGTCAGTCAAACGAATGCACGAAAGCTTATTTCCGCGTCTGCAGTCTCCATATTCTACCGCTGGGCGCCAGGTACGCATGGTCCGAGCTGTGCGTAAATATACGCACAAAGTCAAGCACACGTTCAAATTGATAAGTCCCACACTTTGCTTAGAAATGATCATACGCACGGGTTACGCACATATCTGTGCGTACACACCATTGATAAATGAGGGCCCAGGTCCGGATGGATTTTCGAACGATTTCTATAAGACATTCGTGGACATTTTAGCCCCCTTGTTACTGAAGTCATACGACCACTCATTCCAGACAAACACACTCCCTGAGACGTGGGGGGATGCTATTATCACAATAATACACAAAGAAGGGAAAGACGCAACACTATGTGGGTCCTACAGTCCAATACGTTTGCTCAACTGTGATTTAAAGGTGCTCACCACTATTTTAGCCCGGAGGATGAACTCAGTTATAAAGGAAATTATACACCCTGATCAAACAGGATTCATCACAGGCAGATATTCTGGTAATAATATATGAAAGCTCTTGAATGTGATGGCGTTTTCCCAGAAGGGTCAGGATGAAGCAATGGTCTTAGGGCTGGATGCCGAAAAGGCTTTTGACCGGGTTTCATTGGAATTTTTATTTCAAACTTTAGAAAAATGTGGTTTTGGCCCAATATTTATTAATTATATTAGAGTATTATATTCAGATTTGAAGTCATCTGTGCGTGTGAATGGCAACATTTCTACTCCCTTCAGCCTACAACGGGGAGTTAGGCAGGGTTGCAGTCTTTCTCCTCTACTGTACGATATTTCAATAGAAGTGCTGGCCCAGTTGATAAGGGAAGAGGTGAATATCAGGGGAGTGAACGTGGGAGGGGAAGAACATAAGATTTCATTGTATGCGGACGATGTCCTCCTCTACCTATCCGACCCAATGATGTCGATTCCATGCCTTATGAGTAAAATTAAAACATTTGGATATAAAATGAACATAGACAAAACAGAGGCACTGGTTATTGGGGGGAACATTTCTCAACAGGCCAGATCCCTCTTCCCTTTTAAATGGCCAAGTACTGGTATTAAATATTTAGGCATTACCATAACACCCACATTTGACCAATTGTATAAAGCCAACTACACAAGGCTTATCAATAAGATCAGAGAGGACGTGGATATATGGACTGTTCTGCCTGTTTCCTTGATAGGGAGGGTGGAAATAATCAGGAAGAGATCTACACTCCCTTTTGACAATACACACACCACACTCTCCAGCTTGACCAACCCCCCTGTATTTGTACATTCATCTCTGTCCAATGTTGGCTTATGAAAAATACTAGTCTGTGAGAGTTAACTTCAATGTTTCCTCTATCTCTCCATCCATGGCCTTCATCCATGGCTTGTGTGGCTGGTGCTGGTCTCATCATTTACCGCACCATCGTCTGCCTATCTTGTCTTCAATTAGCAAAATCCGGGTCACGGCACCAATTGTTAGAAAATAGTGTTTTTGGCCTTCATTAGCCTCCATCTGCCCTTCCGTGAAGTCTTCTGCGTTGTGTTATTTGTTGATGATGAGGCAATCGTTTGGTGGAATTCAGTCCTCCCACACACTGGCTATCACACTGTTTCCCCCCATTAAATCATCTGGACAAAAGAATGTAACTGGAGTCGTCATCTCTTTATCAAAAGGATGTTTATTTTCCATAAACATAGCATCTCGTACAGAATGAAAGTCTTTAGTGGTATCAGAAACTCGCTCGATCGCTTCTGGTTCTGCGGCCTGTCTGTTAGCCAAAGCCTGTCTGTTAGCTGCTAGCTATTGTCTTGACTGAATTCGACACGTTTGGTTCTGGGTCCGTTCCGAAGAGAAGAAAAGGCTGGAAACAAGTGGTTGCAGACCCATGGTCCAAAGGTGATAGTTTAATTTATTTGCAAGCAGCAGCAAGGCATTTTCCACAGCAGTCCACAGGATATCAGAATCTCTCAGTGACACACAGCTCGTCTCCTGTCGTGTGTGTGTTACTTAAGCATTACATCATGCGCAGGAGTGTGTTATGAGAATTAGAGCATGCCTAGGGGTGGTCGTTAGACCCCCCCTAGGCATGCTCTAATTCTCATAACACACGACTACAAGTGGTGTAATGTCTTTTATACAATTGCCGAATTCATCCAACCTTATTGCTATACAATAAACACATATTAATTGAAGATTTATTCACAAAACCATCCGCAGAAAAAGTAGGTAAAAAAAAGAAGAGAAGTTGCCTCCGTGTGTAGAAGCAGCTCTGAGGTGCGCTGTTTCAAAGCATGCCATCTAAGAATGAAGTGAGCGGTTGTTATTGGATTGATTGATTGATTGATTGAAAATTTTATTACAGATAGACAGTGCTACATCTTTATACAATTGCCGAATTCATCCAACCTTATTGCCATACAATAAACACACATTAATTGAAGCATAATGGAGATTTATTCACAAAACCATCCGCAAAAAAAGTAGGTTAAAAAAAAAGAAGAGAAGTTGCCTCCCTATAACCTCCCTGAACCTACTTTCTATAGAAGCAGCTCGGATGTGCGCTGTTTCAAAGCATGCCATCTAAGAATGAAGTGAGCGGTTGTAATTGGATTGATTGATTGAACATTTTATTAATGTACACCTTGTGCTTCGAAGTGGTTATGCTTTGGCCCTCTTTCGAAGTGGGTTATGCTTAGAGTTTGGAATCAGGGCTGGTGGTCTATCGCCCTGCTCTAAAGATAAACTCTAAGCATAACCCACTTCAAAAGAGGGCCAAAGCATAACCACTTCGAAGCAATAGGTTGCTTCAAAGCATGCCGTCTAACAGTGAAGTGAGCGGTTGTTATTGGTTTGATTGATTGATTGATTGATTGACATTTTTATTAACAGTGAAATGAGAGTGTCCTTTTGAAGGAGAGGGAGGTTCTATAACGAATGGCATCTAACAACACATTTCGTGCGATTTATATTTTGTTTCACAATGAGTCATGACCAACCAATTACATTATCCAACATTGTGTAAGCAACTAACACATTCCACGTGACAGAATCGTTTTTGAATGAGTCGTTATGACGCTATCAATACATTCATTCATAAAGATTATTGTCTGCCATCTTGGTTTCATTCCTAAAACCACGAACGGCGGAGTGATTGTAATTCGGTTGTGGGCGGGTTCTGGGATCACGTGGAGTGTGTTATGAGAAATAACAACGTCTAACTTGACTGTTTCAGCCAATCAGAATCAAGAAATTTGCATGCCATTGTATAATGTTCAATCCAAGTGGCTTATATGTCATCTTCCCTATACAAGTGAGTCTAACCCTTCTTCTGTGATTGATCTCCCTACTGGGTAAACCGGTTCCTTGTCTATAGTAGAGCTGTCCCCGAAGCCTGTTTTTGGGCTTCGAACTTCGCCATGGTTTTTCTAACAGACGTTCGAACCTTCGTTTTTTTAATCATGCAAAAAATCATTGCTCCTAAATAGTTTTTTGGTTCAGTACTGTTGAGTCTTGACTTTAGGCACATTAAGCATAACATAGCGCATTTTATGAAAATCCGCCTAAAATACATACCTAAGTAAATGGAATATTGCTCCACTTCTACAAGGACCATTTGCATATGCTTGGTATCTAGGGACATCTATGGACCTCAGTGAATGTATTCCCAGTGTCAGAAATATTGTGTCTATTACTAGGCTTGCTTAGATTGTGATGAAACAAATGAGAATATGAATTATGATTTTTCTTTGCATCTTTGACAGTGAATAACACCATGCTAAAAATGACCAGACATGAAAAACTGCCACTGATCTCATACCTTCTTGAGATCATGTGTACAAAAAATCTAAGGAAATGAATAAAGGGAAGATGATTAAACAAAAGGTTTTGTAGATACAGTACTGAATTCTCCCATCCGGACCAATGCTATTTGAAATAGTATTATAGAATATAGAATAGCAGGCTTGTAAATTACCTTATTATAGCCAATTCGCACATTTATGGATTGTGCCAAATCTTATATTTCAAATGCCCGAGTTCAATTTGGATTTAGTATCACCAGGCATGCATAAGAACAGATAATTAAATCTACTGTATGTACAGTAGCTTTTACATTTTTGCCAGGGTGCCACCATTTTTAAACTAATTTCAAATCTGATTGTTGCTTCATGCTAGAAATAGGGGAGACAAACTAACTGCACTCCCATATATGCCAATAACGTTACGTTTTGTGGTTTATTATCCCGAGTAATAAGAGATATTAAAAAAATTCATACAGAAGTAATTTGCTTGAACCCCCATAGAGGCCTTTGGGAAGTGTCATTCGGAAAAATTCCAACGCTCATCGAAAGCTCTCGGTGTCCTCTTCAAAATGGCAACCTCTACTGCCTATCTACAAGTAAATATGACCTTTAACCTGAATCTCCCTACAGGGATAAATAAAGGTTTTTCAATAAATATGACCTTTAACCTTCCCTTGACATACCCAAAAAAAGATATTTACTCACGCCCATCCCTAGTGTTGAGTGATTTGTTTAAGTGTGGATGATTGGTTGATATTGAGACACATTGCACTGTGTTACAAGGGTTCATGAGATGTATACAGGGTATTGTGATACATTTGCACCCTTTGTAGGGTTTGACACATCTCTACTACTAAAACTGTCAGGCCTCGACCTGACTGGCACCCCAGCAAACTTAAGTCAAACCGTTACAACATTCAAAATGTCAAAGTATGTCTTTTACTAAAATCCCTCGCTGTCCCCTCCCCTCCCCTGCTCCCATAGGCTGCTGTCGGAGTTGTTACCCGGGGCGATCGAGCTGTACGAGAGAGTGGCAGCCAATCGGGAGCAGTGGACCAAAGTGTCCCACAAATTCACCATCCGGGGGCTGCCTAGCAACAACAGCCTGGACTTCCTGGACCAGGAGTATGAGCTGCTGCAGGCCCAGGGCGATGACCACAGCCTCAATGGTTGCCTGGATGACCAGTGACCATGGTGACCCTCTCAGTCAAACAGAAGTTGTAGAGGTTTTCTCCGGGCCAATAGGAGGCTGAGAATCCCCTTTTTCGAAACTGCCTCAGTGGAAGGGGCCACTCTCTGTGATGGCTGTCAATGACTTGTTAAGGCGCTTAGCACGGCCAGACTGTAACGGGCCCCGGACTGGGGCCTTTCAAACAGGCTTGGAATCGGACAAGAGATGCGACGTGAGACTGGACCGTAGCCTGTTCCAGCTCCATGTTGATTTGTCTTCTGATCAGGGAGCACAACCTAGTGATGTAAACACTGGAACATTAACCCATTCATATACAGATGGTTTGGATTGTAAAAACACACACAAACACAGAGACACGCGCACATGCGCACACGCTCACATGCCCACACCCACACATTCACACACAAAAGACAGAAATGAACTATTCATAATTAATGGAAAAGGACTGATTGAATATTTAACAGCGACATAAAGTGCTGATTACATTCTGATCATGTTTGACGACGTCAGCTGAGTTTGGATTATTTATTCACGTCATTGTAACTGTCAGTTTATTACACAAACCCAAACAAACACTACATCTCTCACATACACACACACACACACACACACACATCACGAACATGCACAGTCACACACACACACACACACACACATCTCTCTTTCACACACACACACACACACACACACACACACACAAATCTCTCTTTCACTCACACACACACATCTCTCTTTCACACACACACACACACACACACACACACACACACACACACACACACACACACACACACACACACACACACACACACACACACACACACACACACACACCCAGCAAGCGCCCGTAACAGTCAGTCACGTAATGCTTCTGAATCCATACTACTCTCTCCTCATGTAATATCCCATTAATTCAGGTTCTGATTCATTCCCTCCTCAACAACAACACAGTCCTACCGTCACATACACAACACATACACAACATATACACAACAACAACACATACACAACACAGACATAACATATACACAACATATACACAACAACAACAACACATACACAACACAGACACAACACATACACAACATATACACAACAACAACACATACACAACACAGACATAACATATACACAACATATACACAACAACAACAACACATACACAACACAGACATAACATATACACAACATATACACAACAACATCACGTACACAACACAGACATAACATATACACAATACATACACAGCACATACACAACATATATACAACACATACACAACACATACACAACATATACACAAGATATAGCCAACACATACACAACACATACACAACATATATACAACACATACACAACACAGACATAACATATACACAACACATACACAACACAGACATTACATATACACAACACATACACAACACAGACATAACATATACACAACACATACACAACACATACACAGCACATACACAATCACATAATGTACACAACTCCCAGTCCCTCTTATAAATCGACCCTCACATACACAACTCTTTAAGTACATTTAAAGGGGCAGTTCACCCAAAATTCCAAAAAGCATATTTTCCCTCTTATCTGGATGGTTAGATAGCACTCCAGATAAGAGGGAAAATATGCTTTTTGGTGTGACTATCTGGAGATACCTGCTGTAGAGATACCTGCTGTAGAGATACAGTATCTGCTGTAGAGATGTCTGCTGTAGAGATATCTGCTATAGAGATACCTGCTGTAGAGATACCTGCTGTAGAGATATCTGCTGTAGAGATACCTGCTGTAGAGATACCTGCTGTAGAGATATCTGCTGTAGAGATATCTGCTGTAGAGATACCTGCTGTAGTGATACCTGCTGTAGAGATACCTGTTGTCGAGATATCTGCTGTAGATATATCTGCTGTAGAGATACCTGCTGTAGAGATACCTGCTGTAGAGATACCTGCTGTAGAGATATCTGCTGTAGAGATACCTGCTGTAGAGATACCTGCTGTATAGATACCTGCTGTAGAGATACCTGCTGTAGAGATACCTGCTGTAGAGATATCTGCTGTAGAGATACCTGCTGTAGAGATACCTGCTGTATAGATACCTGCTGTAGAGATACCTGCTGTAGAGATATCTGCTGTAGAGATACCTGCTGTAGAGATACCTGCTGTATAGATACCTGCTGTAGAGATACCTGCTGTAGAGATACCTGCTGTAGAGATACCTGCTCTAGATAGATCTGCTGTATATATGTCTGCTGTAGAGATGTCTCAAATTGTGGCTCTCAAATTACCAAAATAATACATTTGAAAAACTCAAAAGCAACGACTCTTTCCAGAAATCATGACCTGGTTATTCAAGATAATCCACAGACCTTCTTTTTAAATTATTATTTTGGTGCGTTGAGCACCACAAGCAGAGTGGCATTCAGCTCCAAAGTTTTGGAGTGACGGCAGGCATCTACAGTATACAACTGATATCTCCAAAACTTGGCAAAGCATGCCGACACATTCTGGATAGATAGATAACACTCCGGGTATGTTTGGGTAAACTGTACCTTTAGCATATTCAAGACCAGGGGTTGAAATAAACACCAACCAACAGCCAAACCTTCTGTCAGGTCAGTCTGTCAGGTCAGTCAGGTCAGTCAGTCTGTCAGGCCAGTCTGTCAGATCAGTCAGTCTGTCAGGTCAGTCTGTCAGATCAGTCAGTCTGTCAGGTCAGTCTGTCAGGTCAGTCTGTCAGATCAGTCAGTCTGTCAGGTCAGTCTGCCAGATCAGTCAGTCTGTCAGGTAAGTCAGTCTGTCAGGTCAGTCTGTCAGGTAAGTCAGTCTGTCAGGTCAGTCTGTCAGGTCAGTCAGTCAGGTCAGCCTGTCAGATCAGTCTGCCAGGTCAGTCAGGTCAGTCAGTCTGTCAGTCTGTCAGGTCAGTCTGTCAGGTCAGTCAGGTCAGTCTGTCAGGTCAGTCTGTCAGGTCAGTCTGTCAGATCAGTCAGGTCAGTCTGTCAGATCAGTCTGTCAGATCAGTCTGTCAGGTCAGTCTGTCAGTCAGTCTGTCAGGTCAGTCAGGTCAGGTCAGTCAGTCAGGTCAGTCTGTCAGATCAGTCAGGTCAGTCTGTCAGATCAGTCTGTCAGATCAGTCTGTCAGATCAGTCTGTCAGGTCAGTCTGTCAGGTCAGTCTGTCAGGTCAGTCTGTCAGGTCAGTCTGTCAGATCAGTCTGTCAGATCAGTCTGTCAGGTCAGTCAGTCAGTCTGTCAGTCAGTCTGTCAGGTCAGCCTGTCAGGTCAGTCAGGTCAGGTCAGTCAGGTCAGTCAGTCTGTCATTCTTTTTGTGGCTTTCAAATTACCAAAATAATACATTTGAAAAACTCAAAAGCAACAACTCTTTCCAGAAATCATGACCTGGTTATTCAAGATAATCCACAGACCTTCTTTTTAAATTATTATTTTGGTGCGTTGAGCACCACAAGCAGAGTGGCATTCAGCTCCAAAGTTTTGGAGTGACGGCAGGCATCTACAGTATACAACTGATATCTCCAAAACTTGGCAAAGCATGCCGACACATTCTGGATAGATAGATAACACTCCGGGTATGTTTGGGTAAACTGTACCTTTAGCATATTCAAGACCAGGGGTTGAAATAAACACCAACCAACAGCCAAACCTTCTGTCAGGTCAGTCTGTCAGGTCAGTCAGGTCAGTCAGTCTGTCAGGCCAGTCTGTCAGATCAGTCAGTCTGTCAGGTCAGTCTGTCAGATCAGTCAGTCTGTCAGATCAGTCAGTCTGTCAGGTCAGTCAGTCTGTCAGGTCAGTCTGCCAGATCAGTCAGTCTGTCAGGTAAGTTAGTCTGTCAGGTCAGTCTGTCAGGTCAGTCAGTCTGTCAGATCAGTCAGTCTGTCAGGTCAGTCTGTCAGGTCATTGAGGTCAACTAGCTACTGTGTTCAGTACACTGTTCAATCTATTATTCTATTATATCTGGTATGAAATTATTCCAACTGTGGAAAATCTGAACCCAGTCCAGCCTCAGTAGCTGTTGTACGGAGAGATTCATGTTCTGGTCCTGACTGGGATGTTGTACAGAGAGATTCATGTTCTGGTCCTGACTGGGATGTTGTACAGAGAGATTCATGTTCTGGTCCTGACTCGGATGTTGTTCAGAGAGGTTCGTGTTCTGGTTCTGACTGGGATATTGTTCAGAGAGGTTCATGTTCAGGTCCTGACTGGGATGTTGTAGGATGTTGTTCAGAGGAATTATGGAAGGGGGGAGGGGGTGATTTGACAACGATCAATGGTCAGTACTAGTGTTGAATAGTCCCAAAACACACACATGCATGGACATGCACACACACTGTTACGACCCTGGCTCATGGGTACGCAACCTATGTGTAATCACCACCAAAACCCTGTGCTCTAACAAAAAAATGCTACTAAAACAAGGAACTACTAATATAACTATAAACTAATGTACTGGTAACCCAACTGACAAGGACTGTAAGAACCTGACAGCTCTTTCACTAGGCACAGACAGTGCATGTGTGTTTCTGGGTCTGCCTTTGAAGCTCCCCAGCAGGTAACCAATCAGCACTAATTGGCTAATTGGCAGCCCTCACCTGCCTGCCCTGGTGACACAGGAGTGACCAGGCCTCTAGTAGATAACACCTCCCCCACCAAACTGGTTGCCCAAGAGGCAACCACTACACAACAACCCATAAACAAAACAAAAACCAACTGTGACCCCTTAGTTGTCAGGGCCACTACCACAACAGCGATAACGGGTACCACAAACACCGGCACTATGATCGTGAGAGGGCGTCTGCTAGCACGTTGTCCCTCCCACGAATGTGGCGAATATCCAAGTTATACGCCTGGAGGAACAAACTCCATCGCATCAAACGATGGTTCGAATTCACCATGCTGCGAAGAAAAACCAAAGGGTTATGGTCTGTATACACAACAAGGGGCAAACTGGAGGATCCAACGTAAACATAAAAATGGTTCAAGGCAAGAACCGGGTCGGCCCCTGTCGAACACGATCTGTCAAAATTATACTGCAAACCAAAATCAACCTGAGAACTGCGCTTAACAGAACAGACCACAGCACAACAAAACCATAAATCACTGATACCACCACCGCACCCATATCCATCCCACCTGGCACTGGCAGTTCAGGATACTGCACACCGTGAACATCCAGAGTAGGCTGTACCGCCTCAGGTACAGCCCCAGTATACCGGGAACCTGGCAGTACGACAGCCAGCATAACGTCTGGAACACCATCTAAAATGGCGTCACCCAAAATAACTTTGTCCTGATCAAAATCAAAATGGCTGCCACTCAACAGACCAGGTCGCGAAGGCGGCTCCTGCTCCACAGGACACAGGTAACTAGGGTGACCATCACACCTAGTGCATGGCAGAGAATCAGTGTGGACATGTGGATCAATGTCAGAATCATCAACTGACATACTGGGACCATCCCTGCCCACAAGTGAAACATTAGGGACAATAGAGCTATTGTGGGAAGGCTGGCAGCCTAAATCAAGCTTAGTAGCCCCTCCAACTAGAACGGTGTCACATGAAAAAACAGCACCTCTCATAGCATCCTTCCCACACTCCTCCTCCAATTCGTTCGTGGCCTCAGCCACCGTACAGGCTGGGAAGACCTTGAGACATTGCGCTGCCATATCATCTCCTGTCACATGCTTCTCCGGCACGCCTGTCAACTCTGGTTTCACCACCGGGCCTAACACAAAACCACAATCAAGAGAATAATTATGCAGAGGTACATCCACAGTGTGCTTTCCAAAATTCTCAACAGGTGCACCTTTTAATTCAACAAAGAATGTGTCACTAAGTGTAATGTCCCAAGTCAAAGTATCAACAACATCACTTTTGTCCTTTGACATTTCTCGTGCCACAGCACACACCGGAAACACTCCTGGATGTTTCTGTGCCAGCTCATTAGAGACCTCAGAAACCACAGGAATGGGAGTTACAACCGGAGTAGCCAACACTTTGTCACCAGCCAAATCATTCCCTAGAATGAAGGACACCCCCTTTATGGGAATGTGAGAACATACCCCCACAACAACATTGCCTGATACTAAGGGAGAATTGAGCGTGACCTCATGCAAAGGTGCATCCACAAATCCACCCCCAAAGCCCTGAACAACGACATCGGAATGCAAAGAAGAGTTTGATGAAAATGGCAAAACCCCCTCCAGAATGAGGGACTGAAAAGCACCGGTATCTCTCCAAATTGTTATAGCCTGTTTGGACTCTAGTGCATTAGTCAGGGAAACAAATCCATTCATCCTAAACCTTGAGGAACCCTCGAGCTCTTTGTCCACACGTTTGATACCTTCCCCATCCCCATCTAACGTTGGCATAGGCGTCCTGCATATGGTTTCTACCAGAGCCACGGTTCTGACATTTTTCTGCTCAAGCACCGGGCATCCAGCAACGATATGACCAGGTTCCTTACAGTAAAAACAGATAATCCCTTCTGGGAATGCACCAGCAGAACCACCCCGCCTAGGAGGTGAAGTTAATTGACCAGCAGACACAGGTTTTGGGAAACGGCCCCCCTGAACAGGACGCCTATCCCCGGACTCAACACGGTAGTCCTCCAAAAACACGGACTTGTGTGTGAACACAAACTCATCGGCGAAGACAGCGGCGTCGCCTATCTTCGATACCCCACGCTCATTTAGATGTGTGGAAACGGTATCAGGAACACATCTTTTAAATTCCTCTAGGAGAATCAACTGCCTAAGCTGCTCTCTTGACTCTGCCTTCTGAGAAGTGCACCACCTGTCCCTTCCAAACTCAACATAAGACTGCCCCTCGGACCTACGATAACCTCTAAAACGCTGACGATAGGCCTCAGGGACCAACTCATAAGCCCTCAAAATGGAAGCTTTAACCAGCTCATAATCAGCGCTTTGTTCAAGGGACAGAGCAGTGTAGGCTTCTTGTGCCCTACCAACCAAAACACATTGTAGCAGCAGTGTCCAGGCGGTATCAGGCCACTTCAATGTGGTTGCCACCCGTTCAAAAAGGGGAAAATATCTTTCCACGTCTTTCTCAAAAAATGGTGGCACCATCCTAATATTCCTGCCTACATCAAACCCGGAACGTGACTCTGGCTGCAGA
Source organism: Notolepis coatsorum (assembly GCF_963971535.1). Lineage (NCBI taxonomy): Eukaryota > Metazoa > Chordata > Actinopteri > Aulopiformes > Paralepididae > Notolepis > Notolepis coatsorum. The sequence continues at coordinate 188,312,755 of NC_140165.1, forward strand.
GCACCCGCCTGTAAGGCAGCATGCTTAAACTCAAGCTCCTTCTGCGCACGCTCGTGCACCAGCAACATTTGTCTCTCCTCCAGCAACATTTGTCTCTCCTTAAGCTCCCGCTCCTCTTTCCTCTCTTTAAGCTCACGCTCCTCTCTCCTCTCTCTCTCCTTAAGCTCACGCTCCTCTCTCCTCTCCTCACGCTCTCGCTCTAGCTGCCTTTCCCTAAACTCCAACTCCCTAATCCTCCACTCACCCTCTACACCAGGTAATAGCGGAGACGCGCCAGACGATGGAGGCTCCTCCACCCTCTCCTCAAGCACCTGTTCCCTAATGAGCAAAACCCGCAAAGCACCTAAGGCAGATGGTTTCAAACGTTTCTCACTGGGAGTAAGCTCGACCTTGTAGTGCACAGCAAGCTCGTGCAGTTGTTCTTTGGAAAATGTGTCTAATAAGTCATGAGACGGGCGATCAACAAAGTCCCTGATGGAAGCCATTGTCACTGAACTAGACACCCCAAGCTACACACCCAACCTCACAGACACGAAGAACCACTAACGAACCACGAAGACCCCCCCAACGAACCACTGAAGAACAACGAAGAACCACTGAAGAACCATGAATAATGCTAATTGCCAACAATAACAACCAGAAGGGAACGCGGTGGAAATGTGAGCTCTACGGAGCGCACCTTTCCAGGTTGCACAAACAAACAAACAAAAATAATAAAAAAAACACACCCACCCTAAATAGACGTGTCATACACGCAGGGTGTTTTAGGGGTAAAAGATCCCGGACGAGCGCCCAATTGTTACGATCCTGGCTCATGGGTACGCAACCTATGTGTAATCACCACCAAAACCCTGTGCTCTAACTCAAAAATGCTACTAAAACAAGGAACTACTAATATAACTATAAACTAATGTACTGGTAACCCAACGGACAAGGACTGTAAGAACCTGACAGCTCTTTCACTAGGCACAGACAGTGCATGTGTGTTTCTGGGTCTGCCTTTGAAGCTCCCCAGCAGGTAACCAATCAGCACTAATTGGCTAATTGGCAGCCCTCACCTGCCTGCCCTGGTGACACAGGAGTGACCAGGCCTCTAGTACATAACACACACACACACACACACACACACACACACACACACACACACACACACACACACACATGGACAACGTGCACACACACACACACACACACACACAACATGCACACACACACACGCACACACACACACACACACACACACACACACATGCATGGACAACATGCACACACACATTCACAAACACACACTCAAGGACAAACACACACACACATACACACACACACACACACACACACACACACACACACACACACACACACACACACACACACAGAGGACCCTACACTACAAAACACCCTACACTAGAAACAACCAGACACTGTTTCAATCTCACTTTCCTACAACATGAGCGTCTGCACGGGAATTAAAGTCATCGTGGGATAATATCGAAGTTATCAGCTCTCAATAAAAGCATGTTTTGAGGATATCAGTATGTTGGATCTATTGAATAACGATGACGATATGGGCGGGTTTTCATGTCTCTCTGTCCTGTCTTCACCCTCCTTCAGATAGTCAGCTAGCGAAGCCCTTTAAAATCTCCATCTGGTGTGATCCTATAGACCATGCCTATAGAACATGTGATCCTATAGAACACAGGCACACAGAACCAAGGCTGCGAGCACTGAGACAGAACAGCAGCTTCTTTACGAGATACCCTGGTATTTAGAGAGATACCCTGGTATTTAAAGAGATACTCTGATATTTAGATAGATACCCTGGTATTTAAAGACATACCCTGGTATTTAAAGAGATACCCTGGTATTTAAAGAGATACCCTGGTATTTAAAGAGATAATGTGGTGTTTAAAGAGATACCCTGGTATTTAAAGATATACCCTGGTATTTTTTAACAAGGCACTTGTAAATGTGGGGGGAGAAAGTTTCACCTCAGAAAAACTGCCTGTTATTATCCTCATCCAAACAAATGGGGACTGCTAGCAGCAAACTAGTTTTCTAGCTTAGCTTAGGGTGGCTACCCCCATTGATATATTATAGACAAATAGGCTCTAAAGGTGCTCCCATAGTCGAGCGGACCGTACACGGAGCGGACTCGCACGGACTCGCACGGACTCAAAGCAGACCCAAAGCGGACTCCAAGTGCGAAGCTCCAATTTTCTAATGCGCGGACGTCCGCGCCGCTCACTTGGTGTCACACAAAACGCTGCTCTGCGTTTTGGTTGACATCGACCTGCATTTAATGTGACGCCGATCTGCATTTTACTCTGACCACTCGCTTTTTCACACGCAAAAGAGAATGGCTTTTCTAAATGAAGTGTGTAAAACTGCCAGTTTTATTATCGAAATATTGGAAACGGAGATAACATACTCTTTATTTTGACATCGGATGACGACGACATGACAGAAGTTGAACAGCGTGGGAAAAATTGTGTAAACTGGCACGAGACATGTAGGAAATTGGTCTGCGGAGGTCCGCGGAGTTACGCTCGACTATGAAAGCTCAAAGAGTCCACGCGGACCTCCGCGGAGTCCAGTCCACGTACAGTCCGCTCGACCATGGGAGCACCTTTAGTTGAAAATAACTGAAATTATTCTTTAAAGGTCCCATTAGTAAGATAGTTGATTGATGTGCAATAAGCATATTTAATGGTTGAGTCTAAATGTAACAGTGAGGACTGTTGTGACTAGGGATGTTCGATATTGGCTTTTTTACCGATACCGATATACCGATATTGTCCAACTCTTAATTTCCGATACTGATATCAACCGATACCGATATCAACCGATACCAATATATGCAGGGTTTCCCCCCCAAAAAAACGGAATCATTTCAGGTAATTAACATTACATATCTCTTGTCGTGGAATTAACACAACATTATGCATACTTTTGACAATAAATTAAATCAGAATTTGTTCTTACTTGCTTGCCTGGGTAAATAAAGGTTAAATAAATGTAAAAAAAAAAAATAAAAAAAATAATTGAAAACCGATACCGATAATTTCCGATATCACATTTTCATGCCAATATCGGTAGGCCGATAATATCGGACATCCCTAGTTGTGACTAAATAGTGTAATGACCATGGATGCCTAGACTTGCTAGCCCTCAGCTAACGGGTTGGATCCTTTGGTTGACTGGTTAGCACTGTCACCTGTGGTCTGGGCGACCCGAGTTTGATTCCCGGCTGCCCCCTGTATTCGCTACATTGGTGTCAGAAGTGGGATGGTGGGAGTGTGAGGCCATCGGAAGCGTGTGTGCCTAGAGGCGTGAGGAAGCTGATAGGCTGAAGCGCTTAGACACACTTCCCGAAAGAGGGGGGTAGTGTAACGACCATGGATGCCAACTCACTAGCCCCTTTTTTTTTGACCAAATGTTTTTTATTTTCCCTTTTTTTACATAAAACAAGACAAACAATACAATAACAGTAATAACCAACGATAAATCACAGGACAATAACAGAAATAATAATAACCATAATGACAGTCCATTAATTAAATCAGAATGAAAGTAGATTAAAAGATTAAAATACATAAAATAATAAATTAGAGGTGGGCATAGATTAATTTTTTTTAATCTAGATTAATCTATCTGCAATCCTGGATTTAATCTAGATTAATCTAGATTAAAATGGCTCAAAAAAAAAAAAAAAAACTGCCGAAGGCATTCAAAATATGTGTGTTCTACCCAAATAATGACCAGAAGTAAGTCCTTACTTTTTCTTTCCTCCTTATGTTTCTCAGGCCAGGTGGCCCATTACACCATGAGCCCATCTCCCGTTTCCAAAATGCATTACAGACTGTTTGAAAAAGCTGTTTTGCTATGATAATTGGTAATGAAATATCAAAATAATGTTCAATAAGATGTACTTGTGTTTAATAAGTTGTTTTATTCAGAAGTTAACACAAATAAATAATATTACCAGTACAGTACAGTATCTAGCACTCTCAGGAGCAAAACAGAAAGAATCATTTCAAACTTGAACTATGTGACATGGCTTGAATCAACTGCTCCAGTGGAGTTGCTCAGTGGCCAATGGTGTCAACTGTGGTTGTACTGGGCAGCTCCCAGGTGTGAATGGAACTGTGTGAATGTGAAGCAGGGCGTTCCTGAAAAAGAGCATCTGTGCTCAGCGAACCTACCCTGGGTAAATAAAGGGGGGAAAAAAAGGTAAAAAAAGTATAGCGTTAACGCAGCACGTTAACGCCGTTAACGGCCCAGCTCTATAATAAATACAATACAATACATGGGCTCTTGCTCGCTCTTCCCCAACTCACTAGCCCTTGACTAATAGTTTGGACCCTTTAGTTGACTGGTTAGCATTGTGGTCTGTCTGACCCGGGTTCGATTCCCGACTGCACCCTAAATTCGCTACACTATGCTTATTCCACAAAATGTAACTCGCTTTGAGTCTACGTCATTCTCATTCCAATCTTTCTGATAGGACCTTTGAGGACAAATGCTTTTTCCCATATTGTGTTGAGCTCCTGTAAAAAGAAACAGACTATTCAAAGTATCAGCATATCTGTCTCACTCCTTGTATCAAATGAGACCAGGAGGACAGTCCCCACGGTCTGTACTGTGGACAGACGGGTATCATTGAGTAGGTCTGTTCTGTGTCTCAGTGACTCTCTTGTCTCATACTCACCTGCCTTACTGCACATCGCCGCTGCCTTTCAGAGCTTTTAATATGGACATGGAAATGAAGAGTTTGTTTAGTATGTACGTTGTATATTTGTTATAGACATATAGTTTAACAATGTGTGGATTGATAGTGCTCAGAATGTGTATAGTAGTGAACAGTACCTGCTGACCTCAGATGTCTAAACGTGTAATACCATGTGTTGTGTGTAAACGTCTAAATAGAGAAAACCATGAACCATTTTTTTCTCTCCATGCTGCCAGAGACCTTTTCTTTTCAGACCGACATGCTTCAGCTGCCTTTAACCCCACCCCCAACCAAGGGAGGTATTGGGCTTACTAGGTTTCAGGCCAAGGGAGATATTGGGCTAACAAGGTTTCAGGGAAAATGTGATATTAGGCTTACAAGGTTTCAGGTAGGGCTACTATGTCTGCTATGTCAGCCGCACCTGAGGGGGAACTGTTTGGAGAATTTACATGTTGTCTTTGTTTTTAGCAGTCGTCGGGACGGAGCAAAGAATGGCCAGACGCCCCCAGGCATTGTTGTTCAGTTTGACTCAACAGGAGATACTGTAGATTGGCGTTAACGCACAATTCCTTTAACACCACTATTTAACTAATTTCTAATGTTTTAAGAAATAATTTTTTTTACTACAGTAGACTTCACTCAGGTGTATTACCGTATTGATACTCTCATTGATACTATGTTTGTTTCTGACTCAAAGTGTGTGTGTGTGTGAGAGAGAGAGAGAGAGAGAGAGAGAGAGAGAGAGAGAGAGAGAGAGAGAGAGAGAGAGAGAGAGAGAGAGAGAGAGAGAGAGAGAGAGAGAGAGAGAGAGAGAGAGAGAGAGAGAGAGAGAGAGGGGGGGGGTGAGTCCTTTATTCATTGTTTCAATCATCCTTTTGTGATGGCTGCATAAAGCAAGCATTTGTTGACTCATGTTGATAAGAGTATTAAAACTTGAAAAATATCCGTTTAAGGTAGATTTAGAACAGATACAAAATATGCGATTCATTTGCTATTTAACTATGGACAATCATGCGATTAATCATATTTGAATCGATCGACAGCCTTAGTAAATATCTATGCCTACTGTTGCTGTACATTTATACTTTGATGCCTGTTTTTCCAGGAGCACCTTGGTCTTAATATCATCTTAAAGTCCTACTTTGACACTCTGAATTGTAGTTTGTTTTTCACTTGACATGCCAGTAGTTTAGTCTCCAGCTGCCCTAATGTTGGCTTGTTACTATAGCATTCCTCATTGACACTAATGTATACTGCTAGCTGCAAGCTTGCTCCATAGCTTGCTGGTTAGCGCTATCCATGTTGTGGCCAGCTGGAGGATAGACACTGAAACACTGTTGGCCACATTGTGATAAGGATTTGAGTAAAGAAACCATATTAACTACAATTCTAAATGTTGAGGTATTCCATTGAATAAGTTAATGTGTTCAGATATTCTATTATTCTAGTTTGTGTGTTTGTTTGTTTGTTTGTTTGTTTGTTTGTTTGTTTGTTTGTTTTAGCAAGTCAGGGCTCTGTGTGCCAATCAGTGGGTTTTCACTCTCCAGTCAAATTACAAAGTCAAAAATCATCATTTTAATTGATGATCATTATATTAAAAACGCTTTTTTTAAGTTTTTTAAATAAAACCATTTGTGTTCTACTGCAGCGTAGGGTTGCCACCCGTCCCGTAAAATACGGAATCATCCCGTAATTGGAAACTAAAAGACGCGTTCCGTATTGAACTGATACAGGATGCACTGTGTCCCGTATTTTAAGGTCGGGGAATCAATATGAAAGACATGTGCTGTCCTGTCTCTCCGTGTGATTGGGAATGTGAGAGCTCAGCTGTCCGCAAGTCAGTCAGTGTTGACAATATAGTGAGAGAAATGAGCCAGCCGACCTAAAAAACAAGATACATTTTGTCCAAAAGTCCAATATAAACAGACTTGGCAACTCTGGTATGATCCCATTGTCTGGGAGTGCGCTCAGCATCTCACGACCAATGACAATTAGCGCTTTCATGTTGCTAAGATATGTTCTGTGCAGTTGTGCCAATATAAATATATAAAATAAAATGTCTCCACATGTACACACCCATCCGCCTGGCCACACCCACATCCGCTCCTCTACATAAGTGGGGACGTGGCCATACTAATAATAATAAATAATAATTCATTTAATTTATATAGCGCTTCTCAATAACCCGAAGTCGCTGACAGTAGTCGGGAGCAGGGGTACAAACAAAGAGGCGAAAGCAAAGAAACAAAACAAAACAACAAAGAAACAAAAACAAAGGAACATGAGACCATGGGGGGAACGGGGGAGACAGCCTGGTGGCACAAAAAAAAGACTAGAGACATATCGATCAGGTTGGAGGGGAGGGGGGGGTTTAGGGGTGGGGGGGGTTGAAGGCAAGGGAGAACAGGTGGGTTTTGAGGCGAGCTTTGAAGGTGGAGAGTGTAGGGGAGTCTCTGATGGACTGGGGGAGGGAGTTCCAGAGTCGGGGTGCAGTGCGAGAGAAGGCCCGATCTCCGAAGTTTTTGAGCTTGGATGTCGGGACAGTGAGGGAGGCAGTGGAGGAGGACCGGAGGGAACGGGTTGGGCGGTAGGGGAGAAGGAGATCAGTCAGGTAGGGGGGGGCCAGGCTGTGGAGGGCTTTGAAGGTGAGGAGTAGTGTTTTAAAGTTAATGCGGTGTTTGATCGGGAGCCAGTGGAGGGAGTGGAGGACAGGAGTGATGTGTTCGCGGGACCGGGTGTTGGTGAGGAGGCGGGCGGCTGAATTTTGGACCATTTGCAGTTTATGGAGGGAGCGGGAGGTGATACCAGTGAGGAGGGAGTTGCAGTAGTCCAGGCGGGAGGAGATGAAGGCGTGAATGAGGGATTCAGCAGCGGGGGGGGAGAGGCAGTGACGGATTTTTGCGATGTTGCGGAGGTGAAAGTAGGATGTTTTGACGATGGAGCGGACGTGGGGGTCAAATGAGAGGGTGGGGTCGAGGAGGACACCAAGGTTGCGGACTAGGGGGGAGGGGGTGATGGTGGAGTCGTTGATGGTGAGTGTGATGGGTCCGGATCTGGTGAGGGTGGTTTTGGTGCCAATGATGAGGAGTTCAGTCTTGTCACTGTTGAGTTTGAGGAAGTTGTGGGTCATCCAAGTTTGGAGTTCGGTGATGCATGATTCAATGTGACTGAGGGGTGGGCTGTGGGGGGATTGTGTACTGATGTATATTTGGGTGTCGTCAGCGTAACAGTGGAAGTTGAGGTGGTATTTGCGGATGATGTGACCAAGGGGGAGAATGTAGCAGATGAAGAGCAGGGGGCCTAGGACTGAGCCTTGGGGGACCCCCTGTGTGACTGGGGAGGGGGGGGAGGTGTGGCCTGAGAGGGAGATGAATTGGTGTCTGTCAGTGAGGTAGGAGGAGAACCAGTCAAGTGCTGTGCCCTCAACACCCAGTTGGTGCAGCCTTTGGAGGAGGATGGAGTGACACACTGTGTCAAAGGCTGCACTGAGATCGAGTAGGATCAGGATGTTGAGGGCACCGGAGTCAGCGGAGATGAGGAGGTCGTTGATGACCTTTACCAGTGCAGTTTCGGTGCTGTGAGCGGGACGGAAGCCAGACTGAAGGGGTTCATATAGGGTGTTGGACTGGAGATGGGAGTGGAGTTGGGAGGCAGCAATACGTTCCAGTGTTTTTGAGAAAAAAGGGAGATTGGATATGGGGCGGTAGTTGGAGAGGGTGGATGGGTCGAGAGTGGGTTTTTTGAGGACAGGGGTGACAGCGGCGAGTTTGTAGGGGGAGGGGACGTGGCCTAGGGATAGTGACTGGTTGAAAAGGGCGGTGAGGTGGGGGATGAGAGCAGGGAGGCAGGCTTTGGTGAGAGTAGTGGGTAGGGGGTCAAGGGAGCAGGTAGTGGTCTTGGAGGTAGTCATGAGGTCCATGATGAAGGAGGAGTCAACTGGGGCGAAGGCAGTAAAAGGGGTGGGAGGGATGGAGTCAGGTGGGGGAAAAATGTTGGTGGGGGGGGCGAGGGTGGGGGAATTGGCGATGCGGGCAGTCAGTGAGCTGTTGATTAAAGATATTTTATTATTAAAGAAGAGGAGAAACGAGTTGCAGAGGTCAGGGGAGGAGAGTGAGTTATTGTCCGGGGGTTGTAAGAGTTTCTTGACAGTGGAGAAGAGGGTCCGGGGGTTGCGGTTGCTGCTGTTGATGATGGTGGAGTAGTGGGCAGATTTGGCAGCTTGGAGTGCATCACGGTAGGAGGAGACGTGCTGTTTGTGGAGGTCAGCGTGGATGGTGAGGCGGGTTTTTTTATAGAGGCGTTCGAGTTGACGGCCGGTCTGCTTCATGGAGCGGAGTTCCGGAGTGTACCAGGGGGAGGAGGTGGTGAATGAGACAGTGATGGTTTTCAGGGGTGCCAGTGAGTCGAGGGAGTCAGAGAGAGTAGAGTTGAGGAGGAGGGCATAGTCGTCGGGGTTAGAGGGGGCGGAGTCAGGGGGAAAAGCGGAGGATATGGATTGACAGCTCCTTCCCTATTTTCACCACCGACAAGTGTCTGTATACACCACTTGAGTTTAGTGCCGAAATAGTTGTTGGAAAGGAGCTACGTGGACATTGTATCTTGTTTTTCTCTCTCTCGCCAATTTACGAGAAAAGCTAAGACATAATGTCTGCACCTTCGGAGGGTTCGAGCGCTCACAACGTCACCCTTCACCAGCGCTTCTCCATTGCCGCGTGCGTCGTGGGGCGGCTCTGACTCCGCGGTCGTGGCAGTCGGATACGCCCGGGCGGCGCCCGGTGGTGAGTCTGCCTCTCCGAGGGGCCATTGACCCGCCATCTCCCGTGAGATGGCCTGGTTCCGGCCCTGGTTCCCCCGCCAGTGGACAGTTGACAGCTCCTCTGGTGGCTGGGGATTTGCGATGCAGACTCTTCGCCTCTGCTCGCTCCCGTCGTAGGGCGGCGAGCTGCAGGGGCGAACGGCCTGGCTTTGAGGTTGTGCTGGAGCCGGACGAGAATGCTCTTGCCTTGTCTCCATTTCCGATGGAGACTGAGGATGACATGGAGGGGGCGAGAGCGCTCTTGTTCGATGCCCCAGTGGAGACGTATCTTTCTCCCCCTCGGGGTGTGGCAGGGAGTGTTGCGTCTCCTTGGGGTCCCTTGTTCTCCGGTGTTGGGTTAGAACCTCCGACCCTGAGACAAGATGCCCAGCTATCTGCCGCGTCGGATGGTGGCGCCCGACATGGCAGCCTCCCGTATGTGAAGGAACCGAGTGACGTGGAGGGAGGTATGCAAGGGGAGTTGCTTGCCTTGTTCCCCGAGCTCATGGCGGCCGCCGCAGCCGCTAATGGCGTGGCGTTACCGCAGCCTCTGCCTGCACCTGTTCCTGATGACATGATAGGTCATCTCTGGCAACGTTGTCCTGTGAGAAAGACGGGCGTTGTCTGCCCATTCTTCCCGTCAATGGAGGCCTACGTGAAACAGGGACAGATAATCTCCCGCATCACTGGCCTTACCCCCGCCTATGTGCCAGTCACGCGGGTGGCGGGTTTGGTACAGGGGCTAAAGGACGGGGTGCCTCGGCTTGATAGCCCGATGGCATCCATACTTTGTCCCGAAATGGTGTGGAAGCCATTGTGGAAGCCGGTTCCCCAAGGGAAATTGGCTAGGCAGATGGCTAATTGGAGTGACCAGGCGTACATCGCCCCGACTCAGAGCCTAGCTGCGACTTCTAAAATCGTGCAGCTAGCGCGCTACATGTCGGGGATGATGGCGGGCGGGTCGGTATTGGATGACTGCTTGTTTGTTTTCATCATATCCGGGGTATGGGGTCATGAGGGGGTGGACTGATAAACCCCTCCTCCCCTTTTTTCTGATTGGTCAGGGGGTTGGACCTCCTGTCCTTCGGGCTTACTGTCACGCTGTTGGGTCAGCGTGTCACAGGGTAGGGAGAGGGGGGGGGGGGGGAGTTCCCTGGTCCCACGCCATATTTGGGCAGGTGGGTCACGGAATTCCCCCCGCCATAGAGTACGTCACTGGGTGCGTTTATATTAGTCGTGAGACTTCTGTGAGTTCTTTTCAGGCTCCATGTTGTGGACCACTGTTATTGTCAAGATTGGGTTATGCGGTGCGTGAGAACTTTGTTTTCTGCTCTGCGCTCTGTTGCATATGTATTGAGCTTTTGGTCATGTAGCTCAATGTTACATATATCTTTTCAATTATTACTCACGTGGGAGGTCTCTCTGGGGGTTCCCTGTCTCCTCTCTTTTATACAGAGCAGGTTTTTAACAGGGGTGTTTTCCCTCGGACGCGTCATATGGGACCCATATCTGTGTCTCTTGGCCAGCTTCCTGCCGCTCTCCCAGGCGGCTTGGAGGGAACGTTATCTGGGTTCTTGTTAGAATTACCATTGATGTGTTTTGTGTCTCGACGTGTACTGTACATAGTGCTGGCCCTGAGTGCTTCTGTGTGGAACCACACATGGGTGGCGCGCCTTGGTTGCTCATCATGGAAATGGTGTTTTTTATGGAGCAACTAGGATGGAGTTTTGTCTCTTCCGAGCGCCAGTGTACTAGGTTAATCTCGACGAATTCTCGTTCATCTCTGGGGGGAGATGACGGAATAGATCAAAGCATTGGCGGAGGGGTCTCATGCCCTTGGGGTGGGCCACCGGGCACGGTGCATTCATGTTCTGACCATCTTGGTGGCGCCCTCTGTGATGTGTTAGATCGACACGCGTACCTACCCCCCTCTTAGGAATGAATGAATGAATGACCTTTATTTATATAGCACCCTTCACAGCATGAATGCACAGGGTGCTTTACACTACATCTTAATATAAAAACACAATAAAAACAAAATCAGAAATAAATGACAACAACAACAAACAGCAGTTAAAAACAGTGAAACCAGATAGAAAAAGTAGAATAAAAGAATTTGGATAAAATCATGAGTCACTAATTAAAACAAAAACTATAGAACAGTGAGGACAAGAAAAAAGTGCCTATGCATGACCAAAAGCCTGTCTGAACAAATGTGTTTTTAATTGTTTTTTAAAATAGTTCTAGGACTGGGGATGGTGGCGTGATTAGGACACAGGACTGGTTCTGGTCGCGCCGGACCAGGTCAGTTAACCCGTTGTCCGCCGGGGCGCAGATCTGCTGTTCTGGTACCCTGAAGGACTTGTGCTTTTTCGGGTGGAAAATGCCGGGTTGGCCCGGGCATTGCAGGGTTTGATGTTATGGAGGTGTTTGTGGTTATGTCACTGCGTGTTATCCTTCACTGTTGCTTGGTCCATATTGTGTTGTGCCTTGCGCTGTGCTAAGGAGCCTGGTCCTTCTCCATTCTTTTTTGCCCCTCTCTTCCCCTGCTTGGCGGGGGTGGGAGGGGGCTGTCGAGGTGGTTCTTTTGTACCCCTCTGGCATCCCTGTGTACGTCCCGGTCCACCGGGCCCAGGTCCGGACTCGTTCTCGTCGACCTGTTGGCCTGGGTTAACCCCTTCTTGAGAACTGAAACACTTGTACTGCTGTATAGCCGGTGTATACCCGCAGTTGTGTTTCTGAGTTTTTTCTTGGGGGGGTTATGGGAACAACCGCCTCCTGTTAAACTAAATATAGGGAGGTGGTTGGTTCCCCAGTGTGTTGGTAGCGGAGTCGACTCTCGGGTTAGGCCGGGCTTGACCCTGTCTGCCTGCGAGTGTGCCCCCGCACCTTTCATGACGTCTGCCAATCATGTCAACCTTCTCTGCCTCGGCCTCTCTAGGGGGTCGGTTTTTTTGTGGAGGCTGCGACATGGTGCACAGCATACCGAACGCCCCTTCCGCCGGGGTGCTGTTCTCAGCAGACCCCTTAGGCGCCTGTCTAGTCCGCAGTGCTCCGGGCACAGGTTGAGTTATGCTTTTGACCTGTTGCCTGGATTGAGGGATCAACCTCTTTGGGGCGCTGCCTGGTCCCACTCTGTTGTGGGGGTGTAGCCTCTTTGGAGTGCTTCAGGGCGGCGTGCTGTAGGGGGGAAGGGCCTGCTCTTGGATGGGCCCTGTCCGATACGCTGGCGATGTGGGGGGTGGTGTCACTAGTGACCGTCTGGTGGGGTCTCGATGCTGCGGCATCGTTGGCCTCACCAGGCCCCCTTTCCGGGGGGTCCTGACCCTCAGGCTGTTCCTGGGGCTGGGTCCTCCTTCGCGCTCCGCTGCTACGGCCTTGCCACGGGGTTGGGTTCTTGACCTTGACCCCGTGTTGTTAGGGATTGTAACATGGTTTTTTTCCTTCCCGTTCGTTCCCTGGTGGCATGTGGGATGGCGCCTATGTAGTCGCGGGTTCTTCTGTGTGAAGGTAAGTCCCACGATCTGCTCACCCTGTGCGTTTGAGTTGCTAAACCCTCTTCGCACAGTCGGATCCGATTCCCTCCCGTCCTCCTCTAGGGGGGTCCGGGGGCTCGGGTCCTCCCCGGTTCTGATGGTTGTGGGGGGCCTCAGCGGGTACATTTGTCAAGCTTCCGCTCTGCTCAGCTCCTGTGTTCCACTACGAGCAGAGCGTAAGCTATACGATAATATAACATACGGTTATCCTATAACCATAGTTATATGAGTATAGCGAGCGCTCTGCTCGGACTCACTGAGGACCCCGTGATCTTCGCCTTCGGTGGTGAAAGACTTGGGAAGGAGCTGTTAGTATGGCCACGTCCCCACTTATGTAGAGGAGCGGATGTGGGTGTGGCCAGGCGGATGGGTGTGTACATGTGGAGACATTTTATTCAGAATTAGATTGAAAGGGATAAGTTCCACTACGAGCAGAGCGCTCGCTATACTCATATAACTATGGTTATAGGATAACCGTATGTTCTTCATGACTGAAACATCTCCTGAGATTGATTCGGTATGGGATATTACATCTTATTTATCTGGTTGTGTTTTTAACTAGATGTCAGTATTTCTATTTACCTGCCCTGGCAGCCAGGAGCCTACATTATTGGCTGCTGATGTGGGCATAGTCTAGGCTATTTCAGTTGACTAATATGGTTGATTGTTCATTAATGTTGAGTTTTTAAAGTCTAATAAATAAACATGTATTTAATATATATTAATCAATATAATTAAATAGTGTGCCCATTTATAATAATAATAATAATAATAATACATCTATTTTATATAGCGCTTTTCCAGGTGCTCAAAGACGCTTTACATGGGTAGAAGAGACAAAACTATGGCAAAACAAAAAAAACTGAACAAAAATAATACATGACAAAATAAAATAAAACTGACAGAATTAGAGGTCAAAAGCAAGATTGAAAAGGTGGGTTTTGAGGGCTGATTTAAAATATGTCAGGGTATTTGCATCACGGATATGGCTGGGGAGGGCATTCCAGAGGGAGGGGGCAGCAGCAGCAAAGGCCCTGTCACCCCAGGTCCGGAGCTTGGTCGTGGGAGGTGTTAGGAGGTTGGCATCAGCAGACCTAAGGCGTGTGACGGTGGAGGAGGTCGGACAGGTAGGGAGGGGCAAGGTTGTTGAGGGCTTTAAATGTGATGAGAAGTATTTTAAATTGTATCCTGTATTTGATCGGAAGCCAATGGAGGTCATGGAGGACAGGGGTCATGTGATCAGAGCGACGGGTGGAGGTGAGCATGCGGGCAGCAGAGTTTTGGACATATTGGAGTTTATTGAGGATAGTGTTTGGTGAGCCGTAGAGGATGCTGTTACAGTAATCCAGTCTTGATGAAATGAATGCATGAACCAGTGTTTCAGCAGCGGAGAGTGATAGGGAGGGGCGGAGACAAGCAATGTTCCGGAGGTGGTAGAAGGCCGTTTTGGTTATGTGGTTCACATGGGTTGAGGAAAGAAAGGGTGGAGTCCAGGATGATGCCAAGGTTACGGACGTGAGTGGAGGGGGTGACAATGGAACCATCAATATTTAGGGAGAAATCCTGGGTGTGGCTGGTGAGGGATTTTGGACCGATAATGATGATTTCTGATTTATTGCAGTTTAGTTTGAGAAAGTTATTTTGCATCCATGTTTTGATGTCTGTGAGGCAGGTGGTGAGGGTGGAGAGAGTGGCTGGAGTGATAGTCTTGGTGGAGAGGTAGAGCTGAGTGTCGTCTGCATAACAATGGAAGCGGAGGCCATGTTGGCGGAGAATCAGGATGTAGAGGTAGAGGATGAAGAGCAGGGGACCAAGTACTGAGCCTTGGGGGACACCATGAGTGATGGGGGCAGTGGGGGATTTGCAATTGTTGATGGAGATGAATTGGTGCCTGTGTGAGAGGTATGATTAGAGCAAGGTGAGGGGGATTCCGGAGATGCCAACGGAGGACTGGAGACGAGTGATGAGGATGGGGTGACTGATGGTGTCAAAAGCAGCGCTGAGGTCTAGGAGGATGAGGATGGAGAGGGAACCAGAGTTGGCAGAGAGGAGTATGTCGTTGGTGACCTTTAGAAGAGCAGTTTCGGTGCTGTGTCTGGTGCGGAATCCGGATTGAAAGGTATCATAAAGGTTATTGTTGTCGAGGTAGGATTTTAATTGGGAGGCAAAGGGTTGCTCAATAATTTTTGAGAGGAAGGGGAGGTTGGAAATGGGCCGGAAATTATCAAGGGTTTCAGGTTGAGTCTGGGTTTTTTTAGTAAGGGGGTGACAGAAGCAATTTTGAGGGCAGGGGGAAATAGGCCAGTGGTCAGAGAGGAGTTTACGATGGAGGTGATTAGGGGAGAAAGGGGAGGGAGACAAGCCTTGACTAGGATGGAGGGGATAGGGTCCAGGATGCAGGTTGAAGTTTTCATTGTAGAGAGAATGGAGGATAGGTCCAATGCGGTGATTTCAGTGAAGGATGTAAAAAGGGGGTTGGGCGGTGGAGGGGGGGTTGAATCCGGAGGGGAGACAGTGTTGGCGGAGGCAATTGTTAGTTGGGTGTGGATTTTGTCAATTTTTGTTTGGAGATGTGACAGATAGGAGACGCATTTACTGACAGTGAAGGAATATGAGATTGTGTCAGAGGGTTTAAGAAGTGTGTTGATGGTGGAAAACAGAGTCCTGGGGTTGTTGCTGCCAGACTGTATGATAGCGGAGTAGTGGGAGGAGCGTGGAGAGTTGAGGGCGTCTTTGTAGAGCTGTTGATGTTGTTTGTAGGCATCTTTATGGACAGTGAGACCGGTTTTATTGGATAGCCGTTCGAGCTGGCGGCCCTTGGATTTAAGGTGGTGTAGGTGATCGGTGTAACAGGGAGCGGAGTGAGTGAAGGAGACAGACTTGGTTTTGATTGGGGCGAGCTGATTGAGACAGGAGGAGAGAGTGTTGTTGTAGATGTTGACCAGGTCTGTAGGGGAGCCATGCTGTAAGAGGGATGGTGTCAGTCAGTAGGGAGGAGAGAGAGGAGGGGTGGATGGATTTGAGATTACGGAATGTTATGGAACGCATCTGCTTGATTGGGGGAGTAGGGATGAGAACGTCCATGGTGATAGCCAGATGATCAGAGATGGTGAGGTTGCAGCAGGTGAGATTACGGATGGAGATGCCAGATGTGCAGACCAGATCCAGTGTATGACCTTTCTTGTGAGTGGGAAAATCAGCATGTTAGGTGAGATTGAAAAGGTTTAAAATGTCCAGGAATTCTGTGGAGGTTTTGGAGTCTGAAGTATCAACATGTATGTTGAAATCACTAATTAAAAGGATGGATGGAGATATGGCACAGAGTTGTGTCAGGAATTCAGACAGGTCGGAGGGGAAGGTTGTGTTTGGTTTGGGGGGCCGGTAAATGACTGCAGTGACTATGGGTTTGGGACCAGACAGAGCGCACGTGTGTGTTGTTGTGATGATGTAATGTTGTTGAGGAAGTGCGCTGGGGAGACCAGAGCGTGGGGATGTGATTGGAGTCAGACCGGGAGTAAGCAAACTTTCTCCAGGAGGATCAGTGGATGTAGCAAGGGCGATGCAGGAGTCCAAGTGTTTTGATGACTGAGAGGCACGGAGGAGCGCTGACATATTTGAGTAGTTGTGAAACTGAGTATTTCAGAGACATGCCAGCTGGGAAGGATGTAATGTTGAATCTGTTGTCAGTCGGTCGCCAATGACTTGAATGAATGAATGAATGAAAACTTTATTTAACAGATTGCAGAATGGGTACAATACAGTACGGCTCAATACATTGATGACCAGAGAAGAAGTGCCAGACAAAACGAGATGGTCCACAGCATGATAGAAGATCCGTGATAGTGGTAGAGACGTTAGTCGCTGCTACTCAACAGAAAGGAGACAGTGGAGTTAGCTGGAGATGTTAGCTTCCAACAGCTAACTGGAGGGTGGCTAGCTGACAGCTAGCTTGAGGAGGCAGCAATCCCAGTCAACGAAGACCAACCACACCGTGCCAGTTGTAAGGTTGTCCAGGAAATAAATCTTGTAGTCCCAGTATGGAGCAGCGGAACAGTGACGAAAAATTATCCTTGAAAACAGCAGGAGCTGGCTACCGTTGGAGGTACCGGTAGGAAGCTGCAGGCTAACACAGTGGGACAGGTGAGTCCAAACAGTTCGGTGGAAATCCAAACAGAAAACAGGAAAATGTTTAAATAATGAATTGACTGAAAAGTAGAGATTGTTTGTAGAGACAAACAAACTTTGCAGGTAGAAAGTAGAGAAACTAAACAGATAGACTATAAAACTAAGTTTCAGGTGGAGAAGTGGCGAAAAAACAGCGCCTGCGTCCTCTCACACCGGAATAAAGACAGAGATTTAAACTCTTATGTTGTTATGCTCATCTGGAAAACGGAATTCTTCATAATGGATTAACAGTTAATAAATACATAAATAATATAATTCATAAATACATAAATGCAAAAATACTTAAATAAATACATAAATAAATAAATAGTGTTCAGACAACAATATAAAAGTCATACTGTTCAATTTCATTTCAATTTTATCATCCCACTCCTCCCCTCTAGGTTACTGCAGCTGAGGTGACACAGGTATACCACACGGTTAAACACAACCTCAGCTACAACAGTGCTGACTGTGCACACAAGCTCAATCAAAAGATTCTACATTATTCCAACATAGTGAAGAAAATTACTTTAGGAAGAACAAAGGCAGAGGCTCTGGTCAAAGACGTCCTTGCTCCAAAGGCAGTGGGTGATGTTCTCAAGGCCTTAATGTAGCACTTGTGTCACTAGCAGTAACAGCTGTTCGCCACGGGCACAGTTCTAGATTCGAATGAGGAGAGGAGTAATATACACAATTAAAGGAATAGTAGACCAGAGACAGAGTTATAACAATGACCGGTGGTTTATTTTCAAGCGTGCTAGCTAGACAATAATAATACATACAGACACGAAGTACAAGGTAGTAGTGCGAAGTATCCCTTTTAGGTTCTTTCATTAACCACTCCTTCTTTCGGGAGGGTTAGTTCGATATCAAGTCCTAGGTTGATTGGATTAAACACATTAGGGTTGGTTCAGACGTCTCTGAGGTTATCTCTAGCTAAAGCTAGGTTCAAGGTTGGATATTGGATGTATCCTTTTATCATGAGTAACTCGTTATCTTTTCTTCTGCAATTGCAGATCAGTAAACTCTATATTAGTTTATCATTTCAATAGGTAAGTGTTTAAACATATTAATTTAAACCTTTAAATGTGCAGGGAATGCAAGTACCTTATTAGGTGAAATGCCCCTTTAAACTCTTAAGTACCAATAGAAATATTCCAGGTTATAGGAATGCAAATACCTTATTAGGTGAATTTACCCTTTAAACCATCTTTCTTTACAGGAGAACCATCAGTGATTCAACTATAATCAATATGTCATCAATGAGATTCAAGTATCTTACTGGGTACATAGACCCTTTAACTCGTCCTCTATAATGGAGAACATCAGTGGTTC
Organism: Notolepis coatsorum; assembly: GCF_963971535.1. NCBI lineage: Eukaryota > Metazoa > Chordata > Actinopteri > Aulopiformes > Paralepididae > Notolepis > Notolepis coatsorum. The sequence continues at coordinate 188,331,317 of NC_140165.1, forward strand.
AAGTATCTTACTAGGTGTATTTACCCTTTAATTCTCCCTTCTTATAGGAGAAATATCAGTGGTTCAAGTATCTTACTGGGTGTATTTACCCTTTAATTCTCCCTTCTTATAGGAGAAATATCAGTACCCATATATCAAATCAAATCAAATACAAAATACAATATCAAAATAACAAAAGTTGAACGGGGTCGAAGTCCTTGTATTCTCGTTCAATCAGTTTGTGTCATAGAAAAGGATATGGTCCTTGGAAGTTCTTATGACTCAAGTTCAATCAGTTCGTTAATTCCTGATCCACTCCCTCACTGGGAATGAGGAAGGCAATTCTCAATCCTACCAGACTGTTGAGGCAACAGGAGTTGAGCAACAGGGGTATTCAGATCATTGATCTATATCAGAGGTTCAGTGGGTTGGCTCGCCATCTTGTATCGGTCCGGCACACTGCCTCGTCCCTCGTGGGCACACGTGGTGATGAGTGGTCGGCCGGGACTCCTGGAACTGCTCCCAGGGTGGAACGGGGTGCTAGAAAAACCTGGCCTGCGTCAAGCAGGCATTCAGAAAATAAAAGCTATTTACCATCTTTTATCGCTTCATCATCTTTTCATTGCTTTCAGAATGAATAATCAATCAGGCTACTTTTAGCTACAGTATGCTAAGCTAAAGTAGGCTACCTTATCACAGCACGTGGGAATGTCCGTCTGTCCCATGCGAAGTTAGACTGAAGTGCGCTAGCATATGGGACATTCCTCACGTTCCATATTAAACTCTCAAAAACAGTCAAAATGTATATAGACCATGTTCTTATCGTACAGCATATCAATACAATTATAAGTACTTCTGAAATGGTTTCTTTCTAGTTTTCATTTAACCAAATTGAGCTTGAAGCTTCGCTAGCATGACTCAGGATGAAGCTACATTATTAGCTTATAGCATTGAGCTAACGATTTTGTACATTCGACAAATGGACAGCACAATATTGATGAAACTCACCAAAAACGCAGGCTACTTTAACTGCAACGCTTCTTCAATTTTGTAACTGGGGGAATCTTTTATAACTGTTTGATAACTGTTTTTATCATGCTATTTCATCTCGGTATCCAGCAACATACAGCTGCGTCAATCTCCGTGGTTTCTGTAATCTCATCTGCGTGTTGCAAGACAAGATTGATTATTTTTTGAATTTTTTTTGCGAGGCCCCCCTTCCCGCGAGGCCCTTTTTCATTACAGACCTAAAATCTAGTTTTGCTTATATGCTTATATATTTCACATTAGACACGTTTGTAGAATGTGTCTGACTTGTTCCTGGGTCTGCAGTCCTGCAGACATACTCACTATTGGAGCTCAGCCTCTGGGGTTCTGCAGCAGACATACTATTGGTTTCAACGAAGGGAGTGGTTTTACTTACATCATGTGTAGTACGCCGGCGTGAGTCAGCTGCGTTTGACTATTTCGCGCGTGCAGCTTTTGACTATTATGCTTAGTTATGCCAGCCAAGACGAAGAAAGAGGTCGGTCATTATCAGTCGGTCGGTCACCAAGGAACGTTGACGAAAGGCCTCTCGCTAGCGGGACAAATGGCCGGAGCCTTGTCATGGTATAGCCATGATGATGTCGGCTAGTAGCTAGCTTAGCTAAAGGCTAACTAGCGTTAGCTAACCTATTCAGAGGAGCGAGGCGAGGCGAGTGCATGTCTTTTCAAAAGAAGGAGAAGAGAACTTGTGAGCAGATAAATCTGTTAGGCAGCAATACGCCGAAAGGTGTCCAGTCTGCCGGAAAGTACTCGAAGAAGAAGAAGAAGAAATTACACCGTGGGCCAAGAAAGTCTCCTTCCAACTTTACCATTGGCGCCGCGTTGATACTGCGTTATGGTGAGTCAACCTATGATTATATTCCCGCCGTGGACCTGACCTATCTCTCTTTCTCTCTCTCTGGAGCCAAACTGGTCGACTAGCTAATATAGTACTACTAGTAGCTAACGGTGTGTGCCTGGTGAGAGCACCTGGCTGTATGTAGCCGCATAGCTTGCAGAACGCAGAAGCAAGCTATGCGGCTACATACAGCCAGGTGCCTGATTGAGCTAACTGTTAGCCAGTTAGCTGTTTAGCGTCAGCTGGGAACGTTCGTTTGATGCTATCAGTTAGCCTTGAGAATAGCAGGCCCTGGCACTCTGACTACGACATCATCTTTGACAGAAGATGTAGTCGGGCCTGCACCATGACAAGGCTCTGGCCATAGCTTATTTGTCCCGACAGCGAGAGGCCTTTCGTCATTGAGCGAGAGGCCTTTCGAATTGAAAATGGGGGACCCTGATGGAAACAAGACAAACGTCTTTCTCAGGTCTGCATCCCCTTAACAATTGTATGTATTGAGCCGTACTGTATTGTACCCATTCTGCAATCTGTTAAATAAAGTTTTCATTCATTCATTCATTCATTCATTCATTCATTCATTCAACGTGGAGACCTGTGTTGCGGCCTTTCGCCCTGCGTTCCTCGTGCAGGTAAGATTAATGAAAATGTCATGACATTACCCCACTCTTCCTTCCTTCCCCTCCCGAATGTTTTGTTAATAACGATGTTTTTTTCCAGGCAAAACATATGCTACTTCACAACATTTGGAGATACGACATGTGCTGTGTGTGAATGGTCGTTTGTGTAGCTTGGGTAGCGTTGGGCCGTTGGCCAAAGCTGTGTGTGGCCTGGTGTCACAGTACCTGGCTAGCCTATTTAGCTGATGTCGGCCATTGGCTCCTTGCTGCTTTGGTTTCTCTGGTATAGACCCTCTTCTTGTTGGATTTAAGTGTTGATCTTTGTCCTTTTGGATCTCTCATACATGCTCTAGTCTCTCTCTAACACACACACACATGACAAACACACATGTTCTCTCTCTCTCTCTCTCTCTTTCTAACACACACAGTCTGCCTATGGCGGCCTTTCTCGATGGCTAGGCTGTGCTCAAGGATCTTCAGTCACAGTGCTCAGGTATTCTGCCACTGTGTACTCTCTGTTTAGGGCCAAATAGCATTTCAATTTCTTTCCAATGTGTCTCTCTCTCTCTCTCTCTGTACACTGTATATTGACTGTAGAACGGGAGCTCTCTCTCGCTCTCTCTTTTGCTATATGTTGACTGTATCATGCCCCGCCTCGGGCAGCGCTATTATTTAAGAATATGTTGACTGTATAAAAAAAAATATATATATATATATATATATATATATATATTTTTTTTTTTTATTATTTTTTTTACCTTTTGGGGGGGGGGGGGGGGGGGGGGGCTCGCGTTAAATCTCGCACAGGGCCTCGCATTTCTCCCAGGCGGCCCTGGGTGCGTCAGCTAGGTCGGGAGGTGACAGGGGGTGCACGGCCAAAAAAGTTTGGGAACCGCTGATCTACGTCATGAAGTAATTTAAAGGGCAGTGCAGCAATTCAAAGGATTTGGCCAAAGTTGCTAATCTCATACAAATATACATATGACCCAATAATATTAACTACTTATGTTCTTACATAATAGCATTAACTATTTATGTTCTTATGACTAAATAGTTATGAATCTGAAACATGGGTTACATTAACTTCAGACAAACCCCTCCCATTCTCCATACAGACGGATGCATCAAATAAAGGGAACAGGAAGATGTTTCCCCTTGCTGTCCAACACTTCACTCCAGAGTGTGGGGTCACCAACAAAATGCTAGATTTCATTGAGAATCCAGATGAGTCAGCTGCCCGGATTGTAGCTCTCCTAGAACAATCCCTTGAGAAATTTGGCTTATCATTATATCAAGTGACAGCATTTAGTGCAGACAACACAAATATTAATTATGGAATTCACAACTCTGTCTTCACCAACCTGAAGAAGAAACAAAAATATCTGCTGCAAGGAAACTGCCATACCCACATATTGCACAACACAGTGAAGCACGCTCTTGACAAGCTCACCGTAGATGTGGAAAATGTTGTGCTGAAGGTCTATGACCACTTCTCTGTATCTGCCAAACGAAGAGAATCACTCAAAGAATTTTGTGAGTTCTGTGATGTTGAGTTCCAAGAGATTCTACGACATGTCACAACCAGGGCTCTCTCTTAATCCAGCCATCCACAGACTAATGCAAACCTGGACTGCATTGAAGTCTTACTTCATCAGCCTGGGGGATGAGTGTCCCAAATGGCTTCAAGATTTGTTAAAGCTCAGTGAAGACTCAAATGAGGAAGATGAAGACATAGTGGAGGTTTACCTTCTCTTCTGCAATAATATCCTCTCCCTCTTTGAGGAAGTTGTAAAGAAGCTGGAGAGTAATGCAACCACCTGTGTTGAGTTATATTCCATCATGGATAACTTCGAGCAAAAACTCACACAGAGACGAGATGACCAGTTCTACGGCTACTTAACTAAATTGAAGCTGCAGCGCCTCCTTCCACAGGAAGCAAATATGGCAAGGGCAGAGTTCACTGCATTTCTTAACACTGCAATATCATATGTTGAGAAATGGTTCAACTTCTCAGAAGACAACTGGCTGTTCTCACTGCAACCTCTCTCTCTGCACCATGGCACCTTGACCTTTGATGACATTGAGAAGGTGGCTAGTAAGCTCAACCTCATCCATAAAGTCAAGATGGATGAACTTTATGATGAATGCACAACCACAGCCAATACCATTCTGAAGAGTTTCACAGCACTGCTTTGAAAGACAAAGAGCTACTCAGTGCTGCAAGGAGTAACAAGAAGTACACTTGGAAAAAGAAGTAACACAGTGAGGAAGAGCGGGAAAGCTGTTGACTGTTTAACCCTGGTCTACACCAAAGAGGACATAAACACTTTCTGATGGACCCATGACGTTTTGGCTAAGAGGGTTGAGGGAAGGAGGATTTCTTTGCACTTTATTTTTTATTAATCTTTTAATTTGGGTCACACAAGTGTTTCATTGTATTATTGTCCTCTTTCAGTAAAAGTGTTCCCAGGCTTTGTTTTTACAGCACTTTATATGCATACAGTATTATGCTCAAGTTGAGGCTATAGTTCAGCCAATTTATTTAAACATTTATAACGATGTTCAATGCAAATAAAGCACTTTAAACTTTAAGTATGACTAAATGCTTTGGGGGTTTGGGGGGCTAGCTCTTTTTAAATGTCATAGACAGTGGTGCAGTCGTAATATGGGAACTGGTTACACGCCACGTGCACGCGCGCTCCCGCGCACGCGCATACATGTTCCCCCAGTTGCGCACAGAACAGATGATTATTATGCATAACAATGGAGATCAAGCAGCCCCCCACCTTCTCGTAGGTTCCTATTATTATGCAAAGTCTAGGGGAGGCGGCCGGGTAGCTTTCTACAACAGCCGGGTACTTATCATTGCGTGCACTTCTGCCCTGAGTGACCTACTAATAACACGCTGTGTAACCGCGTGTGTGCACGACTGCACCCCTGGTCATAGATTGTTTTATTTAGATTTCATAGATTTCTATGCCTTTCAGGAGTTTTGGGGGCTGGCTCGCCCAAAATAATTAAATAACATAACCCTAACCTAACCCTAACCTTAAAACAGAAATAAAGTTAAAAAAATTATAAACTGCCTAAAATCCGCCAATTTTCGCCCAAAAACTGCCCAAAACCGCCAAAATTTGCTTCGCATGCGCGTGTGCCATGTGTCCCTTATTTCTGAAAGGTGGCAACCTAGATGCGTGATTCTTTTTCCGTAGCCGTAGTTTGCACCGACGGGCTCTGGGATAGAAATGTCCGCCTTGTACACACAAGATTGTTCGCACATTACAAACCCTAACCCTAACCCTGTAATGTGCGAACAATTGTACTGTACAAGGCAGACATTTCTATCCCCCAGAGCCCGTCGGAGCTAAACCAATCAGAGAGGGTCTTCGCTGTACGCGGGCTAGCCAATCAGAGAGCGTCTTCGCAAACTACGGCTACGAAAGAAAATCACGCAACCTAGATGTCTCATAACGTCCTTGTGGGTGGTGACAACTTTTCTGAGCCAATGGTCGCTTTGCCATCATGCATTTGCGTCGAGCAGTCGGGTGAGAGGTAGTAGGCGTGTTCGAGATGGATTTCGGTTTGCCTCGAAAGTAGACGAGAGTAGCCGAGTGAAGCCGGGGGAGGAGTTAAAAAGGCGGACACTTCCGATTTCACGAGAGCCTCTCGCCTAGTCTCGCATGGCAGATACGCTTTCACGTCACCACACACACATTACACACCTGTCCAGCTCATTATAATGCGATGGCCGTGTGCAAAATTTGATCAGATTCAAATGTACAGCACACCATATACTGCTATAGTGGAATATACTATTCATATACCATAATGTATACCATCTTGTTGCGCGCTCCTGGCCGCACGCACACACAACACACTGCTGAATAATTCTGTTTTGCATCAATATATATATGTATACTGTGTATATTGAGGCAAAACAGAATTATATTGAGGCAAAACAGACAACGCATGTGTGTATGTGTGTCTGACTGACAGCTTGAAGTTTATCATGATGATATGATGATAACGCATAACATAATAAAGTTTTCAATCAATCAATCAATCAAACGTCTCATAACTTGAAAACTTTTCTGAGCCAATAGGCGCTTTGCGCGACCATAGCAAGTCGCTTCCCAGCCGGGAGCAGCCGGGTGAGAGGTACTGTGGCGCCTCGCTCTGAAGGCTGTGCGTGGCTCGCTCCCGCGAGAGTTCCGCGCCTCGTCTCGTCAGATTTTCAGAGCAAGTCGGACAACATTCTAACCGTCATGCAACGCGCTTGGCGAGGCCGTAGTAAAACCTGCGCAGATCTGCGTCCGCCTATCCCATCTCGAACACGCCTATTTACAAACGGTTTGGTTTATTACAAGCATTATTTTAACGTGGCTATGATTCAAGCGGTTTGTAAAAAAACATCTTACATTTTATTTTTTATTTTTAAGTATCGCTGCTGTCGGGACAAAACCTCATAACTCCAAAAACCCAACTTTTCAGCAGATGAAAAAAACTAACACAGATTTGAGGGTGAATAGAGTTAGGAGGTTTAGACAGATGATCGGTTTAATGCTTTCCTATTGTTTAAACTTTGTAAAACCCACACACACATATGGAGGATGATCTACGGAGTTGATTTATATAATAAAAAAAAAAATTCTAAAAATGGAGTTATGAGGTTTTGTCCCGACAGCAGCGGTATGCAGTATCATAACTACATCTTTGATGTTTATAGCAAACCAACCCGTTTGAAAATCGGTAAAGAAATGAGCAATCTATGGTTATTTAAATAGTACATGCACCATAGACATTAATGTTATCAGTAGCTGAGCTGCCTGGGGCAAGATGGCCGCCCTACGACGACGTCGCTCTCCATTGGCCGGCAGGCGTGTTGCTTTTTAACAGCGGAGCAGTGCAAGAATGTGACAATTTGACCATGTGACCGCGGCAACGCGGGAGAGCGGCAGTGCGGAAATAGGCTGTCTCTAAGACAAACTCTAACCTTAACCAGCTCCTTAACAGCGCCTAAACTTAACCGTTCTAACCTTAACCAACTCCGAAACAATGCCTAACCTTAACCTTAACCTTAACCATGCCTAACCTTAACCATAGAAAGAATATTGCCATTCTCTAAGACAAACTCTAACCTTAACCAGCTCCTTAACAGCGCCTAAACTTAACCGTTCTAACCTTAACCAACTCCGAAACAATGCCTAACCTTAACCGGCGAAAGAATACACGTTAAAAAAAAAAAATTTATGGGATTCGAACTCGTCAACAACAGACCGCAGGACCGCAGGACCGCTGCTCTGCCAGGTGAGCTGAAGCACCGAATGAAAATCATGGCGGATTAGGGCGGTTACATAATTCCGCAAGCTCTGCCGCTCCGCTCTGCGGTTGCCGCGCCTGCCGCGGGGCGTGTCGCAGCCAATCAGGGAAAACGTGGAAGCAAAAGCAGCACTGCTCCGCTGTTATTAAGCAATAGGCGGCCGGCAGCGCGGGTAAGCTATCTAGTGTTCTATATATATCTATGGTTGTCACCACAAGAGGAAGTTATGAGACGTTTGATTGATTGATTGATTGATTGATTGATTGATTGATTGATTGATTGATTGATTGATTGATTGATTGATTGAACACTTTATTACAGTACGGGTCCCGTCTACCCGTCTATCAGATATATTTATTATTATTATTATTATTATTGGATACAGGAGTTTGGGTACCAAGCAGTGGTGCAGTCGTGGTCACACGCGGTTACACGCAGTGTTACCAGATCACATGTGCGTGCGTGTGTGTGTGTGTATAAATCAGTTCTGTGCGCATGCACGTGGCGTGGCGTGTTACCAGTTCCCATATTACGACTGCACCACTGGTTGCACCAAGAGCTTCTTCAAATAAAGTTATCATCATGATGGGGGACCCTGATGTAAACAAGACAAACGTCTTTCTCTGGTCTGCATCCCCCTTAACAATTGTGTGTATTGAGCCGTACTGTATTGTACCCATTCTGCAATCTGTTAAATAAAGTTTTCATTCATTCATCATATCATCATGATAAACTTCAAGTTGCGTGTTGGTGTTGTGTGTGCGCGCACTGCGGTGGCCAGGAGCGCGCAACAAGATTGTATATTATGGTATATGATTTATGAATAGTATATTCCACTATAGCAGTATGGTGTGCTGTACATTTGAATCTAATCTAATTTTGCACGCGGCCATCGCATTATAATGAGCTGGACAGGTGTTTAATGTGTGTGGTGGTGACTGACGTGAATGCGTATCTGCGATGCGAGACTAGACGAGAGGCTCTCGTGATTTCTGAAGGGACTCTCTGAAATTCCCTGTGGCTAAAACCCGGGCCGAGTGCACTCAGAACGTGTATTGATTGATTGATTGATTGATTGATTGATTGATTGATTGATTGATTGATTGAAAAGTTTATTAACAGATTGCAGAATGGGTACAGTACAGTAACCTACAGCTCAATACATACAATTGTTAAGGGGATGCAGACCAGAGAAAGACTTTCGTCTTGTTTCCATCAGGGTCCCCCATTTTCAATTCATCATAACATATATGACATACATGACATACAGATAGACAGTACTGCTACATCTATACATTTATGACATATCAGATTTGCAAATACAGTACTGTTTGTGATACAAAAGTGTCTGTCTATGTACTGTACATTGGGGGAGGTTGGGTGGGTGGGGTGGGGTTGGGTGGGTGGGTGGGGGCTGTACATTGGAGGTGGGGGGGGGGGGGGTTGGGAAGGGGGGGGGACACTGTACACTGTACATTGGAATACTGACAAAGCCATACTTGGTCATTTACTGTACAACTGGTTTAGGACATTTGTAGCGGCCTGTTTCAAATTGCAGTCTCCCGTAGGTGTTCTTTGAGAGTGTTTTTGAAAGTGGGTAGTGATTCACATTCCTTTACAGCTTTGGGTAGGGCGTTCCACATTGATGTGGCATAATTGCGAAACGTGTTTAGTTCATTGTTTGAGCCGAATCTGGGTTTAACATGATTTGTTGAGCTTCCTCTAGTGGTTGTGGTATTCACTGACCTTTGGGAAGTATTTTGACATGTACATGGGTACCTTGGTCGCGTAGTGTATCTTGTAGACCAGGCCCATTGCAAGTTGCTGTACTCTGTCGTCTACTCTAAGCCATCCTAGGTTGTCAAAGTGGGCAGGCGTGAGGTGGGTTCTGGGGGTAAGGTCAAGCAGTAGTCTGACCAGTTTGTTTTGAGATGTTTGCAATTTAGTTTTTATCGCCTTTGAGGTGCTTTGGTACCATGAGGTGCACGCATAGTCGTAGTACCCTTGAATGAGTGCTCCTGCCAGAGTCTTCAGGGTATTCTTGTTTACCAGAGAGGAGATCCGGTACAAGAATCTAGTTCGTTGGTTGACTTTTTTTATTACATTGGATGCCATTTTGTCACAGGAAAGATTAGCCTCTAGGATGGAACCCAGGTAGGTAATTTCATCTTTCCTTGTGACAATATTGTCACCCACTGTAACCGAGAAGCCTGACAATATTGTCACCCACTGTAACCGAGAAGCCGTCGGTCTTTCTGAGTTTGTTATTGGAACCGAAGAGAATGGACTCTGTTTTGCCCATGTGTAATGTAGTTTGTTGTCGGCGAGCCATATGCAGATTTTGCCTAGTTCTGAGCTGAGGGCTTTTTCAACCTGTAACTTGTTCTTGTCAGAGACCAGCAGGGCTGAGTTATATATATGTGTGGAGCAGAGAAGAGAAGAGAAGAGAAGAGAAGAGAAGAGAAGAGAAGAGAAGAGAAGAGAGGAGAGGAGAGGAGAGGAGAGGAGAGGAGAGGAGAGGAGAGATTGTAAATATGCGTTCTATGCAACGGCCTGGGCAGCCAGCATCTAACTGTTCTAACAGCAATATATAATCCATTTCAGAAGCAGAACGCACGCAATAAGTTATAATAATAATAATTATTGAAAAGTGCTGGGTTTATAAAGTTGTATATTTGGGGGTATTTGGGGGCAATTGACCAATGGTTTGCTTTCAACCCATGAACTCCTTCCTCTCTCACCTTTTTATATATATTTTTTTATTTTATCTACTAAAACTGTATTGTATTATATTGTTTGTTTTGTAAAGTGTCTTTGAGCATTAGGAAACGCGTTATATAAATCTGATGTATTATTATTATTATGAATGGTAGGCTTTTTTAAATGTTTCTCATCTGGGTAAGAGTTCCTTATCTGGGTAAGAGTGCTCTCGACCACTCTTAGAATTTGGTCTTGACTGAGAGAAAAGCAACAAGAAAATATTGCTGAATCCCAGGTAAGAACAAAATAAGAGGAAATGCTAGTTAAGAACTAAATCTAAAGTAAAGTCAAGAGTTTTATTTGTCACGGCATACAAGCATACAGTGAAATGTGGGGGGTCATGCCCGCAGCGATTGTGCAATAATACAAGTAATAAGAATAGGAATGAGAATAAGACATTTGTGCAATAATACAAGTAATAAGAATAAGACATAACAGGTATAATGTACATAAAGTTTACAAAAAGCATGGTAAGACATGCTACGGTCCTGCGATAGTGCATGTTAGCTACGGATGAAGCACTGGGTCTTATGTACACTACTATACAATGCTATACTATACAATCTACATATGTTTCCTTATGCTAGCTTGCTATATCCATCTGTTCACTATACAAGAACCACTCCTGTTCTTATATCGCTTCATGAATGAGGCCCAATGATCTTTCATCTTGGGACGTGACGATACATTTTTGAGTATTTAAATGTTCAAGGCTTATTGTCATCAAATTCTGATATTATTTGTTTGTTTTATTAAATACTTATAGTCTACTCCCCTTTGTATTACAATCACAAATACATTTACTTGTTTTAGTTACATACACACATTCATGAAATGGAACTATAAAAGTTCTGTATGTCTCAGTTAGCTCAACATTGTCATCATACAGTATATTTATTTCAGAAATAAATAAACAATGTTCCTGGTTCTTTGTTCCGCCTGTCCAGTGTTCACTTCCATCGCCCTCTGACCTTGCCCTTGCTGTGAACCTTTTTGCTGCAGAGAGAGGTAGGGTGAAAAGACAAGATAAGATAAGATCCCGATGGGGAAATTTGGGCGTCATAGCAGCATGGGGGAGGGGGAGGGGAAGTACAGGTATGGGCAGGGTAATATAAAGACATAAATATAGGCAATGAAATTAGATCAGTGTAAACAATATAATTAACTCTGAATATAAAAATATGCTAAAATAAATAGTGTAAACAAAGGTCTGTATGCCCTATTGGTTATATATTATGCGTTACTATAAATAAAGAATTTTTATCTGAATATATACTATTAGATTTGTATTTTAATATATAATATGAGAAAAGAGTTGGAGAAGGGTGTAAATGGTCATAATATATCACTTGCATCAAATATATCAACATGTACATGTCTGTTTACTTAACAGCAAGGCATAAACCGTATGTTTTCAATACAAATGATATTTGAGAGGTGATATTACGGGGCACCCATCAAGATGTAATAATTGAGTCAGGGTAACTTTATGATTGCTGTCTTTACCAGTCCTCGTGCAATGAAAGACACGTTGCGTCCACTGCTATTTTTATGCTTTGGGATCTCCGGTAACAAGTTCAAAAGCCTGAGATCTTTGCGTAGTCTATGCAAATGTACACATAATAGCAGGAAATACTGTTCACACACAACACAAGAGCATGTGTCAGTTTGAGACATCTATTTGTGGCGGGCCATTCAAACACTGTGTTGTGTTAATAGAAATTAAACAATTCATGGGGAAACTGCAATATGCCAAGTCATGGAAGACTAAATTAAAATGGGCAATTAGCTTACAATTTCTGAGCATGATGAATTCTGTTCAGGAGGACATTGATCTGCAGATACACAACAATGTACAGCAAATGAGATCACCAATTGCACAGAAATATTTTCAAGAGTGGTCAAATGTGACCAACAAGTGTTCTCTTCTCAACCAAACCACTCACTTCATACTTTTGTCTCCTAAATAGTGCATTTATATAAATGGTGCATTTATATAAATGGTGCATTTATATAGATAATTTATCCAAAGCACTTTAAAATTTTGTTCCTCACATTCACCCATTCACTCACCCATTGACGGCGGAGGCAACCATGCAAGGTGCCAACCTGCTCATTGGGAGAAATTAGGGGTTATGTGTCTTGCTCAAGGACACTTCGACATGCTGCCCAGGAGGAGCGTGAATCAAACCAGGAACCTTCCGATTACCAGGCAACTTCTCTACCTCCCGAGCCACTGTTGCCTTATCTTCTCAGTCAGATCAAACTTGACTGCAGCTGGTAGATCCACTCCCACAGCTCCTTGGCTCGCTATCTGACAGGGCATCAACAATGTCATTCTGCTCTCTGAGACAGTCACAGGGCATCAACAATGTCATTCTGCTCTCTGAGACAGTCACAGGGCATCAACAATGTAATTTTGCTCTCTGGACACTCAGGACGCCTGCAGGTGAGATCACTATGTAGCTTAACACTCAGGACGCCTGCAGGTGAAGAGAAGCTGTAGCTAATAATCTTTCAACTAGAACTATGTTGAATAGAAGCTGTAGCTAATCATCTTTCAACTAGAACTATGTTGAATAGAAGCTGTAGCTAATAATCGTTAGACTAGAACTATGTTGAAGAGAAGCTGTAGCTAATAATCTTTAGACTAGATGTATAGCACTTGTGTCACTAACAGTAACAGCTGTTCGCCACGAACCAGTTCTAGGCTCGAGTGACGAGAGGAGTAATATACCCAGTAAAAGGAGTAGTAGACCAGAGACAAGGTTATAACAGTGACCGGTATTTATTCAATTAAACAGCAGCGCTAGCAAGACAATTGCAATAACATACAATAGATAGAATAGAATAGAATAGAATAGAAAACGTTATTGCCATTTCAACACATAGTTGATTGGGATTTGTCTTGGTGCCAGCACATACAGTACATACATTATAAAAACATACAATATAAAAACACAAGAATACATCCAATACAATCCCCACAATAAAAGTTTTACACAGACAATTAAAAAGAAAAAATGCTACAGTACCTAAAATAAATAGCTCAGTGTTCCAGTTTAAAGTGCATATTGCCTTAAAGTGCCTGTCGGCTGGTGCTAGCCCTAGTGGTGCAAAGTGCCTGTACATTTGTACTTGAGTTCAGGTGACGGACAGCCTCGGGATATGTACTGTTTTTAAAACGGGATGTCCTGCACCTGAGACTTTGGAGTCTTCTGCCAGAGGGAAGGGGGTTAAAGAGGTCGTAAGCAGGGTGAGAAGGGTCCCTGATCACCTTCTCCCCTTTCCGCCTGATTTGTGTGGGATAAATGGAGGCCACAGAGGGGAGATCACAGCCGATGATTTTTTTAATTTTTTTTTATTTCTCTTTCTCCAATTTTCTGTTTTTCTCCCCGTCCCAATTTAGTCGACGTGCCAATTCCCCCCCTCCCCTACCTGGCTGCTATATGCATGTTCTCCTAAGAGTCAGTACAAGGGCGTCCCGAAGCCGACCGCACGCTTCCTCCGATACGTGCGGCGACTGCCAGTGACGTCTTTTCACTTGGCAGCGAGGACTCTCATTGGTGAAGTGTAACGCGTGGGAGGGCACACTATCTCCACCTAGTCCTGCCCCCGCTGAGCAAGCGCCGAGACCAGACCTGTAGGCGTCGCTGTCCACAACACCAGATTCCCACCCACCAGCTTCCCATCCCCTAATACTGCCAATTGTATTAGTATGAACGACCAGCCAAGCTGGTAGCAACGCCGAGAGCTGGGCTCGAACCCAGCATCTCCTGCGTTGGTGACGAGCACAATCTCCGACAGCCGATGATTTTTGACGCTGTGCGTACAGTTCTTTCTAGATGTCCCCCATCATGGACGGTGGTGTTTCCGTACCACACAGTCATTGAGAAGGTAAGGACACTCTCCACAGTGGCTCTGTAAAAGCTGAGCATCGCCTCCCTGGACACACTAAACTTTTTAAGCTGGCGCAGGGAGTGGAGCCTCTGGTGGGCGTTGCTAATTATGAGGCTACACAATGAGTAACGTGAGGTAGTGAAGTATCCCTTTTTTAGGTTCTTTCTTTAACCACTCCTTCTTTCAGGAGGGTTAGTTCGATATCAAGTTTTTATAATAATAATGCAGGACCTCTTTAGAGAGAGGTCTTTATTCGGCATGCAACGACACAACGACATGCAATGGGCGACACACACACAGAAGAATACACACACACACATGCAATTGTCTCTCAGGGTCGCCGATGCGATTGAGCTCTGCTCTTAACCCATCCCGTCGTCTTTCCCCCCAAGGGCTGCCGGGAGCAGACAAGGCGTCGGCGAGGGCCACGCCCAGGGACCAATCCAAGTGCTCCTGCTCAATGGTGCGTAAGCACAGATATGTGTGTAACCCGTGCGTACGATCATTTCTAAGCAAAGTGTGTGACTTATCAATTTGAACGTGTGCTTGACTTTGTGCGTATATTTACGCACAGAATACATGCAATACAATCCCCACAATAAAAGTTTTACACAGACAATTAAAAAGAAAAAATGCTACAGTACCTAAAATAAATAGCTCAGTGTTGCAGTTTAAAGTCCATATTGCCTTAAAGTGCCTGTCGGCTGGTGCTAGCCCTAGTGGTGCAAAGTGCCTGTACATTTGTACTTGAGTTCAGGTGACGGACAGCATCGGGATATGTACTGTTTTTAAAACGGGATGTCCTGCACCTGAGACTTTGGAGTCTTCTGCCAGAGGGAAGGGGGTTAAAGAGGTCGTAAGCAGGGTGAGAAGGGTCCCTGATCACCTTCTCCCCTTTCCGCCTGATTTGTGTGGCATAAATGGAGGCCACAGAGGGGAGATCACAGCCGATGATTTTTTTTAATTTCTCTTTCTCCAATTTTCTGTTTTTCTCCCCGTCCCAATTTAGTCGCCGTGCCAATTCCCCCCTCCCCTACCTGGCTGCTGTATGCATGTTCTCCTACGAGTCGGTACAATGGCGTCCCGAAGCCGACCGCACGCTTCCTCCGATACGTGCGGCGACTGCCAGTGACGTCTTTTCACTTGGCCGCTGAGCAAGCGCCGAGACCTGACCTGTAGGCGCGATCTGTTGTGCATGTTTTTCCATTGGGTTTCTCTTATCGGGGGGGGGGGGGGGGACCCTTGCAAGCACGGGGAGAACATGCTCCACACAGAAAGGCCTGGGAGATCCCCCACCTGGGTACCTGGCATCGCGGAAACCTGGGCCCTCATTTATCAATGGTGCGTAAGCACAGATATGTGCGTAACCCGTGCATACGATCATTTCTAAGCAAAGTGTGTGACTTATCAATTTGAACGTGTGCTTGACTTTGTGCATATATTTACGCACAGCTCTGACCATGCGTACCTGGCGCCCGGTGGTAGAATATTATTATTGCAACGCGGAAATAAGCTTCCATGCATTACTTCCAACACTGGCGCGTGTTCTGTATGAACCGTAATTCATTATAGTTCATTGTAAAATAGCGACAGTAGTGTAATTATAACGTGCTCACGCACGAACAAGAGGTTGGCCTGCTTGTATGGCACGGGGGGGCAGACGCAGAACACCCACCTCCAAACGCGATTAAATATTGTTTCAAATAAAAAGCTAAATACTATTATTTTGTGTGTCATGTTTCCAAATAAGATTGGTCACAACTAAATGCTTTCTACTTCAATTTGTTGGTTAGAATAGATGACCTCCGTTGAAACTTCACTGAGACTATTTGTGAGCTCCCGCACAGACGTGATAATAATAATAATAGCTTCATTTTATCGCCTTTCAAGAGACCCAAGGTCGCTTTACATAGATAGGGGGGGGGAATAACAAAGTAACAAACATAGTGGACAGACACAACATATAAATATGATGATGGAATTCAAGTTCAAGTTTGTATTGATCACATATAGGCAGGCTACACATGGCGTAGGCTACATCATACATGGCAGTGAGATTCATTGTTCTTGTATATGCTCTCGTATTATTGTTTATATAGGCTACCTAATACCGACATCAAAATAGATTGTATGCCTCTACAAATCATATGCAGGTAGAAAATGTATGGAAAATCTATCGCAATTTGGAATCAAATTGAGGAGAACTTTAATCCCTGGGTATTAATCGAACGAAACGGGAAAAGGCAGTCATATTCCAGCACGGTCTTTATTAGTGTTATTAGTTATTAGTTTATTAGTGCCCAGGCAGCAATGGTTAATAGATATCATATCCGATATCACTGTACGTGTACATGTCTGTCAGCCTGTCGCGTATTTCTCCCATAACACGCTTCGCTCGGCTTAGTCCACTTTTCCACATTTCATGGGGGTGTTTCATGACCGTATATGGTTAATTACGGGCGGTTCTATATGCAAATACTTAAAATCGTGCACAAGCGCGGAGCGTAGAACAAATGGTATTTATCAACATGGAGTGTGCATAGGACCCGTGTACGCACGTTTGATAAATCCAGATCTTTCTGTAGTACACACATTCTAAATTCTGTGCTTAAGAACGAAAATAGAACACTTTCTACGCATTGTTGATAAATGAGGACCCTGGTCCCCAAGTGGGAATCGAACCCTGGACCTTCTTGCTGTGAGGCGACAGTGTTAACCACTACATAACATATTAATTTAAACCTTTAAGTATGCAGGGAATGCAAGTACCTTATTAGGTGCAATGACCCTTTAAACTCTTCCTTTGCAGGTGTAATTCCAACAAAGTACCAATAGAAATCTTTCAACGTTAATAGGAATGCAAGTACCTTATTAGGTGAAATGATCCTTTAAACTCTCTTTCTTTACAGGAGAACCATCAGTGATTCAACTATAATCAATGTGTATCAAAGTGGTTCAAGTATCTTATTGGGTGAATTGACCCTTTAACTCTCCCTCTTTACAGGAGAAACATCAGTGGTTCAACTGTCTTATTAGGCGAATTGACCCTTTAACTCTCCCTCTTTACAGGAGAAATATCAGTATCCATATATACAATGCTCCTTCCAATCCTTACAGGAGAAATAGCAGTATCCATATATACAATGCTCCTTCCAATCCTTACAGGAAAAATATCAGTACCCATATATACAATGTGCTGTGGTAATATTGAGTTGAATTTCATAAATAATATGTGTGAATAATTAGAGAGTCATAATGTAGGAAAGACAGACATTTCACACCAACCCCCTCGCATGAGAAGGCTGCATACCCAAATGGTATATAGGGGAATAGTTACAAGTCACAAAGCCCTCACTCAAACTGACTGTATGTAAATGCTGATTACATGCTGAAGAGTCATGGATCTATTAATCAACTGTTTAGTATCAAAAGAGTAAACCATAATATTAGAAATAAGGTTTGAAGGGTGATTACACTCGTGTTAAAGAAGTCATCACAGCTACTCTGCCAACTAGCAGGGGTGACGAGAGCTACTCTCCACCCCCACTCTGTGATCAGATTAGTACTATATGGTAATTTGGCCCAAAGTGTATTCACACCCCCCACCAGAAGGACATCAGGCCAGCCCCCCCCCCGTGAGAAGACACACAGAGAAACCCAGAGGGAGGGGCTGCCAGCGCCCACCGGACACCGCTCACAGAAGGCGCCCACAGGAGATGCATGATTGGATCAACTGTAATAGTGAACTGGATTCTATTTTGGCTAGAAGTTGGGTATATAAGGAAGAGACAAATTGTAATTCGAGAGCTCTCAGACCAGACACAACCCCAGGGGGTCTGTTGGGCTCCACCGCTCCTTCGACCAGAGAGAGACTGCTGTGCTGTTTGCATTTTATGTGAGTAAATCATGGGAAAACACCATTTGTTGTTTAAAGTTTAGTGTAAATCCTTAATATCTGAAACCAGATTTACTCATGTATAAATGTGTGCAGCATGGTCAATGTATGTTCAGATTATGTTACCGACTGTTTTATGTACATTATTGAGGTTGGAGATGCAAACCTGGTTGTGATATTTCTGTACAACAGACAGCCCTGTTAATGTTTTCTGATAATCTTTTGTATGTGAAAGGCAACCTTTTATTCACGCTTGGCCCTGACTCAAATAAATCAGTTGAGTTGAACTACAGTTCTGGTTTGTCTGGCGTACACGTTTTATTCCTCATCTGCTAAGTCAGATGAGGAGACCAACAATTCTACAAGTATGAATCTTTCCTCCTCCTTCCAGATAGTCAATCTCATTGTGTTGTACTACAATAACCTCAAATTATTGTAGAAAGTCTGTGGGAATTTACCACAGAAATGGTGCCGTTCTTCCCATCCTTTGTGTCTCCCCCTGAAAGGGTGCGGTAGGGTCTTGTCATATGTATCATATCTGGACCTTGCTGTGTGTTGGGGACACGGGGCAAAGAGCTGGGGTGTTGCTGCGTTTGAAGTGATAGACGAGGGGCTTGTTGTCTGAATGGAGGGGAGAAAGGGACAGGATGAAGGTTGGTTGTGTACGCCACTGTTTGGGGCCCACGGTGAATATGGCTTCTGCATGCAGGGGGGGGAGCGGTGTCTTAGGTTAGGATGTCCGGAGGTATGAAGATCGCGCTTGTTGTGCAGTGAACATGCAAACGTGGGCTTTTTATGTTTGTATGTTTATTCAGACACAGGAGGCCGGTCTCGGCCCAGCGGGCCACGGGGGTTGGGTTGGTTAACTCGTATGGAATATACTTTATGAACTGTACGGGGAAGTTGAAGTAATTACAAGGCCTCATGTTATAGTAATGTGATTGCGTATTGGTGGCGCACAGACTATCTGGTCATGATATAACGGGGGTGGCGTCGCATGACGGCAGGTAAAAGGCTTTTCTTGCTAGGAAGCATGGTTATTCTTGTGTATACGACAGGAGCGCGTTCTGAGTATGTAATTGCCCTAAAATTATTCTCAGGAAGAGGGCGCAGGTAAGTTGGGGAGATTTGATTGTTCTGAAATGGAAGGAGAGCTGTGTCCAATGTGCATTATGACCCTGCTTGTAGCCACAGAATAGGCGGGACGGGGACCGTGAGTGGGTCAGTATGGGCATAAATGCGTCGGGCTAAGGGCTCTGTTACTATTTCAGAACATGCAAGTCAAGTATGGTGAAAGATTGTTAGACCCTGGCATGATCAGCGCAGGGGTCTGTGCGGTTACAGGATAAAAACGTAGTAATTAATAGAAGTGTAGGGTGCCGGCCTGTTCAAGACAAGGCTTGATAATGGACGGACTGAAGTCTGGGGGACCAACCGGCCTGTTTTAAATGTAGATATATTTGCCGTCCTTAGGCATAGTATCCTTTTTAATCTTGAGCGAAACCGGCCTGTTGATTAATTGCGTTCGCTGTGATACAAAAACAATTCGGTCGAAATGGCTGATAAGTACTTAGTGGGAATTCAACGGAGCTATGGTAGGCTTAAACATTCGGTAATGGTTGTATGGAGAGTATGGCTATGGTTAAGAAATGCATGAATGAATTATGGCTGTGGTTGGGAATGATTGGCGTGACGTAGGAGCTTATTGTTATTTTGTTATGATATTTTAATAACCAGCGAACATAGGTCGGATGCGAGTCCTACTGTTGGTTGGGGCTAGCTAGCTTAGCTCTGTGGAAGAGTCCACGGTGAAACTGGGGACGTTACGATGGCGTTATGAGAGAATTGTTTAAACACTGTGGCGGCGATTACAGGTAAGAAGCGGATCGAGACGTAGACTGGCGAGATTGTGGCCGTTTTGAGGGTTATTATTGATGCGGTAGCGATAGTGTATGATATTAAGGATTCGCTGCTTGGTGACGTCATGGTGTTGTGGGGAGTATGTAACGTTCGCGGTGCTATGGAGTGTGGCGGAGTAGGTAGGAGAGAGAATTCGTGTTGAACTATGTGTGCGGCGTTAGTTTGTGTGGATGTTTTGAAAATTATTTTCTGTTAGAGTGGTTGGCTATTTTAAGCTTGTGTGAATTGTTTATGCTTTGGTTGGTACTGAGCGAATTGCGTGGATGAACGGATCTTGAAAGGCACGGCTCCCGTGAGGGCCTTGAACGTCGCATTAGAGCTGGCTAAGCTAGTTAGCTTGCATGCCGTTGTTTTGTGGCGTTTGCGGGCGGCAGATGTTACGTTTCGAGTTTTGAGAATGATGTTGGGGAAGGGGTAGGGGACGTGATGAATGTCGTGGCAGATTATGAATATCGGGGCATGTTATGAATGTCGTGGCAGATTTTGGTTGTCGTAGGCGACGTTGTAACAGTCGCTTCGGTTGCTACTGCGCATGCGCGGTACGACGTGGATTGGGTCTAGTGCATTCGGAGTAGTTCGCTCTGGGGACAGAAATAACGGGTAAGAGAATATTCTGCATTATGTAATATGGCGGTGTTTGTATATTGTGCATTGTATTTTTGTGTAAGCAGGGGAAGAGATGTGACATGTATGGTGGTTAGGTTAGTGGTGATAGTCAGTAAGGGTTTACTTAGGCTGCAAACAATACAGTGAGCCTATTGAGGAGGAATGAAATAATGGATACATTGCCTATGATAGATCTGGGGTTCACAAACCGGCTATACTGGGTAGGTTGTATTATTGTCTTTGATGCACAGGGGTATATTTTTAACCAGGGGGGAATAAGTACAGCTCAATACACACAATTGTTAAGGGGATGCAGACCAAAGGAAGACTTTTGTCTTGTTTACATCAGGGTCCCCCATTTTCAATTCATCAGATAGTCAGTACTGCTACAGCTATACATTTATGACATACCAGATTTGCAAATGGAGTCACCCGTTTTAAATACAACATAACTTTTATTGCATACATGATACACAGATAAACGGTAGTTTGAGAGTAGCTATAGGCTGAATTTGGAAAAATGCTCTACACTAGAGTTACATGTTGCTTGCAGTAAAATCAATTTATCACTCGGGTATGGAGAAAGGAGCATTTGGACCTAACCACTAATAATGTTTTTCTAGATGAAAGATGCTTGTGTTTGTAGTATGCATAAATATTGTTTTGTGAAGATGTGATTTTTAAAATCTGTTTAGAGTGCAATTGTTTATGCTTGTTTTAGATTGTTAAATCTTTAATACACTGTTAATATGGTTAGGACATGTGTTTATGCTTGTTTTAGATTGGTAAATCTTTAATACACTGTTAAAATGTTGACACAAGCCTCCGACTTGTAGGATAATTTATTGATGGAGGCTTGCTGCAATGACACATTTTGATATGGTTGTGTTTACAGCGATCGAAACGATTGTTTTTATTAATCCTTAATGAGTTTCATTGCTATGTTGAAATACTGTTAGAATGTTATGTCTTTAAATGCCATTTGCAAATCCTTGGGTCACAGTGGGATAATTTAGTGACAGGGGGTTGTTTAGAAGCTGCTATGATGTAAGATTGTGTTTTAGCAGTTATTATAAATGTTTGATAGATGATTTGTGTATGAAATGATTAATCCTTCTGTTGAGTTACAGGGAGGTCACGGAAACTCACAGGAGTGACCCAGGCTATCTTTACTAAGCAGTAAACGGCCCAAGGGGGGTCGAGATGGGCAGCTGTTACAGTGGCTGTTTTTTATGACAGGATGGCGTGAGATTAGATGCAACAGGAAAGAGGCCACAGGTGGAGATAGGAGGGAACAGTCAAAGTGAGATAACAGATGGCGTTATTTTTAGAGCAGAGGACAGGAAGTGGGGGTACTGGGCCAGGGGGCCAGGAAGTGACAGGAAAGTGTGACAGGAAGCGTGCTAATACAGAACACAGCTGGGTCAGTGAGTGAGACAATCAGGGAGGTAGTCGTTCAATGGGGTTATGACTTTTGAAGGGCTAGCTTTTTGGTTAGGGGGAATAACGGTAGGCTCTCAAAGTACTAGGACTGCTTTGAGGTTCTGTCGTTGAGGGAGAGTTCCTAGACTCTCTCTGGCAGTAGGTAGGAGTGTAGAAATTAAGTGTGAATTGTATTAGCCAGGGATGAGTGTAGCCTGATGAGAGAGCAGAAGAGATGAGCGCAGGGGAACTAACATTGTTTGTCTGTCTGTTGGTTGATTAATGAGTGTATGAAAGGAAGTATATGTTTATAATATGAATGAAGCGTGGATGATGTTGAATTGTGGGTTTAGCTTTTATTTCTTTTTTAAATTTAATTTTTGTATGTATGTGTGAGATTGAGATGTCCTTTTGATTTCAGTGAATGATTGAGCGGGGGATGGGGGCCAGGAGGCCTTGATTACCCGTTCACACACAGACACACACACACACACACACACAGACACGCACACACACAGACACACACAGGCACACGTTCACGTAATCTGATCGACACATACATACACACACACAACTTAGCTTTCACTTAAGGTGAAACTAGTCTTAAAAATATCAAAATGTGTTTAAGTATGATATGTCTGGGTGGATGTAATCAATTGGATGAGGGTATTGAATTTAGATTTCTATTCTATTTTTGATCTATGGTTGTGTGGCCTGATTGGGTGTGAATGGTTCCTGTGGAGGGTGGATGTGCTGGCTTAAGGGGTGTCAAAGTCACTGACATGTGTGAATGGTACGGTTGGGTGATGAGATGTTGAATGGGTGGTTTTGGAAAACCTGGTTTTTATGTTATTTCATTGATTTACTGTTTTAGGTATGAAGGGTTTAGGTGTAGAGTTTTGATTTCTTTTCTTTTCTTTCTAAATAACCATTAAAGTGGTCTGCGGTTGGAGCTGGTTAAGTTCATTGATTTGCTTTCACATCTGTTGGAATGTTTTTTGATTATTTGCCTTTTGTTTCTTAAATTCTCTGTTATGAGCTGGTGAGAGGACGGTTGAAGCGTGAGGATACGTTGGATCAGATCGATGGCAGTTAAGTGGTCCCATTACGTTTGCATAATGGTTAAACATTTGGCTTCTCTTGAGAAATATTTGACATATTGTGTAAAGAAAATTTGTTTTGTGTTTTTGTTCCCTTGCAGTTCAGTCGGAGGGGGAGGATGGACCATCACAAGTGGAGGGATCATGGGAAGAATGTGTAGGAATACATTTCATTAGATTATGACATGATGGTGTGAACCCGTTCAGTCAGTTCCTGTGGGAGATTGTTGGATTGTGGAGAGAGGTCGCTTGTGACGCTGCCCCTCCTTCAATATAGCCCCAGATACAAAGGCCGGAGGTTGAGACAAACCTCCAGACTGACGGAGTCGTTCGTCTGTAGATCCATGGAAATACAGTCATGGGACAGAATATGACGAGGTCCAGGCCTACAAACATTGGCTTCAGCTGAGGCTGGCCGACATGGGGTGGAGGGGGGGGGGGCGAAAACGGTCGGAGACTGTGCAACCAAAGCGTTGAACAAGGGCCTCTGTGTGATTGATTGGTATGTTGAACGGGAGGTGACTGAACGGTAACAACTGGTATAGATTATGACACAACGCAAGAGTACTAAACTAAACACATGCACATAGGTAGAGTATTAGGTGTAGGTTATGGCCGACATGGTGAAAAAAAAATTTCCTTGCGTGGTGCTCCGCCCTCCCTGTCGACTGTGCACTGAGGTGGTAGGTATTGTTATGTCCATAGGGATGTTCATAAAGGGGGGAGAGGTGAGAAGACCAACTGAGTTGATTATGCAAGATGTGATTGGGCTGACTTGGAAAAGGAATTAACAAGAGAGGAGAAGCAAAATGTATGAAAGAATGAATAATAATTTCTGTGTCCTCCCCAGATCATGTAAACGAATACTGTAATTTAAAAAAAATTGTGATTGATTAGACTTTAAATGTGTAATGTTTAGATTGGAAAAAGAAAAAATGGAGAAATTTTGAAAAAATGAATTTTAATTTTGGGAAAAAATGAATTTTATTATGTATGGTTAGAATGTATAGAAAATCAAGTCAATATATCATATGTGACGATAAGAATCGTCAAAACGGGGAAATGTGGTAATATTGAGTTGAATTTCATAAATAATATGTGTGAATAATTAGAGAGTCATAATGTAGGAAAGACAGACATTTCACACCAACCCCCTCGCATGAGAAGGCTGCATACCCAAATGGTATATAGGGGAATAGTTACAAGTCACAAAGCCCTCACTCAAACTGACTGTATGTAAATGCTGATTACATGCTGAAGAGTCATGGATCTATTAATCAACTGTTTAGTATCAAAAGAGTAAACCATAATATTAGAAATAAGGTGTGAAGGGTGATTACACTCGTGTTAAAGAAGTCATCACAGCTACTCTGCCAACTAGCAGGGGTGACGAGAGCTACTCTCCACCCCCACTCTGTGATCAGATTAGTACTATATGGTAATTTGGCCCAAAGTGTATTCACACCCCCCACCAGAAGGACATCAGGCCAGCCCCCCCCCCCGTGAGAAGACACACAGAGAAACCCAGAGGGAGGGGCTGCCAGCGCCCACCGGACACCGCTCACAGAAGGCGCCCACAGGAGATGCATGATTGGATCAACTGTAATAGTGAACTGGATTCTATTTTGGCTAGAAGTTGGGTATATAAGGAAGAGACAAATTGTAATTCGAGAGCTCTCAGACCAGACACAACCCCAGGGGGTCTGTTGGGCTCCACCGCTCCTTCGACCAGAGAGAGACTGCTGTGCTGTTTGCATTTTATGTGAGTAAATCATGGGAAAATACCATTTGTTGTTTAAAGTTTAGTGTAAATCCTTAATATCTGAAACCAGATTTACTCATGTATAAATGTGTGCAGCATGGTCAATGTATGTTCAGATTATGTTACCGACTGTTTTATGTACATTATTGAGGTTGGAGATGCAAACCTGATTGTGATATTTCTGTACAACAGACAGCCCTGTTAATGTTTTCTGATAATCTTTTGTATGTGAAAGGCAACCTTTTATTCACGCTTGGCCCTGACTCAAATAAATCAGTTGAGTTGAACTACAGTTCTGGTTTGTCTGGCGTACACGTTTTATTCCTCATCTGCTAAGTCAGATGAGGAGACCAACAATTCTACAAGTATGAATCTTTCCTCCTCCTTCCAGATAGTCAATCTCATTGTGTTGTACTACAATAACCTCAAATTATTGTAGAAAGTCTGTGGGAATTTACCACAGTGCATCAATCAAATACAAGGTGCAAAGGGTACAAAGGCCCTTGGAAGTCCTTGTGATTCAAGTTCAATCAGTTCGTATCATAGAAAAGGATATGAAGGTCCTTGGAAGTTCTTGTGATTCAAGTTCAATTAGTTCGTTAATTCCTGATCTACTTCCTCACTGGGAGTGAGAAAGGCAATTCTCAATCCTACCCGATTGTTGAGGCAACGGTCCGGGCAGTTTGTATGCGGTAACTGGGGTGCATGTCTGATCTAGGCTATATCTGAGGTTCTTACGGTTGCCTCGCCATCTTGTGTTGGTCCGACACACTGCCTCGTCCCGTGTGAGTACACGTGATGAGCGGTGGTCGGTCATCGGACTCCTGGGAACTCTTCCCGGGGGTAGAAAACGGGGGTAGAAAACCTGGCCAAAACCATCTTGGGAAGTGGTATGTTCTTTAACAGCAACACCCTCTTCAGCAACAGTAGCAGGACAGTACATCACAGTGATGCAACACTGTTGAATCACTGTGATGCACTGTGATCCACTGTCCTGCTACTGTTGCATCACTGAAATGTACTGTCCTGCTACTGTTGCATCACTGTGATGTACTGTCCTGCTACTGTTGCATCACTGTGATGCACTGTGATCCACTGTCCTGCTACTGTTGCATCACTGTGATGTACTGTCCTGCTACTGTTGCATCACTGTGATGTACTGTCCTGCTACTGTTGCATCACTGTGATGTACTGTCCTGCTACTGTTGAATCACTGTGATCCACTGTCATGCTACTGTTGAATCACTGTGATCCACTGTCCTGCTACTGTTGCATCACTGTGATGCACTGTGATCCACTGTCCTGCTACTGTTGATTCACTGTGATGTACTGTCCTGCTACTGTTGCATCACTGTGATGTACTGTCCTGCTACTGTTGATTCATTGTGATGTACTGTGATGCACTGTCCTGCTACTGTTGCATCACTGTGATGTACTGTCCTGCTACTGTTGATTCATTGTGATGTACTGTCCTGCTACTGTTGAATCATTGTGATCCACTGTCCTGCTACTGTTGCATCACTGTGAGTTTGTGATGCACTGTGATCCACTGTCCTGCTACTGTTGCATCACTGTGATGTACTGTCCTTGTAAATGCAGCTGTCGCCTATGTTTATTTTTATATTTCATTTTATCTCTTGTGACGTATCACGTCCTGTCTCACGCTCTGACTTGCCGTAGTTTGAGCAGATCTGGCAGAACGTGGCCAGACTTGTCGGAGAAGACAGTGCAGCAGATTTATGCACTTTATTTGTCAAAGCTAAAAGATTAAAGTACTAGAGTTTTGAAGATAACCCCCTCCCATTGAGCTGCAAGCAGGCCAAAGTGGTTAGTAAAGTTTATTCACACTTTTCGTTTTGTTTTTGTAATTCTATTGACTGAATTGTATGAGTATTGACTGTTATTATTTCCTGCAATTGTAGTTCTACAGTGGTGAAGAATGTGATTTGCATCAATAAACAGCCATCTGTAATTAAAGAACTCGGAGTCCTCGTCGTGCATCAATGGGCGGCACAGTCCTGCTACTGTTGATTCACTGTGATGTACTGTCCTGCTACTGTTGCATCACTGTGATGTACTGTCCTGCTACTGTTGATTCACTGTGATGTACTGTGATGCACTGTCCTGCTACTGTTGCATCACTGTCCTGCACAGTACAGGACACAAAATGATTTAACTGCCTCTCCTCTTCGGTTTTGTAAATGGGGAATCTTTTATGACTGTTTGATAACTCGGCAGAATCGCCACCTGGCTCGCTGATAACAAACTATCATTACACCTGGGTAAAACAGAGTCCATTCTCTTCGGATCAAATAACAAACTCAGCAAGACCGACGGCTTCTCAGTTACAGTGGGTGACAATATTGTCACAAGGAAAGATGAAATTACATACCTGGGTTCCATCCTAGAGGCAAATCTTTCCTGTGACAAAATGGCATCCAATGTAATCAAAAAAGTCAACCAACGAACTAGATTCTTGTACTGGATCTCCTCTCTGGTAAACAAGAATACCCTGAAGACTCTGGCAGGAGCACTCATCCAAGGGTACAGTACTACGACTATGCTTGCACCTCATGGTACCAAAGCACCAAAAAGGCGCTAAAAACAAGTTCTGTATTCATAGTGGCTCCGCTCTGCGTCACTCATGCACTGTCCTCGCACACGTGCACGCGCGCTGAATAAAGACCACAATGTACCTTTATATCCCAATATTTGTCTGACCACACCCCTATCAGCTTACCTACATAAGCAGGGGTGGGGCCACATACTCGCCTCCTTCTCGCTTTCACCACAAGGTAGTGCCTCGGTAGATCCCCACTTGACGTGATGTGATGGTAGGAGAAGAGTTGGAAAACAAGAGATACGTTGACATCATATCTTTATTTTCTCTCTCACTATTTTCGAGAAAATACGGCGATATTGTCTTCGTCACTGGAGTGTCTGGAAGATGGTGATCATTCTAAAAACCTCCATCGGTTTTCGTATTGGGAGCACGCCGCTACATGCCTCCCAACTACAGTCTTCCTTGCTGCGGCTGGTTGGGGTGAAACCCTCCAGCGATACAGCTGGACTGTAGGACGCGCCGCTGTTGTGAGAAGCGGTGGGTTCCAGGTTGGTGAGTAATGTTGCTTGCGAGCGCCGCTTGTCTGTTAGTGCTATGGGGGTTAGCTGACAATGTTTACGAAAACCGGCCCCAGACCGGCCCCAGTTCAGCCTCTTAGGCAACGGCGGAGGACCTTGGTCTGAAGCCCATTATAGTTAACTAGTGGGCCACGACCAGTAACACTGGTGATCCCTGTGTTTTCTGGACGAGTGGATGTTTCTCTGTCACCGTGTAGGCCCCGTCTTTCATATACAAATGAGAGTATACCCTCACGAGGAAATATGGGCATAGATGTTCGTTATCGGAAGATCTGTGTTCAAGTCAGCTACAGCTATGGGACTTGTGCTGGCTCCGTCGGATGTTGGTAAAATCACTGTTGTAAAACTGTGTTAACATCTCGTTTCTCTTCTCTCTTAAAAGGTGAGAAGGGTTTCAGAACGGTGGCCTGTCTGAGTGTGACTTGTTGTATCGTTGTGTACGAGTTCAGGTGATAGCTGCTTAGCTTGCGTGCTAGTTGTGGCCTACTGTGTAGCCAGTCAGCTGTTAGCTGCAGCGCTAGCTCGCTGTGTTTACCAAGCCTGTTGTGTTACTAGGCTAGGTAACGTTAGCTTGCTGCTATCGGCCGAGAGCGGCCGTTAGCTTAATGCTACACTGTTGAACGTGCTGTGACTATAACATGTTTTAAACACTCTTGACTACGACGTCATCTTTGACAGAGGATGTTCGTTGAACCTGCCCTGAGCCAGGCCGGCAAGGACTGCGTCAACAAGGAGCACCGTAGCGGCGGGTTGGAGCAGCGAGCTGCCCGTGTCGTCAAACACAGGAGGCTGTGTTACTTCGGTGCCATGTTAGAGACTGCAATTCGCTTGATCTGCGCTCCCGGTAGGCAAGGTCCTGACCAGACCTTGAACACTTCTTCTTGCTTTCCCTTCTAAATGTTTTGTAAATAACGATGTTTTCCAAAACGAGTGTTGCTGCACTACATTTAGGATACGACGCGAGTTATGTGTGAATTGTCTTGTCACTGGTCTCCATGCAAATCGGGTTATTGTTACAGATGTGAAAATGATCTGGTTTGTTGTGTTGAGACACATTGTGTGTTCATGTACCGTGTACTCACAACTAAGGGGGTTAAACTAACCTATAAAGCTATGCTTAGTGACATATGAGTAAAGAATGATTCTTTTCTCAGCCTGTAATGACAATGAACAGTGTGTTCACATATTAACAGGTTTACCTGTTTAACTGGCCGTATTAAGGGTAAAGTAGGAGGGTTGTGTTTCCCCCCGGTTCCCTGGGGACTTCTTCATCCTCCTCTCAGACATGTTGTTACACTATATTGTGTCACTGTGTGGTAGGGATACGATGTAACCCTTAGCTTAGTTGTTGGGGTTGTGCTAACCGCTTGAGAAACTTTATTTTCCTAAAGAAAAGATTGTTTGGTCGCTTTTTCGTGTGTGCTTAGCAAGGCCTGTGGCCGATACTAATCGAGAATTGTGTATTCTCTCATTATGAAAAACGGCGTTCCTCTGTAGAGTGTTTTTTGCCATTT
Organism: Notolepis coatsorum; assembly: GCF_963971535.1. Taxonomy (NCBI): domain Eukaryota; kingdom Metazoa; phylum Chordata; class Actinopteri; order Aulopiformes; family Paralepididae; genus Notolepis; species Notolepis coatsorum. Next base: position 188,361,141 of record NC_140165.1, read on the forward strand.
TTTTTAGGTGATAATGGGTTGTGTGTGTCGTGTGACCTACAACTGGGTTGGGCTGGCCACAGAAGCACATGTGTAAGTCTGATACCGGGGCTCTTGAGAGGGCCCTCTCTATTCTGTGTTTTTTCCTTAGTAAAAATCAGATAGCAGGTTGGCACATGCGCTGTGTGAAGCTGTTAGACGCTTCATGGAGCTGACTATGACTGCGTCATACTCTTTTTTGTCATTACATCGTATCATGGGTGTTGGGGTCGTAAAGGGGTGAACTGGTAACCTTTTCTCCCCCTTTTTTCTGTTGGTCAGGGGTAAACCCACCTGTCCTTCAAGGTTCCTGTCACGTTGCGGTTCGGCGCATTACAGGGTGAGGGGGGGGGGGGGTTTCCTGGTCCCACGCCCTGGAATATTGGGCGTGTGCACCGCAGAAATTCCCCCGCCATAGAGTACGTCACTGTGCGCGTCTTACATGGCTCAAGGTGCAATATATTCTTTTCAATCTGTACAGCTCGCGTGGGAAGTCTCTCTGGGGATTTCCGTCTCCTCCCTATGGGAGGGTGGTGGGATGTAAAAATGTGAAAAGATTTTACCCCCGGCTGTGTAGACTGGGATACATACTGTTGGTGCTTCCTTCTTTTCTATTAAGAAGAGTTGGAGTTAGGAAGCATCACACCCCTCTTGTCGTTCCCCTGGGCGCCTTGGGGATTCAATGACAGGTCTAAATAGCCTGTTCATTGATGTGGTTGTGTCCCGACCAGTGATGCCAGTAACTAGTTACTAAGAAACTAGTTACTCTAATCTGATTACTTTTTCAGTAAATAGTAATCTAACTTACTTACTTTTTACAAGCCAGTAATCTGATTACAGTTACTTTTCCAAGTGGCTGTGTGTTATTATTTAGTTACTATCTCATAATGCTGATGATAAGAGAGCCAGGGGTACAGTCAGCTAGACTGGAGATGGGATGTGCGCTCGTGCACGCACGCACACAGCCACACACGCATGTTTACGTTTATAGCTGATTTTAGAATGGCTTCAGCATGAAGTTAAATAAACTATCCAGTTTGTTTTATAGTGTAATTTGGCTACTTGAGAGAGAGTGAGAGAGTGAGAGTGAGAGAGAGAGATTCATGTTACGCGCGACTTGCGGAGTACGCACTGAGTCCGTTGTCTCAGAATGGATTTGGTAGAGAGAGAGAGAGAGAGAGAGAAGAAAAAAATGTGTCATTCTTATGTTGTGGCAGCAGCAGGGGGGACGACGACAACTTCGTAACCTAGTTACTTTCAAAGTAAATAAGTTACTTTGATAATCAAGTAATCAGTAAAGTAACTAGATTACTTTTTAAAGGAGTAATCAGTAATCAGTAATCAGATTATTTTTACAAGTAATCTGTGGCATCACTGGTCCCAACGCACGTATAGTGCTAGCTCGGGGTGTTCTGTAATCAGGCGAATGACTGGCACGCCTTGGTTGCTTGAGGTTAAAACAGCGTTTTTATAAAGCAACTGGGATGGAGGTTTTTCCTCTTCCGACAACCTGTTTTGGTTGTCGACGGATTCTCGTTCATATCTGGGGGATGATGACGGAATGGATCTGAACATAAGTAGAGGGGTCTCACGCCCTGGGGGTGGGCCACCGGGTGCGGTTCGCACAGAACGTCTGGGTGGCGCCTTCTTTTCATGTTTAAGATCAACACGCATATCTGCCCCTTCTCCTGGAGTAGGCATGTCGGCGTGGTTAGGGCACGGGACTGGTTCTGGTCACGCTGGTCCGGATCAGTTAAACCCGTTGTCCGCCGGGGATGCAGATCTGCTGTTCTGGTACCCTGAGGGACTTGGGCTTTTTCAGGGGGAAAATGCCAGGTCGGTCCGGGTGTCACAGGGTTAAGCGCTATGGAGACCCTGGTTGGGTACATTTTGTACTCTGCACTGTCGTAATGGCTTACGGCCATGCCAACCTGTACACGCTCGATCTCGTCAGATCTCGGCCGCTACGCAGGTTGGTCCTGGTTAGTACTTGGTTGGGAGACCGCCTGGGAATACCAAGTACGGTGTGCTTGGGGCTGGTTGGGTAACACCAAGGTGGTTGATTCCCTGGTGTGTTGGAGCAGTGTCAACTCCCGGGTTACCCGGTTGAGGGTGCCCCTGCACGTTCATGACGTCTGCCAATCGTGTCAGCCTTCTCTGCCTCAACCCCTCTGGGTGGGTTTTTTTTTAAATGGAGGCTTGGTCATGCAACAACGCCAGCATACGCCCCTTCCGCCGGGGCGGCTGTTTTCAGATGACTCCTTTGGCGCCTGTCTCGTCCGCAGTGCTCCAGGCTCAGGTTACAGCCTGTTGCCTGGTTTTTCCCCGGTGCGCTGCCTGCTTCCGTTGGTTAACCTTTTTTGTGTGCTTACGGCCATGCTGACTGCCTGTTCTGCAGGGTCAGTGTGCCAGGCGGTGTACTATTGGGGGGACAGGGCCCGCTCGGCTGAGGGGCCTTTGTCCGAATACGCTGGCGATGTGGGGGGCGGGGTCACTAAGTGCCCACCTGGTGGGGTCTTGATGCTGGCATCATGGACTTCTCCGGGCCCCCGTTCCAGGGGGTCCAGTCCCTTGCTATGGCCTTGCCACGGGGTTGGGTTTGCCCTTGACCCCGTGATTCTGGGGGCAGTAACAAGGTTGTTCCCTCCGTTCGTTCCCGGGTGGCATGCGGGTTGTGCGTGTGTGTAGTCGTGTGGTCAGGCCACGGTCTGCTCACCCTGTGCGTTGAGTTGCTTGAGTACCTCTTCGCACGGTCGGGTCCGTCGCCCTCCCGGGAAACCTCCAATAGGGGGGGTGCCCTCCATTAGGGGGGGTCGGGGGGGCTCGGCCCTCCCTGTTCTGATGGTTGTGGGGGGCCTTCAGCGGGGTGTATTTGTCGGCCGGTGGCTCCCGCTCGGCCTCCCTTGTGCATGAGTGACGCAGAGCGGAGCCACTATGAATACAGAACGATAGGTTATGACTATAACCAAGTTCTGTTAATAGTGGTGACGCTCGGCGTCTGCAGCCCTTGATCTCACCTTGTGGTGAAAGCTTGGGAAGGAGGCAAGTATGTGGCCCCACCCCTGCTTATGTAGGTAAGCTGATAGGGGTGTGGTCAGACAAATATTGGGATATAAAGGTACATTGTGGTCTTTATTCAGTGCGCGTGCACGTGTGCGAGGACAGTGCATGAGTGACGCCGAGCGTCACCACTATTAACAGAACTTGGTTATAGTCATAACCTATCGATTACAAACATCACAAAACAAACTGGTCAGACTACTACTTGACCTTACTCCTAGAACCCACCTCACCCCTGCCCACTTTGACTACCTAGGATGGCTTAGAGTAGACGACAGAGTACAGCAACTTGCAATGGGCCTGGTCTACAAGATACACTACACCACAGGTACCCATGTACATGTCGAAATACTTCCCAAAGGTCAGTGAATACCACGGCCACAACACCAGAGGGATTTCCACAAATCATGTGTGTAACTGAGGGGTACAATTCCCTGACTGTATTGAGAGTATGGTATTATTAAACCACTACTTAGTTATGTACTTTAATTACTGGCCATACAGTACATGATATATCTGGTGAACACCCCACACAAGAATACGGCGATGACAAAGAAAGTTCTAGTTAGAGGGATTTATTATTAGAGCAGCAACGGTAGGTTACAGATTGAGAATTATAATTGCGCTTGTAAGGCGAAGAACACTTAAAGTAGGTCAAGAGCGTAAGTCCATGAGAATAGTAAGATGGGTATAACTGACGCCACCTGTAGCATAGTAATTACATAAGGCACACTCGTAGTCAGCTGGAGACACTAGGGGGTTCCCTCCGGTTGTAAGCCGGCAGGGTAGAGGAATGTTCGGGAGCAAAGTCTGGGTCAACGAGGAATAAAGAAGCTCCAGCTACGGGAGTCGACACATGTACTCCCCTTGATCGGCAGACAAAGCAACAGCTATAATCCAAGTAGGCTCGACAGCATGGATGAAAGCTAGCCAGCCTCTGGTCCTAGAGGCGGGCTCGATGGATGCTCCTCACTGGGTAGATCCCACACTATAGTGGGGTAGACGGTTCTCTGCTCCAGCAGCCACGGTACCAAAGCAATATAATCCAGCCGGAAAAGGCTCTGCATTCGCCGGTGTAGATTCTCCTGTGCACTATCCTTCACACTTAACTAGGTCGAACTTGACGTTATTTCACTAAACTCTGACACTTTTACTATCCTATTCGCACATGTTATAAGCGCTCTATTTAGACGCAAAGTTGCTCACTTCACTTGGTCGTTGACTCGTGGTGAAGGCTTTACTAGTAATGAACGAACTGATACTTTGAACGAATGATGAACTGAATGAACTGCTGCTGCTTTCCACCTGCGCCGTATTTATACGTAAGGTGAATTATCTAGTGCCAACCTCAGTTCTGTCTCGTATTACTGCGCAAACCTGGACATGTTGAGACATGCCTTGGCGGTGTCTTTGAACTTGCCATTGGGGGTATGGCCGTTGGCGCCTAGGGGTCGCTGTCCAATAGGAGAATGAATATTATGGTCTGGCTTGTACCTAGGTAAAGGGATATTCCGTGTATATATACAAAGAATATACAAGGGATATCAGACGATATACAAATATTATGCAAGGTATCTCAAGTAATAAATATATATATTCGGTTTAATCTGACCCTTTGTAACAGCCGCCTCCTAATTAGTCCGCACCTAATTAGATAAGCAGAGACAGATTAACCGTCTTGTCAACTACTCAATATCCGTTGTGGGGAGTAGGGCAATTCACAAAGTCAGTGGGTCATGATCGTCATCAAGGGAGTCAGGGAGCCTTGGCAACTCTATCAGCCTCGCCACGGGTCGGGTGTATGTCCGTCCCTGGACAAGAACTCCTGCCGCTCTGACCTTTCCGTCGGCACCAGTGATCACTTTGCTTACGCGGCCGGCCGGCCACGCAGCTCGGGGTAGTGACTGGTCTATGATCACAACGATTGTGTCCACCTTTAAGTTGTCCCTGTCCTTGACCCGCTTCTGACGGGCTGGAAGGGATGGTAGGGGGCTTAGGAGGAAGCGGGCCCGAGACTGGTTGATCTGTGCTTGGCTGTGTCTCCACATCCTCCGTCTGTTCCTCTTGTTTGGTCTGTACCCCGTCTGAGGAGGGGCCGGTTCCGGCCGCCCCATCAAGGAGTCGTTTGGGGTGCTGGGTTCGAGGTCAGCTACGTCGCTTGGAGCGCAGCTGAGGGGGGTGGAGTTCGGAACTCCCTCTTGTGCCCACGGTTCTCTCACAGGCCTCTCGTCTAATGTCAATAGCCTCTCAACGGGCTGTACGAGAGAGTGGCCGGTGTCGCTCACCTTTGTGTGCAGGCAGCGTGTAGACGTGGGTTTACTGTCAAGTCCGTAGAGGGGGCCCTGGAGCGTCCACCCCAGTCGGGTCTGAACCGCGACTGGGCATCCTTTGGGTCCGATGTGTGTGTGTCCCTGGGGTGTCCCCCAGGGCTCGGTTTTAGGACCCCTTCTCTTCTCCCTCTACACTAAATCACTGGGTAACATTATCACGTCTCATGGCTTCTCCTACCATTGTTATGCCGACGATACTCAACTCTTCCTCTCCTTCCCTCCCTCAGATATCCACGTCTCTGAGCGGATCTCGGCCTGTCTGTCCGACATCTCAGCCTGGATGACGTCCAACCACCTCAAACTGAACCTAAGCAAAACAGAATTGCTCCACCTGCCGGCCAAATCCTCCCCCCTAACCAACCTTTCAATCACAGTCGAGAATGCAGCTGTGACTGCGTCCCCGACCGCCAAGAACCTTGGTGTTGTCCTCGACGACCAGTTGAACTTCTCTGCTCACATCGCAGCGACGACCAGAACCTGCCGATTCCTCCTGAGCAACGTCAGAAGGATACGCCCCTTCCTGACAAAAGAAGCCACCCAACTCCTCGTCCAATCAACAGTCATCTCCCGCCTCGACTACTGCAATGCACTGCTCGCTGGCCTCCCGGCCACTGCCACTAAGCCTCTTCAACTCATTCAGAACGCAGCGGCCCGCCTGATCTCAAACCTACCGAAGTCGGCCCATGTCACCCCACTTCTTAGGGAACTGCACTGGCTCCCCATTGCTGCACGAATCCGCTTCAAGGCCCTCGACCTAGCATACCGTGCGGCAAAGGGAACCGCTCCCGCCTACCTCCGGTCAATGGTCTCTAACTACACACCCTCAAGACCCCTACGCTCTGCATCTTCTGGCCGCCTCAGACCTACTCCTATCCAAGCTCCGGGAGGGTCATCAAAGAGAAGTCGCCTATTCTCAGTCCTTGCCCCACAATGGTGGAATGAACTACCCACCCCAGTTAGGACAGCCGAATCACGTCCAATCTTTCGCCGTCGACTAAAGACGCACTTCTTCAACCATTATCTGAATTAAAAAAAAAAAAAAAAAAAAATCTAACCCTAACTAACCGTACTGTCATGCACTTGTCCTAATAAACTAACCTACACTGTAGCACTCAACACTTTGATGAACATTGTTGCTCAGCTGATAGAGTTGTGCCCTTCCTGATGGCTTGTCGTACAGAACTTGTAAGTCGCTTTGGATAAAAGCGTCAGCTAAATGACTAAATGTAAATGTAAATGATGTGGGCCGCCTCAATTGGGAGAATGAGGTCCGCGTGGTCGGAGCCTATGAGCAGGGTCGGTGTGGCGCCGTCGATGAGCGGTATAGGTAGTCTGCGTAGGTGCTCGTACTTCGCCATCAGCTGTGGGATGGGGTAGGTGTACTGTGACAGGCCTATGTCGTGGCTGGTGAAGACGTTAGTGATACTATACTGCTTCTCGGGCTGGTCCACCGCTGCTATCTTGAAGGAGACATTTTCACCCTTTATGGTCTTCTGGTCTCTTCTGATGGTACGGATTGTCATTGTTCCTTTGGCACCCCGCAGGCCCAACTGGGCTGCGGCGGAAGCGAGGAGGAGAGTCTTTTCAGACCCATCGTCTAGGACGGCGTAAGTGTCCAGGACCTTGTCCTCGTAGCTCAGGAGCACTCTGACCACTTTGATGAGCACTCGGGGGGTCCCGCTATGCTGGTCTATGTGGAGCACTCCTGTTGGTGGGTTGCCTTGGATCTTCTGGAGTGGTGCCGACTCGCGGTCGTCCGAGTAGCACCGTGACTCCCAGTGTCTGCTGTAGCAGTCGGTACACCAGGGGGCGGTCTGGTGGATCTTCGGTACTGGTGCCACCGCCTCGGCCTGATACATCACCGTGACGGGCCCACTTTGTTGTCCTGGCGGACGCTTGTTGATGTCATGCAGGACCTCCAAGTGGGCGCCGTCGCACCTGCTGCATTTCTTCTTTAAACGGCACTCAGCTGCCATATGGCTGCGCGCGCAGCGGAAGCAGCGGCGGTTGGCTTTGATCCACTGACTCACCTCGTCCGTGGTCAGCTTCTTGAAATTGTCACATTGATACAGCCGATGTTCCCCTTCGCAGTACTGGCATTCAATCTTCCACTCCCCCTTGGTCGGGGGGTTGCTGTGGTTCTCGTGCTGCGGCACTGATTCGGCTTGGTGCATAACGGTCACCGACCGGCGGTTATCATTAGATCCCCGAGGTCCATCTCTTGGGCTTGGTCCACTCCACACGAACGTGTCCAGTCGTAGGCTGCTGACCTCCCTGGCGAGGAAATCAGATAAGTCTAGGAGGGATGCCTCTGGGCCGTTGGGGTCGCGGTGGTCTCTCTGCCGCCGAAAGCGATTTTGGCGGGCTGGAGGGAGCTTCTCTAGTATTCGTTCTACATTAGAGTTAGCATATAGTTCATGTCTCCCTTTTTCCCTTTGGGATCCCAGCATCCCTACCAGGGATTGTACCTTGATAGAGAGGTCATCCAATGCTCTATTGTCTTTGGCTGGGGGGAGGCGGTCGATGTCTCTTATTTCTTGTATCACGTAGTCCCATATGCGTCCATAACGCTGGTCGAGGGCCACTAGAGCCGCGGAGTATGGGGTGCTTGAGTTGGAATATGCCAGCGCTATATTATGCGCTCTGGGCACCTTGAGATGCTTGAGGAGGATGGCATATTTGTACGACTCGTCAGGGACGTCGGACATCATAGTCTCCAAGCACATCCGTAATTCCGTGTACTGTGCTCTGTCCTCGCGCGTAAAGTCTGGGAACGTCGGTGTGCCAAGGTACGATGCCATGGATGGCTGGCACATCGTGAGCGTAGGGGAAGAGACCTCCTGGGCGAGTCTCCCCGTACGTGTTGTCGTGGGTTGGTACTTGGTGGGTACCAGGGGCCGGGTACCCAGGTGCTGTTCCTCGGTGCTGACTGTACGTCAAACTCACCCGTGAGTTGGGTCGGGGGTTTGTAGTGCAGTGGCTCGGGGCTGACGTCGGGGCTGTACTGGGCCTCCTGGTCCAGAGTACGTTGCTGCTGGTCGGGGCTGTACTGGGCCGCCTGGTCCAGAGTACGTTGCTGCTGGTGGGCTTGACATTCCTCCTCTTCCTCTTCCTCTTCCTCTGCTAGGTCCTGGAGTCTTCTAGTCAGTCTCTCGGCCACGTAGGCCGGTTCTTCCCGGTGGCTGGGTCTCGTATGGACCGGTCGGGGAGGGGGTTCGGAGACGTAGACAGGATCCTCCTGCTGGCGGGGTCCCGGGTCGCTTGGTCGGGTAGGGGAATGTGCCCTAGACCCTTGTCGTGATGATCTCCGGGAGCTCCGTGCGGAGAGAGGGGGTGTCGCCATGGCAATCAATTGTTCTACCATCTGCGCCTGCAGCCTGTCGCGCTCTGCTTCGCGCTGGGCATGGGCGGCGTCGCGCTCTGCTTCGCGCTGGGCATTGGCGGCGGCGCGCTGTGCATCGGCGCGGCCTCTTTCAATGTTCTCTTCCGTCTGAAGGCGTCTGGTCTCCAGTCTTATGCGGTCGTCTTCACTCCTTTGTTGCGCCTGGAAGCGCTCTCGCTCGGTTGCAGCGTGTTCGCGCTCACTAAGGGCTTGCGCTTGGAGCTGCGCGTGAAGGCGCTCTCGTTGGTCTGCAGCTTGTTCGCGCTCGCTCGTCTGTTGAGCCTGGAGGCGTTCTCTTTCCATGGTAGAATGTTCGCGCTCACTTAGTTGTTGCGCCCGGAGGCGCTCTTGTTCCATGGAAGAATGTTCGCGCTCACTAAGCGTCTGTGCTTGAAGTCGATCGCGTTCACCCTGAAGTCGATTGCGTTCACCCTGAAGTCGATCGCGTTCGGTGGAGGCTGCCAGAGTGGCGATGAATGCCTGCGCCAGCATCTGGTCCGCCTCGCTGGGGGATGACACTGACGGAGGTGATCGGCTTCTGACAGTGCTCGTTGGAGATCTTTTCTCTGGGCGCGCCTCGAGATCCATCTCCTGGGCGCGCTTCTCTTCTGGTGGTGTGTCGGGTTCTGTCCCTGGAGCGCTTTCTTTATCCTGGAGCTCTCCGGGGACTATTCCGTTGACGTTGTCTGGGGGTATAGTCATGTCATGTCCCCCCTGGTCCCCCCCGTGAGCTTGGTCAGTTTCGTTAGAACCCACTGGGTTCTCTACTGGCAGGGTCGCCTGGTCGGTAGGATTTGACATGCTTTTACTATCCGCTTTTTCCGCATTTAACGTCTGTATAAAGCTAGGTATTAGACTGACAGCGTAGTCCTCTAGGTAGGGACGTGGCTGACGTCTGCGCGGCGGGCGTTCTAGCTTGGGAGAGCCGATTGGGGAGTGTTCACTGCTGGCCATGGTTAATATCAATATTATATTTAGATATTACACTGATATTCCTCCGGCTCGAAGGACCAATTGTAACTGAGGGGTACAATTCCCTGACTGTATTGAGAGTATGGTATTATTAAACCACTACTTAGTTATGTACTTTAATTACTGGCCATACAGTACATGATATATCTGGTGAACACCCCACACAAGAATACGGCGATGACAAAGAAAGTTCTAGTTAGAGGGATTTATTATTAGAGCAGCAACGGTAGGTTACAGATTGAGAATTATAATTGCGCTTGTAAGGCGAAGAACACTTAAAGTAGGTCAAGAGCGTAAGTCCATGAGAATAGTAAGATGGGTATAACTGACGCCACCTGTAGCATAGTAATTACATAAGGCACACTCGTAGTCAGCTGGAGACACTAGGGGGTTCCCTCCGGTTGTAAGCCGGCAGGGTAGAGGAATGTTCGGGAGCAAAGTCTGGGTCAACGAGGAATAAAGAAGCTCCAGCTACGGGAGTCGACACATGTACTCGCCTTGATCGGCAGACAAAGCAACAGCTATAATCCAAGTAGGCTCGACAGCATGGATGAAAGCTAGCCAGCCTCTGGTCCTAAAGGCGGGCTCGATGGATGCTCCTCACTGGGTAGATCCCACACTATAGTGGGGTAGACGGTTCTCTGCTCCAGCAGCCACGGTACCAAAGCAATATAATCCAGCCGGAAAAGGCTCTGCATTCGCCGGTGTAGATTCTCCTGTGCACTATCCTTCACACTTAACTAGGTCGAACTTGACGTTATTTCACTAAACTCTGACACTTTTACTATCCTATTCGCACATGTTATAAGCGCTCTATTTAGACGCAAAGTTGCTCACTTCACTTGGTCGTTGACTCGTGGTGAAGGCTTTACTAGTAATGAACGAACTGATACTTTGAACGAATGATGAACTGAATGAACTGCTGCTGCTTTCCACCTGCGCCGTATTTATACGTAAGGTGAATTATCTAGTGCCAACCTCAGTTCTGTCTCGTATTACTGCGCAAACCTGGACATGTTGAGACATGCCTTGGCGGTGTCTTTGAACTTGCCATTGGGGGTATGGCCGTTGGCGCCTAGGGGTCGCTGTCCAATAGGAGAACGAATATTATGGTCTGGCTTGTACCTAGGTAAAGGGATATTCCGTGTATATATACAAAGAATATACAAGGGATATCAGACGATATATACAAATATTATGCAAGGTATCTCAAGTAATAAATATATATATTCGGTTTAATCTGACCCTTTGTAACAATGTGCAACCCAGATTCGGCACAAACAAGGGACTAAACACATTTCGCAATTATGCCACAACAATGTGGAACGCCCTACCCACAGCTGTAAAGAAAATGTGAATCCCTACCCACATTCAAAACCGCTCTTAAAGAGCACCTACGGGAGGCTGCAATTCGAAACTGGACACCGTAAATGTCTAAACCCCCCACCCCCTCCTAATAGACAGTCTCCTCCCCACCGTATGTATATATTCTCTCCCCACCGTATGTGTAACGGTTGTTTAAGTTTAAGTTTATTTGGATCCCCATTAGCCACAGCAGTGCTGGGGCTATTCTTCCTGGGGTCCATAACACGTAAAATACAGTTACAGACTTATACACTGGATCTCCTCTCTGGTAAACAAGAATACCCTGAAGACTCTGGCAGGAGCACTCATTCAAGGGTACTACGACTATGCGTGCACCTCATGGTACCAAAGCACCTCAAAGGCGCTTAAAACAAAATTACAAACATCACAAAACAAACTGGTCAGACTACTACTTGACCTTACCCCCAGAACCCACCTCACGCCTGCCCACTTTGACAACCTAGGATGGCTTAGAGTAGACGACAGAGTACAGCAACTTGCAATGGGCCTGGTCTACAAGATACACTATACGACTAAGGTACCCATGTACATGTCAAAATACTTCCCAAAGGTCAGTGAATACCACAACCACTACACCAGAGGAAGCTCAACAAATCATGTTAAACCCAGATTCGGCTCAAACAAGGGACTAAACACGTTTCGCAATTATGCCACATCAATGTGGAACGTCCTACCCAAAGCTGTAAAGGAATGTGAATCCCTACCCACATTCAAAACTGCTCTTAAAGAGCACCTACGGGAGGCTGCAATTCGAAACTGGCCACCGTAAATGCCCAAAACCCCCACCACCTACTAATAGACAGTCTCCTCCCCACCGCATGTATATATTCCCTCCCCGCCGTATGGATATTTCCCGCCCACCCACCCACCCACCCCCTCCTAATGTACAGTCCCCTCCCCATCATATGTATATACTCTGTCAGGATCTAGGGGTAACAGTACTGTATATTTGAATACCGTTTATGTCACAAATGTATCAGTACTAAATACCTATATGTCCCTATGCCATAAATGTCATGTATGTTGTGTATGTCATAAATGTCTATATGAATTGAAAATGGGGGACCCTGATGGAAACAAGACAAACGTCTTTTTCAGGTCTGCATCCCCTTAACAATTGTGTGTATTGAGCCGTACTGTATTGTACCCATTCTGCAATCTGTTAAATAAAGTTTTCATTCACACTCACAACATTCACATGTCATACAGACAACGTCACAACGTCACCTCAAACTTCGATGCCCCGAGGGAGATTCGAACCCCGGTCTCCCACGCCGCAGGCAACAACACAGAATGCTATACCAAGAGGTGAATTCACTTCTTTGTACCGTGTCTATACGTCTTTTGAGAATGTGAGAGTGAGTTTAACCCATAGCACCGCTACTCACCCCAGCCCTTCTCGACTGCGCTTCACGATACCATCCGTTACATATGTATATTTTCTCCTCCCACCCACCCACCCCCTCCTAATGTACAGTCTCATCCCCATCATGTTAGGATCTATGGGTAACAGTACTGTATATTTGTATATCGTATATGTCACAAATGTAACAGTACTATATACCTGTATGTCCCTATGCCATAAATGTCATGACGTCATGTATGTTGTGTATGTCATAAATGTCACTATGAATTGAAAATGGGGGACCCTGATCATGATGTAAACAAGACAAACGTCTTTCTCTGGTCTGCATCCCCTTAACAATTGTGTGTATTGAGCCGTACTGTATTGTACCAATTCTGCAATCTGTTAAATAAAGTTTTCATTCATTCATTCATTCACTATTATCATGGTGCTAGTTTATACCAGTTCTATCAGTATTCAGTATCTGCGTCAGTCTCCGTTAATCTCTGATTCCATCTGTTGTAAGGCACGAACTGCTCACCTACTAGCGTTCTGAGATAACTTAAAGGGGCAGTGAGGCAATTCATAGGATTTGGTCAAAACGTTGTTAACCTCACATGAATATACATATAACGAAATAGCATTAACTGTTTATGTTCTTATACAATAGCATTAACTATTTATGTTAATAACTAATAAATAGTTATGAATCTGAAACCTGGGTTACATCGAACTATGTTGAAGAGAAGCTGTAGCTAATAATCTTTAAATTAGAACTATGTTGAATAAAAGCTGTAGTGTCGTATATTTCTAAATGAAAACATGAACATAAGCAACTATAAATGTACCAAATGATAAAACAGAGAAGTTGATTTGAAAGACAGGGTGATTGAACACCATATGAAGTTATTTCTGAGACCCTAGGCTAAAGAGGTTGAGAGACAATGGCCCCTCACCCCGCCAGCTGGCAGGAAGCGAGGTTGTTTAAAGTAAGTGGTATGAGACAAGGAAGGAATTTCAGGTTACAACACGGCAGCTGCTGACTACCCCAGAGGTCAAAAAGGTGACACAGGCTATTTGGAAATCGCCCCTTACACAGTAGAATGCCACTCTAATAGGTAGACTAGATGGTTTTTAGACCTTAAGGATATAAAGAAAACTAATGGCTTTGTCAGAGAGATTAGTTAGATGGCTTTAGAAAACATTGCAACACATATGTAAAGAAAGGACCATTATGTTAAAAGTGAGCTGTCATACCAAATCACCTTAGAGAAATAGGTTTGGCAGGCATGAAAAGTTGACCATAAGTGAACCACATACAAAGACATTGTTTGTAAATTAATGTTAATACTGAACAAAATAATAAGTGATCAAAATAGAGCTAAAACCTAGATTACAGCGTACTTTAGAATAGGAAAAACAAACAGTAAGATAAATAGTTCAATCAAATAAAGTAAAAAGTGGACCCAACTGAAGACAAGACAGTGAGTCACTGGCTAGACAATAAAGAATTATCTTAGTATTCTAAAATGCAATTACAGAATGGTAAAGAGTTTGTAGATGGAAATAGCTCATGTTTTATTATGAATGCATCAAGAGCCAGTCTGTCTCCCCATAGACTGTGAAAACCGTTGTCACCAGAACCAAATGGTTGTGTCAGCAGAAGAAATTGTGTAACATGTGGACACAGGACACCAACAGACAGGTTTCTGCTGGAATGTGGACCAAAATAAGAAAAGCGTATGGACGTGAACAGGCAGGCAGGGTCTCCCCCCCCCTCTCGCTCTCTGTCTCCCCCTCCCTCTCTCTCTCTCTCTCTCCTCTGATAAAAAGGGCTGATGGCGACTCACTAGACACACGACTCACACCAGAAGGAACCTGGAGAGACACGCCACACACACCGGCTGAGCGAAGGAACCTGGAGATGAGCGCTACTTGCTTGAGCGCTGAACCTCCACCGACAGAGAGAGGATCACCAACCGGAGCTTGAGAGCCGAGCCGGAGACTCAGAGCCACTGACACCCAATGACAGAAGATCGCTTCGCAGCAGGAGATCCTGCCACGGAGAGAGATGAAATCAAGCGCTCCTTGCTTGAGCGCTGAGACTGACGGAGACCCAAGGTTGCCTTGGCAACCATCACAAAGAGAAGCCGCGTGTTGGCCATGGACAACCTGAGACAGCGAACAGCACCGAGAGACGACAACAGCCAAATGAAAGAGACAATTAGATTGAACCAAAGAGACGATGTACTGTTTTAATTCCTAAAGCTGTTTTATTAATAAACACCGCCGCCCGTTGATTTTGACCATATCGTCAGTCTCCTCTTACTTGAAACCGAACATCTGAAAATACCTAAAACCATGCAGAGGAAAGGGTGAAATAGAACACTATACGATCAATGAACTTAGATAGAGATACATGAATGAAGAAAAGACACTTCAATTGGTCCGTGACCCGTCCTGCATTCGGCCAGTACCGGTTGAAAAACGACAGCAGCCACTTCTCAAGGACACGGAGAGGTTCTCTCCCCCTCATCGATGCTCTCTACGACTGAGGACTGAGGATCGTCACCGTTGCGACCGAGGCCAGTGGGAATAGGTAAGTAGTACTAATGTGTTTAAAATTGGTAAATGGTCGAAGCAGTCTCGCATTTTGGGGTTGCTGTTGCATTAGGTAGAAATGAGTTGTAAATGGACCGGGATAATGTTGGTGTTGGAGGAGTACCGGGGTCCAGGTTTCACAACCTGGCTCTGGTCTCAGCCACACACCGGCGCTGCACTTGGGATGTTCAGTTAGGATACCTATAGTTGGTACAAGGCCAAGTGAGGAGAGGTAATAGATGTCTATATTTAGTTATATCAGCTTAGGGGATAGGCTAGGGATTAGGTGAAATATTTGAGGGGACCGGCGTAGGAGCAGTAGAACGGAGATTAGTCACAGATAGCGGGACGTGGGACTGTGAGTGACGGAGTGGTTCATTAGAGAGAAGGTAAAAAGTTTAAAGAGATAAACCGTGGTGTAGTACAGGGCAGCCTGGTTCCACGAAGAGATAAACCGTGGTGTAGTACAGGGCAGCCTGGTTCCACGAAGAGAAAAACCGTGGTGTAGCACAGGGCAGCCTGGTTCCACGAAGAGAAAAGAGAACAGAAAACGGAGTGTAGAGTAGTATAAGAGAACCGTGGTGAAGTACGGGGTAGCCTGGTTCCGCGAAGAGAGACAGAGAACAGGGAGATGAGAAGAGGTTAAGGGTTCGGGCTAGAATGCTGTAGAAACCACACTTAGAATCGGTGCGACGGAGTAATAGACTTTGGAAGACGTTCCATAAGCGAATTACCACTTCTAATCCGACGTCATTTAGGCTCAGATTGGCTAAGGTCGATATCTGAAGAACATCAAGCCGCGTGGATGAATGCAAGGGGCTCTACGGGTGGCGGGGAGTACGGTCGAACACACGATTTGGCCATATAAACTCCGATACAAGCCAACATAGGGCGCTGCTGAAACTTTCACGGGCTACAATACATGAATGGAGTGGGTTTCTCAGGGGTATAGCAAGTCGGACTCAGTAGATATATGAAGCACTTTGGAAGTAAGTACTGCACGGGGGATTAGAAAATAGGAGGATATTGTGTGAAAAAAAGCAAGGAGATGCGTTTGGAATGATTGTGTACAAATGAATGGTATGCTTATAAATGAGACATTAATTTGCTAAGTATATGTGTTTGAATGGATGGATGTTAGGAGCTCTGAGTAAATGTCAAGGTATTTTTTGTATTATTATGAAACAGGTGGCCAAGGCTGCAACGGAGAAACCACACCCCTGTCCTGCCAGCATTAGCTGAGCGCGACGCGACTAGCGTGTGGACGCTGTGTTGCGTTTTCGAGTGAATTGAATGAATGACATGTGAGATGGAACCTAGGAGATGTGTAATGTTCGTTGAAATTTTTCAAATCGGGGCTGTAGAAGTCTAAAAGTAATGTAGTAAAGATCAAAGAAAACGGGGATTTTGGAGCTAATGACGTCACTGGAAGCGTCGGAGCTTGGGGTGCGTTAGATTTGAAATACGGAGCCGGCCGGGGCCAATCGGGCGTGCGTGCTAGAATAAGGATAATGATATATGTTCTGTGAACAGGGGCTTAATAGGATTAAAGTTATGTTGCGGGGGAAAGCAGGGGTTGTGTAAACGTTGCGATGTGTTGTGCCGCTCGAGTCAACAGGACTGGGCCGTTTGGGAGGAGTGATGTTGGGTGCTAAGCTAAGCTGGTGCTAGCGGCACTGAGCTAACGAAGCTAAGATGCTAAGCTACCTGTGCTAACAATATAGCATGATTGAACTCTCGGGGAATCTCGCGTGTTGCTACTGTTGCTGGCGCGGGATCTTGGAGAGGCGGAGGACAGGGACTTCCGGTGTAGAGGGTTCTGGGAATTGTAGTTTTATGGTTGAGGTGGAACGTCGAGTTCCCGTCTTGGGGTGGTTTACGTAATGACGCACTTGCGGGGGAGGGCGTGGGCGCCTCCTACAGGAAGTGGTGAGTGCTGTAGTGCGTTGGTGATGGACAAGACGTTCCAGCGGAGGGCGCTGTTGCCTCTTTTATAGTTTCACCTTTACAGGTGGAACGAGGTGCAGTAAACAATAGAGATCAGTTGTGATTATTATAGGTTTTGAAGCGCGGCAATCTGTGGGAATTTGTGGGTTCTTTTTATCGGTTTTAACTGTTGTTGATGATGGGTGTGTTTACTGGTTTGATTATAAATCTGTATTTGTTATGGGCCAAGTATGGTTGAAGTGAGAGCAGCGGCGTTTTGTGATGGGATTTGGCGTGAACAACCCCCCCCCCCCCTTTTTCCTCTGTCTCTTCCTCCCTCGTTCACGCTCTCTCCCTCCCTCCCTCCCTCCTTCCCTCCCTCCCTCCCTCCCTCCCTCCTTCCCTCCTTCCCTCCCTCCCTCCCTCCCTCCCTCCCTCCCTCCCTCTCTCCCCCCCCGCCCCCCTCCGCTCCATCCCTGTCTCCCGGCTTAACTTTGTGAGATGACAGGTGCACGGAGGGAGTTTTGTTTAGGATAGATTGCCTGATTGATTGATTGATTGAAAATTTTTATTAACGGATTGTTTAATGGGTACAATACGGTACAGCTCAATACACACAATTGTTAAGGGGATGCAGACCGGAGAAAGACTTTCGTCTTGTTTACATCAGGGTCCCCCATTTTCAATTCATCATGGGCTTGGAGTGTTGGTTATATTAATATAGTGTTACTTGCTAAAATAGGATTACATAAGGATAGATGGAATATTCATGGTCATTTTTTTGGTCTGATTAAAGTTAAGGTTGATTTAGACGGTTTTGGTAGTAGTTAATGTTGCATTGTGTGACCCCCCCCCCCCCCCCCCCCCCTTTCCTCCCCTTAGTCCCTGGATCCCTGTATCCCTCCCTCCTTTTTTCTTTTCCCTTCCCTGTCTCTCCTTGTATTTCGCCATCCCTGGATTGCGGCGTGTGTTGTGGGCATTTGGTTGTAGGTATTATGTATGTGAAGTAGGTACCGGATGGGCGCTGGCCTGTCTAGGTGCAGGTGGTGGTAGGATGATTTGTGATATTCTTGGTGTGGTAAAAGCTTGGGGTGTTTCCGTTCAGGTTCGAAACTGAAGGGAGGACGCTTTGGGCTGTGAGTTGACGGTTCTTTGTATATTCAGAGAACTGGGTGAATATTGCGGTGGCATAGTGCGGGTGTCCATGAAATTATTAACGTGGCCAGCTGTACTATGTGTCGGTCAGGGTTTTAGTGATCTAAGTTGCTAAAAGTTTATTGTTTTCCCTGATTAGGTGGTTGGTAGCAGTAGCAACACTGATTAATTTTTATTAAGTGTTGTGGGGGGTAATGGTTGTGTGTAAGGATGAATGAAATGGATGTAGTATGAGAAGTGAAGCGAAAGCGAATAATACATTTAGTCGATACGCTAATCGGGCATTTAAAAGTAAGAAATAAGGTTAGGATGAACAGATTCATCAAGCAAAGAGAGATTAGAATCAGATGAAGGACCAGGTTTACAAAGGATTATTAGACAATGGATAGGAAGGGGATTAATGATTATATTTCCCAGGAAATCAGGTGGAGAGAGCACACAGGGGATTGGAAAACCTCCAGTGTTCCTGTTGAAGGAACGGACAAAAAACAAGATAAGCTGTATCGTTATTTTTTCAAGCAAATCACACTGTGTCTCTTTAAATATATTAGTATAGTGTTGCCCGACATTTCCAATGCATAACGAAGAGTGGAAATAATAAGGGAAATGCCACTGTATTAAGTGCTGGATATTTCTGCTTTCTTTCTGTACAGGTGCTCGGCCGGACAGGTGCTCTAACGACTTCCATAACCATCTAGGGAAAACGGCTTTAATGCGCCTTGGTATAAGTATGAATGATAAGCCAGTTATCAATCCTTGTCTGCACAGTAAAAATTTGACAGTGTGAGTGTTTTAACTCAAGTAAGTAGAAGTAGTGGAAGACAGAGAAACTTGTTTTTTCAAACGGTGATTACAAGAGTGTGTTGAAAGTGGAATGAATGACAGTAACATAGGAAGTTCACTTTAGTGGGACATTTGATAGGAACAACTGAAGCGTTAGATGCAATAATAATAGAATAACAACAACGACAATATGGAAGAGGGCCTTAGTGATCGGGCCATTGGGGGGAGTAGGCCGAGAGCCTCTGCAGACATTTCCCAGATAGACTTTGCCGGTGATAATGATTTTATTGATTGGGACTTCTCTCATGTGACCAGTACGACAGAAGGACTTGGAATGATGACTTTGATTCCGATACAGGGAAGTGAACCAGTGACAACGGTGTTACTCCAACCAGAACCGATTCAAGCTGGAGTGTCCATTGCAGGCGACTGCGGTTTAACCAAGGGGCAGAAAAAGAGACTGAGGTTACAGCCGTCCCACGAAGTCCACTCTGGCCGGAGGGCTGGAACTGAGACCGACAGCAGGTATGGAATACACGAACAGTTTCTACAGCCCACCCGTTTCCCATATCCACCCTGCCCTCAGCACCAGAGCCAAGATGAGAGGCGGAGCCCAACGGTGGGACGTCAAACCGCCGGTGCTGAGATGGGGGAAGAGGCAGCATACTATAGACAACAGAGAGCGTTTGTGACAGCGTTCGAACAACACGAGGCAGTTCATCGAGATCTGATGAAGACACAGCTGGAGATCGGTCAAGCCGCACACGAGACTCAGAGATTGGAACGGGAACTGGCGAGAAAGACTGTGCTACTAGAAGCAACAGCTGTTGGGATCATGCTTCGGGCGTCTGACCTAGGCCGCTGTGATCAAAGAATGCCCTGTGCTCTGTTGCCCGGACAGGGAACTGGGCCGCGACAGGGTGAACAGAACCGCAGGAGGGGTGAGTTTCCAGGCCCCTCCCAACAAGAGAAGGCCCGAGGAGAGGCAGCAGAAAAGGACAGGTATGCCCCTCTCTCCTCCAGGCAACAGGACATGCGACCAGAGGACAGGAGAGGGGTGGACCTGGCGAGGACTGTGGGGGGCCAGCCGAGGGACTGTGGGAGTCGTGGTGAACTGGAACCCCTGGGATGGCCGGCGTCGGCTGTGTGCTGGGGTTGTGGGGAGGTTGGCCATTTCGCTCGGTCATGTGACAAAGGGTGGAGGACTCAGCGAACGTCCAGTAAGAAGCAAGTGCCCAAACAGGGTTGCTGGGGATGTGGAGAGTTGGGACATTGTCAGAGGGGGTGTCTGCATAGGTCATAGGTTAATTAAGAACGAGGCAGGAATGCACAAGCGGAGCTAATAGTGCTCGGGAAAATAGTTATTAATAAGTTAAAATGGGAAGAAGGACTGATTGGAATGAAAATAGAATAAAAAATATATAGAAGCGTTGGTACATTAGATTATGAGTGGAAGCGACTAAGATGGATGTGCAACTAACAGGGAGAGATGGAATGACTGACAGATGCATGAGCCAATCGTACTAACAGTTAATTAACCCTTAGAAGTCTAACCTAAATAGCTCCTCCTCCTGAGAATTTCCCCCTTTTTTTTGTTACATAATATAAAATTACAGATTCATACCTTCAAAATAAGCCATCAATTGTCAAATTTGAGACGATAGTTTTCAATCAATGTCCTATCAAACATTCTGGTAAAATCCTAACACCTTTTCAGTATAGGACTTTGAACTAGATCCAAGTTCATTCAGCTATCTGATGAGAGAACTACACTCCCAGAATTCAATGTGATCATTGTCACTAGCACCATTTCACACCTGAGCAAAGGTCCAGTCATTCCTTTGTTATTCCAGTGAATGGACCCAGCAGGAGGCCTAGCCTGTGTGTGTTTCTGTGTGTGTGTGTGTCTGTGTCTGTATCTACAGTACTGTACCATATCAAAAAAAAATAAGCAAACTAGACTAGATGTAAATGTAATGTGTAAATGTGTAAATGTAAATGTGTGTGTGTGTCTGTCTGTCTGTGTATGTGTGTGTGTGTATGTGTGTGTGTGTGTCTGTGAAACATGTCTTGTACTCATTTACCTCACTAAATACATACTAAATGTGTAACTGTAGATTTCAAGAGAGAGAGAGAGAGAGAGAGAGCGACATTTATAATAATTATATTATTAGTTTTTTTACACACACACACTAATAACATGATCATAACCAGAGAAAACAAGACCAAAGACAACTGGAATAGAATATCACACAAGGAAGGTGGCGCATGCATAGAAGCTGGTCTACTTTGGGGGAAAAGGCATTTTTCTATCACTAAATATGGAGTACTCCCCATTCAAAGAGATAGGGCACAGATCTTGTTCATCTTGTTAGTCCCTGTTATCAACAATGAAGCAGAGTGAACCATCTTCTCTCTAGACAGACTTTGGTAGTACCCTCTTGTAAGACCTTCTGGTGTATAAGATTTCAGACACACATCCAACTCCCAACATACTAACCGACATACTGTCATCCATGAAAGTGTAAGAATAGGACCTTTGAGGGAAGATGCCTCTCCTGTTTTGGGGTAATACGCCCCCCACAGACATCTAATGATTTTGAATAGACTAAGCCTAGCTAGTAGCTAATGTTAGATTTCTGAGAAAGTAAACTATCATCTAACAAAATAACACAATAGCTATGCTAAGAACTGTATTACATCGGTTTAAAAAGTATTATAATGATAAAACAATTGCTAGCACTATTATATTGCTATAGCATCGCAATAGCTTGAATTTCTTCACCTCCTGGGGTAAAAAAAGATAGTGAGAAGGCTTTTGATAAAACTGAACTCTTTTACATGATGCATTTAGCGAATGAGACAGTATTAGTTATTTTGTTAAGCTTGTTGATACATTACATTACAATATTTTACATTTCGTTCCATAATAGCAAAGCTGTAGTCTGATTTACCATCTAAATGTGTTTACTTAAGTGTACATATTATATGAATATTCAAATGATATATATTTTGAAAACACACACACACACACACACACACACACACACACACACACACACACACACACACACACACACACACACACACACACACACACACACACACACACACACACACACACACACACACACACACACACACACAAAACACACACACATACACACCTTAAATGTCAGGCACATGGACAGTGGACTATGAGGTGTAATGCACAGTGAGCCTTTAGATATGTTGTGGTCTTTATAGCTGGATCAGGACTGAGCAGCCAGAATGGATGGCTTTTCCATGAAAACCCAGCCGATTCTCTTACAGAAGGTAGGCTGCCTTGATGGAAACAGACATGTGGGTTGTTAGAAACTGCACTGGGCCAAATGGGCATCAGGATCTACCAGATTATTAACACTTGTGACACGACAGCCTCCAATATATCAGATATTTTGAGAAATGCGAGTTATGTGCTTGTTATTACCAATTCAGATATAATTGTGTATCACAATATCATGATTTCATCACGTTATGTTCCATCATGAATGATCTGAGGAGAATTAACTGAATTGCCCAATTAGCAACACCCCAACAAATAGTCTAACCTAAATAGCTCCTCCTCCTGAGAATTTCCCCCTTTTTTTGTTACATAATATAACATTACAGATTCATACCTTCAAAATAAGCCATCAATTGTCAAATTTGAGACGATAGTTTTCAATCAATGTCCTATCAAACATTCTGGTACAGTCATTACAAATTTGCCATAGAAACTGTGCATTGGGGGAGGTTGGGTAGGTGGGGTGGGGCTGTACATTGGAGGTGGGGGGGTTGGGTAGGGGGGGGGGGGACACTGTACATTGGAGTACTGACATACATTTGACATGGAAACTGTACATTGGAGGAGGTTGGGTAGGTGGGGTGGGGTTGGGTGGGGCTGTACATTGGAATAGCCATGCTTGGTCTTTATTGTACAACTGGGTTAGGACATTTGTAGGGGCCAGTTTTGAATTGCAGTCTCCCGTAGGTGTTCTTTGAGAGTGTTTTTGAAGGTGGGTAGTGATTTACATTCCTTTACAGCTTTGGGTAGGGCGTTCCACATTGTTGTGGCATAATTGCGAAACGTGTTTAGTCCCTTGTTTGAGCCGAATCTGGGTTTTACATGATTTGTGATTTACATGACTCAGACCGGGAGTAGTCTCAGAGAGGGAGATACAGAGGAGAGATGGAGGGAGAGAGAGGGAGATAGGGAGATATAGATAGAGAGAGGGAGAGAGAGAGGGAGAGAGATATATATAGGTTAGAAAGCAACCTGGGTTCTCAGACAGACAGACAGACAGACAGACAGACAGACAGACAGACAGACAGACAGACAGAGAGAGAGAGAGAGAGAGAGAGAGAGAGAGAGAGAGAGAGAGAGAGAGAAAGAGAGAGAGAGAGAGGCGACGTCATCTTTCCTTCACAAAGCGCATCGAACGCTGTCAACTAAAGCACCGTGTTTACTACAGCGCGGGTGCATGCGTAAGCTGTCAACTAGCGAGATGCGTTGTACTTGTTACAGAGCTGGTTACAGAGCTGGTCCACACTGCTATTATGAAATGACCCGAAATGTATGTAATTTTGTCAACTAAAGCGGTCCGTGTTTAATAATAATAATAATAATGACTTGGATTTATATAGCGCGACAGCGCGGATGAGCAAACTCGTCACACAGCAGCCAGTGATCATTCATACCTCGTATACACAGACGCACTCTGCCATACAGTAGTTAATGTTAAATAAAGCCCATTTGAATTGAGAGAGAGCGAGAGTGTGTGTATGTGTATGTAAGCTTTTTTTTTTTTATCTGAGAGAATGTCCGCGAATGTCCTCAGACTCCTCACGCAGGAGAGGAGAAACGACTGCAAAAAGTCGAGTCCCGTGGATATTATTGCAACAGATAATTCATACATTATTATGTTTAGAATTTGGATGGGGGGGTAGGCTCTGATACCAGTCTCACGCCTCTGCGGGGGTGTAAGTGTAACACCTATTCACAGCGCACACGCCGCTATTGTGTGTGTGCGCGCGTCCATGTATGTGCGTTTCGTGACGCGATTGTAGTTCTTATCGCAAATGGAGATTATTACAATCATGCCATCTAGCAAGAATTAAACGTATTTACAATTCGTATTAGGTTTAGCAAGTTGGGGGACGTATACCTTACATGTCAAAGCACTAGAAATGGCAATTTTTCTATTTTTATCGATTTCTGAAAAGATGTCCTTTTTGAGCATTTAAGAGGGATTCTAATTTCTTTTGTTGTCCGCCGACGGGTTCAAAGCTCCAGTGCGACCCCTAAGGGTTAATAGACAAATCATGGGTTTTCCTTTTTGCTACAGTGTGTCTGATCAACTCTTGCTGTGGCAGTGAGGAAAACGTAAGGGAGAATGGTATGGTGGACGATTTTTGGTATCTCCCACCTGTGCAGCCTGGCCCGGCTGCACAGATTGGAGAGAGAGAGAAAAATGGTCACCGCAATGGCTCTTGTGGTCGTGTGAACTCTGAACCAGACGGTGTCAGAGAAGGGTTAAACAGTTGGTTTTAGACAGGAACAATGGAACATATAATATTAGACAGAGTTAGAAACAAAGGACTATTTATAGTAGTGATTACAATACTTGATCAAAGGGTGGTCGAAGTTGAATTAAGGAATTAAAAAAAAAAAAAAAAAAAAAAAAAAAAAAGAACAACAACAATATTATTATTTCATTACTTATTTTATTTCTTTTTGGATTTCTAATTTTGCTGTCTTAGTTTTGCGGGGGTATTTATGCCTCTGGATGATAGTTTAATTCTGTTGGATGGGTGTGTAGCATGTAGGCACTCACAGTTTTTTGTTTATTTTTAATTTTCTTTGTTTTTGGTTGACTATACTTTTTTTTTTTTTAGGAACTGGCTGGCTGAGGGGAGTTCTCTCGCCGGTCGGGGATAGCAGGTGGTGGTGACACAGCGGGACTGGTAGGAAGTCTGATATAATGAGCTGGAAACTGGGAATGGACGGGAGCTGGTTCGTGGTTTGTTTTCCGCTCATTAAGAGTCCAGATGTAGAATCTGGGCGGTTGTGTCACTTTTTGGGTTATGATAAGTGTTGGGGAAACATATTTCTCTGTCTATAAGAAAGCTCTGTAGGTTTTTGGTCGCCAATTGGCCGAGACAGTGTTCATGTAGAGTGCAGACATGTGAATTTGATGATTGACTTATGGTAGACTCTGCACCGGCTTGTTGAAAGCTGGCAGAGACTGTGTGATGTGTGTTTAAAGGGACTGTGGTTTGTTGACCATGCACATAGGTTCTGTTGGTGATTGGCCTCGTCTAGAGCTGACTGTCCGGACCGAGGAGCTGTCGGGAAACGAGGTATTTGAAAGTGAAATAATGGTTATTCCACTGTCAAGGGTGGAGGTAGTTGTGTTGATCTTAAGATATTTGATCTAGTAAAACAGTACAGCACAAAAAGAAATGAGACAAAGATGATTTGATTGAATGCTAACGTAAGAAGCTGTGAAATACATAGATAATGAATTGGAGAAAAATGTATTGTCAAAATGCAGAACAGTAGAGAATGTATCTGCGAAAATAACTGTTTCCAATCTATTGTGTGTTTTGTAAATAATAATCCAAAATGCAAAAAGGACAGAGGGAAAATCGTTTCCTTCTGTGGAAAATCGGAGCAGTACCAGAGACCTGCATACAACGAAGAAGGGGCGGTGATTAGCACAAGATACAACAAGAAGAAAACGGTCAAAAACGAGTTAGCAGTAAAGGCCTTAGGAGGTTTAAACAGAGATAACTGACAGGGATGAAAGCGAAGAATAATTGAGGCCTCAGTGGTCTTTTTAAGGAGTAAAAATGATTTATGTTGCTGGTTTGAATTTCCCTCAAATGTTTAGAGTGTTAATATTTTAGTGGTGTGATGTATTAATCTTTTCTTGCAGAGTCCATTACACAAAATAGACATTTAAGCTAAGTACATGGATAAATATAGTCTTAAACGAAAAGAAGCTGAGAATGGTACGATCATCTCTTTGCATAGAGAGACGGACCTAGACTGGATGTCATAATAATAACTGATAAATGTGTATAATTGTGAAAGGAGGAAAAGGTAGGTGAAATGATGATTTTGTAACTGTACAGATGGAAAGGGGTTTTGTAGTTTGATTTGGGTCAATTTTGGATTTTTTTTGAAATTTTGAAAAATATTAGCAAAAATTATGGATATGATTTTTAACATGTTTTAATTTAGAATATTGATGTTGTATAGGAGGTTATTAAACCCCCTAAGGGTGGATTGTCGTATATTTCTAAATGAAAACATGAACATAAGCAACTATAAATGTACCAAATGATAAAACAGAGAAGTTGATTTGAAAGACAGGGTGATTGAACACCATGTGAAGTTATTTCTGAGACCCTAGGCTAAAGAGGTTGAGAGACAATGGCCCCTCACCCGGCCAGCTGGCAGGAAGCGAGGTTGTTTAAAGTAAGTGGTATGAGACAAGGAAGGAATTTCAGGTTACAACACGGCAGCTGCTGACTACCCCAGAGGTCAAAAAGGTGACACAGGCTATTTGGAAATCGCCCCTTACACAGTAGAATGCCACTCTAATAGGTAGACTAGATGGTTTTTAGACCTTAAGGATATAAAGAAAACTAATGGCTTTGTCAGAGAGATTAGTTAGATGGCTTTAGAAAACATTGCAACACATATGTAAAGAAAGGACCATTATGTTAAAAGTGAGCTGTCATACCAAATCACCTTAGAGAAATAGGTTTGGCAGGCATGAAAAGTTGACCATAAGTGAACCACATACAAAGACATTGTTTGTAAATTAATGTTAATACTGAACAAAATAATAAGTGATCAAAATAGAGCTAAAACCTAGATTACAGCGTACTTTAGAATAGGAAAAACAAACAGTAAGATAAATAGTTCAATCAAATAAAGTAAAAAGTGGACCCAACTGAAGACAAGACAGTGAGTCACTGGCTAGACAATAAAGAATTATCTTAGTATTCTAAAATGCAATTACAGAATGGTAAAGAGTTTGTAGATGGAAATAGCTCATGTTTTATTATGAATGCATCAAGAGCCAGTCTGTCTCCCCATAGACTGTGAAAACCGTTGTCACCAGAACCAAATGGTTGTGTCAGCAGAAGAAATTGTGTAACATGTGGACACAGGACACCAACAGACAGGTTTCTGCTGGAATGTGGACCAAAATAAGAAAAGCGTATGGACGTGAACAGGCAGGCAGGGTCTCCCCCCCCCTCTCGCTCTCTGTCTCCCCCTCCCTCTCTCTCTCTCTCTCTCCTCTGATAAAAAGGGCTGATGGCGACTCACTAGACACACGACTCACACCAGAAGGAACCTGGAGAGACACGCCACACACACCGGCTGAGCGAAGGAACCTGGAGATGAGCGCTACTTGCTTGAGCGCTGAACCTCCACCGACAGAGAGAGGATCACCAACCGGAGCTTGAGAGCCGAGCCGGAGACTCAGAGCCACTGACACCCAATGACAGAAGATCGCTTCGCAGCAGGAGATCCTGCCACGGAGAGAGATGAAATCAAGCGCTCCTTGCTTGAGCGCTGAGACTGACGGAGACCCAAGGTTGCCTTGGCAACCATCACAAAGAGAAGCCGCGTGTTGGCCATGGACAACCTGAGACAGCGAACAGCACCGAGAGACGACAACAGCCAAATGAAAGAGACAATTAGATTGAACCAAAGAGACGATGTACTGTTTTAATTCCTAAAGCTGTTTTATTAATAAACACCGCCGCCCGTTGATTTTGACCATATCGTCAGTCTCCTCTTACTTGAAACCGAACATCTGAAAATACCTAAAACCATGCAGAGGAAAGGGTGAAATAGAACACTATACGATCAATGAACTTAGATAGAGATACATGAATGAAGAAAAGACACTTCAGTAGCTAATAATCTTTAAATTAGAATTATGTTGAATAAAAGCTGTAGCTAATAATCTTTGTATGAAAACTAGAACTATATTGAATAGACGCGTAACTAATAATACTCTCTTGTGTAGAACTATATTGAAGAGAAGCTGTAGCTCTGTAATAATAATCTAAACTAGAACTTTTTTATAATTTTTTTTTAGCCTTTATTTAAACAGGTAAAATCACATTGAGACAGAGGTCTCATTTACAAGTGTGACCTGTTCAGACAGCAGCTCATACAACAGTTACACATGTAAACAGCAACAGTACACTCATCAGTCAATACATAATACATGATCTGAAATGAAAAAAATATATATATATCTAACCCTAACTAACCTTACTGTCATGCACTTGTCCTAATATATTAACCTACACTGTAGCACTCAACACTTTGATGAACATTGTTACTCAGCTGATAGAGTTGTGCCCTTCCTGATGACATGTCGTACAGAACTTGTAAGTCGCTTTGGATAAAAGCGTCAGCTAAATGACTAAATGTAAATGTGAATGTAAATGAGATAGTCACAGGGCATCAACTGTAGTGGCCGACTGTCATTCCTCTGTGTGCTGACAGTCGTCCACGATGCACCCGCTATTGCCTTTTTACACTGTACCAAAGTTGATGTTAAATGAGTTGAATGTCCACAGTTGCTCCTCTTACGGTGTACAGGGTTTATTGTTGTCCAAATGAAAGTGATAGTGAATTAAAGGTTACACAGAACAGTCGTCAGTTGCTCCGTGGTCGGTTCCAACAGTATAACAGTTCCAACAGTGAGACAGCGTTTGAAGGTAAGTCCTCCGCAGGTGCATAAGATTCCGTTGATCACCTTGGCCATTTATAGGAGTGGGCTGCAATGGGTGGTGAGCCCTCTAGTGGCCAAACAGTCTAAAGGTTCTAACAATAAGACAGTCTAAAGCAGGGGTCGACAATTAGGTTTGCCCACGGGCCAAATTTTCCCCAAGCCATTGTGTGGCGGGCCAATGATAAGTGAACATTTTTTAACTGTAAAAAAAAACGACATATACATGTTTGCACTGTCTTTTTTCTATTATAAAGTGCCTCTCACACAGTGCATTACACATGAATAGATCAGTCATTTGATTTTAATGCAGGTGCTCGCATTATAAATCGAGATCAGTAGGGTGCATTTGATTTTAAGCACCATGGCGGGTGTATTATACATCGAATGTATTATTATTATTAAAACACAACACTCACCGGCATAATGCAGGCAGCCCTGCCCTGGACTTATTATTGTTTCTGCTTTGGTCCTCCAAAATCCATGCTAATAACATGTTAAATGTCCACTCGCGTTGAATGCTCACCCAACTTGAACACAGTTGCTTGCTCGTGTTGCCATGTCAACAAGCGAGTCACCGGTTGCTTATTGCGAGAGTTACCTGTTGCGATAAACCCGTATTTTAAGAATGACTCCTGTTTATTAAAATAAGCTTTATAGGTCGTAGGCTCCTCTTCTGGCTCATCATATTTCCCCGTTGCAAAGAAGTTATTCAAAGACGTTTGTTTTGTTTTTGCAAACGTTCGCTCGCCGGCATCCCAAACGCGGAAGTGAACGTGCAATTCCATTGGTTCTACCAGTCCACGTGACCATTTCTAGCATTTCAATTGGCTATAGTGACAGCCATAGATATGATGAATAGATAGATACAGCTTCACAAAGACACTCTGGCGTCACGACGAGTGAACATTTCCTGCGCGTAAAATAAACATCATATTCTCAAAATAACCTGACGGGCCAGAAATTATTGCTGGCGGGCCCATTTCGGCCCGCGGGCCGCCTATTGCCGATCCCTGGTCTAAAGGTTCTAATATAAGACAGTCTAAAGGTTCTAATATAAGACCGTCTAAAGGTTCTAATGTATATATATAATATAATATATATATAAATAATAATATAATAATATATAAATCCACCAAGTCGGTTTCTGCCTCTACACACCGGCCCCTTAATTGTGCACCAAAACACAATTATAAAATTATATATATATATCAAAGAGGCAAAGAAGCCGACATAACTTACAGTCAATGCCAATGTCCTCAATAATAAACAACATGAAATCACAATTCTAAACATAAAGAAACTTGACTGGGTCCTGTGGTTTTCACCTGTTGTCCCTGAGCATGGGAAGAACAAATCAGTTAGTGAGTCAAGTAACAGATAAGGCAACTCAATAATATTCAATTTTTTTTTTATATATAACAAACAGAGCCATAAAGCTCCGACAGGCATATAGCCAATGTCTATTCAAAGTTCAATGTTGTGACTCTCCGCCAGGGTTAATCAGGACTGTCTGCGGTAGGTCGGTCAGGAAGTCTCAGCCGGCTTTCCCAGGTTTCCCTGCTCCGTCTTCTCTTGTAATTCTTTCTCCTGGAAACTGGCATGACATTTACATTTACATTTAGTCATTTAGCTGACGCTTTTATCCAAAGCGACTTACAAGTTCTGTGCGACAAGACAGCAAGAAGGGTATAACTCTATCAGCTGAGTAACAATGTTCATCAAAGTGTTGCGTGTTACAGTGTAGGTTAGTTTATTAGGACAAGTGCATGACATTAAGGTTAGTCGGGGTTAGATTTTTTTTTTTTTTATATCATTTCAGATAATGGTTGAAGAAGTGAGTCTTTAGTCGACGGCGAAAGATTGGACGGGATTCGGCTGTCCTAACTGGGATGGGTAGTTCATTCCACCATTGTGGGGCAAGGACTGAGAATAGGCGGCTTCTCTTTGAGGACCCTCCGGGAGCTTGGATAGGAGTAGATCTGAGGCGGCCAGAAGATGCAGAGCGTAGGGGTCTTGAGGGTGTGTAGTTAGAGACCATTGACCGGAGGTAGGCGGGAGCGGTTCCCTTTGCCGCACGGTATGCTAGGTCGAGGGCCTTGAAGCGGATACGTGCAGCAATGGGGAGCCAGTGCAGGTCCCTAAGAAGTGGGGTGACATGGGCCGACTTCGGTAGGTTTGAGATCAGGCGGGCCGCTGCGTTTTGAATGAGTTGAAGAGGCTTGGTGGCAGTGGCCGGGAGGCCAGCTAGCAGTGCGTTGCAGTAGTCGAGGCGGGAGATGACTGTTGATTGGACGAGGAGTTGGGTGGCTTCTTTTGTCAGGAAGGGGCGTATCCTTCTGACGTTGCTCAGGAGGAATCTGCAGGTTCTGGTTGTCGCTGCGATGTGAGCAGAGAAGTTCAGCTGGTCGTCGAGGACAACACCAAGGTTCTTGGCGGTCGGCGACGCGGTCACAGCTGCATTCTCGACTGTGATGGAGAGGTCGGTCAGGGGGGAGGATTTGGCCGGCAGGTGGAGCAATTCTGTTTTGCTTAGGTTCAGTTTGAGGTGGTTGGTCGTCATCCAGGCGGAGATGTCGGACAGACAGGCCGAGATCCGCTCAGAGACGTGGATATCTGAGGGAGGGAAGGAGAGGAAGAGTTGAGTATCATCGGCATAACAATGATATGAGAAGCCATGAGACGTGATAATGTTACCCAGTGATTTAGTGTAGAGGGAGAAGAGAAGGGGTCCTAGGACCGAGCCCTGGGGGACACCCGTCCGGAGGGGGCGGGTGGCCGACAGAGTCCCTCTCCATGACACTTGGTAGGAGCGGTCATTGAGGTATGATGTCAGCCATGTCAGCGCAGATCCAGCCACTCCCATTCCTGCGAGGGCCGCGAGGAGGATCTGATGGTTGACTGTGTCGAAGGCTGCAGATAGATCTAGGAGAATCAGGACAGAGGAGAGGCCTTTCGCTTTTGCTAAGTGAAGTGCCTCTGTGACCGCAATGAGGGCCGTTTCTGTGGAGTGGCCAGTCCGGAAGCCAGACTGATTGGGGTCTAGGAGGTCATTCTGTAAGAGATAAGCAGTAAGTTGGTTGGATACAGCACGTTCAAGTGTTTTAGAAACGAAGGAGAGAAGAGAGACAGGACGATAGTTGGCTATGACGGTGGGGTTCAGGGTTGGTTTTTTTATGAGGGGCGTGACTCTGGCTTGTTTTAGGGAGGTGGGGACCACCCCCGAGTTGAGTGAGGAGTTGATGGTTGCAGTTAGGAATGGGAGGATGTCCGGTGCTATGGTCTGGAGGAGTGGGGAGGGTAGCTGGTCCAGCTGGCATGTAGTCGGACGGTTCGACGTTACCAGTGTCAGGGTCTCGGCTTCTGTAATGGGAGAGAAAGATGACAGAGTGAAGGATGAGGTTCTCGATTCAGCGTTTGGAATGGGTGGGGGTTGGGAGAAGGAGCTGCGGATGTTCTCCACTTTTTCCTCAAAGAAGATCGCAAAGTCTTCGGCAGAAAAAGATGAGGGAGGAGGAGGTGGGGGGGGAGTGAGGAGGGAGGACATGGTAGCATGCAGTTTGCGAAGATTCTTGGCAGAGGCCTCGATCCTATGGTGAAAGAAAGAAGCTTTGGCATTAGTAATGGTTTTGGAGAATGTTAACAAGAGGTTGTGATATGTGTCGATGTCAGCAGTGAGGCGTGACTTTCTATACTTCCTCTCAGCCGCTCTCAGGACCTGTCTTTGTTCTCTCACTGCATCCGTCAGCCATGGACTGGGTGGGGAACGGCGGGCAGGTTTCTCAACGAGGGGACAGAGCTTGTCGAAGGAGGTTGCAAGGGCTGAGAGGAGGGTGGAGGTTGCCATCTCTGTGGGGAGAGCAGAGAAGGTGTCACTCAAAGGTAGAGCGGATATTATGTCAGAGGAGAGGGTGGAGGGGGATAGGGAGGGCAGGTTGCGTCTGAGTGAGACGGTTTGAGTTGGGGTGAAGACTTTTCGGTTAAGCATGAGAGTTAGTGAGAAGGATATGAAGGAATGGTCAGATACATGTAGGGGAGTTACCGTGGTGTTAATGATGCTGGAGTTACGGGAAAATATGAGATCCAAGGAGTTGCCTGCTTTGTGGGTGGGAGGCATGGCAGTGGGAGTCAGGTCAAATTGTTGTAGGAGGGAGACCACTGGGACCGACTGAGATGAGTCAGGCAGGTTGAAGTCGCCCAATAGAAGGAGCGGGGTACCATCTTCCGGTAAGGAGCTTAGAAGCATGTCCAGCTCATCTGTGAAGTGATCAAGGGGACCTGGAGGGCGATAGAGTGTAACAATGGTGAGATTGAAAGGATTAGAGACAGATACTGCATGATATTCGAGGGAGGAGAGTGACAGTTCTGGGAGTTGCGTTAGGTTTGTAGCCCATGAAGGAGATGTCATGAGGCCAGTGCCTCCACCCCGTCTGGAGGGTCGAGGTGTGTGAGTGAAGTTATAGTTTGTAGATAATGCTGCAGGTGTTGACGAGTTATTGGGGGTTATCCAGGTCTCAGTTAGAGCCAGGAGCTGCAGATTTAGACTATGGGCGTAGGCAGTAATGAAGTCAGCTTTCTTGACTGCTGATTGACAATTCCATAAGCCTCCCTGTACTGTGACAGGTGTATTAGTGGCTGTAGGAGGGTAGGAGAGATTAGCCGGGTTGCTAGCAAACTGGCGTGGATGGGTTGATTCTGTTCTTGAGGAGCAGATTGTGGATATAGGTATGAGGCACATTGTGGTGTCAAGAGTGGTAGGAGGAGGTTGAAGGGGGTAGGGAGGAAGCGAGATAGTAGGGAAATAGCAGAGTGGGAGGGAAATGTGGGATTATGGTGTACTTAGCACTGGGTGGATCGGTGGATCCCTCAGCGAAGAACTCCAGGAAAACTCCTCCTCTTTGTCCCTCTTCGTTTCTCGACGCTTCGCTGACGCTAAGCCAGCAAGTCTTTAAATCACTATCACTAATTACTGATGAGTGACACCTGCAGCAAAAGGCCACACCTCCAGTTTCTGTCAGCTGGGTGAAACTAATTACAAACAATTTCCACAACACAATTTAGTCACACACTTCAAAATGATGTACACAGTATTATTCAGTTAAAAGATCCTACCCTCTCTGCTGTTGTCCTCAGAATGAATCCAACAGAGAAAAAGCTGGTATTTAAGCAGAAAAACTGTCACAAGTGCCCACTTAACTACATGCACAAAGGCCACACCTCCAGTTTCTGTCAGCTGGGTGAAACTAATTACAAACAATTTCCACAACACAATTTAGTCACACACTTCAAAATGATGTACACAGTATTATTCAGTTAAAAGATCCTACCCTCTCT
This sequence comes from Notolepis coatsorum, assembly GCF_963971535.1. Taxonomy (NCBI): domain Eukaryota; kingdom Metazoa; phylum Chordata; class Actinopteri; order Aulopiformes; family Paralepididae; genus Notolepis; species Notolepis coatsorum. The sequence goes on from NC_140165.1 coordinate 188,395,221, forward strand.
GCTGTTGTCCTCATGATTGCAAGTGCTTGGTCATCACCGGCCCCGGTAACACCATGGGCTTCCAGAGAAACCATTCCACTGCCGGTTGACATACCCGTTTCAACCGTCTTTTGTCCTTCATCCTCTTCATCTTCATCAGATATCAGAACACTTTTATCATGGTGTTCATCTGAACACGCCTCCTTTTCTTCTGATACTTTTACCTTGGTTCTGCTCTTTCCCGTTGGCTTGGCATTTCCTCCAACACTCTTGACCTCAGCAGGTCCTTGCAGAGTAGAGCTACGTTTTGGGAGATGCACTTCTATGCTTGTTTGATGTAGATCAGTGTGAGACTGAGGGGCTTGGATATGAGAGGTTGTTGGCAGCACATGCCGGCTTCGACCAGCAGGGGTAGCACATCTTGCTTTAGCAGTATGGCTTGGCCACTGGTCCACCTCTTCTACCTCTTCTTCCTCTTCTTTATCACTGTCCTCCTCCTCGTCTTCATCACTGTCCTCCTCTCCTTCATCACTCTGGCTATGCAGTTTGTTTTCGTCATCGGCGTCCTCTTCTTCATCATCGACGTCGACGCCGTCCTCTTCTTCATCATCGACGTCATCATCGACGCCGTCCTCCTCACCACCATCATCATCATCGTCATCGACGCCGTCCTCCTCACCACCATCATCGACGTCATCGACGGCGTCCTCCTCACCACCATCATCATCGACGTCATCGACGCCGTCCTCCTCACCACCATCATCATCGACGCCGTCCTCCTCACCACCATCATCATCGACGTCATCCTCTTCCTCACCATTGTCATCTGGTTCATTCTGATGAAGTGTCTGAGGAACAATCCACTCCTTGGAGGGAATATGAGGCGCGATCGAATAGTCATCCTCATCTTCATCCTCGCTGCCCTCTTCTTCATCGCTGTCCTCATCTCCTTCATCACTGTCTGACACAGCGACTTCCTCTGTCACTGATTCTTCTTCTGTGGAAACAGACTTTAAACAATCATTTTCATTGAAATTGCTTCGAACAGTGTCAACTGCTTCAGCTGAGAATGCATCTGTGTTGTCCTCTGCAGACTTTAATAGGGCATAACTGGTATGTGCAAGTTGGTAATGTCCATCACTTTTCACAGCAGAGTTCGACATAATTTCCACAAATCTTTTGTCTTCAACAGACATCTTCTTCTTTTCCTCACAACTTGATAGTGCCTTTAATGTAGCATCTGCAGCGTCAATGACAGTTTTCATCTCAAGCTCCTCTTGTAAGATGATTAATGCTGCTTGTCTGTTTTCCAATTCATGATTTATTGCTGCTTGTTTGGCTTCCAATTCGTGATTTATTGCTGCTTGTCTGGCTTCCATGGCTGCTTGTTTGGCTTCCAATTCGTGCTTCAAATCCCTTTGTTGTTTTTCAAGGTCATTTTTTGTCTTTAAATTGGCAAGACGTGCCATCATGGCAGCTTTTTCAGCTTGAGTCCTTTTAAACATAGATGAAGTTGTTGAGCTCACACTACTTCTATGACTGCTTGGCTGGCGAGGCACGTACTTTCCCAACTTGGCTTCAGACATTGTTATTTATTCTTTTTACTTTTTACAAATATCGTTTGTAGTTTTAAACGTTACAATCACATGGCGACGTGGTGTGACGTCAGAGCCTTCAAAGTGGGTTTATGTGCCAACGTTATCCCGTTTCCACACGTCCATACAATATTAATTGTGATGGTTCCACATTTAATTCTCCGTTGCACTGTCCGCTGTATTATATATCGGAATTAAATCATAGTTCATTGCGTCATCTAGTGTCCAGTTTCCACACGTCCAGACAATATTAATTGTGATGGTTCCACAGTTTCCACTTTCTAATACGGCGCATAGTCTGTTCTATAATCCACAGCATCACAATTTAATTAGTCCGACGCTAGAATTCTCCACAGCGTTCGCAAGGAAGCAATGTCCCGAGTCAGTTCCATTCGTAAATACAGCAGCGTCCACCAAACAATTTCAGCATAGCGTTCAAACTATTTATCTTCACGGAAGGCTTTTGCTCTTCACGCTACTATCCATTTCCTTTATCCAGGTCTTCATCAACAGAGGTGTATTTCATAAATCTTCTTACCTCTGGTTTCCTTTTGTGAGGGAGGTTGTCCAACCTTATACTCACATGTCCTTCTATAGTGAGGGTAACTTCAAACTTTGTACTCACGTCCTTCTGTCGTGAGGACACTTTCAAACTTTCTTCTTTTCACTCACGTTCTTCTGTTGTGAGGGAACCTTCAAACTTTTGTACTCACGTCCTTCTTTCAGGAGGAGACCTTGAGCAAGACACTTAACCCCTAATTGCTCCCGATGAGCAGGTTGGCACCTTGCATGGTTGCCTCCGCCATCGGTGTGTGAATGGGTAAAATGTGAGTAACAAATTGTAAAGCGCTTTGGATAAAAGCAGCCATTTACCATTAGTTCCCCCAAACTTAGGTCTGTTATGATAAGCTAAGAAATCTGCTAAGAAGCATATTATTTATTATTATTTTATTTCATTGGGTTTTAGCCCTAGTTGCACTTTTGTTGCAAACTCAGTTATCCCATTAGTTCCCCCAAATTTAGGTCTGTTATGTTAAGCTAAGAAATCTGCTAAGAAGCATATATTATTTATTATTCTTTTATTTCATTGGGTTTTTAGCAATAGTTGCACTTTTGTTGCACTTTTTTGTGTTTATTTCATGTTTTGAAAGATTGCGTATTACTGCAATTTTTTTTTTTTACATAAATCATAGTGGTTCAAAATGTTGGGTCGCGACTTAATGACTAAGGAAAATGTTGGGTCCCGAGGCTAGACCAGTTGAGAACCACTGGTCTAAAGGTTCTAATATAAGACAGTCTAAAGGTTCTAATATAAGACCGTCTAAAGGTTCTAATGTATATATATAATATAATATATATATAAATAATAATATAATAATATATAAATCCACCAAGTCGGTTTCTGCCTCTACATCAACAATGTCATTCTCTGAGACAGTCGCAGGGCATCAACAATGTTATTCTGCTCGCTGAGACAGTCACAGGGCATCAACAATGTCATTCTCTCCAGCAATGACTGACAGATGTGTGTGCTTTTAATGCTCAATAATACTTGACCTATGACTCAATGTGAATGGAATTACCAAGGACCTTGTAGAAACTGAGAGTTGTCTTTGTTGCTGTTGTTGTCGTTGTTGTAGTTTTTTAATGAAATATTCTTGAAAGTGGGGGGCTGGGTAGTGTCGTATTCGATTAAATAGAATAATCTTCAGGACGAGGAGATAACATTTATATGTTTATTCAAAGGTAAGCATCGTTCAGCATGAGTGTAACTCCATTCACGGCTGGCAGCCAACTGCCTGTGAGGACCCCTGGTCAGGTATACATAAGCAAGGTGCGCCTGGCGCGCCTGTCGTAAATGATATATTCACAGCATGAATAATATAGTAAAGATATATTCAAAGCATGAATATTACATCCTCCTTCTTTTAGAGAAAGCTTAATAAGCTATGAACAAAATTGAAATTAGGAATGGTTGTGCAATACTCTGTAAGAGTTTCTTTGTAAACAATAACAAGTGCGTTACCTGTGTCAGGACCAGGCAATGTAAACAGGTAGGATTAATATGTTAAACATAAAGATTCATGTATCAAGGTATTACAGTTCGTATTGTGTGCCCTCTTATTCTGGATAGTCTGCTTTAATATTTGAATACTTCAGCTGTGAATAAGGTATGTATTCATGGCTTATTTGGTCGTGTCTCAACACTCTTACCATATGCAGTTCTTATTTGTAGAAGTAGCTTGCTAACAAAATGGGAATATATCGACAATTAAGCAAGGTAAGTAGGTCATAGATTCAGCACATATAGTAAGTCATCATTTCAGCATACATTAATATTTGTTACATTTCACCACCCCCTTTTTTTTTTTTTTTTTTTTTTCAATGGGGCAAATGGTGTTATAATAGGGCAGCGATCCGCCTGCACCCTGTACATTTATAGGTCTAAAATGTCCCGAGGCTTCACTGCTCGGCCGGATCTGGTGTAGTATGAAGCTGAGTTCTCTTCTGAGTCCTCTGGCAGTTCAGGGTCGTTGGTCTCCGGCGGTTGATCGACGCTCTCTGGACTCGGCATACCGTCGCTGTCCTGGAAGTGTTCCTCTTTCGTGTCCCTCAGGTGCCTGCGGTTGCGGCGGTATTCGCGTCCATCTTGGGTGCGAACGTGGTATGACCGCGCAGTGTCAGCTGGTTGTATGACTACTGCTGGCCTCCAGCGTCCAAGTTCTTGTAGCCTGACAGATTCACCACAATGTAGTGGGGGCAGCGGTCTAGCTGACCTGTCATAGTATTTCTTCTGGTGCTGTTGTCTTTGCACTCGTTTGTTATGTCCATCTTTTTGGCTTACTACCCCTGGCCGCAGCTGTTGGTTGGTGCTCGGGAGGGTTGAGCGTAGCCTGCGGCTCATCAACAGTTGTGCCGGTGATTTGAAGTTGTCGACTGGGGTATTACGATACTCCAGGAGGCTTAGGTACGGGTCTCTTCCGTCTGCCTTAGCCTTGTCCATGAGTGATTTTGCCGTCTTCACGGTTCTCTCCGCTAGTCCGTTGCTTTGCGGATAGTGTGGGCTTGACGTGACGTGTGTGAACTCCCACGACTTGGCGAATGCCTCGAACTCTTTAGACTTGTATTGTGGTCCGTTGTCCGAGACTATGGTCTCTGGGATGCCATGCCTGGCACAGGCTGCCTTTAGCTTGTGGATAACAGCTGCCGATGTGGTGCTGTGAAGTCTGTCTAGTTCGAAGAATCTGCTGTAGTAGTCGACGGTCACAACATAGTCCTGGTTGTTCCAGTTAAAGAGATCTGTCCCTACAACCTGCCAGGGGCGGTCTGGGATACGATGAGGCATCATGGGCTCCTTGGTGTTTGATGGGCGGCGCTCTTGGCATATTGAGCACTTCTCCACGACTTGCTCTATATGTCTACCCATTCCAGGCCAGAACATGATGTCTCGTGCTCTCAGTTTGCATTTTTCCATTCCCATGTGGCCTGCATGGATCTTGATCAGCATATCTCCTCTGAGGCTGGTAGGGATGACTATTTTCTCCCCCTTGAAAATTATTCCATTCGTCTTGGATAGTTAATCTCTGTGATTCCAGTATTCGGTAATGTTCTGGGGGCATTGTTTTCTTTCCTCAGGCCATCCCTCCAGGATAGCCTGGCTGAGCAGCTTTAGCTGTGTGTCATTGTCTGTCGTTTCTCTGATCTCCTGTAGCCTGTCGTCGTGTACAGGTAAGCTGTTGTACACCATGTGTACCTGAAGGTCCATCCCTTCACTGAGACCGTCGTCGTGAGAGGTGAGTGATTTCCTGGACAGTGTGTCGGCTACTGGGATGTCTTTCCCAGGGCGGTGCACGATCGTGAAGTTATACTTGTGTAGTTGCAGTATCATCCTCTGTAACCGCGGTGGGGCTGCGGCGATCGGCTTCTTCATGATCGACTCCAGGGGCTTGTGGTCAGATTGCACCATAACATGGCGACCGTAGGCATATTGGTGGAAACGTTTGAATCCATAAAGGACTGCGTACATCTCCTTTTCGATTTGTGCGTAGTTGACCTCGCTGTCCGTGAGTGATCTGGATGCGTAGCTAATGGGCCTTCCTTCCTGCATCAGCACAGCACCCAGACCATACTTTGATGCGTCCACTTGTAAGCTGAGCTCCTTATCTGGGTCAAAGTAGATGAGGACTGGCCCAGGTTCACTGGTAAGTATGTCTTTCATCTTTTGGAATGCAGCGTCGTGCTGCGCGTCCCACAGGAATTCATTCGATTGTTTAAGCAGCTGTCTCATGGGTGCGTTGATCTCGGAGAGGCTCGGGGCGAATTTCGCCAGATAGTTGACCATACCTAGCACGGTTTCCAGTTCTGCACGGCTCTTTGGCGCCTCCATCTCCTTGATGGCAGCTATCTTGCCTGGGTCAGGCTTCATGCCGTCAGCTGAAAGGATGTGCCCAAAGTAGCTCACTTCGGTGGCTCCGATGGTGCACTTGTCTGCGTTGAGCCGAACGCCTCTCTCCCGTGATCTCACCATCATTGCATGTAGGTTCTTATTGTGTTCCTCTCTGGTCGCGCCATATACAAGGATGTCGTCTACTATAGCTGCTACTCCGTTCAGTCCCTCGTATGTCTCGTAGATTTTTCGTTGGAACTCGTCTTGGGCAGAAGCGAGCCCAAATGGTAATCGTAGGAATCTGTACCGTCCAAACGGTGTGTTGAACGTCGTCAGCTTCGATGATTCTGTGGAGAGCTTGATGGACCAGTATCCCGACCTTGCATCCAGTACGCTGAAATAGCGTGCGCCTGTTAGTCTGGGTGTGATGTCCTCTAGTGTCGGCAGAGGGTAGTGCGGGCGCTTGATAGCCTTGTTTAGCTCCTTAGGATCCAAACATAGTCTGAGCTTGCCTGTGCGTGGTTTCTCAACAATGACCAGTGCACTGACCCACTCCGTTGGTTCGATGATTCTAGCGATGATCTGTGTGTCTTCCATACTCTGTAGCTCCTTCTTTAGTCGGCCACGCAGGGCGATCGGTGTCCTTCTCAGTGGGCAGACTACTGGCTTGGCGTCTGGGTCTATATGGATGTGACACTCTCCTGGGAATAGTCCTATCCCTTTAAACACGTCGTGGTATTCTTCTGTAACGGTTGTCATCTGGTCAGAGATTGAAGAGACGGAACTGCTTTCGACTGTTTATTGCCTATAAAAAGACATGAAATAGAAACAGCTGTAGTGTTTTCTTGGTCACTGTACATCTGGTAGACCTCAAGCAGACCAGTACAACACTGCTCTTTTATAATGTCTCAATGACACAGTATTTATAAAAGTACATGTATTTTACATTCTCATAACAATTAAAATAACAAACCCACTACCCAACACACAGTATAATACCATTAAGTCTATTAACCAAATTGGTAAACTTGCACGACCTGCTGGACATAGCAGGAAGTGCATCAGTATATCCCCAACATATAATGACGTCGAATATAACATGTTTGCATTACGTATGAAGCCACATACCTATAAAAAGACATGAAATAGAAACAGCTGTAGTGTTTTCTTGGTCACTGTACATCTGGTAGACCTGCATGTGTAACATAAAACGGTACATTAGACTTCCTTCTCAAGATTATTGTACAAAGAAAGTATTCGCGCCATAACACGTTCCTCCAGTTACAACATTTGCAAACGCAACACACATACAGAACCAATACCAGCGGTCAAACCAACACAGCTATCATTACGTTATGTAATACAGTGAGCATTATGCACTAGGGTACATAGGAGACACGCCTCCAGTTTTTCAAAAGTTTTTGACACGCCTCAGCTTCTGAGCTGAAGGCGTGTTTTTGCGGACCTCCCAAACTTTCAAACTTTTTAGATGAAGGAATGGGTACAATAGGAGACACGCCTCCAGTTTTTCAAACGTTTTTGACACGCCTCAGCTTCTGAGCTGAAGGCGTGTTTTTGCGGACCTCCCAAACTTTCAAACTTTTTAGATGAAGGAATGGGTACAATAGGAGACACGCCTCCAGTTTTTCAAAAGTTTTTGACACGCCTCAGCTTCTGAGCTGAAGGCGTGTTTTTGCGGACCTCCCAAACTTTCAAACTTTAGACTGTTTTCTTTATACGTTTTTCTTTTTCTTTCTTTCTACCACAAGACGTGGCCACTGATGGGTCCATGGGACTTGGATAAGTCCTGTGGACCCAACTCTGGCCACTGACCACATGAGCGAACGGGTACATACGCACACAATACACGGCCACTGATGGATCCATGGGACTTGGTAAAGCACTATGGACCCAACTATGACCACTGATAAAAACGTAACTACACTAGCATTATAAGACCTAAACATTGCTACCTACCATACAAGTGCATTGGTTTAGTGCACTTCCGGTTGCCACTGAGCGGAAATGTTTGTGCGGACCTGTTCTCCCAAACTGGTAAGCAAATGACTGTTTTTACGTTATTTTCATTTTTACGTTACTATTATTATTATTATTATTATTTTTTTTAAACATTGATCTTAACTGATCACTATGACTTTATTGCTTTTATCGTTATATATGCCTATAATTGTGTACAGCACTTTGAGCTACATGACATGTATGAAAGGTGCTTTATAAATACTTACTTACTTACTTACTTACTTACTTACTAGGTTACTGCAGTTTAATGTTTAGACAAATTCTAACCAGAGAAATTAGTGAATTAGCAGAGCTACACTTCAATGAGGAACCTACCTCAAGCAGACCGGTACAACACTGCTGGATAGATACGGTGTCCCCACAGGGACATGCAGCGCGATATACAATGACCTCAACACGTCACCAGGTGGCTCCCAAAACAATATGGTATGATGTTTCTCAATTTAGATAAAATTCACATGCAAACAAATATCATTTCTAACTCCGTTACACCCACCCCCACTGAATTTTGGCGACATTGAGCACCAACCACGTACTACCTACTAAAGGCACAGTACAACACAATCACACACACACTGGGTCTTCAAAATAACAAAACCAACTCAAAGTATCCCATAAGGATGAAGTGGTATGAGAACAACGCTCTCAATCCAGCTACTGGCGGTAGGGTGCCTTGTACACCCCACAAGACCCTCATACACTGTGTAGTATAAGCCCATGAAAATAAATCATCCGAACATAAAAAAAAATTTATGTAAGATAAATTACTCTGGACTGTCAAAACCTAGAACAAGGACCCTGTGTTGCGAACAACATCCTGCCTTGACATGGTCTGTATTAACCTGCTAACTGGTTTGATAAGGCGGCCAAATCTAGACCGAGCCTGATCAGTGTGCACGGGTGGACTCTGTATGTCACTGCACTGCACATTTCTCGCCCTATCAGTCCGTGTCACAGTGTCAAGTGAAGGATCCGCCTGCACTCTGTGTACAGAACTGTCAGCATCAACAGTGACGTTCACTGGTCCATAGTCACAGCTCACAGACCGAACCTCCATCTGGCCCTCAGGTCCCTCTGAGATGTCTCGAGACACAGAGGCTGCACTGCTTATGTCTGTAATGTCGGCCTGCGAAAGACTAGGAACGGACAATTGCGTAATCCAGTCTCGGGTCCTTCCTTCAGAGTCCACAGATGCTGGGCCAGTCAAGAGATCCCCACTCCCTTCCTCAGAGATGTTCTCTGTGTTCTCCCCCACACCGTCGACACTTGGAATGGACGATTGGGTCTCAGGCATGGATGAGGCAAGGTCGGACACTTCACTCATGTCATCCACAGGGATAAAATTGACAAGCATCAGCAGGTTCCTATGGACCACCTTCTCACGTCCAGCAACTGTGTCACAGATCCTGTACGTATGTGTCTCAGCATTCATGCCCACCACAGTGTAGATGGTTGATTCCCATCGATCAGCGACTTTCCTCTTCCCCCTTTCCCTCCTGTTCGCCAAGAGCACCCTGTCGCCGACCTCAATGTCAGACCCCTTCACTTTCCTGTTGTAGAGCCGAGCATGCCTGTTCTGCTCCTTCGTGGCATGTTCCTGGGCAATGGCCATGGCCTCCCTCAGATCTTTAGTGAGAGATTCTACATACTTGTCATAACTCGTCACACATGAGTCATTCAAGACGGTTCGGAAGAGGACATCTACAGGTAGACGGGGAATGCGGCCAAACATGAGATAAAAGGGGGCGTATCCCGTCGTCTCATGGACCGTACAGTTGTACATGAATGTCAACGTCTGCAAACGCCGTGGCCAGTCAGCCTTTGCTTCAGGTGTCAATGCACGGATCATCCCACCCAGGGTCCTGTTGAATCGTTCCACACTACCATTTCCCATTGGATGGTAGGGTGTTGTGTGCGACTTCCTGACACCTGAAACTCTGAGAAGCTCACTGATTAGCTGACTCTCAAAGTTGGCCCCTTGGTCGCTGTGGATCCGCTCTGGGAACCCGAAGACACAGAAATATCTGTCCCAGAGGACTCTCGCCACTTGCTTGGCTGACTGGTTTCTACAGGAAAACGCCTGAGCCATCCTCGTAAAGTGATCGGTCACCACCAAGACATCGACTGACTTGTTTCTGGAATCTTCAGCCGACCAAAAGTCGATGCAGACAAGCTGCAGCGGTCTGGTTGATGTTATACTCTCTAAGGGAGCTCTCCCCTCAGGTTCGACTGTCTTGCTGACGATGCATCGCTGACAGTGGCGCACATGGTCTCTCACATCCCTGTCAAGGTTTAGCCAGAAGAACCTTTGTCTGGTTAAACTGAGACTCCTGAACTGGCCCTGATGTCCTGCATCATCATGAACACCCTTCAGAACCTCAACCTTGAGTGAATCAGGCACGACATACTGAGACCGCCTTGCCTTGGTGATCTGGTCTCTTGAAACTCTGTACAGCACACCATTGCTCACAGCGAGCTTCTCCCAGTGCTTCAAGTATCTCATGACTGTGACAGACTCTTTCACTCTTTCTCTCCTGGAAGGTCTCCGACATCTCTCCACGTAATACAAGACACGGGAAACTGTTCTGTCTTCCAACTGCCTATCACGGAGGTCCCTCTCTGTGTGGGCAGGCAAAGAGTCTTGTCCAGGCGGAACCAACTGAGGCAAATACTGCAGCACTGCCACAGCACGAGCCCTTGAACCAGCCTCCCATTCCACATGTGATTGTACAACAGCAGACACATCTTCCATCTCAATGGATTGAGTATGCATGTGAATGGGACTGCATGAGGCCTGAGCATCGACACTCATCGGGGGGTGTTCCCTGTGACCACTGGAAACCCGAAAGGCATCTTGAACAGAGCCACTCGACATATCCCTGACTTGGGACAGGAGACTCAGGTAGGGCTCTTCCAGCAACCTATGACCAACACTGTCCTTAACAAACGGCACACGGCTCAGGGCATCAGCCACAACGTTCAGCCGGCCTGGCACATACTTGATGTCAAAGTCGTAGCTTGCCAATTTAGCTACCCAGCGCTGTTCACAACAGTCCAGCTTCGGCTTTGTCATTATGTGAGTCAGCGGGTTGTTGTCAGTCCAAATTGTAAACTTGTGGCCCTTCAGCCAGTGACTAAACTTGTCACAGACTGACCACTTCAAGGCCAGAAACTCCAAACGATGAGCTGGATAGTTCTTTTGAGACTGAGACAAGGACTTGCTGGCGAACGCAATAGGCCTGGCTCTGGTTTCGCCTTCCTGGACTTGTGACAGGACAGCACCAATACCATCCAGGGATGCATCCGTCGACAGCATGAAGGGGCGGCTGAAGTCAGGGTGAGCCAGGACCACCGTGTTAACAAGGGATGTCTTCAGCTTCTCAAAAGCCTGTTCCTGGTCTGAGGTCCAGTCAGAGGCTCTCAACTTCTTGTTCGACAGTCTGTACTTCCCCTCCTTCCCTTTTCTTCTCTCGCCCTTTAACAGAGAGAAGAGAGGCTTGGCGACGGCGGAGTATCTGGGAATGAAGTGCTGGTAATAGTTGATCATCCCCAAAAACGATCTTATCCGCTTCTGTGATGGGTTCACCCCATTGGGCTCCATGAGGTCAGCACTCGTCATTTTTGCAATGCTCTCAACCTTGCTGCGGTCTGTTGACACGCCCTTCTCGTCTATTATGTGACCGAGAAATTTCACAGACCTTCTAAGGAAGAAGCATTTCTTTGGGGCCAACTTCAGGTTATGACCACGCAGTCTGTCGAACACCATTTTAAGGCGCCCCAAGGCAGTCTCCTCATCTGGAGCAAACACCAACAAGTCATCCAAGTAGCACAGTAAACTCAAGTAGTTCTGGTCCCCGAAGATACTGGTCATCATGCGCATAAAGCTCCCGGGGCTATTGCAGAGGCCCTGCGGAAGGCGGTTGTACTCATACAAGCCCATGGGCGTGGTGAAGGCTGAGTACTTTCTGTCGTCCTCATGTAATGGCATGTTATAGAACCCGGAGGTCAAGTCCATTGTACTGAAGAAACAGTTGCCACCAAGCGCAGCCAGGCAATCCGCCTGGTGAGGGAGAGGATGAGCGTCCTTTAGGGTCCTCTTGTTCAGCCAACGGAAATCCGTACACACACGGAGATCGCCATTCTTTTTCCACACAAGTACCAGAGGAGACGCGTATTCACTGGTGGACTTTCGGATGATCTCCTTCTCCTCCATCTCACTCAGTACCCGGCGTAATATCTGATACTGGCCGGGGGGAACCCGCCTGAATGGGAGCCGGAATGGTCTGTGGTCAGAGAGGTGAATGCGGTGTACGAAGTCCTTCGCTTCTCCACAGTCAAGATGGTGGCGTGAGAAGATGTCCTCATACCGCACAATCAGGTCAGCCATCTCCTGTTTCCAGCTCTCTGATACATCACAAGACTGGACGTCGAGACTGCTCAACCCAACTGACTCAAGTTTGTCATCAGTGGAACGTACCTCGGCAGAGGCGGGCATCTCCACTTGAGTGCAACTGACCAGGGGGACCTTTGGAGGGTCAGCGACATCCATGTCCTCAAGCGCCATGCAGGAGAAGACGTCGGCCAGCTTTGCATTACGCCTCACCAACACGGGCCTGTCAGAAGTATTGATGAGCTTCAGTGGGACCCATCTGTCTCCCCACAATGGAGTAACAATCCTTGCTACCAAAACTCCCCTCGGGGCCGAACGAGCAGATGTGGGCTCTGTCATTACGGTGCTGCCCGGAGATACAACAGTGTCTTTAGGTAGTTTTCCCCATACGAGATATTCACGGCCAGGTTCAAGGCAAACAGCTGAATTGCACCTCACAGTGCCAACTTTGTCCGGCACGTCCTGACCTCTCCACGGACTCAGACCAGAGAGCATAGATAGGAACTGTTCAGATTCTTGATCTTTGGCAGTGCAGGGGTCGGATACAGCTTTCCAGTAGGAATCGCACAGCTTAGACTGACGAAGGACATGCTTAATAACATTAGTCCCCAGTATCAACTCATCATGCTGTCCCTGAACAACGAGCGTGGGGACCGACATCTTACAGCCATACACTTCCATCTCCACATCGAAGGCAGACTTTGGCGTGACACGACGTCCACCACATCCAACAAGGACCACGTTCACATTGATCTGGTTGTGCTCAGTTATCACTCCAGCCTCCCTCAGCTTCATCTCTGCTGCCTCGCTGATGCTACAAGCCATGGACCCGCTGTCCAGCATGCCACCCAGCGTTGTTGTACCACCCACACCCACAGGTGTATAAAAAAGACTGTCACTGCTGCTAATCCTGTGTATGTTCTGATACACAACAACTTCTGAGTCATCACTTGAATCCTTCACAGACGTATAAACCGTCTCAGCATCAGATATATAACTAGTTTGGGAGTTCACGATGGGACCTGTACTGCCTCCCTTCACATACAGGTCAGTTAGTTTCCCCCAAACTGAGGTTGGGAGGACTTATTGGCCTGACAGTCCCTCTTTGTATGCCCAGGGGCCAGACAGGCGAAACACAGCCTCTCATTCATGCAGTGTGAAATGGTGCTATGACTAGAGTCATCACAGACCCGACAAGCTTGCTCCCTGGGACGTCCCCCTCCAGGGGTACGCGGGAACCTCCCACCACGCATTGGCGTAGCGACATTGCGCTGCTGCATTTTCTCCATCATCCCCTGAAATATGTCCACCATACGGCTAAGAAGCCTCTCCTCCGACTGCTGGAGATTCTGACCGACAACTGCCGTAGAGGTGGGGCGTGGGACATGGCAGAACTCTCCTTGAACTGGGACAGAACCAGGAGAGGGGTAAGGAGTATGACACTCCTGGTGTTGGGCTTGAAGAGAGAGAGAGATAGGACTCTGGGTGTGGCACTGCTCAGGTACTGACAAACTGGCTGGTGATGAGCTAGACTGCTCATGGAGGACAGTGGTGGTGTGACTCTTTAACTGCACAGCCCCACTAACTCTGCTGCTAGCCCTCAACTCCCTTTGGTAATCATCAATCCTCATCTGCACATCTCGTGAGGTCCATTCATGGATTGGCTTACATTTCAGAGTGTAGGATAACTCTGGGTCAGGACAATGTTTCACAAACATGAGCGCCACCTCATCACTCATGTTCCCTGCTTGCTTGCCCTGTCTGTCCAGACCCTCAATAGCTAGGTCTGCTGCCTTGTTCAATCTAATCCAGTAATCGACTGGGTTTTCTCTGGGTTTGGGCAGGGTGGCATAGAAGTCTGAAAGAGGGAGACATGAGGATGCATCACTGAAGTACTGAAGGAGGATATTGTAAATCAGCCCAGGGTCTCTATTGGCATCAAGTGATGGATCACTACGTAGGCCGATCCTCACAACATCTCTAGCTTTACCCCTTAACCGACTCAGAATTTCCTCAGCCTGCTCAAGCATAGGTATCGCCTGTTTCCTGAGATGAGACTTAGTCATGTCAATCCACTCCTGAACTGAACACTTATCAGAACCGTCACCTCTGAATGTCTGGGGTTCTCTGTCTGGCCTAACCTGAACTGTCACATGTGGGGCTTCCTGCCTGGTAGCTTCCCTGTGCGTATCCTGACGTGAAGTATTCTGGAGATCGCCACTCATGTTTATTACACCAGATGACATCAACTTTGCGACTATAGACTCGCCAATCTGGGCACCTAACTGCCCTACCATGTCTGTGAGGTTGTTCATAGCATCAGCATCACTACTAGGTGTAGAAGTGTGAGGACCCTCCCCCATGACCTGCTCAACAGGGGCACAACCTGGGCTCTGACTCAACCCTGTACCCCTACCGCTGTCAGCCATGGACCGGGAATGCCCCACCCCCCCATCAAACTTCCTGGTGACATCGCTGCCTTCAGCATAGCCACTCAACGCCAAACCTCTTCCCATCGATAGGACTGGGCTGGCAAAAGTATCCACCCTATCGTCATCAACTCCCCCCTCAGACATTGCAAGTACTCGCGTTGTGTTAAACTACGGAATATCAAATGAAAAGAAAGAAAATAAAGAAAAATAAATAAAGAAAAAGAAAATTATAATCAAAATAATAATTATATATATATTTTTTCTTTCTTTTTAACAAAACAAAACAAAACTAATCGTCACTCTATGTATGGGAGTGAAAACACTTCGCTCTGACCAATATACTAGTTACAGATCTGACCACACACTGATCTTGTACACTGGACAGCCACACAGCATCCACGGCGATCGGCGTCGAGCCCCCCCAACCACCTCCAATGTACAGTCCCACCCCCACCTACCCAATCCAATGTACAGTTTCTACGCCTAATGTATATACTCTTTTCTTTCTGGACTCTTTTTGTATCACAAATACAGTACTGTAATTGCAAATCTGGTATGTCATAAATGTATAGATGTAGCAGTACTGTCTAGTAGGGGTGGACGGTATGGTCTAAAATTTATATCACGGTATAATTTGAAGCATAGACGGTAACGGTATATATCACGGTATCATCGTTTTTGATAAAAAAATTTTTTGTATTTTATATAATTTTTTTTTTTTTTTTTATAAAATATATATATTATATAATTAGACTTGTACTTGTATTATCTGCGAGACATCGCCACCACGCAACAAGCTCCACTGTCTGTGTGTACTCTAGTAGCCTCCAGCTACGGCCAGGTTTCCCCGGAGCTGCACCTGGACCTATACTCAGTAGCCTCGAGCAGAGCTACGGCCAGGATTCTCCGGCGCTGCACCTGGACCCTATTATATTGGAATAACGTTAGCAAGCCCTCAGCTCGAATACGCATCGAATCAGTGTTATAAGACATTGATATCAGGAGCTATCCGGCTAAGCCGGATATATAACGTTAATACAACGCCTCAGTGAATTATTTAGTTCAATGGGACATTTCGTTTTGAACGGTGAACTAACTCGCGTTAACGTGAGCTAACGGCTAACAGGTAGCACACACACGTCTCTCTCTACTAGACTTTGTGGAGCGTTTGTTGATGTCAGGAGCTATCGGTAGCTGGCCGACTAGATACCGTTCGGTTAGACAATGCCTCATCATGTATTAAACTAAAAGTGAATAGTTGACTGGGTCATTTTGTAACGGTAGCTAAGCTAACGTTAGCTCAGGGAGACGCCGCCGACAGCTGAGCTCCCGTGTCCCGTCCCACTAGACTACTAGATCCGTGTTTACATGCGTGCGGTAGGGGCTGGCACGCCCACTGCGCGAAGCCTCCTAAATAACTTTTTCCAGTTCGCACATATCTATTATCTATGACTAATTCTATCTATTTTTAGGGGCAAATGCGAGTGAAATAGTCGCGCTGTGGTTACATGACGTCATTGGTATTTTAGAGCTGCACTACCGGTTTAGACGGTATAGTCAAAATCCATACCGTAGAGCAAATTCATACCGTTTATACCGTATACCGTTTATACCGTCCACCCCTACTGTCTAGCTGTATGTCATGTATGTCATATATGTTACGATGAATTGGAAATGGGGGACCCTGGTGTAAACAAGACGAAAGTCTTTCTCTGGTCTGCATCCCCTTAACAATTGTATGTATTGAGCTGTACTGCACTGTACCCATTCTGCAATCTGTTAATAAAGTTTTCATTCATTCATTCATTCATTCATTCATTCATTCACCTCAACACGTCACCAGGTGGCTCCCAAAACAATATGGTATGATGTTTCTCAATTTAGATAAAATTCACATGCAAACAAATATCATTTCTAACTCCGTTACACTTCCAAGCTCTGAATATCAAATGAAAAGAAAGAAAATAAAGAAAAATAAATAAAGAAAAAGAAAATTATAATCAAAATAATAATTATATATATATTTTTTCTTTCTTTTTAACAAAACAAAACAAAACTAATCGTCACTCTATGTATGGGAGTGAAAACACTTCGCTCTGACCAATATACTAGTTACAGATCTGACCACACACTGATCTTGTACACTGGACAGCCACACAGCATCCACGGCGATCGGCGTCGAGCTGATCTTGAAGATCCAGAAGGTCACGGCACCAGTGTAACGGTTGTCATCTGGTCAGAGATTGAAGAGACGGAACTGCTTTCGACTGTTTATTGCCTATAAAAAGACATGAAATAGAAACAGCTGTAGTGTTTTCTTGGTCACTGTACATCTGGTAGACCTCAAGCAGACCAGTACAACACTGCTCTTTTATAATGTCTCAATGACACAGTATTTATAAAAGTACATGTATTTTACATTCTCATAACAATTAAAATAACAAACCCACTACCCAACACACAGTATAATACCATTAAGTCTATTAACCAAATTGGTAAACTTGCACGACCTGCTGGACATAGCAGGAAGTGCATCAGTATATCCCCAACATATAATGACGTCGAATATAACATGTTTGCATTACGTATGAAGCCACATACCTATAAAAAGACATGAAATAGAAACAGCTGTAGTGTTTTCTTGGTCACTGTACATCTGGTAGACCTGCATGTGTAACATAAAACGGTACATTAGACTTCCTTCTCAAGATTATTGTACAAAGAAAGTATTCGCGCCATAACACGTTCCTCCAGTTACAACATTTGCAAACGCAACACACATACAGAACCAATACCAGCGGTCAAACCAACACAGCTATCATTACGTTATGTAATACAGTGAGCATTATGCACTAGGTTACTGCAGTTTAATGTTTAGACAAATTCTAACCAGAGAAATTAGTGAATTAGCAGAGCTACACTTCAATGAGGAACCTACCTCAAGCAGACCGGTACAACACTGCTGGATAGATACGGTGTCCCCACAGGGACATGCAGCGCGATATACAATGACCTTTCCCCCCCCCCCCCCCCCACCCACCCAACCACCTCCAATGTACAGTCCCCTCCTACCCAACCCCCCCCCCCCCCCCCCACTCCTACCCAACCCCCCCCCCCCCCCCCCATGCAAACAAATATCATTTCTAACTCCGTTACACTTCCATGATGGACTGTTTATCTGTGTGTGCATTCACTGACAATACTAGTTTAATGAGGTCCATATTCAGGCATGCCTGTAAACCTAGAACTGGGGGTGCCTGAGTGTCTACTATGTAAAAGTCTAACAACATGCCACGCTCTTTGTATTTACACTTTAACGTGCATGTGCCCTTTACCACTAGCTTCTCTCCACCATATCCTGTCAGTCTGCGTGAGGTAGGCTGTATTTTGCGTTTATCTTGTAAACTGTGATACTCTCTCAAAGGAATTACATTTACTTGTGCACCTGTGTCTAACTTAAATTTAAGCTCTGTGCCCTGTTTTCCTACTTGTATGTCTGCGAACGCTTGTTCTGTTGCATCAAACCGTCTGTCTGTCACGGTGTCTACATACAGTTCGTCTGACTCTTCTCCTGACTCAGAGCGCATGCTAATCTCGTGTACTGACTTTTTCTGGAAGCTACCGGCCCTGCAGACTTTGGCAAAGTGGTTCCATTTTCCACACTTCGTGCACTGTTTTCCCCTAGCTACACAGTTATCCCCTTCCTTGTGAGCTCTACCCCCACAGTATCCACAGTTCTTACGTGTGTCTGTGTCGCTCGCTCTGTTCGCTCTCTCTGTCCACTCTGCTCTGGGGCGATATCTCTGAGCGCTATGCTTCTGTTCATGTCTGTGCACCTCGTGCACGAGCTGCTCCTGCGCGCTGCACGTGGCGCCAGTAAAGCTCTTTATCTGTGATTGTGCTAGCTCGTGGGCTCTAGCTATATCTATTGCGTTGTCTAACGACAAGTCTGATCCTATGTTTAATAGTTTCTCTCTTACTTTTGCTGAGTGTATGCCAAACACTATGCGGTCTCTAACCATCTCATCATTGTTCACATATGCACAGTCTTTCACCAGTAGTTTCAATGCAGTGACAAATTGTTCGAATGACTCGCTCGGTCGCTGGGTTTTCTCATGGAATTTGTACCTGGCGAAGATTGTGTTCCTCCTTGGAAGTACGTATGCTTCGAAATTGTCATAGTAGCTCTTCAGTACCTTTGCTTCATCTGCACTGAGAGTCCATGTGTTGTGAATGTCTCTCCCTCTTTCTCCGCTCCACAATAGCAGGTAGCTACATTTCTCGTCCTCTCCTTTCTTCTTGAGTGGGCCCGAAAACATCAACTCCGCGTGCTGCCTGAACTTCTTCCATTTTCCCGGTAAGTCCAGAGAATCCCAATTCATCCGTGGCGACGGGACTCCGTTGATATCCATGTTCATCCTGCTTCTGACACCATGTCGTATTCGATTAAATAGAATAATCTTCAGGACGAGGAGATAACATTTATATGTTTATTCAAAGGTAAGCATCGTTCAGCATGAGTGTAACTCCATTCACGGCTGGCAGCCAACTGCCTGTGAGGACCCCTGGTCAGGTATACATAAGCAAGGTGCGCCTGGCGCGCCTGTCGTAAATGATATATTCACAGCATGAATAATATAGTAAAGATATATTCAAAGCATGAATATTACAGGTAGCACAGTGAACTAAGCACTTGCCTACCACCGCAGAGATTCTGGGATCGAATCCAGCTGTCAGCGTTACCTCCGGCTTGATCAAAGGTTAGCGTAGAGCCCTCTGGACTACAGCCCCCCGTTGTACTTTAGTTTGTATATAAATATTGTATATTTGTATAGTGTTGGGACTTTATTCTTCTTTTACTTTTTTACTGTATGAAGCACATTTGCAGGGGCTCATACATAACCAAGCATGTACTTTATACGTGACAAATTAAAAACAAACTTGAACTTGAAAACTTGTAGTCATGTCACCACCAGTGAGGCTTTTTATAGTTCCTCACTGCATCTGTCAGTCTGGTTGTGGAACGGCGAGCAGAGAGAGCAGTCTCACTCAACAGGCTGACAGGATGTCACAGGAGAGGGTGGATGGGGACAAGGAGCGTGTCTGTGAGACAGTTTGAGTTGGATTGGGTGATTTGAAGTCCATATGAATGTCCTAGTTTCCCCCCAACTCTCTCTCGCGTGAATTGAAGTACGTGAACTGTGCGCAGTGAGAACTGCAGGCAGGTACTCTGCCATTGCTGTGTGGAGAAGATAACCGTCGCTTTGGCTTCGGCTTGTCAACAAGAACCGGGGGAGCCGAAGCCATCAGGAAAGTCGACCGAAAGCTCACCGGCCGCTGTCCCCTGTCCCTCTCTGGAAAACACTTTCATGTCAACACGGAGCACACGGACGAGCTAATAACCATGTCCAATCTCAGCAAAGGCGGCACCAAGAAGGACACCAAGATGAGGATACGGGCCTTTCCCGTGAGTATACGCCGCCAGATGCGCTCTGTCTGCGCGCCGGGCTGTGACTCGAGTACCGCGGTCTGAGCTGGTAGCTACAGGCTAACAGGCTAACCAGCTGAGCAGGCCCGAAGATTAGTAAACAAACCGCAGGCGTCAAAATATATCTACATAACAGAGTTAGCTTCTTAGTTATTTATATTTCTACATAACGAGTTAACTTGTTAGTTAAGCTATTTAGTTATTAATGTCTATACATAAAGAGTTAGCTTGTTAGTTATTTGTCTATATAACGAGTTAGCTTGTTAATTAAGCTTGTTAGTTATTCATGTCTCCACATAACTAGTTGCTTTGTTAGCTAATTATTCACATCTCTACATAACTAGTTTGTTGTTAGCTAGTTATTAACATCTATACATAATTAGTTAGCTTGTTATTCACATCTCTACATAACTAGCTGAACACCTGGGTGCTTGACAACCCTTATCTTCTCTCAACTTGCAATGCTAGTTAGCATGGTTTTGGCTTGCTAGTTAGTGCACCATTGTGTTGACTGTGGGCCCATATACTAGTTGGTTTGGCTGCTATATAGGCTTCTTGTTCAGTTGTGTTTAAGGCTTAAGCCATACATTTATTTTAAATAGAAATGTTACATACTTTTTTAGTTGTCCGGCAGTATGTGTTCTTCAGTAGTTGGCAAAGTGTTGAAATTGGGTTACAATTGAGTAACTAGGCATCTGAACATGGTTGATCTTAGTGGTATGAGGTCGTTTAGTAAATCTTTAGGTTACTTGTAGACTTCGTTCAGCCCATCCGTTATTTTGTTGCAAGTTATTCTTTGTCTTTGAATCTAGAACCAGCTCGTTCAGATGACTAAACTCCACCACCAGCCTTATAAAGATATAATTTCAGTCGGACAGCCGTACCCAGGTAGTTGGCTGTCTCCTCATCTGTTCAGCACCGTGACCCTCTGACACCGTCCTGTTTGTAACATAGACAGAACATAGTGTAAGTGTGTTGAATGTGGCCCATCCTCGACAGAGAACCGCCTGTTTGTGTGTGTGGAAGCAGCATCTTGATATCGCTGTGTCGGGGCTTGTCTGAAGAGAAGGAACACATTATTCTCCAAATTAAAGCTGAACACATATTTAGAAAACAAGATTTTCTCATCTTGGGCATGTTGTGTCATCTCCTGCAGACAGTCCAGGGCCCTCATTTATCAATATGCGTAGAAAGTGTTCTATTTTCGTTCCTAAGCACGGAATTTAGAATGTCTCTACACACAGAAAAATCGAGATTTATCAACCGTGTGTGCACAGGTCGTACAGGTCGTACAGGTCTGTGTTGATAAATACCAATGTTCCTACCGTCTATGCTCGTGCATGATTGTAAGCATTTGCATACTGAACCGCCCCTAATTAACCATATATGGTAATGAAACACAACACCCCCATGGAATGTAGAATAATGGACTAAGCGGACTTGAAACTTCACTGATAGCGAGTCCTCCGTGATCAATCGCGCTCTGTGAAGATTCAACGGAGGTCATCTATTCTAACCAACAAATTGAAGCTAGAAAGCATTTCGTTGTGACCAATCTTATTTGGAAACATGACACACAAAATAATAGTATTTTGCTTTTTATTTTAAACAATATTTAATCGCTTTTGGAGGTGGGTGTTCTGCATCTATTCTATTCGGAAAGAAAGACTTATTCCAAATGCTATTTATAGGGTTTGACAATAAGTACACTACTGTCCAGGGCTGTACAGTGCGATGATATCGTCGCGAATTGCCCCTTTAATTGGCCGTTGCGATTGGTAAATATTATCTGGGGGCGGGCTTGCGAGTAGTGCTTTCAAGCCTTGGATTCGCATTTCACTCCTAAATTATCCAAGGCGCGTGATGACGCGATGACGTCACTCACGCGAGCTGAGCAGTGAGCACTCAGCAGGTATGATCAGCGAGCTGCGGCGTCTGCTCCTCCTCCAGCGCTCTCGCACCCGTGGCTGTTGTAAACACTGGGACCTCGGTGAGCCTGCCAGCCGGCTAGCTACTGATAGCTATCAACAAATGCTCCAGTAAGTCTAGTAGTGCATGATAGCTTGCGTTAGCTTACTGTTCAAAACGAAACGTCCCATTAAACTAAATAGTTCAGATAGCTCCGTCCTGATATCAATGTCTTATAACACTGAGTCGATGCGTATTCGAGCTGAGGGCACGCTGAATATAGTCAATAGGGACCAGCTGCAGCGCCGGAGAATCCTGGCCGTAGCTGGAGGCTACAGTATAGGGCCCAGCTGCAGCTCCGGAGAATCCTGGCCGTAGCTGGAGGCTACTCAGTACACACAGACAGTGGAGCTGGTTGCATATAGCGAGCATTTAGACTTGTTGCGTGGTGGCGATGTCTCGCAGATAATACAACTACAAGTATGATTATATAATATATATATTTTATTAAAAAAAAATTATATAAAATTTTTTTTTCTTTTTTTTTTAAATAAAAAACAACCGATATAAATAATGGTACAATTGTTATTTAAAAATTTGCCCCTAAAAAAAAATGTTTGCCCCTAAATTTCTCATTTAGGGGCAAGTGTGCCCCTAGTGAAAAAGCTTAGCGTACAGCCCTGCTGTCGCTATTTTACAATTAACTATAATGAATTACGGGTCATACAGAACATGTCAGTATTGAAACTAATGCATGAAAGTCAGTCTCATGTTGCAGTCTTCATATTCTACCGCTTTGTGTGACATGTACGCACGGTCTGAGCTGTGCGTAGATATACGCATAATTTCAAGCACACGTTCATTTTGATAAATCCCACACTTTGCATAGAAATGATCGCACGCACGGTTTACGCACATCTGTGCGTACGCACTACGCAGCATTGATAAATGAGGGCCCAGGAGTCTGGAGCTGGGGTAGCCCCTTTCGTGACTGTGATGCAAGCCTTGCTTGAATACGCAGTCAGTGATTCCACGGTACTAGCTATGTTAATGTGCACCATCAAGCACTGGTTAAAAACGAACGGATCGTTCAAAATTTATCAGATAGAAATTTCAAAGGTACTCAACGTTGCACGAGGGTTTCACACACAACCGGGGTGGTTTGAAAGCTTGGCGTTGCTAATAAACATTTTAAATAATTTTTATAAACGAGTAAAAAAATCACTGAGCTAGCCTTGGCTAAAATGGCTTCTTCCGCATTTTGACGTCGGAGCGCTGTGATTGCTGGCTGCTTTGTCACATGCCTGGTGCGCCCAGCAATCACAGCGCTCCGGCGTCAAAATGCGGAAGAAGCCATTTTAGCCAAGGCTAGCTCAGTGATTTTTTTACTCGTTTATAAAAATGTTTTAAAATGAGGCAGCCGTCGCATCTTTTCACCTGCACAGCGCGATCTTTCAGAGGCGAGGGTCTGCGTGGGAGGGACAGTGGGACACGCTGCCCTCGTCGCTTCCTGATTCTACTGCGCAGGCGCACCAACCGACCTGTTGGAGTCGCTGTCCACAACATCCGATCCCCACCCACCAGCTTCCCACCCCCTAATACTGCCAATTGTATTAGTATGAACGACCAGCCAAGCTGGTAGCAACGCCGAGAGCTGGGCTCGAGCCTCGAACCCAGCATCTCCTGTGTTGGTGGCGAGCGCCTTGCCCACTGCGCCACCTAGCCACCCCCGAATTTTTTTTTTTTTATAATTACATTTTTATTTTTTTGAATTACGTGTCTATTCAATCTGTTTCAACTAATGGGGGTTTTCTTCACAGTTGCAGTTAAAGATTAGGCTACACTAATATTATAATATTATACTATAAGACGTCACCATCACTCAGGGTTAGAAATTAACATTTTTTTTCAAGGGCTTTTTTTGCCCCCCTTAATTGATTTTCGGGGGCTTTTTTTGTATTTCGGGGGCACAACATTTTTATAATGAAAATTAACAAAGATTATAAAACATTGTTGACACTTTTTTTTACAGTCTTCATCCCTATGTTTGATAACGTAATGTTAATGTCTCCATATATAGGGCTCTACGCTAACCTTTTTCCCAACCGGCGCACATGTGCTCCTAAATAAAATGTTAATAAATGAAATCTAAATACAAATTTAGGAGCACAGTGACAATTGTTCAAGTAATACACACACACACACACACACACACACACACACACACACACACACACACACACACCCACACGATGTGTGACATGGCTTGGTTTCATGTTTTGAGGTAACTTCAATTATCTGTAAATAATACATACATACTCTATCTAAATAGATTAAATATGATTGTCCCTGAGGGCAAGTTGTGTTGTTGTCTTGATATATCTACAAATAGCAGACGAATAGCCGGTTGCCTCTGGATCAATGAATGTCTAATATTGAATAATATTATTAGCTATTTTATTTTTAACATCCCTAATTCCAACAGTCAAGAGGCTTGTTTCAAATTGATATATGAAAAACCCCACACACGCAACAACATCCACCTCAAACACAACAAAAGAACAGAGCATCTCATGAACTTATGTCATGGACTCTATGGACTGTCGGCTGAACTCGCACCAATGCATAGGGAAATACACACATCCCAGAATTATTTCATAATACAAGTTTTGAATGGACGTTTGGATTAAAATCATCCTGAAGACAGCACTGGAACGTTTGTGAGTATAGGCTCTGGCCAGATCTATCAATGAAATACGTTGCACGCTCAGCGCTGTGGAATGAAGGAAATGCGCATCGGGATCGGATTTGGATGTTATTCTTTGGAGTTGTGTTACAAATGGAATGGTCTTTCCCCGCGGAACACAAGTTACTTAACGTTACACAGGTCGCGCTATGCAGATGCTTAGCTTGCTAACGTTAAGATAGCAGTGTATGCATGCTTGATGAAAGCAGAGCTCTCTGTCTGTCTGCGTTCGCACCTCTCAAGTACCCTGTAACACGCAGCAGGCCCCGCCTCCCTCCCTCCTTGCAACACGGTTCCACCCAAAAACTGAATTTCAGTCCAGTTTCTGAACTATTAACAGCGGAGCTGTTTTGTAATCTTCACTCGTCTCGCACACTGCAAGTAAATAATTTTTCCGGTTCGCACACACATATTATTAGGGGCAAATACGAGGGAAATGCTCGCACTGTAGAGCATATATATAATTATATATATAATTAGTAAACTGTCGGGGGCTTTTCTTGCCTCCCTTAACTGATTTTCGAGGGCATTTGGTCAATTTTCGAGGGAATTTTTGCCCCAAGCCCCCGTTAATTTCGAACCCTGCTGGCATCACTTTAATACCAACCGTGTCCTTAGGCTTATCAAAATAAATGGGTTTGGTTCCGGTTGCCGACCGACCCTGCCAATTTAGGTGCGACCAAATTTATTTTATGAGTAAAAAAAAAAAAATTAAATCTTTTAATTTTTTACAATAAAGTTTAATAAAAATCTTAGTCAAACCTTTAGTATTATGGATATTAAACATGCTGGCAGAGTACATGCATCCATGGAAAAAATAAAATAAAAAATAAAATAAATTCCCTACCTACCCATGGCCTTAACTGACAACCAACAGGAACCAAACAATTTATTTTGTTAGGCCTTATTGGATTATTTATGTTGACGAAACTGATTAGTTATATTCATTAAAGAAAGTTGATTTAATAAAAAAAATACTAATTTAATCAGATTAATCACTTTATTCAAATTGAGGATTTTGTTTGAGATATTTTTAATTTCTTTAAGTACATTTATTTTTTATAGACATTCAAAGCTTCGTTCGAATACTTCAATAGAAGCTTTGAATGTTAAAAAATGACATTCGGTACAGCCCTAGAATGCAGTTCTAGTTCACAGGAGAGGGTTTGATCATAGATCATTGTGTGTTTCTAGTCCAGGGGGCATGGAACTAATCACTAATCAGAGCTGTCTCTACACACCTGTATGACAAAGCCTCCGAAACATAGGGATGGGAATTGATCAGATTTTATCGATACGATTCCATTATCGATTCTGCTTATCGATCCGATTCTTTATCGATTCCTGATACATTTATAATTTAAATAAATAAATTGGAAATGCAACAGAACTAAGCTGGTTAGAATAACAACATGCAACTTGACATTTCTGATTGTCATTTATTGTTGAGCCCCCATGTCAGAAAAATACAAACTGTAAAAAAGAAAAAAATGTAACTATAGCCTACACTTAAATAAAATAATGTATTTGAGATTCTCTTAAAGGGGAACTCCACTTTTTTTGGAAATTAGCTTATTTAACATCTTCCCTGGAGTTAGACAAGAAGATGCATACCTTTTTTGTCTCTGTGCGTGCATTTTAGCTTTGGGAATAGACGCTCCGTTAGCATAGCTTAGCTTAGGGCTGGGCGATAAAACGATAACGATAACTATCGCGATAAATTATTTCCTCGAAATAAACATGAAACGTGGTCGCAAAGTTTCGATATATCGATTTTCCAAGCTTGGCTCCGTTCAGCCTCGGCTCACCACACTCACTGACAACAACCAACGTTACGTGATGACGTGTTTACGCACAACAGCTAACAACCAATCAGTGAAGGAGATGGCCGAGAGCGAAGTATACCCGGAAGGAGGTAGGACTCACTCAACAACCAGGCTTGCTAGGCTAATTAGCTAGCATACAGTGGACGTCGTTTCAATATATTGTGGCGGAAGAGAGTATTTTAGTGTAATATTTAGCACATTGTCATGGAATACTCCGCTTAGATACTACAGGCTTGCTAGGCTAATTAGCTTGCACGCCGATGTTTTATATATTTACGTGCCGAGTATGTGTGTGTTTTGAATTCTTAGGCCACGTTTATAGTAGTGTGAGGTATACAGTTTGTTTCAATATATTGTGGCGGAAGAGAGTATTTTAGTGTCATATTTATTGTCATGAGATACTCACTCCACCCAGGGCATCCGGGTCTAACGGCACCACGTGTAGCCGGTGTGATCTTGTCTGCGTTGTGTTTAGTCGATTCGACCCATGTTAAGGGATCGCCCTGAGTGGGAGTTGAACCCCGGACGCCCGCGTCGCGGGCGGCATCACAGACCACTAAGCAAGAAGTGAATTCACTTCTTGCTTCCGGGTCTGGATGCCTCTGGGGAGTGAGTTTACTTGCAGTACCGCTTACCATCCACAGCCACTGAACTACTTGTACCATCGTGACTGTGGATATACTGCGGTACCTCCGTTACAACTGCATAACTCATAAATGTTCGGATTACATTTTTGGTTATTAGTGATACTCTGTATGCACCAAATTCATAGTTAAAGCTGCATTTGTTTTGGTAAAAAAAAATTCCCTCTTGGGCCAGGTGTTTCGGTAGGGATGGGAATCGAAGCTAACTACTAACGTAACGTGCGCGGACTGATGACGACATCAACTCGACTTGAGACATTCGCAGCAGCATAAGAAGTCAATTAAACTTGACGGACATTATATCGACGATAATTATCGATATCGAATTATATGAAAATAATTTTATAATTTTATCGCGATAACGTTTTTGGTCATATCGCCCAGCCCTAGCTTAGCTTCATCACTGGAAGTGAGGCAGGACAGTAGCCTTACAGTGCCTTACAGTGTATTGCAAGGTCTGACATTGACCAAACTTGATATGCATGACCTTGGTGGGCTCTAGGTCAACTCCTGAAAAGGGGGTCAATGTCAGACTTTGCAATCAAAAGTTAGGGGGCTAATAACCCTTGCCATAATTTCAGTGCGCCCCCTAACTTTTGATTGCAAGGTCTGACATTGACCCCCTTTTCAGGAGTTGACCTAGAGCCCACCAAGGTCATGCATATCAAGTTTGGTCAATGTCAGACCTTGCAATACACTGTAAGGCACTGTAAGGCTACTGTCCTGCCTCACTTCCAGTGATGAAGCTAAGCTATGCTAACGGAGCGTCTATTCCCAAAGCTAAAATGCACGCACAGAGACAAAAAAGGTATGCATCTTCTTGTCTAACTCCAGGGAAGATGTTAAATAAGCTAATTTCCAAAAAAAAGTGGAGTTCCCCTTTAAAGAAAATGTATTTTTAGAATTTTTTTTATTCTTACACTAATTTAATCTATTGAATAACGACCTGTTGAATGTATTACAGTTCAATATCTTAAACTAATTTAATCTATTGAACCGTAGTTGCATTCAACAGGTCGTTATTCCTCTGTCTTCTCTGTCTCTGGTCTTTCAGAGACACACACACACACACACCCACACACACACACACACCTACACACACACGCACGCACGCACGCACACTAGGGATGGGTACCTTTCACATTTGAACCGATACCGGTACAGGTACCTGTGAATCGATACCGGTACCCAACGGTACCTTTTTTCGGTACTTTAGTCTCAAGAAATGTAATGTACCTACCTCAGTCGTAAAAAAAAAAATCCAAACTTCAAATAACTACAATTTCGACAGTTTTCGGCTTGCCATTGCTCCGACTGCTTTGTTGTTGAATCAAGTCAAATCCTAGGTAAGCATATATTGTGCGTGTGAACGTTGACATGAAAAAAAAAAAGTAAAAAAAAAAAATTAATAAATTATTTTTATTTTTATTTTTTTCCGGTTTCTCACTTGATTCGATACTCGGTAGTACCGACGTGTTTCGGTTCGGTACCTCAAAAGTACCGAATTCGGTACCCATCCCTAACGCACACACACACAGAGCTCCCTCCCCGGTCCCCGCTCGCCCCTGTCCTGTAAGGTATTGGCTTGTGTTACTACACGGACATGTTTGTATGTTGCACGGTACTTCCTGGCTTACCGACTAGTAAACAAACACTCAACGTGATCATCACACGCTCTCCGTCTCTTATTATATGTGAACTAAAGAGTACAAGGTTTACACAACAGCCCCTACCCCCTTTTTTTATTGGATTTGTACCTGCTGTCAGCTGTTATCTCTCTCTGTGAGTTTGATTAGCTAGCGTTAGCTCCGCGGCTAATCTTAGGTTACTTAACGCATCCCACGCCGGAAACGGCTTACGACGTGTTTCAAGTTCATGCGAAATCTGCCAATCCACGGCGTACGACGTTATTGAGATCATATTTAATTTTTTCGCCATGTTATTCATAATTCCCTCACGGAGCCTGGTATGATGCAGTGGGAGCATGCACAACTCTGCAACGCTTCAATACTGCCACCTGGTGGATGATCGGCGAGTTGCCAAACCGGAAATGGACGAGTCGATCTCGGTGCGTCTTGGAAATGCGTCCGGCACTCTCATATTGTTGCGGGACTGTATACACACGTCCGTGTGTAGCGATCGCTGCCATAACGCAATAATCTATACGATTTGGCCGTTTATTATGATTGTACGAACCGGAAATGGATTTAGGAGATCGCCGTCAAATAAGTGGGATCTTTTTCCTCCAGTCTCATCGTCGAACGCTGACAAACACTGACGTCATTTTCAGCACGTTTGTTTATTATTATCCATGCAAACCGCTCTGATCAATATATCACCCATACTACATAAAGCATTTACCGACGATCACGGAATTATAAACGACCCCCCTCCCCCCGTTCATCCGCGCATGATCAGTCATAACGTTTAGGATCATGTACAGTTGAAATGTTTAATATAGCGTGTATCGCCAACAAACGGCATTTGATACTGCAGAAAACGATAAAAACATATTTATATTCTAGACGGTATTTTCGTATGAATCTACGAATGAAAAAGTAAAACGTTCCTACATCCTGAACGATAGATAATCGATGTTGAATGGGCCATAGTAATGTCAATTTAGCAATACAATTAAAAAAAGTTATAGCCCTGCAAAGAAGGTGAACATCTCCATAGGCTTACAGTGCTGGCAGAGAGTGGTATGAGATGCTCAAATTGCGTGGCAGGGAATGTGTTAATGACTTAGAACATTGGAGTAGTTTTCACTGCAGATAGAAACAGCCAAACAGCTTATGACCAAAACCCAGGCAATTTCGAGCCCTTAAGGAATCAAATAGTCTGCCATGGCTACATGCGTGGCACTAATGTTATGCGCAACTGTAGGAAAAACCTGGCAGCAATAAGGGAATCGATAGTCACGGAGGCATGCGATTCCAGGAATCGGATAATTAGGAACCGGCTCCCAACGGGAACCGGTTTTCGATTCCCATCCCTACCGAAACACCTGGCCCAAGAGGGAATTTTTTTTTACCAAAACAAATGCAGCTTTAACTATGAATTTGGTGCATACAGAGTATCACTAATAACCAAAAATGTAATCCGAACATTTATGAGTTATGCAGTTGTAACGGAGGTACCGCAGTATATCCACAGTCACGATGGTACAAGTAGTTCAGTGGCTGTGGATGGTAAGCGGTACTGCAAGTAAACTCACTCCCCAGAGGCATCCAGACCCGGAAGCAAGAAGTGAATTCACTTCTTGCTTAGTGGTCTGTGATGCCGCCCGCGACGCGGGCGTCCGGGGTTCAACTCCCACTCAGGGCGATCCCTTAACATGGGTCGAATCGACTAAACACAACGCAGACAAGATCACACCGGCTACACGTGGTGCCGTTAGACCCGGATGCCCTGGGTGGAGTGAGTTTAGGGGGGTGAGTGTAACGGAGGTACCGCAGTACAGGGCTGTACACTGCGACGAGATCGTCGCAAATTGCCCCTTAATTTGGCCGTTGCGAGTTGCAAATATTATTTGGGAGTAACGTTGCGAGTTGTGATTTCAACCCTTCATTCGCATTTCACTCCTAAATTAATCCATACAAATTGGATACATTTTTTAAAAAACATTAGCCTACAACCAAGGCTGTACAGTGCGACACAATGTCGTGGTGCTATGAAAGAATCTGTCGGCAATGAATGAACTTACTGCGATCACCGATAGCCTGAGTGAAAAAAAAGATTTGCGTGTGGAGTGAATCTGGGTCACGCTATATACTTGGTACTTGTAGTCTATCGTGCGATTAAAGACCATGTCCCTATCTGCGTAGTCTATACATCCAACACCAAATCCCATAATTCCTAGCAAAACAAAACTGAATGTGGCCTCTCTTCCTTTCAATATGGGCTATTGCATCGCCAAAGAAGCACCTCCTTTCAATACATTTAAGACGGAAATTTTGCTCTGCAAGAACAACGGAGTGGATATCAGTCCATCTTATGACAACCACGTCCGATGTGGAGAGATGATAAGATGATGATGATTGACGTGATGATGTGATGATTGATTGACGGGGACACGGACACTTCTAACGTTCAGGTTCAGCCATGCATTAGGTGAGTAGTAGTAGCCCACTATTAGGACGTGAAATACTGTCTACTTAAATTTATAAAATATCAACCTATCTATCTATCTAATAATGAGACAATATGCAAATAAGATAATACTAATAATTGTCACGGTTCCCCGTATATGAAATGAAAGTGGCTTGCAACTTTACTGCTGGTAAAATCACTGTTTATTTCTCGTTTAGCATAGTATTACATTCCACTTCTATAAACAATCAAAGTCCTACCGTAAGAGCCTCATACGGGTCAATTAAACCTTTTTGATTAGTCTTTCCTTCGAGCTAAGTTGGACTGAACATTTCACTGTCAAAAGCGCAAATGTAAATAAGGTTGCGTCGCAACACGGTTTTCAAAATAAAGGTCACATATACAAATACCTCTCAATTCTTATTAAAAAAAGTCCCGGATATACATAAACATTAATTGGCATAGATCTCTATAAACGGCCCAACACATTGATCACTTTAGGCACACACTGAAACCAGTAACATCACAAATATGAAGCAGGTAATTACCCATACAAATAATAAACCTTTCATGGGGTTATTTACAATAATAATTCATTTGATTTCTAAAGCACTTTTCATTGTGAAACAAATGTATGCAGAGTTTCTTGTCCTCCTGATTAATGCAATGGTGTGTGTGTGTTGTGGTGATCTCATTCAAGGAGCACTACACAAGCGCGCACACACACACACACACAGTTTGTTGTTTTTGTTCTATTAGTGATTTACACACTTTCTCAGTTGGTTCATTATAAAAGATACAAACCTGAAAACAAACGCACTTAAATGTTAAATAAAAGGACCACAGTAATGAGGCAGGAGGAACATATTTTTTTAATAATGGTAAAATTGTTATTTAAAAATGTGCCCCTAAAAAATATTTTTTGCCCCTAAATTTAGGGGCAAGTGTGCCCCTAGTGAAAAAGCTTAGCGTACAGCCCTGCAGTATATCCACAGTCACGATGGTACAAGTAGTTCAGTGGCTGTGGATGGTAAGCGGTACTGCAAGTAAACTCACTCCCCAGAGGCATCCAGACCCGGAAGCAAGAAGTGAATTCACTTCTTGCTTAGTGGTCTGTGATGCCGCCCGCGATGCGGGCGTCCGGGGTTCAACTCCCACTCAGGGCGATCCCTTAACAGGGGTCGAATCGACTAAACGCAGACAAGATCACACCAGCTACTAGGGCTGACCTTCGAATATTTTTTTGGCAATCGAAGCTTCGGGGCCGAGCTTCGATTTTAATTCGAAGCTTCGAATACATTTTTTATTTTTTTTTTATCTTATGTTGTGGGACTTGTACAGCACTTTGGTAAACTTTGTTGTTTTTAAATGTGCTCTATAAATAAAGTGGATTGGATTAATGAATTAAGTAGCCCCTTTCGTGACTGTGACGCAGCCAACACGGCTGTGTGATTTAATTCAAGGTGGATCGCTGTTGTCGTTTGAACAACTTTAGATTTCATGGGAACTACCAATCCCCCAAATTAAGAATGTTTAAGATGAATGAAGTAAGATTTTGATTATTTGAAATATGGCCTGTGTAGACTAAACTATGCACAGAATTATGTCAGTCTACAAGGTCCGGATTCTACATGGTCCGGCAATGTAGACCTTGTAGACTCCACTACAGACCAATTATCAGTGAATGTTCATGCATTTTTAAGAAGGGCTACTTCCACAAAAAAACAAAGAACTCACCAAAACATCTCAGTAGCACCTTATCTAAATGTTCTATTTCATATATGGAGATTCATATTTATTTATGTATTGCATGCATTTCTACATTTTATTTCCTATTTTGTTTATTCATCCCAGTATCTTTCTTTCTTATGTGTGGAATTCTACAAGGCATTTACATTCACATTTACATTTAGTCATTTAGCTGACGCTTTTATCCAAAGCGACTTACAAGTTCTGTACGACAGGTCATCAGGAAGGATACAACTCTTATCAGCTGAGTAACAATATTCATCAAAGTGTTGCGTGTTACAGTGTAGGTTAGTTTATTAGGACAGGACAAGTGCATGACAGTAAGGTTAGTTGGGGTTAGATTTTTTTTATTTTATTTTTTTTTATTTTATTTCAGATAATGGTTGAAGAAGTGCGTCTTTAGTCGACGGCGAAAGATTGGACGGGATTCGGCTGTCCTAACTGGGGTGGGTAGTTCATTCCACCATTGTGGGGCAAGGACTGAGAATAGGCGTGTAGGTGGTGTATATGTGTTTGAGGATGATATCCTTCAAACGGGCAATAGTGATGATATAAGTTGGGCAGTACTGAGCTGGGTTCCTTTCCTCCAGTGTATTTGTCCCCCGGCCCCACCCAATGGCCGCACACACACACACACACACACACACACACACACACACACACATACACACACACACCACACACCACACACCACACACCACACACACACACACACAGCGAAATTAACTTTTTGACTCACCGGCCAGTGGCGGGTAGATGGGAAGAGTCTACCCGCCAAGCATATTTCTTACCTGCCAAATTTTTTTTGATTAAAAAAATATATATATATATTTTATATAAAAATTTTTTTTTATAAAATATATATTATATAATCATACTTGTAGTTGTATTATCTGCGAGACATAGCCACCACGCAATAAGTCAAAATGCTTGCTATCTGCAAACAGCTCCACTGTCTGTGTGTATACTTGAGTAGCCTCCAGCTCCAGCAAGGATTCTCCGGCCCTGCAGCTAGACCCTATATTCAGCTAGACCCTACATTCAGCATGCAAGGATTCTCCGGCGATGCAGCTGGAACCTATTTATAACGTTACGGTCCTTTTGTCAAATCGCATTCAACATGCCCTCAGCTAGAATATGCATTCAATCAATGTTATAAGACATTGATATCAGGAGCTATCTGTAGCTACTGCTAGCCCGGTAGATAACGTTAAGACAATTTAGTTTACTGGGACAGATCGATCATCTAACGTGAGCTAGCTAACGCGAGCTAACGAGGGAACGGAGGTATTTATGCACTCGAGTCGACTATTGCTGGAGCATTTGTTGATATCAGCAGCTATCAGTAGCTAGCCAGCTAGATACCGTTAGACAATGCCTCGTCATGTATTAAACTAAAAGTGAATAGTTGACTGGGTCATAGTTTAAACAGTAACGGTAGCTCGTGGAGGTCCGCTCTTCTAGAGCAGACTGCCTGTGTTGACATGAGCACTGCGAGCAGAAGCCCTTAGCCAATAGTATCCCGCTGCAGGGCTGGGCGGATATGACTCGTTGCCACGGTTACACGCCACACGGCGTGCAGCCCTCTAAGTGTCAAGCGCCAAAGGTAAAAACTGAGCGCCCCTGGCGGGCGGCGGGCTTTAGTTTCGGTCCCTGCACACACACACACACACACACACACACACACTTTTCTTTTTTTTTAACTTCGATTTTTTTTTTATGTTCGAAGCTTGTCGAAGGTTCGAAGTATTTAAGACAGCCCTACTGGCTACACAGTGATGTAGTCAGAAAAGTAAACAGACTATAGCGTCTTTTGTCTTTTCTGCGTAAGGAAACCATACCTTTATGACTGCATTCATCGTCGTTTTGATGGACACAGTGAATAAACAAGGCTGCACAGTAGGGCTGACCTTCGATTTCTTTTTGGAATTCGAAGCTTCTGGGCCGAGATTCGATTTTAATTCTAAGCTTCGAGATAAAAAAAAAAAAAAACTATAATTTACTTATTTATTTTTTATTTTTTATGTTGTGGGACTTGTACAGCACTTTGTTCAACTTTGCCAGTGCTGTAAAGATTAAACCTTTTTAAATCTTAGACAAACAAAACACTTTGCTTTCATGAAATATTGTAAGCCGTCATTTGAGGCTTTATAAAAGCAGCACAATGAACACATCGGTCAGTGCCGAGTCCGACCTCATCTTAAATAACAAACGGCACTCATTTTAAACAAACAGAATTGCTTGTTGTAGTTAACAAACTAGAGTTGATTTAGAAAAAAAAAAATTAAATATCATGTATATATATTTTTTTATTTTTTTTATAATCGAATTTTATTTTCATATTCGAATCCCATGCCCATCGAACGAAGCTTCGAAGTATTTAAGACAGCCCTACTGCACAGTAAGGCTGTCCCCGAAGCCTGTTTTTGGTATTCGAACTTCGTCAGGGTTTTTCGAACGTACGTTCGAACCTTCGTTTTTAATAAATATATAATTTTTCAAGTTCAAATCTCCTTTTTTTTTTTCTCCTTTTTCCGCTTTTTCTCCCATCCCACTGTTAGTCGTTATGCCAATTCCCAACCCCCTTCCTGGTTGTTGCGCACTCCCCCCTACTGTTGGTCCGAGAGAGAGTGTAACGTGTGGAAGGTCGCACTACCTCTCTCCAGATCCTACCCTCGCTGAGCAGGCGCCCCGACCGAACTGTAGGGGTCGCTGTCCACAACGCCCAGGACCCACCCACGGCTCCCCTCCCCCTAACTCAGCCAAACGAGTTAGTATAGCGATCAGCCCGAGCCAAGGCAATGCTGACTCTCCGGGAGTCGAGACCGCAGCCTCTTGCATTGGTGACGAGCACAATCTCCGCTATGCCCACCTGACCGCCCCCAAATCTTTTTTTATTATTATTATTAATAAATATCCTCAAACTAAATCCTCAATTTGAATAAAGTGATTAATCTGATTAAATTAGTCTTTTTTTATTTTTATTAAATCAACTTTCCAGACCCAGCCCAGGGAGAAGCCCCAGCCCAACTAAATCAACTGTCTTATAAATGGCCTTTTCCAGTGTTTAGCATTGTTTTATAGCAATGGGGGTTAGTATCAATGGGTCTGTCTCTAATTGCCATTTTGGCGGATTGCTCTAATTCAGTTGAGACAATCTCTTCCCCCAGTGAATTAGGTCGTTCTGATTTGACTCGCAATGCGACGTAGCAAGGAGCTGATCTGCAGTAACGCCCCCTCTGTGGTTGTAGCACAACCATTCGCTCAACAACAGATAAGCGAATGGAAATACCCGACACTTCCTCAAGCAGGTTTTGACAGAGAGAGGCAGAGAACGAGCGAGCGGGAGATAGAGAGGGAGAGAGATTAGGGATGGGAATCGAAAACCGGTTCCCGTTGGGAGCCGGTTCCTAATTATCCGAT
Source organism: Notolepis coatsorum (assembly GCF_963971535.1). NCBI lineage: Eukaryota > Metazoa > Chordata > Actinopteri > Aulopiformes > Paralepididae > Notolepis > Notolepis coatsorum. Next base: position 188,431,920 of record NC_140165.1, read on the forward strand.
TCCTGGATTTGCATGCCTCCGTGACTATCGATTCCCTTATCGCTGCCAGGTTTTTCCTACAGTTGCGCATAACGTTAGCGCCACGCATGGCAGACTATTTGATTCTTTAAGGCATAGGTGTCAAACTCACGGCCCGCGGGCCAAATCCGGCCCGCCACGTCATTTGATGTGGCCCCCCAAGAGCTCAGGTAAAAAAATAAATAAAAAAAAAAAAACGTTTTTTTTTTTTTTACATTAATATTGGGTTAAAAAATAGCAGTGTTAAAATAATTGTGGGTTAATGCGTTAATAAAGCTTTAACTTTGACAGCCTTAGTTATTACACATTCTTACACATACATGTATGTTGAACATCTGAGGTAACAAAGGAAAAAAGCCAAAAGCACTTACTCCTCAGACATTCTTTGACAATTTTACAGCCCAAAATACAAAAAAGATCCAGGCGGAATAGGTAACAAAGGGTTGAAGAAATATTGTCTGAACTGTCAGATGCAAACTGGCTGTGTGACATAACCGAGCATCTCGCTCAATTGAATAAGAAGCTGTAGGGACGCAAACAAATCCCACCCAAAATTTGACCAATATAGTTGTGAACTGAGACAACCCTTATTTTGTTATTTTTGAGTACAGTTACAGTTGTGTGTTCATGCAGACACATAATAGCAATTTCATTACGAATTGAAAATGGGGGACCCTGATGTAAACAAGTCGAAAGTCTTTCTCTGGTCTGCATCCCCGTAACAATTGTGTGTATTGAGCTGTACTGTACTGTACCCATTCTGCAATCTGTTAATTAAAGTTAATTAAACTATCTTCCATTAGTTGGATGTATGGCCTCTGCAAGGTTGTGTGCAGCCATTTGTTTTTGTAACATCTGCTACATCTGTCCCATGTGTTCTTTGCAGCTCACAGTTGTTAGTTCTGCCCCTCTTGACTGTGACAAAAAGGTTTTGAACAAACTTAATGTCATAGCTTGTATTTGATGATATTCTTCTTTGTTATTTACTTGAATGGTTTGATCATTGATTGGTGGAGTAATATGGGGTTCTGATAAACTAAAATTATTTGTTAAAATAACATAAGCTAACATATATTTTTACATTTATGCAAATTAATATCCAATATGTATAACTTGAATAAGTAATAAATACAGAAACACCATGTTTAACAATATGTAAATGTGTAGCTACATTTATTTTACATTACATTAACATTTATACGGTCTTTGGCCCTTTGAGGGCAACCATAATGCTGATGTGGCCCTCTGTGAAAATCAGTTTGACACCCCTGCTTTAAGGGCTCGAAATTGCCGGGGTTTTGGTCATATGCTCCCGAAATGCTCCCGCTGTTTGGCTGCTTCTATGTGCAGTGAAAACTACTCTAATGTTTTAGAACCTAGTCATTGATTTAATTCAGGGTAAGCTAAGATTAGCCGCGGAGCTAGCGCTAGCTAACGCTAGCTAATCAAGCTCACAGAGAGAGATAAACAGCTGACAGCAGGTAGTACAGGTACAAATACAATAAAAAAAGGGGGTGGGGGCTGTTGTGTAAACCTTGTACTCTTTAGTTCACATATAATAAGAGACGGAGAGCGTGTGATGATCACGTTGACTGTTGTTTACTAGTCGGTAAGCCAGGAAGTACCGTGCAACATACAAACATGTCCGTGTAGCAACACAAACCAATACCTTACAGGACAGGGGCCCGGGGAGGGAGCTCTGTGTGTGTGTGTGTGTGTGTGTGTGTGTCACAGTTTCCGTTAGAATCTTTTTTTGTCGGTCCGAGTGTCCGGTAGATTTCAATCTACCGGACAAATGGGATCAATTCCGGTCAGAGTTTATTGAGCTTAAAAACAATTGATAGGCCTATATAAAGAATGACATCCTCAAGGCATTTATAATATTTTAACTTAAAACTAGGCTACTTTTGCGTATATACAGTCATTAATATATTCCAAATAAAATAAGTCCCTCGAGACTTCGTGCTGCTGCCGACTTGAGGTGTCGGTGGGCAGTCTGCCCGACATTAATAAACAGCTGTCTGTTATAATCACATTTTTATGAACTAACGAATTCCGTTATATTGGACATTTGTATTCATTATATCAAGCGAAGAACTGTGAAATTTGGCAGAGAGAGACGACAACATTATCGTGGGTTTGCGTGATGTATATCTCCACCTCCCAACGACTTGGTGCTGGTCATAATGTCCGGTGAAAATACGAGATTTACGAGAAGCATGGAGCTGCAGAGCAGCAGTGTTTTCAGGTCCGGTCGCGTCAATATTTTAGGTAACCAACTTGTGTTCAGCGTTTCTCTGATTGGCCACGACGCCCATGTGACCGCGGCAGCGCGAGAGAGCGGCAGTGCGGAGATAGGCTGCATTCTATTGCCATGCTCTGCGACAAACTCTAACCTTAACCAACTCCGAAACAATGCCTAAATTTAACCCTAACCTTAACCAACTCCGAAACAATGCCTAAACTTAACCATAACCTTAACCAACTCCGAAAGAATATTGCCATGCTCTAAGACAAACTCTAACCTTAACCAACTCCGAAACAATGCCTAAACTTAACCCTTCTAACCATAACCAACTCCGAAACAATGCCTAAACTTAACCCTAACCTTAACCAACTCCGAAACAATGCCTAAACTTAACCAGCGAAAGAATGCATGTTAAAAAAAAAAAAAAAAAAAAAAATTAAGGGATTCGAACTCGTCACCAACGCACCACCGCAGGATCCACAGCAAGGCGGCGAACCAGTTGAGCTAACCGTCGATGTTAGAAGAGGGGGAATTACGGCTGCATAATGCGGGGGCGTGGCTAGACGCAAGATTATTCTACCGACGACGGCTAGCCTTCCCCGGCTTGGATTATGCTTTGAGTACTTTGATTATTCTATGGATAAAGGCCAACACTGCGGTGTGTTGGAAATACCCCCCCCGGAGAGGACGACAGGTGAGAAGACGCTCTACACGACGAGGTCGCCTCACGTCTCTCCATCGTGGACCGGAGGACGCCGGCCACAGAGTGTCCAACTGCTTTCATCTGTGGATCGAGGATCGCTGGGCACCGGGTCGCACGACTGTGGGCTCTCCCAGGATACCCTCGGCCAGACGGGATACAGCCAGACTCTACCCCCCCCCTCCAGCTGTCCTACAAGCAGTCGGAACCTTCCCCTAGAGTATCCAGCTATATAATCATTCAAGTATCATTGCTATTGTTCCCTAAATATTCCAGGTTGTATATTTGCTTCCTGCGCAATCAGAGATTGGACATTCGATATTGATCTACCTACGAATACTCATTTGCCATAAAAGTGCATACTATTTCAAATCATAAATGTAATTAAGTGATCGTTGTACATACCTTTTGCTATGTATTATTAATAAACGCAGACTTTCGACTTGGTACATTTGTGTTGGATCCGTTTCATCAGGTGGGAGTGTTTATCATAATTATTTATACCTAGTACTGGGTGGCCAGAGTCTAAAGTACAAGAGGTAGTGGTAGTAAGTATCATATCTAACCATACAGTCAGGGAATTGTACCCCTCAGTTACACTAACTATATAATGTTAATGCCACAAAACGAATGTTTGTCATTTTAACAGCAGATACTTTCTTAAATGACATCTTCCCGAGAGAGGGGTGTTGACGGGGAGCTGTGATGGGTTCGCTTGGTTGTGTTATTAATAGCATTGAACAGCTAACCGAAAGCTAGCGTTAACTAACGTTAAAGGTTTAGCCATAACGTTACCTTGGCTAAAGTTGGGGCTATTCATAATCCAGCAATAATGGCTGCAGACCTGCAAGCAAAGTACAGCAAGTTGGCAAAGGAGTATTCCAACGTAAATCACATTTTCACCAGTAACGTTAGTCTTCCATCTCCCGGTAGCTCATGCTAGCTAACCTAGCTCATGGTAACGTAGTCACTGAGCGACCACCTCGTGTACACAATTAATGACATGTTGCGGACAGCCATATCGGTGACAATGTTTAGCTTTTAGTGCCAAATGATAAGAGTCTGAAGCGGAGTCTCAAAAGAGAATGTTGAATATTTAGTAGTAACTTTGATGCAGTAGCTTGTGTGTGGGGGACTGGGGGCGGCGCCGTTGGCAGGACGCGACTGAACTTATCGGCTACTGCCATCGGCACATTCGAGCTTATAGGCCGATTGCAGTCAACAAGGCACTTATCGGCCGATACCGATACCCGACCGATACATCGGTGCACCCCTAAAATGTGTCTTTAACATGCTTTATATCCTCGCCATTACTATATGCCCGTCGCGGTTAAAACATTTTGAACTAACGTTAGCGTTAAGCTAGCTAACGATTCCATTCCCCTTTGACCCGTCTCTCGTAAGCTACGTCATCCCCCGCTAAGAGTCATGGGAGATGTAGTAAATACAACAGTCCTGTGTGTGTGTCTTTATGCAGATCGTTATGCAGTTTTAAAGCACCTTGGCTTTGTTCTGAATGCACTTTGTTGTAGTTATCCTACAGAGAAAAGAAAATGCACTTGACTTTAATGCACATTTTGTTGTATGCAAAGAGAAAATGTTTAAATTGTACAATCTTTCAGCAGTCAGTCTGAAATTAATGTATGCATTCAAAAGTGCTGAATAAATATTTTATGGGCCCATAATAGTATTTATTAATATTATTTAAGTTAAGTTTGCCATAATCATGTCTTTTGCCATAATCAGGTAGCTAAAAAAAAAAACATTATATATATATTTATATTAATCATTTTCGGCCTTTCGGCATTCGTTTTTCGGCCAACTGTTTCCTATTTTCGGTATCGGTTTCGGCCAAGAACTTGGGACTTTTGAAATGTTCTGCGTCATCGTTGAGGAATAAAAACCCTTAAATTGTACTAAACCTGCCTCTCTCTTTCTCACCACCACTCCCACCACAGATGACCATGGATGAGAAGTATGTGAACAACATCTGGGACCTTCTGAAGAACGCCATCCAGGAGATCCAGAGGAAGAACAACAGTGGTCTGAGCTTCGAGGAGCTCTACAGGAACGCCTACACCATGGTGCTGCACAAACACGGGGAGAAGCTCTACACAGGCCTGCGGGAGGTCGTCACCGAACACCTCGTCAACACAGTAAGACCACGTCTGTCTCCATAACAGGTTTTCACCAAACACCTCGTCAACACAGTAAGACCACGTCTGTCTCCATAACAGGTTTTCACCAAACACCTCATCAACTAGGGCTGTACCGAATGTCATATTTTAACATTCGAAGCTTCTATTGAACGAAGCTTAGAATGTCTGTAAAAAAAAACATTTAATCTTTTTTATAAATAAATAAAACATTTATTTTATTTTTATCCTCAAACTAAATCCTCAATTTGAATAAAGTGATTAATCTGATTAAATTAGTCTTTTTTTTAATTTTATTAAATCAACTTTCTTTAATGAATATAACTCATCAGTTTCGTCAACAAAATTTATCCAATAAGGGCACGGTTGGTACGAAAGTGATAGTGACGTCTTATAGTATAATATTATATACTATATTATATTAGTGTAGCCTAAACTGTATCTGCAACTGTGAAGAAAAACCCCATTGGTTTAAACAGATTGAATAGACATATACAAAAAATATTTAAAAAAATAAAAATAAAAAATATTTTATAAAAAACTCGAATGTTGATTTAGAATTTGAATGTCAACATTATGATCGAAGCTTCGAAGCATTCGGTACAGCCCTATCATCAACACAGTAAGACCACGTCTGTCTCCATAACATGTTTTCACCAAACACCTCGTCAACACAGTAAAGGTGCTCCCATAGTCGAGCGGACTGTACTCGGACTGGACTCCACGGATGTCTGCTGGACTCTTTGAGCTTTCATAGTCGAGCGGACCTCCGCGGACCAATTTCCTACATGTCTCGCGCCAGTTTACACAATTTTCCCCACGCTGTTCAACTTCTGTCATGTAATCGTCATCCGATGTCAAAATAAAGAGTACCGGTATGTTATCTCCGTTTCCAATATTCCGATAATAAAACGGGCAGTTTTACACACTTCATTTAGAAAAGCCATTCAAACATCTCAAGCCCTACTCTCTCTTGGCACGGAGCGAGTGGTCAGAGTAAAATGCAGATCGGCGTCACATTAAATGCAGTTTGATGTCAACCAAAACCCAGAGCAGCGTTTTGTGTGACACCAAGTGGGCGCCGCGGACGTCCGCGCGTCAGAAAATGGGAGCTTCGCACTTGGACTCTGCTTTGGGTCTGCTTTGAGTACCCTTTGGGTCCGCTTTGAGCCCGCGGGAGTCTGCTCCGTGTACGGTGCGCTCGACTATGGGAAGGGCTTAAGACCACGTCTGTCTTCATAACATGTTTTTAAAGGTCGTCACTAGGGCTGACCTTTGAATTTTTTTTTGGCATTCGAAACTTCGGGCCGAGATTCGATTTTAATTCGAAGCTTTGAGATAAAAAATAAATAAAATAAAATAAATTAATATTAATTAAATAACAAACAGCATTGCTTGTTGTAGTTAACCCTTTAATCGCCAAGGAAGAGTTAACACATCATTCTCCGCCATGCGTAATATGCCAATGGCGTCGTAACACGTCATTGAGATCAATATTTCAAAAATCTGTGATGGCAATCATATTTCACCCGCGGAGACTTGAGATCTCCTGTTGATCTCCTCTCAACTCTCCAACGGTTCAAGAGCGCCATCTGGTGGCCGATCGGCGGATCGCCCAAACAGCAAACCGGAAACGGAAATTGGTGCACAAGCCAAAGGTCCGGCCTATAGCTCCCGGGCTCCATCTCGACACACTGGATAATCAATCGCTCCCCCCTACTCAATAAACAAGTTATTTACTATTATAAACAGTTATTTGACGTATTATACAACCTGGAAATGGTTCATCTAGATCAGGGGTGGCCAACCTTTTTTGAACCAAGATCTACTTTTTAATTTACCACCTAGCCGAGAGCTACCAGCCAAAATTGTATATTGTAAGCCGTCATTTGAGGCTTTATAAAAGCAGCATAATGAACACAAATCTGTCAGTGCCGAGTCCGACCTCATCTTAAATAACAAACAGCATTGCTTGTTGTAGTTAACAAAGAGAGGCAGAGTTGATTTAGCAAAAAAAAAAAAAAATAAAATTATATAATACAATTTTATTAATCGAGATCTACTTTAAATCAGCCCGCGATCTACCTGTCGATCGCGATCGACTGGTTGGGCACCACTGATCTAGATCAACATCCCATAATAGAAAACTGTCTACTCCAAGCTGATCGCCCAACGGCCCGAGGAGACTGGGGTAAATTTCAGCGTTTATTATTACCGTGTTCGATACAAACTGCTCTGATGATCATATCACCCACACTACATGAATCATCTAACGTTGGCCACGGAATTATAAACGACCCCCCCCCCCCCATCCGGTCAACATCAGATGATGAGTAGTAACTTCTAGAAGCACGTACATTTGAAATTTTTTATCTGGCGCAGATCGCTATCAAACTGTATTTGATCATCAATATAATGCATTTAGGGCTATAAATCACGTTCTGCAGAATGCTGCAGAAAACGATAAAAACATATTTATACTTTAGACCATATTTTAGTATGAATATGTGAATGAAAAAGTAGAACGTTGCTACATCCTAAACGATAGATACTTGACGTTGAATGGGCCATAGTAATGTCAATTTAGCAATACAATTTAAAAAGTAAGGATTTTGGCTTCCACTGTATTATCAAAGGAGGTGTGTTTTATTGCTTGCAGTTATGAGGCTGAAGGGCCAACTGTATAAGAACTCTCGGACAGTACAGCCCGGGGTCTTTTTTATTGTTCTCTTTTATTCTTAACGGCTTGTGTAATCTGTTCTACTATTTGTGCATTTTTATAATTTTTCTCTATATATATATCGCTGTGAAACAACTTTGTATTCTCATATTTTTTTTATTAAACCGTTCCTTTTTAAAGCAATTATTTTCCTCTGTTTTCTTACTGCATTTTTGACAAAAAACAAATAGATAGTGGTTTTTCAACAAAGCTTTGCGACCGCGCCCTAACTTCTCTGTCAGTGTTCAATGGGTTATTAAAAGGTTTCTTTAATAAGTACTGGACATCGCCTGCTACTCTTCAATCCAGCTGGTAAGCAAAAATACAAACAAGGAGTATTACAGTGCTTTGTGTAATATGACACTTGCTCAGAAAGCCTCTTGTCTATGAGAGTGTGAGGCAGAGTGACTGCTCTTTTCTGGTGAAGACGTATCTGGTAGCCAATAATTCAGATCAATATAATTGTTCTTGCTGTTTATAACTCATACTTCTGTATAGTTATTGAGTAGTCTCATGTCTATACCCTTAATCAGAGTCCATTGTATCTATTGTTTTTCTACCTGGTTTTTAAAATATTAGAAAGTGGAAAGTGACGCTGGGATTTATGAGGGCTCAATGAAAGGATGTTTCTCCCAAGCAGACATTCTGTTTATTACAACAAAAGAGGATTAACAAACCTCATTAAGTTATATTTCGAGTGAAATTGATAACTAATTAATTAACCAGTGACCATGAAATGAATTAAATAAAATTAGACTTGGCAACTTTCATGAAGAATTAGCAAATCTTCCGGGAGGGGTTTTCCGAGCGAGCATCAAGGCTTCTGATTCAACGGGTTCTTGAGATTGACAGGGGCCTTGAGGCTTATTACATAGGACGCTATGTGATGAGCATCAAGGCTACTAATTCAAGGAGTTGTTGGGGTCCTGGGGCTTTAACACAGGCTCCTGATTTACTTTACAGGATATGGTTCTAAGTTACTTTACAGAACAGCAGAGCAGCTCAACTTTGCGTTTCTTTACAAAGGTCCGTTCTAAATTAATTTATAGAACAGTCCGAACAACAGGGCAGCTCCTTCTTACTTTGAGTTACTTTACAAAGTTCAGTCCTAGATGTTTTATAGAATAGTTCTGAATTACTTTACAGAACAGAGCAGTGCCTTAAATACTTTGAGTTTCTTTACAAAGTTCAGTTCTAAATTACTTTATAGAACAGTTGTTCAAACTATTAGAGTAGCCCCTTAATACTTTTAGATTCTTTACAAAGTCCAGTCCTAGATATTTTATAGAACAGTTCTGAATTACTTTACAGAACAGTTGTTCGAACTATTAGAGCATTTCTGAACAGTGTTGCTAGGCAGATTACAGTGCATAAGCGGTAGTAAGATCAAATCTGCATTGAACCGACACATGAATTTGACAGGAAGTGCATAAAAGTAGGCAGAATAAAAATAGTGCAGGATAAAATACAATTTGTGTCAAGATATCAAGTCTGCCTGATGTCTCATTTAAATGCCTGCAGTTTAGAACCTGTAATAAAAGAGGAAAATAGAATGGACAGAGAAAAATGGTGCAATCTACATTACAATCAGCAGCGGAGTGTATTAAAAGGCCATGGTGAAGAGGTACGTTTTTAGCTTATTTTTTAAAATATTTAGAGATCTAGCATCCCTAATGTCCATAGGTATTGTGTTCCATAACTTTGGTGCATAGTTTGTGAAGGCTGCGTCCCTGATTCTCTTTAGGCTGTGGTTTGGAACCTTCAATAGACCAGTAGATGATTGCAATATTCTAGAAGGCTGTCATGTACAAAGGTCTGATGACCATATAAAATATACCTGGAGCGGGCTGTACATGAAACCAGCCCGTCCAGTGAGTGCTTTAAGCACAGGTCCCGGTAGGCAAGTAAGTAAACAAATGCGTTTTCCAAAAGTAAATTATATTTATTATAATGCAAGAGGCGAATGAAACCCACAACAAATAGACAAACAGGGAAAAGGGTAAGGGGAGAACAAACAAGGTAAGTATAATAAAGTAAACTAAATCAGCGTCCACAGACACTAACCAACCAGCCAGAGGTTGGTACTGGGAACCACCCAGCAAATGTACCAAAAGTACAAGTCCACACAAAGTGGCAATGGCATACAGTTTACTAATATATATATATATATATATAGTTCCACTTAAATGGGACATGGCAGTAGAGTATCACTCAACACTCAGTGGAAATAGGCACAGAGGCCAACAATAGAATACTCACTCAAGTAGGTAAGTGGCACAGAGGCCAACAATATATATATATTAACACACAGTACTTGGTCCACACAAAGTGGTAAATAAGCACAGTTCCACAACAGTGGCAAACAATGGCAACCCCACTCCACTCTGGTCACTGGCAAATGACAGAATGAGGCGCCAGGAAGCGTGAATGCCACCTACAACAGAACTGTACAGAACTGCGTTTTCCGCCTTTGCTCTGATTGGCCACTGACCCCACGTGACCCTACCCTATTACACGCCCCCTTATCGACACGCGTTATGCGACGCTCTACAGCTCTTTCGCTCACAGAACAGCTGTTTCCGTATTTATAATATTGGAAACGCCGCGCTGTGAGCGCTGTGAAGCACCTCTGTATTTATAACGTCTATCTGCTAACGTATTTATAATATTGGAAACGCCGCGCTGTGAAGCACCTCTGTATTAAATGCCGACAGCACCTCTGTATTAAATGCTGACTCATCAATCAATCAATAACAACATTAACGATAACGCCAAGCTGTAATAATAACCGGTTTAAAATGGATGGTGATTACCTCACGTTGTGTCTATTCTACTAATGTCTAACTATGAATGAACACAACACTCTAACTTAACATCTTTAGATAATAAAGTACTCAACCTCTACTGTCTAAAAATTGTAAAGTCAATTAACGACTGATGGCTGTTTGTTGTAGAGGGCGCGGTGGCAGACTGCAGGAAATTAAGTCTATGTAACTAAAGAAATCCTGATTATACGTGCCCCATGTAAAATATTTAAACAACCATTAAGCAGTGTTGGGCAAGTATTTTGTTTTTAGCGCCTTTGAGGTGCTTTGGTACCATGAGGTGCAAGCATATATAGTACCCTTGAATGAGTGCTCCTGCCAGAGTCTTCAGGGTATTCTTGTTTTACCAGAGAGGAGATCCGGTACAAGAATCATGTCAGTCTTGTGCTTTGCCACACCATTTAGAAAAGTGCAGAATAAAAGTATTGCTTTCCCCCTAAAATATACAAGATACAAGATACTTTAATGCCACACATTAATATATTGATGAATGAATGTATCATTTAAAAATCATTCCGGATCCTAAATGAATGTTGTTGTTTACATGTTGTGTGTATGTATCCCTTCCCTACTTCCCATTTCCCCACGTGGAACACACCTAATAGGATAAATTACATGCTGGTGCTCTAGTGCAACATTGAGTGGCTGAATGTTATCTATAGCACATTTAACCCATAGGGGTCTAAGCTGACGAGCTTCTCCTTTTTGAACCCATCGGCGGAGAACAAAATAATTATGGCTCCTAAATGCTCAAAAAGTACATCTTTTCCCTAAAAGTACATCGTTCCCTAGTGGCATGTGGGTTGCGCGCCTGTGTGTTTGAGTTGCTAAACCCTCTTCGCACAGTCGGATCCGATTCCCTCCCGTCCTCCACTAGGGGGGTCCGGGGGCTCTGGTCCTCCCCGGTTCTGATGGTTGTGGGGGGGCCTCAGCGGGTACATTTGTCAAGCTTCCGCTCTGCTCAGCTCCTGTGTTTCACTACGAGCAGAGCGTAAGCTAATACGATATATAACATACGGTTATCCTATAACCATAGTTATATGAGTATAGTGAGTGCTCTGCTCTGACTCACTGAGGACCCCGTAGTCTTCGCCTTCGGTGGTGAAAGACTTGGGAAGGAGCTGTTAGTATGGCCACATCCCCGCTTATGTAGAGGAGCGGATGGGGGTGTTACAAAGATGAAAACAGGAATGTCCAGTCGTTGCTTTTCTTTTGAATCAAATCTTAATTTCTTTTATTTTCTATTAGTTCACAATTCCTAGTTCAATTCAGTTCAAAATCCTTTTACATTCTGTGTGCTTGACGAGCCGCACCAAACATATCACAGCTGTTTCTAATGCAGCAATCAATTCGGTCACATGCAACTCAGCACGGCTGCAGTGTTGGCAGGAGCTGTCCACTCTTGAGTGGTGCTGAAAGACAAATGTGTTATTTTTGTGGCAAACAAGCGGTGCACTTTCAATGTCATTAAAGAAAATAAAACAAATAAAACAAAACGTTATCACCAATTAACTATGTGTATATTTTACTTTATGAGTCTGTAAAGAAAATGTATATTATCTATATAATAGTTGCAACAAACTCCGGCCCGATGAACACTGTTCATCAATTAATCTCAAGGTTATACAATAACTGTATTGGCCGTCTGATTATTTTTCTTCCTGGCAACTGTATTGAGCAACTTCTAGTTTTGCCATCACGACCTGGGAATACTTCATGTATCCTACCCATTCTCCAGAGTTGTCTTGGCAACATGTGTTCATTCACTAGTACCACATCGCCTTCCTTCAATGGTGTTGTTTTCTTTGTGGAGGATGCTTGAGCAGATCAAGTCAAGTCAAGAGTCAAGAGTCAGGAGTTTTAATTGTCACGGCATACAGGTATACAATGAAATGCGGGTGGTCTTGCCTGAGCGCACCACTCTCTGTAGGGCCTTCTTGTCCTGTGCCGTGCTGTTTCCATACCAGGCAGTGATGTTTCCGGTCAGGATGCTCTCTACAGCTCCTGAGTAGAAGGACTGGAGTATCTTTCCCGATACTCTGAACTTCCTTAACTGTCTCAGGTGGTAGAGACGCTGTTTCGCCTTCTTTACTACTGTGTCTGTGTGTTGACCATGTCAGGTCCTCTGAGATGTGGACCCCCAGGTACTTGAAGCTGCTCACCCTGTCCACGGTAGCCCCGTTAATCATCAGTGGTGTGTGCGTCTCCTGCTGTCCTCTCCTATAATCCACGATCAGCTCCTTGGTTTTACCAATGTTCAGGAGCAGGCTGTTGTCCTGGCACCAGCGTTCCAGTACCTCAACCTCCTCCCGGTAGGCCTTCTCGTCGTTGTCCGAGATCAGCCCCACCACCACTGTGTCATCTGCGAACTTCACTATGGAGTTGGAGCTGAACTTGGCCACACAGTCGTGTGTGTAGAGTGAGTACAGCAGGGGGCTCAGAACACAGCCCTGGGGGGACCCGATGCTCAGGGTGATGGTGTTGGAGGTCTGACCCCCCACCCTGACCGCCTGGGGTCTTTCGCTCAGAAAGTCCAGTACCCAGGCGCTCAGGGCGGAGCTCAGACCTAGCTCGATCAGCTTGTCCACCAGTCTGGTGGGGACTATGGTGTTGAACGCTGAGCTGTAGTCAATGAACAACAGTCTCACATAGCCCCCCTTCTGACGATCTTAATTCCATCAGGTATTCACTTCTCCACCGATTCCAGTATCCATTGACGAGACGTTCTCTGTACCGCCATCTCTTGTTCATGTCCTTTCGAGTTCCTTGTTGTATGTTTGACTCTTTTACCGTCTGTGGTGGTAGTGTCGTCAGTCGGTTTCCTACCAGGAAGTGAGCTGGGGTAAGAGGTGCCACCTCGCTTTCGTGGTCCACATAAGTGAGCGGTCTTGAATTTATCACAGCCTCCACTTCAGTCAGAAAGGTCTGCAGTTCCTCGAAGCTCAGAAATGCCTTTCCCACGATTCTTTTGAGGCTGGTCTTGACTGAACGCACCATACGCTCCCATATACCTCCCCACCATGCAGCTCTTTCCACAATAAACCTCCAGGTTATCCGTTTTTCTGCAAAGAAGTCCTTCACTTGTTTGGATTTCATTGACTTCCATATTTCGTTCAAGTCCTGTGATGCCCTTTTAAATGTCTGTACATTGTCTGAATAAATTGATGAGCAAATGCCTCTTCTTGCAATAAACCTTCTGAAGGCCAAAAGAAAGTTTGGTGTTGTCAAGTCTGACACTAATTCTAAGTGAACAGCTCTGGTCACTGCGCACGTGAATAAAGCAATGTAGGCCTTTTTGTGGTTAGGTCTGACGTACAACGGCCCTGCGAAGTCGACTCCAGTCACTTCAAATGGGGCGGCTTCAGTTGTCCTGTCTAGGCCTGCCACGATAACAAATTTTGCTGGGCGATTAATTGCCCCCGAAAATATCGCGATAAGCGATATTATTGCGACCGGTTAGAGAATTTTTTTTGAGAAATTTATTTCCCAAAACTTTTATTTTGAAGCCCACCGCTCCGTCTTTTCCGGTGTTTTAGACTTTTATTTTGAAGCCCACCGACCGGACCGGAAGTATTGTTGTTATTATCCTAGCTTGCTGATGCTGCTGGTGGACTGGGGCCAGCTAACGTTAGCTTGCTGATGCTACTACTACTTCGACATGCTGCTAATGGGCTGGGGCCAGCTAACGTTAGCTTGCTGATGCTGCTGGTAGATCGACATGCTGCTAGTGGACTGGGGCCAGCTAACGTTAGCTTGCTGATGCTACTAGTAGATCGACATGAGCTAATGATAAAACAAATGTTGAGATTGTTGGTGAACAACTAACTTTAAGTTAGTTTTAACGTTAGCTACTAACGTTAAAACGCTAACGTTACACTACAAATAACGCTACTTGGTTAAAAGGAGCAACACTATTGAGAAATGTAGTTAAGCTATGTGGTGTTGCCCCACGGAGCTCCTGTGCTGTGCTCTCTGCTCTGTAGTAAAGCCAGCGGCCCGCCTCCCAACACGGACAGTGACTGACAAGGGGCACTGGTTCCGCCTCATTAAAACAAACGCGCAAATAGCAATTAATCGCGCCCGTCAAAATCATTGCATTAATTTTAATTATCGCGGCAATTAATCGATTTATTGCTTATCGCGGCAGGCCTAGTCCTGTCCATAGGTAAAGGTGCTGTTATTTCCTGACTGGCCTTGGTTGTAAACCTTTTGCAAATGAGACATCGGTTTAGAATCAGTTTAGTTGCTTGTTGTCCTCTTAGGATCCAGAAACGCTCACGTAGTGGTGTTAAGGTGTTCTGAAGTCCATTATGCATTACCTCTTCATGCGCATCATCATGTTTTATTTCCAGTTCTGTAAATACGTCATGCGCGGGTAGAATGAACGGGTGCTTTTGTCCATATCTGAGGCTCGATTTTTGCAATCTACCTCCAACTCGCATTACTCCATTATCCAAGAATGGGTTTAGATCTTTAATTTTCGAGTGCTTGTGAATATCCGTTCCCTTTTGCAGTTCCTTCATTTCTTGTGAGAAAGCTCTTTTTTGCGTTTCAGCAATCCAGTATAACTCTGCTGTGTTCATTTCCACTGCCGTTAGTGGCCCTTAGCGTTTACTTTTATTGCGCGAGTTATGCACAAATCGGTTTACCCATGCAGTAATTCTGAGAACTGTAGTTAGCCTACTGTAATTTTCAAGTGGAATAATTGCAGTTTCTTTTAGGTATGTTTTCATTTCGGTCACAACGTGGTACTGTTTGACAGTCTCCTCAATGGGCTCTTGTAGGCTATGCCCATTGGTCTCCTTTTCAATTTGACGGGGGTCCGCGTCTCTTAGCCATTGTGGTCCATTCCACCATAAGCTCTGAGTCTTTAAGTTTTCCGCGGATATTCCTCGCGTGCCTAGATCGGCTGGATTATCTTTACCAGGACAGTGTCGCCAATCTTCTGGCTCGGAAAGCCTTTGGATTTCAACTATCCTGTTTGCAATGAATGGTTTCCACTGGTTGGCGGAGCCTTTTATCCAGTGAAGTGCGATTGTTGAATCTGTCCAAAGGTAAGCTTTTATCGGTGTGTCTCTGGTGTCCAATATATATTTACAAAGTCTCGCTCCTATTAGAGCCGCTAATAACTCCAGTCTTGGTAGCGTCACCTTCTTCAAAGGGGCTACCTTCGTTTTGGCGCATATTAACGTGCAGGTGCTTTCATCGTTCCCAACCGTGCGTAAATAGCCTACGGCGCAGTACGCGGTTTCACTGGCATCGCAGAATACGTGGAGTTGTCGCTCTGTGATTGAACTCGGGGTTCCAGTGTCGTAGGGTCTGGGAATTACCATAGTCTTGACAGTTTGTAACTCTATTTCTTTCACTATTTGGGCACTTTTACACAATTCCTGTGAGTCTATGGAACACCTCTGTAAAATATATATATTTCTTTATTCATTGTTTTGTATTTCTAATCAAGTCCTCAAAAACAGCATTTTTCTACCTCAAGATCTCGAGCCGTTTTGAGCCTGGGCTCCTAAACCACTGCGCAGCGGCGTCGTCGCCTGAACATTAACATGCAGCGGTGTCTTTCTGACATCACATATCGCGCACATTTTCAAATGACTCAGTTCAGTGAGGGTGAATATTGTGAGAGGAGAATTGGAAGAATGCGCCAATATGAGAATTTTGAGACATAGATCATATTAATATAAGTTCACATAGCTAGGAAACAATGCTAAACACTCAAAAAGGCCATTTATAAGATAGTTCCCCTTTAAATCGGTGAGCAAGTCTTCATCCCACTCTAGGCCTCGTTCCCATGTTTCCTGGAATAGTCGCTTGGCCCTCACCGTGAATGGTGGTGACAGGAACCCGATAGGGTCGAATAGCCTGGCGGCTGTTTGCAGGACTGTCCTCTTTGTGCATTTTGTATTCTTTGATTCGCGTAGAATACTTGTCAGATCAAACATGAAATCGTCCGATGTCGTTCTCCACGTCATTCCCAGAACCTTGACTGGGGCATTCTGGTCCAATTTAGTTTCCTGTAGTTTGTTCTGTAGTTCAGGCGAATTAGTTTTCCATTTACACATCTTCATCGCGGCCTTGTCCATGATTATTTTGGATTCTTTATACAACTTGTATGCATCTTCTACTGTATCCGCTCCATTTATGAAATCATCCACATAAAGAGTTTCTCTTAATGCTTTTACCGTAGAGGGGTATGTTGACTCCAATCCCTCCAGATGATGTCTGATAGTTGCTGACAGCAGGAATGGGCTGGCAGTCGCGCCAAATGGAACCCTTGTCATCCTCATTATGCATTCATTATGTTCGTTTTCATTCTCTGTATGAGGTGTCTTGTCTGTCCACAGGAACCTCAGTGCGTCTCGATCTGTCGGGTTTATTGAGATTTGTAGGAAGGCCTTTTCAATGTACGACATGAAAGCAATTTTGTGTTGCCTGAATTTCAATAGAACACTCAATAAATCACGGTTCAAATTGGGCCCAGTTAATAGACAGTCATTAAGTGAGTCACTATTTCCATCATGTGACGACGCATCGAATACAATCCTGACTTTCGTCGTTGCGCGTTCCTCCTTCACAATAGCATGATGTGGCATGTAGTACAATGGGTTACCGGTAGTATTGGTTTTGACTGGTTCAATGATTTTCTTCTCCAAGTAGTCATCGATCACCTCATTGTATCTTGTGAAGAGTTTACCATCATGTTTGAATCTTCTCATCAGACGTTGAAACCTGTTCTCTGCAATTCTGTAGTTCGATGACGGTTTCAAAGTATCTGTGCGCCATGGTAGTTGCACTTCATAACGTTCTCTGTTGTGCGTAATGGTTTCTTTGAATTGTTTCAGGGCAATTTCATCATTGGCGCTCAACTTAGTTTCTGGTTCAGGGTTGATTCCCAGGGATTCTAGCTCCCAGAATAAGCGCAACTGTTCAGACAGTATTTTATTATCTACATTAGTGTTGTCACGATACTGGAATTTCGACTTCGATACGATACCTTGAAAAGTATCGATACTTCGATACCATTTCGATACCAAAAAAAAAAATATATATATATATATTTTTTTTTATTTTTTTAAACAAATTTAGCTTTTGTTGCTGGTTGATTCTCCTCAGCTTCTCTCTGGTACTATAAGAGAAGATAAATATAACACTTTTAAAACCCTTTGTTTATCTTTAGATCAGAGAGAGAGAGTGGCTGCTGGAGATTTGAGGTCTACTGAGCGCACCTTTCTAGTTATGACCCGAAAACAAGGGTACTTGAGAGAGGGAGAGGGAGAGATTTCTCCGGAGCTATGCTCGGAGCATTTATTAACGTTACATTTTCAACAACATTGCTGCTAATTGGACACTTCATGGAGGCGGGGTAACGTTGTGTCGAGTTCATGCGTGTACTGGTGTAGTGTGGGTGGGCTCGGCTTGACGTTACTCCGTTTCCATGAAGTAATTATAAATGTGGCCAGCTAGCTAGCATAAGCTAACGGAGGAACGACCGCTAACGTTAGCTAATAATAGCTTTGTTGAACACTCCCGGCTGTAAGGGGGAGGAGGCTGCAGCAGCAGCTTGTGTCTGTTGCCGGTCTCTGAGGAGGAGGAGGAGGCGGAAGGGCAAGCGTGCTCTGGCAGCGCGTCTGTCTGTCAACAACTTGCGGGAGCAAGCCAGCTGGTATCGGTACTGCAGAAAGTATCGGTATTTTGGTAAATGAGTATCGAAACCTTTTTAAATATTCAGTATCGATATGTATCGATACTTCGATATTTTTTTGACAACACTAATCTACATTGACATGCATCACTCCAACGTTGGTTATGGTGCTGACGTGCATTGTAGTTACCGTGCCTTGAATGAGTCATCCGAAGCTGCTCTCAGCTGCCACTAGTCCATCTTGTAGTCTTTCAATCTTTCCAGAGACCACTTTCCAATAGTAGTCGGATCCGATTAATATTTCCACATCTTGATTTTCCATTCCGTGGACCTTTACGTCGGCCAACAGCATTCCTTTTCCTTCCATTTCCGTGCGTAATGGCTCTCCGGGTACACTCATTAGTGACGTGCACACTTGTGGTGATTCCAGTAATTCAATTTCGATTGTTTGGCCATTTCTCACATCGGATAATTTTGCCCGTACTTTATTGCAATGCACTCGTTTTGGTTGTAGGCTACCAAACGTGTGTAATTGTATTACCTCGGAGCCTATTACCGGTAGATTTAGTTTGCGTGACAATTCTGTTCTTATAAAGCTATGTTGACTCCCACCGTCCAACAGGCATCTGGTCAATTTACTCCTGGTTGAGTTTTGGCTAACTAACCACACTGTTGCTGTTTGGAGTAAAACATTGCTGTTATGGCCCGAATTATATCCGACGGTAGTATCAGTTTGTAGGTTGTTGCGCTATGCGCAGTCTTGGTTCATAGGGACGCGTATCGTGGAGCTGAACGCATACTACTTTGTGGTGTCGCCGGCCACACTTCTCGCATGAAACCTGCGCCTTACAAGTTCTGGCCATATGTCCTGTCCCCAAACACACAAAACAACGTCCTTGTTTTTTAACACTTTAACTGCCGGAAGACGCTTTTAGGCGTCCTTCCCCGCCATGCTCAAGTTGCCGAGGACGCCGTAACTCGTCTTTGATATCAATATTTCAAAAATCTGTGATCGAAATCATATTTTCTTTCCGGAGCCCTGAGATGTACTGGTGAGCTCCCATCAACTGTCTAACGGTTCGAGAGCGCCATCTGGTGGCCAAACAGGAAGTGCTCATCCATATGTGCTCCGGGCACTTGCGATCGGTAGCCGGACTCCATCTCAACACACTGGATGATCAATCGCTCGCCCTAACTCAATAAACAACGTTATTTGGACGTATATAGTATTATACAACCTGGAAATGGTTCATCAGGATAAACATCCCATAATCGAAAACGGTCTACACCACGCTGATCGTCCAACGGCGCGAGGAACATACGGTAAGATTCAGCGTTTTATTCTAACGTGTTCCATATAAACTGCTATGATGAACATATGACCCACTCTGGATGAATCATCTAACGCTGCCCACGGAATTATAAACGATCCCCCGCCCATCCGGTCATCATCAGATCATACGTAGATCATTCTAGAAGTACATCCAGTTGAAATTTTTCATCTCGCACAGATTGCTACCAAACTGTATTTCATCATCAATATAATGCATTTGGAGCTATAAATCACGTTCTGAAGAAAGCTGCAGAAAATGATAAAAACATACTTATACTTTAGACCATATTTTACTATGAAAATGTGAATGAAAAAGTTTAACGTTGCTACACAATGAACAATACATATAGGACTTTGAATGGGCCCTAATAATGGCAATCTAGCAATAGGATTTAAAAGGTTATAGCCCTGCAAAGAAGGGGAACTTATCCATAGACAAATAGAGCTGGCAACATATGGTATATCATGAATTTAACCTCCGGCAGCCAAAGTGTTAAGGAATTCTCTTCTCTGTTCGACTGTATTTTCCGTGCAGTGTTTGGAGATATGGTTGGCTTTGTTGCAAAATATGCAGTTCTGTGGCGCTCCCGTATATAATGCAGTGGTAGACGCTCTATAGCAGTGGTGCCCAACCAGTCGATTGCGATCGACAGGTAGATCGCGGGCTGATTTCAAGTAGATCTCGATTAATACAATTTGATTATTAATTTTTTTTTTTTCTTTCTTTTTTTTTTTTTTTAAATCAACTCTGCCTCTCCTTGTTAACTACAACATGCAATGCTGTTTGTTATTTAAGATGAGGTCGGACTCGGCACTGACAGATTTGTGTTCATTATGCTGCTTTTATAAAGCCTCAAAATGATGGCTTACAATATAAAATTTTGGCTGGTAGCTCTCGGCTAGGTGGTAAATTAAAAGGTAGATCTTGGTTCAAAAACGGTTGGGCACCCCTGCTCTATAGGCTGCGGTAGACCTATGTCTTTGCTCATCATTTGGTTTGTCAATTTGTGGGTTCAGATCAATCAAGTTTGCCGTTCTTTCTCGGCTTTCAACCTCTCTTTTCAGGAATTTAAAAGGCATAAAAAAAAATATTGTTTGTTTCCTGTTGGTTGTCAGTTAGGCTATGGGTAGGTAGGGATTTTTTTTAATTTTTTTTATTCTTTCCCACGGCGACTATGGATAGGGAATTTCTTTATTTAATTAAAATGTTCACAACAACATGGATGCATGTACTCTGCCAGCATGTTTAATATCCATAATACTAAAGGTTTGACTAAGATTTTAATTACATTTTTTATTTTTTTTTATTATTTTTTTTAAAAACTCATAAAATATATTGGGTCGCACCTAAATCGGCAGGGTCGGTCGGCAACCGGAAACAAACTATTATTTTTGTTAGGCCTAAGCCCTCTACTTCCAACATGTCATCTTCCTCTCTTTGGCGGCTGAACGCGAGCGTTATGCTCTCTGGCACCATTTTCATTAGGATAGGGCAGAGTAGGCTACTTTAAGCGCTGACAGACTTCTGACTTGTATTTCGATCTCATCATATAGTTTTCGTAGGGCGACTGTCGTTTGCACGTTTAACCGGGGTCAAGTTTAATAACATTCATATGGGCATTGATTAAAAGATCCTTTCGGCCAAATCTGTTTTCCAACATTTTAATCGCAGCATCATAATTTTCATTGGTTAATGCGAGACCCGTGATTGCGTTTGCAGCCCTTCCCATGAGATAGGACTTCAGATAATTAAACTTGTCAGCCTTGCTGAGGTCTGGGTTTCTATGAACTGCCATGTCGAACTGACTCCAGAATGTTTGCCATAGGCTAATTTCTCCGTTGAATTTGTCAATGATCAGTCTCGGGAGTTTGACTGCAAAACCATATCCCTTGTTGGAGCCCACTGATGAACTGTTTTCTTCTCATAGCCTTTTTCAGTTTGGTTTTGCGCACACATATATCCTCTTCATATCGTTGCACACCCTCAAGTTCATCTTAAAAATTCTCTTCCTCAATTCTGTCTTCAATTTCTGTGTTCAAGGCTTTCAATGCAATTTCTTTTTCCACAAGCATGTCCAATATTTCTTCATAATCCGCATCCACATCTTCTAATGACACTCTTGTCTTCTCATCTATCACATTGATTAACTTTGTTATCGCAGTCCTTACCACCCCTCTTTTCAGAAGTAGTTTCTTTAGTTGCGTCTTGGACATCGCTGCTGTAGGCATGTCTGTACATTCCCTTGATCCTTCTTTGTTTCAAAGCACTTCTTTTCTTTGTTCCTCCCTGGTTTCGGCACCAGCTCTTGTTACAAAGATGAAAACAGGAATTTCCAGTCGTTGCTTTTATTTTGAATCAAATCTTAATTTCTTTTATTTTCTATTAGTTCACAATTCCTAGTTCAATTCAGTTCTTTTCAGTTCAAAATCCTTTTACATTCTGTGTGGTTGACGAGCCGCACCAAACATATCACAGCTGTTTCTAATGCAGCAATCAATTCGGTCACATGCAACTCAGCATGGCTGCAGTGTTGGCAGGAGCTGTCCACTCTTGAGTGGTGCTGAAAGACAAATGTGTTATTTTTGTGGCAAACAAGCAGTGCACTTTCAATGTCATTAAAGAAAATAAAACAAATAAAACAAAACGTTATCACCAATTAACTATGTGTGTATATTATATTTTACTTTATGAGTCTGTAAAGAAAATGTATATTATCTAATAGTTGCAACAGGGGGTGTGGCCAGGCGGATCGGTGTGTACATGTGAAGAAATGTATTCAGTATTAGACTGGATATGGGATATGTTCCACTACGAGCAGAGCGCTCGCTATACTCGTATAACTATGGTTATAGGATAACCGTATGTTAACCAAACGCTTGGTTCAATAACCAACTAGGAATTAATTGACTGTCCTATCTATCTGTCTGCATAACAGATACTAACGTCATGGAATCGTTTGTTCAACCCGGTGGCCAGCGAATTAACACCAGCTAAAGCTAGATGGATCTGGTTACATGGGGCTCACTCAAGAGTTAAAGGAAAACTCCAACATTTTGGGAAATTAGCTTATTTGCCATCTACCCTGGAGTTAGACAAGAAGATACATACCTTTTTTCTTCTCTGTGCATGCAGTAGGAGTAGGAAGACGCGCACCGTTAGCCTAGCTTAGCGTCAGTCACTGGAAGTAGGTTCCTCCATTAGCCTAGTTCCCAACGTCTTCCTACTCCTACTGCATGCACAGAGAAGAAAAAGGTATGCATCTTCTTGTCTAACTCCAGGGTTCCCAAAATGTTGGAGAGTTAACACTTTAATCGCCGGAGACGCTGTTCGGCGTCTTTCCCCGCCATGCTTATTGTAACTGAGGGGTACAATTCCCTGACTGTATTGATAAGTATGGTATCATTAAACCACTACCGCTTTATGTACTTTAATTACTGGCCATACAGTACATGATATATAAATATAATGAACACTTCCCACAATGAACCGGTTCTACACAAAGTTGTCTTTAAGTATTTATTGCAGCAAAAGGTACATAATACTTCTCGATTATACTTTGAATGCACTTGTAAGGCAAAGGAATGTGCGTAGGCAAATCAACAATGAATGTCCATTCTCTGGTTACGCAGGAGGTAATTATACAACCTGAATCTTAGGGAATTATATCTATGGTACACTAGTAATATATAGCGGGAGATACTGGAAGGGTCCCCCTGGTTGTAAGCCAGCAGGGGTAGAAGATCTGTCGGTAGTAGAGAGTCTGGTCAACGATGACTAAGGAGACTCAAAGTACAGGAGACGGTGCAATAGCCTCTTGATCCACAGACGAATACAGCTGTTCTCCGTAGATTGTAGCTCCACAGTGAAGAAAGCTAGCCGGCCTCAGGCTCTCTGAGGCGCCGACTCGACTTGGCTCCTCGCGGGGTAAATCCAACACGTGCAGGCGTCGGCGATTCTCCGCTCCATAAATCACAGGACCAAAGCAAATATATTCCAGCCGCAAAGGGCTATGTAGTCGTCGGGTAGATTAATCCAGTGTACATGTCCACACGGTTCTCGTCTAGGTCTCCTCGGGTGAAAGCGCCATGAAAGCAGCCCAGCCTGGATAAGAACTCTAGCTAATACGAGGAAGCGTTGGGGATGCTGGTCACTGTAGAACTTTAGCCGCACGATACACTATACACAAATAGACTATTATTGACTTAATAGAAATATGTCGCACTCGACGGTATAGCGCCAAACTCTGACAATTCAGTTATTAATTCGCACGCGGTCTCAATGCTCTATTCTGGGGCCAAACAGGCCATACTTCACCGCACGTTGTATCGTGGGTGAGGCTTCAACTTATTGGGTAACTCTTGACTTCTGACTAAATAAGACTAAGTGCTTCTGTATTCACCTGCGCCGTATTTATATGCACGGTGAACAAACTAGTGCCAATCTCATTTCTGTCGCGTATCCCTGGGCAAGGCCGGGCATGTCCAGACATGTCTTGACGGTGACTTTGAACCTGACTCCGGAGGCTGGTCCCTGGCGCCGGTGGACCGCTGTCCAATAGGGGAATGAAATATTATGGTCTGGGCTAAAGGGATATTCCGTGTATATGTACAAGGAATATACAAGGGATATCAAACGATATACAAATACTATGCAATATATATCAATCAATAAATATATATATTCGGTTTAATCTGATCCTTTGTAACACTTATTCTGCCGAAGACGCTGGACAGCATCTTTGATATCAATATTTCAAAAATCTGTGATCGAAATCATATTTCTCCCCCGGAGACATTATATGTACTGGTGAGCCCCTCTCAATTCTCCAACGGTTCAAGAGCGCCATCTGGTGGCCGATCGGCCGCTCGCCCAAACAGGAAGTGATGCGGATTAAGTGGTGCTCACCCTTATTTCGTCCGGGCACTCGCTATCATTAGCAGGACTCCATCTTTCTTGACACAATGGATGTCGATCGGTTCAGGGTTCGTACGGGTGCTGGAATTCCTTGAAAATGCTTGTATTTCAATGTGCTGTTTTCAAGGTTTTAAATGTGCTTGAATTGTGTATAAAGTGCTGGAAAGTTACTGAAATTGTAATTGCACTTTATACTTTAATAATAAATCGCTATCTGACTGAATAGTTTGGTTTGTTTAGACAAAGAAATAAAATAAGTCGGAGCGATTCGAGTGAGCTTATTTTGCAATCGCCTTTCACGCAAAATGAAATGTGGCTTGCCTCGACCCGTAGTGTTTTTAGCTGTGCCATCTGAGAACAGCGCGCGCGTGTGTGTGGTCAAAATGCCGGGAGGCTGCCGTTTCAATGAGCTCTGGCTCGAAAATATCAAATAAGTCATGGTTGAAAAGAGGAGAACATGCTCGAGTAGCCGTCTGCAAAATATGCAGAAAGGACTTGAAGATTTTTACGATGGGGGAGAGTGCACTTTCGAGCCACATGCAAGGTGAGCTAAATGGATCATAATATTAACGTGTCTCAGTTTGGCTCGACACTACAAGTGCTCCACACCGGTCTCCGTAAATGTTAGTTTTAAAAATACCACTTCAATAATCGAAATAGTCAAGTAACAGCCCAGGCAGAATACACTATTGGAATTACAAACTTGTGTTTACCGGACTCTGTTTTCACCGCAGTGTTTTGAAATACGCAGCATGTAAGTTAGCAAAGCCTTAACGTTAGGCGAATCAACGTTAGCTAATTTCCTTTCACTTGTTGTGTATTGAAATGGTATTTTATTTTTATAACGGAACATTTACGGAGACTGGTGTGGAGCAGTTGTTGGTTGGAACGCAGTAACGTACTGTATATGTGTATGTCATAAATGTTATGATCAGTGTTGGGACTAACGCGTTACAAAGTAACGCGTTACAGAAACGAAGTTACTTTTTGCCGCAACTAGTACTCTAACGCATTACTTTTGAAATTCAGTAACGCTACTTACATTACTGAATGGTTTGTTAGTTCGTTACTGCGTTCTTTTTATGTAGATTCATAGCGAGCATCCTTATTTCGCCTGCGTTTGTTTTGTTTACTGTAGACTGAAAGGCGCTATATAAAACGAAGTATTATTATTATTATTATTTCTTTCCGTAGCCTCATTCTGGTTTCGCACTTCTGATTGGCCACTGACGTTCTGAAAGAAATAGGCGCTCTCTACAGTAAACAACAAGAGGACGCTCGCTATGAATCTACATAATAAGAACGCAGTAATAATAACGAACTAACAAACCATTTAGCAACTACTTGGAGAGATAATTAATATACAACATGGAAACGAGATAAAGAACATGTTTGAAGGGCTGCTGGAGTCAACTGGACTAACGTTACATCTCGACCACCGCAGACTGGTGACGGTGAGTGCAATGTGTTCACTGAAACTCAAGATCAACGGATTTTGACTGTACGAAATCTGCCAGGGAATCTCATAATACTAATCAAACAATATAAATATAGTCCTTTCATGCACAATTGATATCCTAACTATTCTAACGTTGCAATGCTTTGATAACAACGCTGCAAGATGGTTATGAATGAATTAATGAATGGATGAATGAATGAAAACTTTATTTAACAGATTGCAGAATGGGTACAATACAGTACGGCTCAATACATACAATTGTTAAGGGGATGCAGACCTGAGAAAGACGTTTGTCTTGTTTCCATCAGGGTCCCCCATTTTCAATTCATATAGACATTTATGACATACACAACATACATGACATTTATGGCATAGGGACATATAGGTATTTAGTACTGATACATTTGTGACATAAGCGGTATTCAAATATACAGTACTGTTACCCCTAGATCCTGACAGAGTATATACATATGATGGGGAGGGGACTGTACATTAGGAGGGGGTGGGTGGGTGGGAGAGAAATATACATACAGCGGGGAGGGAATATATAATGAAACGCTCTAGACCACATTGCTTAGCAGAGTTCGGTGATGTGAATGGAAACTGTCAAGTTGATCAACCGATTTTGAGTATATGGGGCATGGGACTTGAGCAATTTATTTTTTTTTATTTTTTTTTTAAATAACTAAATAGTTACTTTTCACAGTAACTCATTACTTTTGGGTGTAAGTAACTAGTACAGTAACGAAGTTACTTTGAAATGAAGTAACTAGTAAAGTAACTGAGTTACTATTTTTCAGTAACTAGCACAACACTGGTTATGATGAATTGAAAATGCTTCTCTCTTTGCTCTTGATGAGCTCCCTAGGATCCAGGACAGAGATGCTTCTAACAAGAGGATACTTGAGTGGAGCCTTTTCAAAAAGCTTGGAGACCATCTTCAGCAAAAACACCTTACAGTTCTGCCTGAACTCCAGCCTCAGCCTCTCAGCATTTGAGTTCTTCTTCATGTGCTCCTGCAGAGCTCGCTCTGTGACAAATCCCACACTCAGTTTGGTGACATCCATGTGGTTGACTGGGTCAGCATAATCAACTTGGAGAAGCTTCACTGTGGTAGTTGCGTCCTTCATGACACTGGGCTTGATGAACTTCTCCATTAGACTCCTCAGCATATTGGTGAGATCCACACTCATAAACGGCAGCATGGGTTTGTCGGTCTGGTATAACTTCAAAAATGGTGTTATTTCCCTAGCCACCATTAGAAAGAAGTTGAGCTTTGCTGGGAAGAGGTCATCTTGAACAATCATCTGAGCAGTCTTGAAAGACTTAGTAGATGGTTCCGTTACTATTTTCGTTTTGGCTGCATTAATGTACATTTTCAGAGAAGGCAAAATCTCTAGTGCACGCTCAGCCACCTCCACATTTTCCAGCCATCGATGACTACAGAAGTCAAGAGGGAAGGACGAGGAACCAGTGACTGCTGTATAGTCCTCCCTACGAGCTGGAACATCTTTGAATAGCCATTTAAGGCTCGACAGAGCATTTCCTAGCTCCCAGTCTGTGGATGCACACCCTCCTCTGAAGGAATTGTGTAGTATATGCAAACCACAGCTTCCTACATTTAGCATCGTCTTGCCTGTTTGTTCTTCTATCACTATGTTTTGCTGGGCCAGGGAGAATAGCTTCCAGTTAACATTTGGGCCATCCATAGACAGCTGAATCAGGTTTTGGAAGCCGATATCCGAACACACTGCCTCAACCTTCTCATGTATTTGTTTTGCGGTGTGATGGCCCATGAAAAAAGATGTCAGATACCTTGAGTTTACTCGATTATCATCCCAGAATCTCATGTGCATGTCAAGCTGGCATTTCTTCATTTCCCGATTTAGACTCTCATCAAACGGAAGTACATATCCAGATTCTTTCTTGGCTTTGGCCTTCATCAGGGAAGAGAAATGAGGAGCTATCCCAAATGTGGTGAGGTATGCCACTTTATTCTCCCCACAAGTAAATTGTTTTGCTATCTCACTGTCAGGAAACATTGTTTGAAACATGGCCCCCATGTCATTACATGAATGGTAGGAATAGTGGCTGGTTACAGCTTTTGTTGCCCAGCATATTTCAGCTTGAAGTGTTGGATTAGAGGTAACAAATGATTTAATGGTGCCTGTGGTGTTGCTAGTTGACTGGTTCTTGGATGAGCCTGTGGATGGTAGAGGGGCAACTCCACTGCAAGCTACTCCACTGGCTGCTTCCACTGTACTGGCTCTCACTACACTGCTGCTTGTTGGTGTGGATGTAGCTGTGCTGCATGATGCATTGCTTGTCTGCTGGAAATAATCCACTAATGCAGGACCTGGATTTAGTCGTGCTTTCATCAGAATTTGATGCTTCTTGCCTAAATAAAAAGGAGCAACATCATGTTATAAATAAAACAAAGTGTTTTAATTTAATCTCACTGGTTGCACTTAATTTTAAGAGTGTTTATTGTTTAATGTTGACATCTAATCTAAATGGATCATTATGATATTATGCATTTATATTTCATTTTCATTTATAGGCTACTGCCTATGAATTTTAGAGCCTAATGGTGGCCTGGAATGAACTAACTACATTATTATCCATGTAATTAACTGTAAGTTCACGTTAGCTGTTAGATTGCATATTCCATAAATAAACATGCTAAAATTGGCCTGGCTCGTCACGTTTGATTGAAAACGTTATTAACAGATTGCAGAATGGGTACAATACAGTACGGCTCAATACACACAATTGTTAAGGGGATGCAGACCAGAGCAATACTTTCGTCTTGTTTACATCAGGGTCCCCCATTTTCAATTCATCATGACATTTATGACATACACGACATACAGATATACAGTAAGGTTACTGCATAACACATGGGCTCAGCCAGGTTATATATGATGCCAAGTCTACATAATTTTGGTTGTTTATAACTTTATAGCACAATAACATCTGATTTAATGTGATGGAAGAAGTGAAATAATCATTGAGTAAATATTTAATTTACCACAGCCGCATAAGATGCTGGAAAATCTTGAAAATGCACCTTGAAAATGCTTGAAAAGTGCTTGCATTTTGCCTTGGAAAAGGTGTACAAACCCTGTCGGTTGCAAATAACTCGATAAACAACATGATTTGGACGTATATACTATTACCGGTATACAACCTGGAAATGGATCGGATATTTCCACATCCCATAATAGAAAAAATTCTGTTCCACGCTCATCTCCCAACGGCGCGAGGAAGATACGGTGAGTTTCAGCGTTATTTTGTAACGTCTTCGATACTAACTGCTCTAATGATCATATCACCCACACTAGATGAATGATAATGTTGCCCACGGAATTATAAACGACCCCCCCCCCCCCCCATCAGGTCAACATCAGATCATACGTAGTAACTCCTAGAAGCACGTCCAGTTGAAATTTTTTATCTCGCACAGATTCCTACCAAACTGTATTTGATCGTAAATATAATGCATTTAGGGCTATAAATCAAGTTCTGGAGAAGGCTGCAGAAAACGATAAAAACATACTTATACTTTAGACCGTATTTTAGTATGAATATGTGAATGAAAAAGTATAACGTTGCTACACCCTGAACAATAGATATAGGACGTTGAATGGGCCATAGTAATGTCAATTTAGCAATACAATTTAAAAAGTTATAGCCCTGCAAAGAAGGGGAACTTCTCCATGTTAAATAGGGCTGGCGAGGGATGGTAAATTATGAATTTAACCCCGGCGATCAAAGTGTTAAGATACATACCTTTTTCTTCTCTGTGCATGCAGTAGTAGGAGTAGGAAGACATGCACCGTTAGCCTAGCTTAGCGTCAGTCACTGGAAGTAGGTTCCTCCATTAGCCTAGTTCCCAACGTCTTCCTACTCCTACTGCATGCACAGAGAAGAAAAAGGTATGTATCTTCTTGTCTAACTCCAGGGTAGATGGCAAATAAGCTCATTTCCCAAAATGTTGGAGTGTTCCTTTAAACTGCTCACTCAGCCCTATCGTTACATTAGATAGCCAACAGTTTAATCCCTAACGTTATGTGTAGTTGGCTTCCCTTCAACACATACCATAACACGGCCCAGGAGTACATTTGAGCTTATTCTACCAGGTGCCTCTTTCTACAACCTGTTACAGACCCGGAGCGAACTTACTGACGTTAACGCGGGCAGCTGCGCTTAGCACACGCGCGCACACGCACACACACCCAGGCCCCTACACACACACACACACACACACACACACACCTACACACACCTACACACACACAATTAGGGCTGCAACTAATTACTATTTTGGTAGTCGACTAATCTGTCGATTATTTTTTCAATTAGTCGACTAATCGAAAAAAATTATATTAAAAAAAAATATATATATATATATATATATATATTTTTTTTCTCACTACCCATCTTTGTGAAAGTGGCTTCTCAGCTCTGGTCCAGCTGAAGACCGAGCAGAGGAACAGATTGGACATTGAGCATGACCTCAGAGTTGCTTTGAGACTCTTGTCAGGACCAAACAACATCCCCAGTTATCCCATTAGTTCCCCCAAACTTACTGTCGGTCTGTTATGTTAAGCTAAGAAGTCTTCAGCTGGACCAGAGCTGAGAAGCCACTTTCACAAAGATAGGTAGTGCAAAAAAAAAAATATATATATATATATATATATATATATATATATTTTTTTTTTTTAAACGACTAATCGACGCAACAATTCCTCGTCGACGATTTTTTATAATCGACATCGTCGATTATGTCGACTAATCGTTGCAGCCCTACACACAATATGGCATATCTACTGCTCCAGAACAGAACCAGAACTTACCTATCCTCGCTAACCGTAACCACTCCATCTTCTTTCGGGATCAAAACGGCAGCATTCACGGCATCCGAATGCCCTTAAATTGGGTTTCGCTACAAGATCCATGTTTTTAGCAGAATTCAAAGCGGAAACTTTCCGTAGCAGCAAAGCACGTTAGATCAGAATGTTAACTGCGCAACTGTGGGTGGTCAGGTGGCGTAGCGGAGATTGTGCTCATCACCAATGCAAGAGGCTGCGGTCAGCATTGCCTTGGCTTGGGCTGATCGCTATACTAACTCGTTTGGCTGAGTTAGGGGGAGGGAAGCCGTGGGTGGGTCCTGGGCGTTGTGGACAGCGACCCCTACAGTTCGGTCGGGGCGCCTGCACAGCGAGGGTAGGATCTGGAGAGAGGTAGTGCGACCTTGCACACGTTAC
Organism: Notolepis coatsorum; assembly: GCF_963971535.1. Lineage (NCBI taxonomy): Eukaryota > Metazoa > Chordata > Actinopteri > Aulopiformes > Paralepididae > Notolepis > Notolepis coatsorum. The sequence goes on from NC_140165.1 coordinate 188,463,217, forward strand.
ACTCTCCCAGTGAGAATCTGCGCTGCCAGGCTGGCTGCCGGCTGGCTGCACATGCGTCGGAGGAAAGCATGCGACAGTCTCCGGCCTCTCGGACCAACAGTAGGGGGGAGGGGGGGGGGGGGGGGGGGGGCTGCGCAACAACCAGGAAGGGAGTTGGGAATTGGCATAACGACTCGGAATCGGAAAAAGGAGGGGGAAAAAGATGATAAATGAAATTTTAAAAAAAATGCGCAACTGTGAGTGGAAACTTTCGAACACATGGCGTGAAGAAAATAGGCTATACACAACTATAATAATAATTATTATTATTAAAAAAAATAAAAACAGCCGGTGATGCGGTAATCAGCGTGACTCTGCGGTGGGCGTGACGTGATGGCAATACCGCGATATTGCGGTAACCGCAGCAGCCCTATACAGTATGTAGTCTCTCTCTCCTCAGGGACACAGGGGTCAGTATCGGTAGTATGCTGACTCACTCTGCAGTACAGCTCTCATCAAACCTGCCTCTTCTAAAACCACTTCCTGCATCAACCTACCACCACTGCTTTTCTCTATAGTGGTTCAACCAGGGCTTCCCTTATCCAGTCATTTACCAGGAAAATCTGTTGAAGTCCAACCTATTTAAATCTCTCCGGTGAAAATAATTACAGAGTGGGCCAAACTGGCCAAGGTAGCCTGCTTGATCCCTATCTCCATGCCAGCAGTGAAAGGATTCTCTCTCTTTGGTCCTGTTCAGACCTGTTCAGACCCCCCCCCCCTGTTTGTAAGTGTAGCTGTACAATAAAAGAGTCGAGTCGCGCTGGTTCTTAATGCCGTGTATTGCCAAGCAACAAGTAAACAAACCACACCTTCCCCAGGAAGTGAGACACGTCATATCATACAGGCACCGGCCCAGCACGCCCACAAGGCGGAGCTGTAGCCCAGCCTGTAACATCTCCCTTCCTTTAGTAAGTAACAACATCAATCCGTGCAGACCTAAGTAGTATCAAAACACCTCATCAATAACAACCACAATTAAACACAGAATCACAATTTTCCCACATTCCCATTCCCTTTTTTTTTTTTTTTTTTATATCTTACAGTCCATACGCATGTGCACAGTCCTTGTGTGCTGGGGTGCGAGCGTGACTATGTGTGTGTGTGTGTGTGTGTGTGTGCATGTGTGCGTGTGAGACAGTCTCAGTTTGTGTGCGACCTAGAGGTTAAGTCTGTCCGGAGGCCGTAACGGCCTCCCGCTCCGGGAGAAGGCCCGGGCCTGTAACTCACGGCCTGGTGTGTTACCAGTCTGCGGGGAAGACGGCGTCGACCTCGGGGCTGATGACTTTGGAGACTCCTCAGGACCGCTGACGACCTCTTCGGTGCTTCCCCCCCTCGCAGGCTGTTCTGGGGCCAATTCTGGGTGAACTGACGGCTGGGGAGGGGCCGCTTCTGCTGGTCGGAGATCAACCCTGTTGCGGCGATACGCAGTTCCCTCCACGTCGACCAGATAGGACCGGAGTCCCAACTGCTGCAGGCACACGCCTCTTCTCCATCGGCCCGTCCTGTCACCCGGGAGTGGCTTCATCCGTATGGGCTGGCCGACGTTCAGCTCCGGCAGATCCTTCGCCGATCGGTCATACATCAACTTCGCTGCCTGATGTTTCACTCTCAGCTTATCCGGGACCCCTGTGACGACCTGAGGTACCAGCAGCTGGTCGGCCACAGGGAGAAGGGTTCTCAGTCTCCGCGACATAAGCCGCTGTGCAGGGCTGCACTGCATACCCTCAGTGGGTGTGTTTCTCCAATGTAAAATGGCCTTCCAGGGGTCCTCTCTGGCCCGGTCTGCCTTTCTGCACAGGCTCTTCACAATCTTTACCGCCGACTCCGCTTTGCCGTTAGCCTTCGGGTGCCTCGGTGAGGACATAACGTGCTCAAAGCCCCACTCCCTCGCAAACGCCCGGAACTCCCCACCGGCAAACTGGCCGCCACCATCAGAAATGGCCCTGTCTGGGACCCCGTGGCGAGCAAACTGTGCCTTGCATCGTCGGATCGTGGTGTCCGCTGACAGGTCAGGGAGCAAGTCGACCTCCCAGAAGTCCGAATAGTGGTCCACCACCAGAAGAAAGTTCTGTGCTGCATAGCTGTACAGGTCCATGCTTACCAGCTGCCAGGGCCGTGTGGGGAGCGGGTGTGACATCATAGTCTCTTTCTGTTGTTCGTGTGCATACTCATTGCACACGGAGCACTGCTGTACGTAATCTTTGACTTCCCCTTGCATACCGGGCCAGTACAGTGTATCACGAGCCTGTCTGTAGCACGCCTCGGCCCCCACATGGTTGTAGTGGATCCGTCTCAGCATTTCCGGACGCATAGCTTTCGGAATTATGATGCGCTGACTCCTGTAGAGCACGCCATCCTGTGCACTTATCTCGTCCCTGATGGCCCAATAGTCCCGGACGGCTAAAGGGGTCTCCTCTCTGTGGTCTGGCCATCCCTTCAGCACGACTGACTTGAGTGTTTGCAGACACACATCCTCCTCAGTGTGTGTTCGAATCTGTGCCAGACGTTGGCTGCTGACGTTCAGATAGTCCGCCTGCCGAATGGCGGCCGTGTCCCACTGCTCCTGCCGCATGCTGCAGACCATTTCCCGTCTGTACAGTGTATCTGTTCTCTGTGGTGGGGTGGTGGCTCTGCTGAGTGTGTCACTTATGTACATTTCGGGGCCTGGCTTGTACACCACCGCCAGGGAGTAGTTCTGCAGTGTGAGGAGCATGCTCTGAAGGCGCTTTGGCGCACTGAGGAGAGGCTTAGTGAAGATGGACACCAACGGGCGGTGGTCGGTCTCTGCAGTCACATCACCCCTCCCATATAGGTAGTAGTGGAAGCGTTGACAGGCGAATACGATGCTTAGACACTCCTTTTCTATTTGTGCATAATTTTGCTCCGTTTGGGTCAATGCACGAGAGGCAAATGCGACAGGCTGTCCCCCCTGAAGCAAGCAGCAGCCCAGACCCGTCTGACTGGAGTCGCTCTGTACGGTGACCGGCTTGTGGACGTCATAGTACCTTAGGACTGGCACCGCCGTGATCAGAGCCTTGATTTCCTTCATGGCAGCCTCATGTTTGGGCAGCCAGTGCCACATCACATCTTTGTCGAGCAGTCTCCTCAGAGGCTCACATACCGCTGACAAGCGTGGCATGAACCTCGACAGGTAGTTCACAAACCCAACACATCGCTGGACCCCTTTTGCGTCTGTGGGGTTTGGCATGTCCAGAACCGCCCTGACCTTGTCAGGGTCAACCTTGAGGCCCTCTGCGGACAGTATGTGGCCGTGGAAGCGGACCTCCTTCAGTCGAAACTGCAGCTTTTTCAGGCCCAGTCTCAGCTTTACCTCTCTGCATCTGTCCATCAGAGCGACGAGGTTCGTGTCATGGTCGTGGTTGGCCTCATCCTCTGTGTCCCCACAGCCCACTATGAGGATATCATCAGCTATGGGCTCAATCCCCGTCAAGCCAGCCAGCAGCTCATGCTGCTTTCTTTGGTACAGCTCTGGAGCCACTGACACACCGAAAGGGAGTTTTAGCCAACGTTTCCTACCCCACGGTGTCCAGAACGTTGTCATCAGGCTGCTCTCTTCGTCCAAACGGCACTGTAAAAATGCATCCCGTGCATCCACCAGCGTGAATATACGTGCCTTTGGCAGCTTATACAGCACGTCATCCAAAGTGGGCATCAGGTAATGGGACCGTTTCAGAGCTCGGTTAAGGGGCTTTGGGTCTATACACAGTCTCAATTTGTCTGGCCTTTTCACTATGACCAGATTGCTAATCCAGTCCGTGGGTCGAGTGACTGTGGTCAAGTGCCCATCTTCTTCATATTTATCCAGCTGTGCTTTAACAGCTGCCTTCAGGGCCACTGGAACGTTCCTGGGAGCACACTGCACCGGCGCCACCGTGCTGTCCAGCTCAAAGTGAATATCACCGGGCAGAGACTCAACAGGGCTGGTGAACACATCATGGTAGCCTGCTGGCCTCTTTTCATGCAAACTTTTGCAAAATGGTTAGCCGTGCCACATGAACGGCATGATTTACCAAAGGCGGGGCACTGGTCACGCCCACGTTTGTGCCGTGTGCCACAGTACTTGCATTCACCAGTGTCTCTCATGTTCTGTGGCTGTGCCGATGTGTTGGCCTCGGATGGCCTGCTGGCAGGCCTCCGTCCATATCGCTGCCCTTGTGTGGCGTTAACGCTGTCCCCAGGCCCGGAGCTGCCGCTGCCCAGAGACATGGTCTTTAACCTACTGTCCATGACCTCAGCTGCTCGACAAATACTGATGGCCTGATCCAATTTAAGGTCCTTTTCTCTTAATAAGCGCCGTCTAGCGCCCTCATCAGTTATCCGTAGGACAAGCCTGTCTCTTATGAGTTCATCTTTAATAGCTCCATATTCACAAGAGGCAGCCTTTTCTCTCAGTCTTGTAACAAAAGCATCAAACAGCTCTCCATCCTCCTGTTTCAAGTTGCCAAAAACGTACCTCTCGAATATCACGTTCTTAGCCGGTGTGAAGTATTGCTGCAGTGCTGTCAGAATAGCCCCCACATCTTTTTGTTGCGCCACGGTGAGTCCCAGGTTGTGTTTGTAAATATGACGACAGTCATTCCCCATTAACCGTCTGAGCGCCGCCGCCTGTACTGGCTTTTCCTTCTCGCTGAGCCCGGTCGCAAGCAGATAGTCCTCGAACTCTGCTTGAAAGCTCACCCAGTTGCCGTGAATGTCTCCCGTCATCTTCATTGGCTCCGGAGGCGGAATGCTGGATGCCATTGTCGCCACAAACTCTCACCCAAACAACACATAAACGTCCGCTGTTATTGCAAACAGCTGTTTCGGGCCGTATATAAATCCTCTTTGGGTCCTCCTAATCCCACTTCTGACACCATGTTTGTAAGTGTAGCTGTACAATAAAAGAGTCGAGTCGCGCTGGTTCTTAATGCCGTGTATTGCCAAGCAACAAGTAAACAAACCACACCTTCCCCAGGAAGTGAGACACGTCATATCATACAGGCACCGGCCCAGCACGCCCACAAGGCGGAGCTGTAGCCCAGCCTGTAACACCCCCCCCTCAGCATCGACAGGGCACCGGTCATGAGAGTGAGCAGTTCTAAGTACCTCGGAGTCCACATATCTACTACTTGACATGGACCACACACATTGACAGTGTAGTGAAGAAGGCACGGCAACACCTCTACTTCCTTAGGCGCCTAGGGAAGTTCAAAGTGAGTCAGAAGATCCTCAAGAACTTCTAATTGTGCACAATAGAGAGCATCCTGACTGGTAACATCACCTCCTGGTTTGGGAATAGCACCGCACAAGACTGCAGCAGACTACAGAGAGTGTAGAGCCATATGAAATCCGTTTTATTTTTTTCCAAATTCCATTTTATTTTTTTCCAAATTCAGTTTTTTCTGTTTTAATATTTCAGAATTCTGTATTTTGCTTTGTACGCTCATTTTACCATCAGAAATAGTGTCTAATAAGTGGGAATGAATAAATGTCCACAATTTAATAAGATATAACAGTCCATTTAATAGGGCTGTCTTAAATACTTCGAAGCTTCGTTCGATGGGCATGGGATTCGAATATGAAAATAAAATTTGATTATTTAAAAATATAAATGATATATATATATTTTTTTGCAAAATCCACTCTGCCTCTCTTTGTTAACTACAACAAGCAATGCTGTTTGTTATTTAAGATGAGGTCGGACTCGGCACTGACAGATTTGTGTTCATTGTGCTGCTTTTATAAAGCCTCAAATGACTGCTTACAATATTTCATGAAAGCAAAGTGTTTTGTTTGTCTAAGATTTAAAAAGGTTTAAACTTTACAGCACTGACAAAGTTGAACAAAGTGCTGTACAAGTCCCACAACATAAAGAAAATATATATAATTTTTTTTTTTTACAGTTGATTCCATTTTTATTGCTCAATTCCGCGATTCCGTCCGCGATTCCGTGATCGCGGATTTCATATGGCTCTAAGAGAGTGGCCCGTTCAGACGAGCGCACAATTGGAGGTGGGCTTCCCACTCTCCAGGACGTTTATAACAAGCGTTGCAGGGCCAAGGCTAAGAGAATAATCAAAGACTAGTCACCCAAACAACTGCCTCTTTGAACTGCTGCGGTCAGGCAAGCGCTACCGGAGTCTCATGGCCAGTACAGAGACTCGGAAGGAGCTTCTATCCCCAGGCCATCAGGATGCTCAACGACAATGACACTATGTAACAACCCATCATCTACACTCACTGCACACACATCCACATCTAAACACTCACTTTAAACAAACACTCACCTTACCACTCACTTTATTCACTTTAGACACTTTAACACACTTTATATGTATCTATTATTAAAGAGATTTGCACTACATTCATACCTCATTTGCACCCTACCCTACGTTTTGTACCTCTGCATTGTACCTCACTGTTACTCATTTTACTCTGTATTGTATATTGTATATATGTATATTGACTTTACTTACTTTTTACTTACTTCTTAATAACTTTTTTTACTTTCTTTTGACTGTATTTAGCACACTCTCAGTACAGGGGCTCCTACAGAAACACGCATTTCATCATAAAGTATTCTGTATTTTGTTGTGACAAATAATAAACAAACAAAACAAAGAAAACAAAACAAGATCCGATCTGGGTGATCCGACCAGCTCTACGTACGCATGTTCACACCTGAGTGTGGTCTCAACTGGCCCTGCTCGCTTTTGAATAGAATGTGCTAACAGAATACAGAATGTGTTCAAGCGATCCAGAATGCGACTCCAAATGTGGTTTGAGTGATGAGATCTCAGTGCGTTCACACCTGGCGTTAAAGCTGCTCACTAGAGCTGGTCACTAGAGCTGTTTACTGGAGCTGGTCACTATAGAGTTGCTCACTAGAGCTGGTCACTAGAGCTGATCAGTAGAGCTGGTCACTAGAGCTGTTTACTGGAGCTGGTCACTATAGAGTTGCTCACTAGAGCTGGTCACTAGAGCTGATCAGTAGAGCTGGTCACTAGAGCTGTTTACTGGAGCTGGTCACTATAGAGTTGCTCACTAGAGCTGGTCACTAGAGCTGATCAGTAGAGCTGGTCACTAGAGCTGATCAGTAGAGCTGGTCACTAGAGCTGTTTACTGGAGCTGGTCACTAGAGCTGGTCACTAGAGCTGGTCACTAGAGCTGGTTACTGGAGCTGGTCACTAGAGCTGTTTACTGGAGCTGGTCACTAGAGCTGATCAGTAGAGCTGGTCACTAGAGCTGTTTACTGGAGCTGGTCACTAGAGCTGTTTACTGGAGCAGGTCACTAGAGTTGCTCACTAAAGCTGATCAGTAGCGCTGTTTACTGGAGCTGGTCACTAGAGCTGTTTACTGGAGCTGGTCACTAGCGCTGTTTACTGGAGCTGGTCACTAGAGCTGGTTACTGGAGCTGGTCACTAGAGCTGGTTACTGGAGCTGGTCACTAGAGCTGTTTACTGGAGCTGGTCACTAGAGCTGGTTACTGGAGCTGGTCACTAGAGCTGGTTACTGGAGCTGGTCACTAGAGCTGGTTACTGGAGCTGGTCACTAGAGCTGGTTACTGGAGCTGGTCACTAGAGCTGGTCAGTCACTAGAGCTGTTTTCTTGGAGCTGGTCACTAGAGCTGGTTACTGGAGCTGGTCACTAGAGCTGGTCAGTCACTAGAGCTGTTTTCTTGGAGCTGGTCACTAGAGCTGTTTACTGGAGTTGGTCACTAGAGTTGTTTACTGGAGCTGGTTACTGGAGCTGGTCACTAGAGCTGTTTACTGGAGTTGGTCACTAGAGCTGTTTACTGGAGCTGGTCACTAGAGCTGGTTACTAGCGATCTCTCAGGATTCTGTGTGTGTGTCTCTCTCAGGAAGATGTCCAGAACTTAAGTATTCAATATTAAATGAAGCATCTAATAAATTAACTCTCTCCTTCTGTTTTATCACCCCCCCCCCCCCCCCCCCCCCCACACACACACACACACACACACTTCTCTCCCTCTCTCTCTCCCCCTCCCTGCTCCATAGGTACGAGAGGACGTTCTGAACTCTCTAAACAACAACTTCCTGCAGACATTGAACCAGGCGTGGAATGACCACCAGACAGCCATGGTGATGATCAGAGACATTCTGATGTACATGGTTAGTAATGATGATCAGAGACATTCTGATGTACATGGTTAGTAATAATGATTAGACATGGTTATTAGTAGTCATAGTGATGATCAGAGACATACTGATGGGCATGGTTAGTAGTCATAGTGATGATCAGAGACATTCTGATGGACATGGTTAGTACTAGTTACGTTAGTAGTCATAGTGATGATCAGAGACATTCTGATGTACATGGTTAGTCTCTCTCTCTCCCAGGATCACATGTATATATTTAGTCTCTCTCTCTCAGGACCATGTGTATGTATTTAGTCTCTATCCTCTCTCAGGACTGTGTGTATGTATTTAGTCTCTCTCAGGGTCGTGTGTATGTATTTAGTATCTCTCAGTCAGGACTGTGTATGACTATGTATTTATCTCTCTCCTCTCTCAGGACTGTGTGTGTTTAGTCTCTCTCTCTATCTCTCTCTTTCTATCTCTCTCTCAGGACTGTGTATGTATTTAGTCTCTCTCTCAGGACTGTGTATGTATTTAGTCTCTCTCCGCTCTCAGGACTGTATGTATTTAGTGTCTCTCCCCTCTCAGGACTGTATGTATTTAGTCTCTCCACTCTCAGGACTGTGTATGTATTTACTTAGTCTCTCCTCTCTCAGGACCGTGTGTATGTATGTATTCAGTCTCTCCTCTCTCAGGACCGTGTGTATGTATTTAGTCTCTCTCTCAGGACTGTGTGTATGTATTTAGTCTCTCTCTTCTCTGTCTCTCAGGACCGTGTGTATGTATTTAGTCTCTTTCTCTCTCTCTCTCAGGACTGTGTGTATGTATTAGGGCTGACCTTCGAAGCTTTTTTTGGCAATCGAAGCTTCGTGGCCGAGCTTTATCTTATGTTGTGGGACTTGTACAGCACTTTCATAAACTTTGTTGTTTTTAAATGTGCTCTATAAATAAAGTGGGTTGGATTAATTAATTAAGTAGCCCCTTTCGTGACTGAGCCAACAAGGTTTCACTCGGCTGTGTGATTTAATTCAAGGTGGATCGCTGTTGTCGTTTGAACAACTTCAGATTTCATGGGAACTACCAATCCCCCAAATCAAGAATGTTTAAGATGAATGAAGTAAGATTTTGATTATTTGAAATATGGCCTGTGTAGACTAAACTATGCACAGAATTATGTCCGTCTACAAGGTCCGGATTCTACATGGTCCGGCAATGTAGACCTTGTAGACTCCACTACAGACCAATTATCAGTGAATGTTCATGCATTTTTAAGAAGGGCAACTTCCACAAGAAAACAAAGAACTCACCAAAACATCTCAGTAGCACCTTATCTAAATTTTATTTCCTATTTTGTTTATTCATCCCAGTATCTTTCTTTCTTATGTGTGGAATTCTACAAGGCATGTAGGTGTATATGTATTTGAGGATGATATCCTTCAAACAGGCAATAGTGATGATATAATTTGGGCAGTGCTGAGCTGGGTTACTTTCCTCCAGTGTATTTGTCCCCCGGCCCCACCCAATGGCCCCATGCGCGCGCGCGGCACACACACACACACACGCACACACACACACACACACACACACACATTTACATTTAGTCATTTAGCTGACGCTTTTATCCAAAGCGACTTACAAGTTCTGTACGACAAGACAGCAAGAAGGGTACAACTCTATCAGCTGAGTAACAATGTTTATCAAAGTGTTGCGTGTGTAACAGAGGCAACTCGCCCCTGCCACGAATTCGACCATGCCTTGAGTGGGAGTCGAACCCCAGGCGTCCGCACTGCGGGCGACATCACAAACCGCTGCGCCAAGAAAGGAATTCCCTTCTAAGCGCTCAGTTTGGATGCCTCTGGGGAGTGAGTTTTACACCCGTTACATTCACCCCCCCTAAACTCACACCACCCAAGGCATCCGGGTCTACGGCACCAGTGTAACAGAGGCAACTCGCCCCTGCCACGATTTCGACCATGCCTTGAGTGGGAGTCGAACCCCAGGCGTCCGCACTGCGGGCGACATCACAAACCGCTGCGCCAAGAAAGGAATTCCCTTCTAAGCGCTCAGTTTGGATGCCACTGGGGAGTGAGTTTTACACCCGTTACACGGTTACAGTGTAGGTTAGTTTATTAGGAAAAGTGCATGACAGTAAGGTTAGTCACGGTTAGATTTTTTTTTTTTTTTATAAATCATTTCAGATAATGGTTGAAGAAGTGAGTCTTTAGTCGACGGCGAAAGATTGGACGGGATTCGGCTGTCCTAACTGGGATGGGTAGTTCTCACACACACACACACACACACACGCACACGCACACGCACACACACACACACACACACACAAAGCGAAGTAAAAAAAAAAAAATTATATACCGGTATATATATATATATTTTTTTTTAAACTTTGATTTTTTTTTTAATGTTCGAAGCTTGTGCCATCGAACGAAGCTTCGAAGTATTTAAGACAGCCCTAGTATGTATTTAGTCTCTCCTCTCTCTCTCTCAGGACCGTGTGTACGTGCAGCAGAATAACGTAGAGAATGTCTACAACCTGGGTCTGATAATCTTCAGGGACCAGGTTGTTCGTTATGGCTGCATCAGAGACCACCTGCAGCAGACTCTACTGGACATGATCTCCCGCGAGAGGAAAGGAGAGGTGGTCGACAGGTAGGACTCCAGCCTATAGAGATGAGAGTCTCTCTCGCTCTCTCTCTCAGGACCGTCTGTATGAATTTAGTCTCTCTCTCGACAATGTGTATGTATTTAGTGTCTCTTTCTAAGGACTGTATGTATTTAGTCTCTCAGGACCGTGTGTATGTATTTAGTCAAAGTGAAACCTAGAAATCTGCACGTTCAGTTCATAATGTCTGATTTACACGCTTGATAACACGTTTAGCACCTTTGGTCATGCTACTGAAACAGCAAAGGAAAGAGGGATAATAGCAAGGTTTATGAAGTACTTAGAAAGAACAGAACGAAACTAATGTGTGCGTGTTTGTGTGTGCACGCTGCCCACACTCTGAGCCACTCCGAAGAATATGTGGTATGGGTGTGCACTGCCAAGTCAGTGACAGCAGCTCCTTCACAGTATTTCACAAATTAGCGCTTTTTATTTGAATGTGGGCACGGATGTGGCGACAGTGGCTCAGGAGGTAGAGCGGTCGCCTGGTAATCGGAAGGTTCCCGGTTCGATTCCCAGGCAGCGTGTCGAAGTGTCCTTGAGCAAGAAACTTAACCCCTAATTGCTCCCGATGAGCAGGTTGGCACCTTGCATGGTTGCCTCTGCAGTCGGTGTGTGAATGTGTGAGTGCGTGAGTGAATGTGAAGAACAAAAGCACTTTGGTAAAAGCGCTATATAAATGCATCATTTAATTTACCATTTCAATGTACAATTTTTTTTATTTTTATTTTTTATATAAACATACACCGGTGGGAAAGTAATGTACTCTGTGTACCACGGCAAGCCTAATGGACAGGTAGGACTCCAGGCTGCAGAAACTCTACTACTAGTACATACACACTACTCTACTACTACTACTACTACTACTACTACTACTACTACTACTACTACTACATACACACTACTCTACTACTACTAGTACATACACACTACTCTACTACTACTACTAGTACATACACACTACTCTACTACTACTACTACTACTACTACTAGTACATACACTCTACTACTACTACTATTCTACTACTAGTACATACACGCTATTCTACTACTAGTACTACTACTACTAGTACATACACACTACTCTACTACTACTACTATTCTACTACTAGTACATACACGCTATTCTACTACTAGTACTACTACATACACACTACTCTACTACTACTACTAGAAGTACAGACACTCTACTACTACTACTAGAAGTACATACACACTACTCTATTACTACTACTAGTACATACACACTACTCTACTACTCCTACTAGTACATACACACTACTCTACTACTACTAGTACATACACACTACTCTACTACTCCTACTAGTACATACACACTACTCTACTAGTACATATGCACTATTCTACTACTTACTACTAATACATACACACTACTCTATTGCTACTTCATGTGCTAGACTGGGTCTCATACAGTTTAAGGGGCAAATTGGGCTCCATTATTCCAAAGCCAGACTAACAGAGATATACCCCAATGTAAACAATAATATATAATAATAATAATAATGTGATCGCTGTAGCCACACCCCTGCCAACCTTATAATAATAATAATAATAATAATAATAATAATAATAATAATAATAATAGCTTGCCTTGGATTTATATAGCGCCTTTCATGAAACCCACAGATGCTTTACAAAGCAACAAAAAGACGGATAAATCATTAACAGAAAAATAACAACAACAATGATGGACAGGGAGACGACTAGAGGCCATAGGCCTTCACGGACAGGTGGGGTTTCACTCATAACACTTTGAGTGCCAGCCGACGAGATATCTTCGTTTTTAATCGTTATTTTTTTTATTAGCGATTTCCATTCATATTTCATCAATCTAGCCTCATTGGAATGGACTCAATGAAAATGGATGAGAAAAGAAAAATCCGGAATCCACATTTTACTTCTCAGGCAAGTAACCCGAGCCGATCGGACTCATTGTGGACAGTCGGAACAGTGTGGAATATATATTTCCAGTACCCAGCGTTGGATCAATAAACGCGATCGATATTTGGAATGGCGATCAGGAATTGGAATAATCTGTTTGGAGAACATCTGATCTGAGGTAAGGAATCTATTTTACCAGTATTGGGATAATCAGAGCTATTTTCACCTATATATATCAGCGTGTGCCATATGTGTGTGTGTGTGCGATCAGGAAATAAGAGAATCGATTTTTCAGCGCGCTTCTATAGCGTGCATAAGTACACATATACTATCGATAATCTAGCGTTTATTTGAAAACGATTCATAAATAGGCCGAAAAATTACAACGTGTTTTGTGTATTACAGTAAAGGGCGTTTATCACAGAATCTTCTGAAATCTTCTGGAAGTTTCAAGAAACAAGCGTTTTTCAAAATGGTATAAAACGGAAATGAACCGATTATTAAAAAAATAAATAAAAAAAATTATCCGTTTCGACAATGTTGACTGCAAACAAGTCATTGATAAGCAACGGCCACATTAGACACATAGCCATAATTTAAGATATAGTTTATGCGTTTGCAAATATGAGAGCTCTATCATTGAAGTGGGTGGCGGCATTTAAGGGGGTAAATAGGAAACGGAGGCCGGCACCGAAAGTGTTAAAAGGGGGTGTTTTTCTTCTGCCCCAAACTACTAATATCATTTTAGGACACTTTTTTAAAACCCTGTCCGACATCCTGGAAACTGATCTGCAACCATGTCCCTGACCGCCATCTTTGGAGTTCCTGAAATGAGATGATATTGCATTTTCCTCTCTCATCCTCCTCATCTCCTGGTCCCCCTCATCACCACCTTTCATGTGAAGACATGGTGTTCTTTATTAAAGTTTATAGAAGTTCAGTGGCAGGCGGCAGTGTCTCTGAGGAGCCCTTCTCATTTATTTTCTCCTCCTGAACGTCTCCTCCCCCTCTTTTCTCTCCCCCTCTTTTCCCCTTTCTTCCTTTTTATTTAATTTTTGTTTTGTGTGTATGTTTATCGGGGTGGGTTTGAGACTGAGCCTGATGATTTATTTATTTACATCCATAGTGCAACTAAAAAAAAATAGTTTTTAAATCATTTGGATACATAGCTTGTATGTTTCATGTCACATTCATTGTATCGTCTAATGTCCAGCCTGTGTGTTGTCCTGTTGGAACCAAGTCACATTCTGATGTACCCACACACTGGTGAATAAAGTGTTGCTGATTCTGAAGAACATGATAATCTTTTTTTATTTTACTGTGTGTGTGTGTGTCCATCAGGGGAGCCATCAGGAATGCATGTCAGATGTTGATGATTCTGGGTCTGGAAGGCAGGTCTGTGTATGAAGAAGACTTTGAGACTCCTTTCCTAGAGATGTCTGCTGAGTTCTTCCAGGTTTGACCCAGTCTTTCATTCTCACATTCAGTCTCTGCTATAGAACCACATGTCATTATTACATTCAGTCTCTACTATAGAACCACATGTCATTATCACATTCAGTCTCTGCTATAGAGCCACATTTCATTATCACATTCAGTCTCTGCTATAGAACCACATGTCATTATTACATTCAGTCTCTACTATAGAACCACATGTCATTATCACTAGGGATGGCACGATACCACTTTTTCATGTCCGATACCGATATCACAGCCTTGAGTATCGGCCGATACCGATCCTACCCCCACCCACAAAAAAATTTGAGTTTCACCTTTTATTTTTTTGTTCTTTGTTTTTCTTTTATTTATTTTTTTACATTTATTATTTGAACGGCTTAAGGCTATATCTGTACTTGATGTTTGTTTGTTGTGTTGCATATTTGAAATAAACTTCAATCAAATCAAACCCCCCCCCCCCTCTTAAAAACAAAAACCTGTGTTTAACCTAGCCATCTATAAAACATCATGCTAAAACTGAAACAAATGTCCTACTCCCCTAAAGGAAGAAATACATAGCAAACATGACAGTTATGCAATAGTGCTGCTGCTTTTTATTTTGTTAATCTTTTAGTTAATAAGACTACAGCGATTTCATGATGGCTTCCTGTCCTCGCCCCCGTTTTCCGGTGCAATGCTCGGAGATTTTTAAATCATTGGTAAACAAACGTAGTGCTGAAAATATACAATTTGAATGCTGTTTTGATAGGGTTATGATCTTACTCTTGGCTACGTTTGAAAAAGAAACACAACATTGTACTTATTTGGAATAGCCATGTCGGAGATAAAATGCCGGTTTGCCAACATGAAGCAAGGCGGAAACCTAACGTTACATTTCCTACAAAGGGGCTGGTCGTCCTGCACAATACATTCGGTTATTTTCTCTGTTAGAGTTATCAGCTTTGCTTTGTTACCGTCTGCAGGGAGTTTCTCACACTTCTGAATGGTTTCCAGCGAACTTAGTTGCGGTCTTGGCATTCCTTCGTTGCACGTATAAATTCGGCATACTCCGTTTCAATGATGTAACGTTAGTCCAAGTGTTTAATTAAGTCTGTGGTGTTGAAGTTCCCAGCCATCCCTAGAAATACTTCCGTAGCAGATATTACACTCGGCTGTGTCGTGTTATGCCACATACACGTGAGTCCTCTGTATTTGTGAGTGTCTTTATTGTTAGCTGTTACGTTAGCTCTGTAGCTCCACCATTATCTGCTCCTAGTCTACCTGTCCGTGACCCCAGTACGTTGGCCTGTACTCTGTGTCGTATTAGCACGCATACACAGGCTGTTTTGCCTTTTTCTTCTTGGAGCTTAAAATAACTCCACACGGGCGGCTAGGTGGTGTAGTGGGCAAGGCGCTCGCCACCAACGCTGGATACGCTGGGTTCGAGCCCAGCTCTCGCCGTTGCTACCAGCTTGGCTGGTCGCTCATACTAGCACAATTGGCAGTGTTAGGGGTGGGAAAGCTGGTGGGTGGGTCCTGGGCGTTGTGGACAGCGACTCCTACAGTTCGGTCGGGGCGCCTGCTCAGCGAGGGAAGGATCTGGAGGGAGGTAGTGTGACGTTCCACACGTTACACTCTCCCAGTGAGAGTCTGCGCTGCCAGGCTGGCTGCCGGCTGGCTGCACATGTGTCGGAGGAAAGCATGTGACAGTCTCCAGCCTCCCGGACCAACAGTAGGGGGGAGTGCGCAACAACCAGGAAGGGGGTTGGGAATTGGCATAACGACTGACAGTGGGATGGGAGAAAAAATCGGAAAAAAGGAGGGGGTAAAAAGATAATAATAAAAAAATAAAAATAACTCCACACAGCTGACATGACTGCGGGACTCACGTTTAGCTAACGCTAACGTTGTTGTCGCGCTAGTACTGTTAACGTGGTGGCACGCTTCACGCCGTGTATCAGATCATAAAATACGTCCTGTTTTTCCGATATCCAATCCCGTGAATTTGGCCAGTATCGGACCGATACCGATACTGAGTATCCGATCTGTGCCATCCCTAATTATCACATTCAGGCCTAGATCCACAAAGAATGAATTGCACGGTGCTAATTGCACCCTTACTTACAATTCATTATGAATTGAAAATGGGGGACTCTGATGTAAACAAGACTAAAGTCTTTCTGGTCTGCATCCCCTTAACACATTGTCTGCCAGGCATTGTACCCATCCGTATGCCCAATCTGCCAGTGCTGTAACCCTATGGAGATGTTTACCTTCTTTGCAGGGCTATAACTTTTTTAATATTATAGCTATATCGACATTACTATGGCCCATTCAACATCGGGTATCTTATCGTTCCGGATGTCGCTACTATACAACTACATGTCATTATCACATTCAGGCCATGTCCAGATTTAGGCAAAGTATTTGATCGTTTGCACCTTTCTGCCACACGGAACTGCGTTCTGGCAGCCTGAAGACGGTACTTTCTGATACCAGCTCCCAGAGTGCGCAATTCTGAAGACGCCCCCCATTGCGTCACCATCTTTACAAGCGATACGCGTCTTCTCCTGAACCGATGGCGCGATAGCCCACCTTACCCAGTGTGTGAAAACATCACAAGAACAATGACATGTACAGCTATTGAGCTTGATCGGGCTTTTACAGCTTTACATATGCTGTGCTCTCTCTATCTGTCTGAAGCGAGCGGGGCTCTGCTGTACACACACTCCCAACCGAGGCGCACACACATACTCACACGCATCTCCCTTAATCCGCATGCAAACCCAGACAAAAAAAAATAAACATGATACATATGTCTTATATGTCCTGGCTAGAAGTGTTTATTAAACACCGGGAGTTATTATTAACTGACAACCAACAGGAAACAAACAATATTTTCTTTTATGCCCTATAGAAGCGGGCTGAAAAATCGATTATCTTATTTCCTGATCGCACACACACACACGCTGATACGTAGGTGAAAATAGCTGATTATCCCAAGACTGGTAAAATAGATTCCTTACCTCAGATCAGATGTTCTCCAAAAAGATTATTCCAATTCCTGATCGCCATTCCAAATATCGATCACGTTTATTGATCCAACGCTGGGTACTGGAAACACACATTCTCCGCTGTTCTGGTGGTGGGCAATGACTTCGATCGTCTCCGGTTACTTGTCTGACAAGTAAAATGTGGAAGCAGGACTTTTTTCCCCCATGCGTTTCATTCAATCCAATGGGGTGCAGTACCATCCGGAGAGACGATAGGGGGCGGTATTTTCCCTGTTCGAGTTCAGACAGATCCCCACTGGTAACGTGAGGCTAGATTGATGAAAAATGAATGGAAATCGATAAATAAATAATAAATAACGATTAAAAACGAGATCTCTCGTCGGCTGGCACTGAAAGTGTTAACTCTGAAAAATTATTGCATCACCCGAGCCTACCCGAGTATAGCCGAGGGGCGCCGACGATCACTGTGGAAAAAAGCGCCCCCTGTCGTCTCCCAGATGATATAATTGATTTTGGAATGGACTCAATGAAAATGAATAGGGAAAAAAATCCGGTACTCCACATTTTCCAGTTCACTGATCCAGCCGGGGTTACTAGAGTTCATTCTGGAGCCTCAGATCCCCGCGGATCATGGAGTTCTACTGTATCGCGTTGGATCCATACACGTATCGATTTTTTCGAATGGTGATCAGGAATTGGAATATACCAGTTGGATACCATCTGATGTCAGGTAAGGACTCTATGTTATCAGTGGTAGGATAATCAGAGTAAGTTTGATGAAGTTATAAGCTGTTTTGTGAAATGTCTTCTTTCGGTTTCACTGTAAAAGTCTGTGAGCAAATCAACGGAGCGATTATCAGTGCGCGGCCGTAATGTGCGTGCGTGCACGTATAATATTGATCATCTAGCGTTTATTTGAAAACGATTCATAAAAAGGCCGACGAATATCAACGTTGTGGAATATTCCACTAAAAGACGATTTTCATAGAATGCTCCAGAATGAGCTGTTTTTTATATCAAAACGGGGGCTTTTCTAACTGCTCTGAAACGGCAACGACGCGATAAAAAAACAATCTGTCTTCACAGCACTGACTGGAAAATAGTCTTTGATAATGCGATGGGCAGATTAGACACATAGCCATAATTTAAAACATAGATTAGGCGATATTAACGTTAACATTGGCGCCGATGGTGGCATTCAAGCAGTAAAACGGAAAACCAGGCGTGGCGCTGAAAGTGTTAAGGCCATGGGTAGGTAGGGAATTTATTTTATTATTTTTTATTTTATTCTTTCCCACGGCGACTATGGATAGGGTATTTCTTTATTTAATTAAAATGTTCACAACAACATGGATGCATGTACTCTGCCAGCATGTTTAATATCCATAATAGTAAAGGTTTGACTAAGATTTATATGAAACTTTATTGTTAAAGATTTTTTTTATATTTTTTAAATTAAAATCTTTTAAATCGGCAGGGTCGGTCGGCAACCGGAAACAAACCATTTTTTCTTTTAGGCCTAGCGTGCATAAGTACACATATACTATCGAATCTAGCGTTTATTTGAAAACGATTCATAAATAGGCAGAAAAATTACGACGTGTTTTGTGTATTCCAGTAAAGGGCGTTTATCACAGAATCTTTATTTTTTTCTGAAACTTTAAAAAAACTAGCGTTTTTCAAAATGGTATAAAACGGAAATGAACCAATAAAAAGAAAAAAAAATCCGTTTCGACAATGTTGCCTGCAAACAAGTCATTGATAAGCGACGGCCATATTAGACACATAATTTAAGATATAGTTTATGCGTTTGCAAATATGAGAGCTCTGTCATTGAAGTGGGTGGTGGCACGCAACAGGGTTCCGGGGCACTGCATGGCTGGCACTGAAAGTGTTCAACAACAATGGCATCAGAGTAGTTGCATTTGTGTTACAGAAGCTATTGAGCTTGATCGGGAGGCTACTGTGATGCAATACACGATACTAACTAGAGATTAGCGTCACATAGCTGGCCTTTTTTTCCTGAAAACCCAAGCATATATTGTTCCATAGCATACGCCTTCAGTTGATTGTGACAAATCCTCTCTTACCTTGATGATTAAAAAGCCTCCATAATTTAGTAAATAAAGCTGTAGCCAGCCAGCTAGCATTGATGCTATTCAAAATGCTATCCACTAAGGCTGTCCCCGAACCCTGTTTTTGGGATTCGAACTTCGTCAGGGTTTTTCGAACGAACGTTCAAACTTTAGTTTTTAATAAAAATAAATAATTAAAAAAAAAGTTAAATATTTTTTTAATAATATTAAAAAAGTTAAGCTGCTAGCAACAGACACTATAACACTTCCGGTCGGGGGTTTTCAAAATAAAAGAGCGATGTCTAAAAACAGGAAAGACATTTATTTTGTAAATTTGTGGCACGCACTTATTATCTTGACTGTTTCGTTTTTACGGAAACCTTTTTTTAAATGAAAACGAAACGTAAACGAAAAAGATCAAAATCGTTTTAGTCTGGACAAGGCCTCAGTCTATAGAACCACATGTCATTATCACATTCAGTCTCTGCTATAGAACCACATTCCATTATCTCATTCAGCCTCTGCTATAGAACCACATTCCATTATCTCATTCAGCCTCTACTATAGAACCACATTCCATTATCACATTCAGCCTCTACTATAGAACCACATTCCATTATCTCATTCAGCCTCTACTATAGAACCACATCCATTATCTCATTCAGCCTCTACAATAGAACCACATTCAATTCTCTCATTCAGCCTCTACTATATAACCACATGTCATTATCTCATTTAGTCAGATAAGGATGATGATAAGCAGTAGTGTTGCTCAAGTCCCCCTTTAAAAATCGTTCAGTCCCCCCAAAAAGATTTCCCCCCCCCAAAACACCATCTTGGCTCCATTAGCTGATCTTCGTGCTGATTATCTAAGATAGGTCGCAAAGGTAATTGTATCGTAAAACTAGACAACCTAAGGTACCCACGCTCCAAAGTTAGGCTGTACGGCCCATGGGGACATTAACGTGTGTTGTCGGGCCTTATAAATAAATTTGATTTGATTTGAGTTAGGCTACATTTTGGCGAGGGCAAAAAATTGCAGGGTCATATTCAAAGGGATTCCATGACCTCTCACCTTAACTCATTCAGCGCCGGAGGCCTAGAGCATATTAGTTCCTACCACACCAACGCTCTAAAAGATAGGAATAAGTGGCGGTGTTTGCAGGGCTATATATATATTCTATATTATAGCTATGGATACAATACTATGGCCCTTTTGACATCAACTATCTATCGTTCAATATGTGAAAAAGAATAAATGTTTCCATCAATACGTTCGCGTGTTATACCGTGGTGAATATAAGTATAGTTTTAGAGTGATCCTGTCTAATCCCAGAAAACTACGATATGCGGCAAAACGTGAATTTCACTAAAAGTGTTGCCGTTTCTCGCCTGGACACGCTACTATTTCCAAATCAAATGTATATAATAGGTATTATGTTTCATCATGAATGCATGAAAGGGGGGGGGGTCGTTTTTTGATGCTTTGATCGTTACCAACAGCATACGTCGTGGAGTAACGTTACACACACGTTCTGATCGAGGTCAAATCATGGTTGGATCAAAGCAGGATTGATATCATTTAGTCCTTACCTTCACTAGGAGGTACCCCAAAAAGAATATTCCAATTGTCTGATCGCGAGTCCACGTACTGGTGTCCATCGTGTCGCCAACATAATCCACCACAACAGATGCATCGGAGGCATTTGACGCTTCTCAATGTGATCAGGATACCCGCTCGGCCCGCCTGACAAATAAAAGTGCGCCCGGAGACATTTGATCATTGCACAGGCCAAGATATAAGGTTTCAAAGGGTGCTCGATACTGCCACCTGGATGGATGCGGCCGGTATTGCACTTAGGCATTTTCAGGATGATTTCCCATGTTAACCCCGAGTCCGTGTGCCTGTAATGAATGGAAATATCGAATAAAAGAAATAACGATGAAAACCCGACTATACTCGGGTCTGGCGCTGAACGGTCGGCGAGATAACCCGACTATCCTCAGGTCTGGCGTCCAAAGAGTTAAGATATCTGAACAAAAATGGGTCCTATGGCGTCTCCTCTTTACAGACAGGCCTAATGTATGCTAATCCCATACAGTCTTGGGGGCAAAACCATGCAATGTAGTACAAATGTGTTATTTTCACCTATTGAATTGCATACATTGGGTATTACTGGAAAGCTGGACTCTTTGCTGAGCTTTGATTCTCTGTCCGAACAGGATTGGGCCTGGCTGTAATTTATCTTAGCACATTGAGTGCCACGCCCCTTCCGGGAAGTGACCACTTCCGTGCCGCCCATTAACCCCATGTAAACGTAGTTGTAGTTTGTAGAACTAAACCTATATTTTATCGTATCGCTATGGGTCTAATAACGCCCTCGAGTCTCATTGAGCTACTTCTGGTCAACGTGCAAAAAACTGATTATTTTTTCATCCGTACATTTCCGTTTGATACCGTTTTGAATATGAACATAGTCCGGCCGCTGCTGAGCAATTCCAGGGAAAATAAACACTGTCATTTTTCACCTGATTATCGGATCTTCCTTAAACCAACGCTAGATCATAACTATTATCCTTTGTGGTGCACGCATGCAATGTGGTTTAGACCGGCGCGCCCCCCCTCCTGCATCCCAACGGCAGAAGAGCCAGACACATAAACACATATAGCTTAAATCGCAGTAGAAATAAATATCAGATCAACGCAAGCTTTCATATATAGTGTCCTTACCTGGTCTCTGAAGTAATGAAAAAAAAAAATCCAATAATCTCATCGCCATTCCAGTTATCCACAGCGATCGTGCCTCCGACGTAGGCCTGCCGCGATAAGCAATAAATCGATTAATCGGTGCGATAATTAAAATGAATGCAATGATTTTGACGGGCGCGATTAATTGCTATTTGCGCGTTTGTTTTAATGAGGCGGAACCAGTACCTCTCGTCAGTCACTCTCCGTGTGGGGGGCCGCTGGCTTTACTACAAAGCAAGCACAGCACGGGAGCTCCGTGGGGCAGTAGCAACGCCACATAGCTTAACTACATTTCTCAATAGTGTTGCTCCTTTTAACCAAGTAGTGTTCTTTGTAGTGTAACGTTAGCTATTTTTAGACCCAAGTAGTTACTCGCTACTGCCCGGAGAAACTGGACTGCTAAATAAAGATTAAAGATCTAACGTTGATGCTCATTCAATGTTAACAACATTAGCTAAATAGCTAACAAACGAAATACAACGTATAGCTACAACACAGAATAACGTTAATACAATTACATGCATCATTGTTTACAATGAACGGGTGGGGCTAGTCAAAGGACTGGACACAGGGACAAGTTAAACATGAATTAATTTATTATAACAGGTAGTTTCGAGTCGTGCCTACGCACCACAGGGCTACTATTATATACGGCTTTGACGCTTCCTCCTCATCGTTGATTGCCTGTAGTAGCTGCATCTAACGTTAGTAGCTAACGTTAAAACTAACCTAAAGTTAGTTGTTCACCAACAATCTCAACATTTGTTTTATCATTAGCTCAAAAACATAGAACCGGACGAGACAAATTGTCCGCTCATACGTTCTGCTAGGATAATAACAACAATACTTCCGCTCCGGTCGGTGGGTTTCAAAATAAAAGTCTAAAACACCGGAATAGACGGAGCGGTGGGCTTCAAAATAAAAGTCTAAAACACCGGAAAATACGTTTATTTTGTACAGCATTTTCCTCCACGAGTACTCGAGTACATCATGTGATCAATCGATCTGGATTATTTTTGCCCATCCCTAGTTTATCCTGTGCTGAAGTCTCTATTCCAATAGAGATAGTATATATTTTGGTGTTTATTTGATTATTGTTTCACTGCCTTTTTATTTATTATGTTTCCAGTTTTTTCCTCACTTTATTAACATTTTGTACATGGTACCGCGGCGCAAGGTACATTAATAATACATGTACATGTTAAAAGGATGACACAAAAAGCCAGACGGAGGGCCACTTTCAGTTTGTTTTATAATAAACAATCAAACTGAGCATTTTTTATTTAGGATATTTAAAATGTCTTCCAATGTTAAATAAAAGTTTATTGCACTTTGAAACGGTGTCCTTGCATTATTATGCTATTATCATTATATTAGTGAATTTTTAAAAGAAAATTGAGAACTTTTGGGAAATAAATGTCTCCAAAAAAATATTCTCTAACCGGTCGCAATAATATCGCTTATTGCGATATTTTCGGGGGCAATTAATCGCCCAGCAAAATGTGTTATCGTAGGCAGGCCTACTCCGACGTTATTGGGCATTGCTCTTCAACGGGCGGGCGGGGTCAGTTGTCCAAGGCATCCCTATAAGCGTGTGTTTTGCCGGAGTGTTTAGGACCCGCCCCCACGCCGCAGATCGGTATAGAAAATAAACGAACCCGTTTCTAACCGGGTGCATTACTGGCCGAAGGCGTTAGAGGGCGGTGTAATACCGTCTGCCAGCTTAGACACACTCGGAACAGTATGCACAAGGTGCCCCGCTGAATTATGAATGGATATAGATAATAAAAGAAATACCGTGACAGAAACGTAGATCTACGTTTCCGGCACTCAACGATCGGACGACAGAAACGTAGTTCTACGTGACGGCACTGAAAGTGTTCAATTCCCCTGGGCTTGAATCGGGTAGGTGTAGACTTATAGTGGCTGTGTGCTTGGCCACTACATAATTGAGCATGGCAATTATTTTTATTTAATTTCAAACCTTTATTTAAACTCGAAAGGAAATGGGGGTTTCCCTCATTTACAGTCACGTCGAGTGTACATACAGAAAATAAGCGGGCGGGGGGGGAATTGTTGAAAGGGGGCGCTAGTTTATTTACTATCATTGTTTTAATATCAGGACAACAACTTGACTGGAACCAGAGAGGAGCCTACATGCAGTGAACACACTCAAAATCCCACTTCAGAAACAGGGAAAGTGTCACTTTTTAGCAAAGAAAGGGGTTATATAAATAAATATATATATATTATATATATTTGAATAAAGGTTTTATTGGGTCCCATTGTTTGTTTACCTTTATTTACCCAGGGTAGGTTCGCTGAGCACGGATGCTCTTTTTCAGCTACGCCCTGCTTCACATTCACACAGTTCCATTCACACCTGGGAGCTTCCCAGTACAACCACAATCTGACACCATTGGCCACTGAGCAACTCCACCGGAGCAGTTGGGGGTTAAGTGCCTTGCTCAAGGGCACTTCAGCGGTTGGTGTTAAGGGTATGGGAGAGGGTTATTAATTCACTTCCCCAGCCCAGATTTTTCCTGCCGGTCTGGGGGATCGAACCGGCGACCTTCCGGTCACAAACCCGCTTCTCTAACCTTTAGGCCAGGGGTTCCTAAAGTGGGGGTCACCAGATGATTTAAAAAAAAAAATTATAAAAAAAATCCTAAAAATGGGTGTCCGTACTAATACACATTGGCAGTATTAGGGGGTGGGAAACTGATGGGTGTGGATCGGGCGTTGTGGACAGCGACTCCTACAGGTCGGATGGTGCGCCTGCGCAGTAGAATCAGGAAGCGATGGGGGCGGCGCCCCTCCAAAGCGCAGACCCCTGGCGCTGAAAGATCGCGCCGCGCAGGTGAAAAGATGCGACTGCTGTTACCTCGAGTATCGGAGGGGACTCGTGCTATGTATGACTTGCAGCCGGCTTGTGGGAGGCAAGAAACAGGAGAAAAAGTGGAAAAAAAAAAAAAAAAAAATCTAAAAATAAAATAAATTTTTTTTTTATGCAGTCAGGCCACTGAACTTAGAAGCAGCCCAGGCCAGTGTTTCTAGTTGCAGCAGCGCAATAGTTAGATAACCTAGGTGGGGAATAACCAGGAGATCACTGCAACTCGCACAAGTTGGAGAACTATCTCTCTCTCTCTCTTGCTCTCACACACACACAAAGGGAGCTGCATGTGATTGGTGGAGGCGGGACCCTTACAAAAAACTGTTGTTGCTAATCATTGACACATGCTAGCCTGTAATAATCCCCCCCAGAAAAATCTACTTTGCATTTGATATATTGCAAATATATGCCATCACACATACTGGCATTTAAAGGGTTAGAATTATAAAATGAATATGTGGTGTTATGATCAGGGGGGCTGAAGTTGAATAAAAGATAATATTTTTTTCAATCTGACATTACAAAAAAACAGAAAATCCATCAAAATCAGTGTTGTTGCTAATCATACATATGCTAGCCTGTTTTTTAACAATAATTTGTGATGCCATCACAAACACTGGCATTTAAAGCGTACAAATAAAAAAATTCCTGCACCAGAATGCAGGAAATGAAGTCTTTGTGGGGGACCCCAGACCCCCTGCTTAAAAAGTGGCCTGACTGGGGCTATATTTTGCACTATATTTCCTGGCCTGAATGATTTCCCCAGTCCGGCCCTGGTTAAAAGCCTCCAATGCTTATGAGTGTGTGTGCGTTTGAACGTTTGCATGTTTCAA
Source organism: Notolepis coatsorum (assembly GCF_963971535.1). Lineage (NCBI taxonomy): Eukaryota > Metazoa > Chordata > Actinopteri > Aulopiformes > Paralepididae > Notolepis > Notolepis coatsorum. The sequence continues at coordinate 188,488,935 of NC_140165.1, forward strand.
CCACACATTTCCATTTATAAAAAAAATAAAGAATACAAAAAATTATAATCTTTTTCTTTGACATTTTTTTTTTACCTCCTATAATAGTGGGGGTCGCGGCTCTCTGACACCGTTATTTGGGGGTCGCGGCCTGAAAAGTTTGGGAACCCCTGCTTTAGGCCACCGCTGCCTTAGAAGCCTTCATTTTACACACAACACTGACAGGCTTAATTGACTCAACAAACTGAGCCAAATAGAAACATTAATGGCTGAGCATTTCATAGATGATGAACTGAAAATGAGGAAAACTCCAACATTTTGGGAAATTAGCTTATTTAACATCTTCCCTGGAGTTAGACAGAAGATACATACCTTTTTCGTCTCTCTGCATGCATTGGGCTTAGGGAACGCCTGGACCGTTAGCCTAGCGTAGCTTCATCACTGGAAGTGGGGCAGACATCTAGCTTAGTTCACTACAGTCAGGACATATACTCCAAATACAATCAAAATACAACTCCCAAACGTTCCTGTAAACATGTTGTGACCTGTGTATTTACCACATCTCCCAGTCACACAAGTCTCCCAGTCACATGAGTCTCCCAGTCACACAAGTCTCCCAGTCACACAAGTCTCCCAGTCACACAAGTCTCCCAGTCACACAAGTCTCCAAGTCACACAAGTCACACGAGTCTCCCAGTCACACAAGTCACACAAGCCTCCCAGTCACACAACTCCCAGTCACACAAGTCTCCAAGTCACACGAGTCTCCCAGTCACACAAGTCTCCCAGTCACACAAGTCACACAAGGGACTGGGAGACTTGTGTGACTGGGAGACTTGTGTGACTTGGAGACTTGTGTGACTGGGAGACTTGTGTGACTGGGAGACTCGTGTGACTTGTGTGACTTGGAGACTTGTGTGACTGGGAGACTCGTGTGACTTGTGTGACTGGGAGACTTGTGTGACTGGGAGACTCGTGTGACTGGGAGACTTGTGTGACTTGTGTGACTGGGAGACTTGTGTGACTGGGAGACTCGTGTGACTTGGAGACTTGTGTGACTGGGAGACTTGTGTGACTGGGAGACTTGTGTGACTTGTGTGACTGGGAGACTTGTGTGACTGGGAGACTCGTGTGACTTGGAAACTTGTGTGACTGGGAGACTCGTGTGACTGGGAGACTTGTGTGACTGGGAGACTCGTGTGACTTGGAAACTTGTGTGACTGGGAGACTTGTGTGACTTGGAGACTTGTGTGACTGGGAGACTTGTGTCTGGGAGACTTGTGTGACTGGGAGACTTGTGTGACTGGGAGACAAGTCACACAAGTCACGAGTCTCCCAGTCACACAAGTCTCCCAGTCACACGAGTCTCCCAGTCACACAAGTCTCCAAGTCACACAAGTCTCCCAGTCACACAAGTCACACAAGCCTCCCAGTCACACAACTCCCAGTCACACAAGTCTCCAAGTCACACGAGTCTCCCAGTCACACAAGTCTCCCAGTCACACAAGTCACACAAGGGACTGGGAGACTTGTGTGACTGGGAGACTTGTGTGACTTGGAGACTTGTGTGACTGGGAGACTTGTGTGACTGGGAGACTTGTGTGACTTGTGTGACTTGGAGACTTGTGTGACTGGGAGACTCGTGTGACTGGGAGACTTGTGTGACTGGGAGACTTGTGTGACTGGGAGACTCGTGTGACTGGGAGACTTGTGTGACTTGGAGACTTGTGTGACTGGGAGACTTGTGTGACTGGGAGACTCGTGTGACTTGGAGACTTGTGTGACTGGGAGACTTGTGTGACTGGGAAACTCGTGTGACTTGTGTGACTGGGAGACTTGTGTGACTGGGAGACTCGTGTGACTTGGAAACTTGTGTGACTGGAGACTCGTGTGACTCGTGTGACTTGGAGACTTGTGTGACTGGGAGACTTGTGTCTGGGAGACTTGTGTGACTGGGAGACAAGTCACACAAGTCACACGAGTCTCCCAGTCACACAAGTCTCCCAGTCACACGAGTCTCCCAGTCACACAAGTCTCCAAGTCACACAAGTCTCCCAGTCACACAAGTCACACGAGTCTCCCAGTCACACGAGTCTCCCAGTCACACAAGTTTCCAAGTCACACGAGTCTCCCAGTCACACAAGTCTCCCAGTCACACAAGTCTCCAAGTCACACAAGTCTCCAAGTCGCACAAGTCTCCCAGTCATACAAGTCTCCCAGTCACACGAGTCTCTGTCACATGAGTCTCCTAGTCACACAAGTCTCCAAGTCACACAAGTCTCCCAGTTACACAAGTCTCCCAGACACACAAGTCTCCAAGTCACATGAGTCTCCCAGTCACACAAGTCACACCAGTCTCCCAGTCACACAATTGACTTGGAGACTTGTGTGACTGGGAGATTTGTGTGTCTGGGAGACTTGTGTGACTGGGAGACTTGTGTGACTGGGAGACTCGTGTGACTTGTGTGACTTGGAGACTTGTGTGACTGGGAGACGTGGTAAATACACAGGTCACAACATGTTTACAGGAACGTTTGGGAGTTGTATTTTGATTGTATTTGGAGTATATTTCCTGACTAGTGAACTAGGCTAGATGTCTGCCCCACTTCCAGTGATGAAGCTAAGCTAGGCTAACGGTCCAGGCGTTCCCTAAGCCCAATGTATGCAGAGAGACGAAAAAGGTATGTATCTTCTTGTCTAACTCCAGGGAAGATGTTAAATAAGCTAATTTCCCAAAATGTTAGAGTTTTCCTTTAAGCATACATTTTTTTTAATTGCCATTGGGTTGAGGGGGGGGGGGGGGGGGCGTTATGGAACATGGATGTCAAAATAGGGGGTGTTGACCCAAAAAGGTTGATAACCACTACACTACAAATAATAATAATAAAATAAAAACAAACATATCCCAGGTGGCATATATTACATTATATGATGGTCATCACATGCTAATAAAACACACCCTCTGTTCTGTCAGATGGAGAGTCAGAAGTTCCTGGCTGAGAACAGCGCCAGCGTCTACATCAAGAAGGTGGAGGCCAGGATCAACGAGGAGATCCAACGCGTCATGCACTGCCTGGACAAGTCCACCGAGGAGCCCATCGTCAAGGTGGTGGAGAGAGAACTCATCTCCAAACACATGAAGACCATCGTGGAGATGGAGAACTCTGGCCTCGTTCACATGCTGAAGAACGGCAAGACGGAAGGTCAGTTGGAGAACGGTACATGAGAGGAGAGACGCTTCAGTATAGGTCAGTCAGAGACAGTAGATTACAGTAGGAGACAGTAGATTACAGTAGAGGGCAGTATATTACAGTAGATTTACTGTAGGGGACAGTACTGTAGATTACAGTAGGAGACTGTAGATTACCGTAGGGGACAGTAGATTGCAGTCAGAGACGGTAGGGGACAGTAGATTGCAGTCAGAGACGGTAGGGGACAGTAGATTGCAGTCAGAGACGGTAGGGGACAGTAGATTACATTTGGGGACAGTAGATTACAGTCAGAGACAGTAGGGGACAGTAGATTAGAGTCAGTTCCAAGCCATGGTTTGTAGATAATTTGTAGAAGTCCAGTGCTTCACCTGTCCAAGTCATCTTCATGTACAGGATTGGTCAATCAGAGATGGTAGATTAGAGAAGAGAGAATCCGTTCCAAGCCTTGGGAATGTTTGTAGATCTGCTTATAGTCCAGCTCTCCACTTCACAAGCCCAGAAAGTCTAAACTCACTAATGTTTGATCTTCTACTTCTACAAACTGAAACTGTCAAATTGCATAGAATTAATTTTGAAGTAAAATCTATGGGTGCACTGATCAAGCGGTCAGTGGATTTGGGCCGGTTGTGTTTAACCGTTTGCCCCCCGCCTCCGGCGTGACTGTCAACCGGGTCGGACTGTCCTCTGTCCGCGCCCGACCGCGTCACGTCGCCCGGGCGGGGATCGGCTCTCGTAACATGGCGTCAGGGGTCTGCGGCGATGTCGGCTGTCATAATCACAGTGTATGTGATTATGTGTCACATTTACACATGTGCACCTAGGGCTGGGCGATATGGCCAAAAATTATATCGCGATAACGAAAGACAAGTCTGTCCACTGTCTCTTAAAACTGCCCTGTTGCAGGTAAAACAAATAAAAATAAATAAAATCGATATTTTTTCCCCCCGATATCGATTATTAAAATATATCGCGATAATTATCGTTATCGTTATATCGCCCAGCCCTACGTGCACCGCATGATGGTTTACATCATGCACACAGCAGTGCAGATGGTAACATCATAGCCAAACGCACACATGTCATCATCGTGGAAGTTGTGAAGAAGATATAAAGCTTGCAATTTGTAATACCTGTAAGGCCAACATAGGCAGCTACGAGCAGAATTGGGTGAAGGTCAGTCTCTCCCTGCCGCTCCTGTGTCTCTTTGAGTGGCTAAAACATTAGCTTGTTAGCTAAATAGCTAACGAAGCTAACTGTTGGACATACCTGCAATGAGGGTTTGTTAGATTACAAGGTCAAATATACCTCTGGCTCTTCAACTAAAACATTTCCAGGAGCTGCTATAGATCCATTTTCACCTTGGATCTAAACACTGTAAACACTGCGTGCAGGAAAGGCAGCATGGCAGAATCGGTCTAGTGTAACAATCACACTAGGCTGTCAATCAAAGTCATTGGGGCGGGACTAATCTCTAGAACTGGTCAGGCTTGAGGCACCACAGACGCCATAAACCTGGTTACATAATAGGTATTGGCTGTTATGTGTATGTATGTATATATTGAAAATGAATGAAACATCCTAATGTTTTGATAATAACCTGGAGCACTTTTAATTTTGAGATTTGAGTGAGATAAGGTCATGTAACCCAGTGCAATGTAATAGTCAGTGTTTTAATATGAACTACTATTGATTTTTCATTTAAAGAAAAGTTACAAAAATGTTTGTATGATGTCACAATTATAGTTTTAAAAGAAAGAAAATCGGAATTACAAGTCAGACGTCGGCCAAAAATATTGCAATCGGTGCATCACCTAGTAAATTCACTTCAACACTAAGGGCGGGATCCACTAAGAATGGATTGCGCGGTGGGAATTGCACCCTTACCTGCACAGGGTTTGCACTCGGATTCTGCTCCGTCTTTGCTTGCTATCCACTAAAGGACATTGCGCGGATGAGATACCAGCGTAGACACGCCCATTACAGTTTTCCCCTGTGCATTTGGCTCGCGGGGCAGTCTGCACTCCTGACAGGCTGTTGACAAAAATAAGACAGAAATGAGGCATAGACACAAAATACAAATTAAGCATTCCGTCAGCATTGCATCCGGTGCAATTGGCGCATATTTAAATGAGGTAATATGGGCGGAACATGTCCCCTTTCTATGTAAATGAGCTTCGTCGGAATCTGCTCGGTATCCACAACGGCCGCCGCCAATTGCACCAACCAGTTAATTCGACGCACCTGCCGTCTTCACAGACGTTGTGGTAAATAAGCGCAGATCCCTAAGCGCTATAAAGAGGCATCATGCCAGCGTCACTGCCAGCGTTGTTGCCAGACGCAGGCATTGTAAAATGCCAGGCGTGCCCCGTGAAAGAATATTTCGAAGGAGAATGTCACCTTTTTTATTTAATTGAGACCGAAATACACTGGTTGCTAGCTCAATCAATCCTATACATTTTGTCCTGTACAGCCAGAATCTATGGACAGATTTTGTTGATTGAGGTTTCGTTGGAACGGCAGACAATAGATCTTATAAACAGTATATAATTTGTTGTGAGAAATATAAAGCCACATGCCGAGATAGCCTTCGCAAAGTGGCGTGATTTGCTCCAAGTCTGGCAGTGAACACCATTCGAAATAAGGCTAAGCACTAGACCAGGTAATTTCAAATGCTTGGTTCTGAGATTATCAATACAGTAAACATTTATTTCTGATAGGCGACATGCTGATCAGCAGTAATGCAACGTCATGATTATTATTATTATGAAGTTATTATTATTATGGGCGGCTGGGTAGCACAGCGGACTAAGCGTCTGCCTACCACCGCAGATACACTGGTATCGAATCCAGCTGTCAGCGGTACCTCCGGCTTGGTCGGTCGTCCATACTAACCAATTGGCAGTGTTAGCGGGTGGGAAGCCGGCGGCAGGGTTTCCGTTAGCCGGTAATTACCGGTATTTGACCGGCAAAATCTGTTGAAGTCCGACATATTTAATCTCTCCGGTCTTAATGTCCGGTGAAAATAATTCCCTCTAAGCACAATTTGATTATTTGAATTGTATTAAAATAGGCTAAAATTAAATAGCCTATGCGATAAACGAAACAATCATTACATTTGTTTCATCGTTGCATCACCAAGCAGGTATAATAATGACAGCGATGTTGTCAGCGGGAGTTTAGTGCTGGGTTTGCGAGTGCATGCAGCTGCAGAGCCACAGAATCCACCATGTGTGCCGGCACAGTGCAGTACTCCAATTCAGCCATTGGCAATTCAGCTGTTGGGTGGGGGGCGCTGCTGAGCGGTCCCCAGATAGGGCCTGAAAACAGCTGAATCTGCTGCTCTGCAGCGGCATACTCTCGCAAATAAGTCGTTGGGAGGTGGAGAGTCATCACGCAAACCCACGATAATGTTGCCGTCTCTCTCTGCCAAATTTCTCAGTTCTTCGCTTGATATAATTAATACAAATGTCCAATATAACGGAATTCGTTAGCTCATAAAAATGTGATTATAACAGACTGCTGTTTATTAATGTCGGGCCGACTGCCCACAGACACCTATTTGATTTAAAGTCAGCAGCAGCACAGAGTCTCAGGACTTATTTTATTTGGAATATAATGACTGTATATGCAAAAGTTGCCTAGTTTTAAGTTAAAATATTATAAATCTACATGCCTTGAGGATGTCATTCTTTATATAGCCTGCCTATCAATTGTTTTTAAGCTCAATAAACTCTGACCGGAATTTCTCTCATTTGACCGGTAGATTTAAATCTACCGGACCCTGAGACAGAAAAAAAAAAATTCTAACGGAAACCCTGGCCGGCGGGGTGTGTATCCTGGTCGTTGTAAACAGCGACTCCTACAGGTCGGTCGGGGCGCCTGATCAGCGAGGGAGGGAACTGAGGGAAGTAGTGTGAGCCTCCCACACGTTACGCTCCCCCAGTGAGAGTCCTCGCTGTCAGGTGAAGAGAAGCGGCTGGCTGACTCTGCATGTATCGGAGGGGACATAATAATAATAATAATAATAATAATAGATTCAATTTGTACCGCACTTTATATTTGCGAGAATCTCAGAGTGCTACAGGAGATGTAGTCAAAAAGTTAAATGAATAAAACAATTCAAATGAATAAAAACAATTCAAATGAATAAAACAACCAATGAAATGGAAGAACATAAAAGTAAAATAAAATAAAATTATAATAAAATGAATAGAAGTAACAAATAAAAGAAAAATGCAGGCAAAAGCATGTGATGGTATCTATCAACCCTCCCTAGACCGGCAAGTGGGGGGCAAATGCGCGCAACGACCAGGAAGGGGAGGGGGGAATTGGCATAACGACAAAATTGGGATGGGAGAAAAATACAGAAAAAAAGGAGGAGGAAAAAGTAGATAAAAAAAATGTGTTATTAAATGAAAAATAACTATAATATAATTATGAAATCAAATATTGGCCAGGGCTTTACAAATTAATAAAGAGATTGAATACAATTAACACATTGACCGCCAGCAGCAGGGGGCGCTGATCCCCCTTCATCGCCAGGTCTTTATTCAATGGATATAGTTTTAGACTGCGACATTTGCGAGTGCTTAAAATATATCTTATATTATAGCTATGGGTCTAATACACCCGTCGATTGTCAGTGAGTTGCTTCCAGTCAACATGTACGAAACAGATTGTTTTTTCATCGGTACATTTCCATTTTATACCGTTTTGAATGAGTATAGTTTTGGTGATTCTTAGTAATCCCAGGAAAAGACGCGATAATAGCCCTTTAGTGGAATACACTAAACACGTTGTCATTTTTCGCCTGATTATCGAATCTTCCTGAAATCAACGCTAGATTATCATTATTATCCTTCCTCATGCATACATGAAATGGCCCTCGTAGTGCGGCGCTCCCCCGCCACCTCCTCCCACTCAACGGTAAACAGCCCCACACACACACACACAGCGTCGATCGGGGTAGAAAGAAATATCAGATCAACGCAAGATTTTATATATAGAGTCCTTACCTGGTATCTGATGTAATGCAAAAGAAATAATCCAATTATCTGATCGCCATTCCAAATACTGCTTGTGGAGGTCCATCCCACATTACAGAGCGTTACACATGAACGTTACACATTACAAACCCCGCCCGCACGGCTCGTCCCAGAAAAGAAACTACACCATTTCTAATGGAGTGCAATACCAGCTGGAAGGCGTAGGCTGCGGTATTTGCCCTTTTGCGAGCTCAGACCCATTCCCAATGTTAACATCAGGCTGGATGGATGAAAAATGTATGGATATAGCGGATAAAATAAATAACAATCCCAAAAACAAGTTAACTCGTTTTTGGCGATATTCGCATGGCGGGCACTAACGAGTTAACTCGTTCTTGGCAATTAATGTGTTAAATGGGATATAAACTAAATTAAATATAGCACAATAGAATATAGTACAATCAGGGCTGTACGCTAAGCTTTTTCACTAGGGGCACACTTGCCCCTAAATGAGAAATTTAGGGGCAAAAAATATTTTTTAGGGGCACATTTTTAAATAACAATTTTACCATTATTTATATCGATTGTTTTTTATTTAAAAAAAAAGAAAAAAAATTATTTTATATAATTTTTTTTTAATAAAATATATATATTATATAATCATACTTGTAGTTGTATTATCTGCGAGACATCGCCACCACGCAACAAGTCTAAATGCTCGCTATATGCAACCAGCTCCACTGTCTGTGTGTACTGAGTAGCCTCCAGCTACGGCCAGGATTCTCCGGAGCTGCAGCTGGGCCCTATACTGTAGCCTCCAGCTACGGCCAGGATTCTCCGGCGCTGCAGCTGGTCCCTATTGACTATATTCAGCGTGCCCTCAGCTCGAATACGCATCGACTCAGTGTTATATGACATTGATATCAGGACGGAGCTATCTGAACCATTTAGTTTAATGGGACGTTTCGTTTTGAACAGTAAGCTAACGCAAGCTATCATGCACTACTAGACTTACTGGAGCATTTGTTGATAGCTATCAGTAGCTAGCCAGCTGGCAGGCTCACCGAGGTCCCAGTGTTTACAACAGCCACGGGTGCGAGAGCGCTGGAGGAGGAGCAGACGCCGCAGCTCGCTGATCATACCTGCTGAGTGCTCACTGCTCAGCTCGCATGAGTGACGTCATCGCGTCATCACACGCCTTGGATAATTTAGGAGTGAAATGCGAATCCAAGGCTTGAAAGCACTACTCGCAAGCCCGCCCCCAGATAATATTTACCAATCGCAACGGCCAATTAAAGGGGCAATTCGCGACGATATCATCGCACTATACAGCCCTGACAATTATATGTGACGAATGTAATTGGACTAGGACATTACAAACATGCAATGACGAAAGATAGTGACAAAAACATAGGATGCAATGTGTCATGAAAATACAAATTAAGCAAGCTCTATACATTACGAAGTAAACAAAATACAATACGAAATGAACAGAATACTAATGGTGAAAAATACGTTATGCAAATGTTTTGTGTCTATAGTCCAACACACACGGTGGGCGATTTTTTAAGCGAGGCGACTGACAGAATTGTATCGCTTCCATTGTTATGAATGAAACAACCTGTTTCTCTCTCTCTCTCCGTCTCTCACACACACACACACACACACACACACACACACACACACACACACACACACACACACCACACACACACAGGCACGCGCGCCTGCTGTGTGCCTAATTTCTGGCTTATTTTTCACTTCCTGATATCTGCCAACAGCGCTGTCAGGAGTGCAGACTGCTCCGCGAGCCACACATATTGGGCGTGTCTGCACTGGTATCTCATCCGCACAATGTCGTTAGTGGATAGCTCGCAAAGACGGAGCAGAATCCGCATGCAAACCCTGCGCAGGTGATTGATTGATTGAAAATTGTATTAACAGATTGCAGAATGGGTACAATACAGTACGGCTCAATACACACAATTGTTAAGGGGATGCAGACCAGAGAAAGTATTTCGTCTTGTTTACATCAGGGTCATCAGGGTCCCCCATTTTCGTGTGTGTGTGTGTGTGTGTCTCTCTCTCTCTCTCTCTCTCTCTCTCTTTCTCAATCTCTCCACACAGACCTGGCCTGCATGTATAAGCTGTTCAGCAGAGTTCCTAACGGTCTGAAGACTATGTGTGAGTGTATGAGCTCCTACCTGAGAGAGCAGGGCAAGGCTCTCGTGTCTGAAGAGGGGGAGGGCAAGAACCCTGTGGACTATATCCAGGTAACTCCGCCCCCTACCTGTAGACCATTTAACCACCCACAGCCTACCTACAGACCCTTTGACTTACTTACAGACCCTCTAACTTACCTACAGGCCCTTTAACCCCCCCCCCCCCCCCCCATAGCCTACCTGCAGACCCTTTAACTTACCTACAGACCATGTATCCTACCTACAGACCCTTTAACCTACATATAGAACCTTTAACCTACCTACCTACAGACCCTTTAACCTACCTATAGACCCTTTAACCTACCTACAGACACTTTAACCTACCCATAGACCCTTTTATCTACCTACAGGCCCTTTAACCTACCTACAGACACTTTTACCTACCTACATATGGACCCTTTAACCTACCTACCCATAGACCCTCTAACCTACCTACAGACCCTTTAACCTACCTACCCATAGACCCTTTAACCTACCTACAGACCCTTGAACCTACCCATAGATAGAGCTGCCGCGGTATTGATTTTTTCCTTACCGCACAAATTAGCGAAGACATTCAAACCGCTGCGGTAACCGCCATTAAAAAAAATAATAATACAAGTTGTATGTTAAAATAATTGGTTCCTAAATAAACTTTTTTGAATGCATTTATTTCTGTAGTAGTCTATTCTTTATAGCGTCTAGTCTAACCTTAAATGTCTATATTTATTCCAGTGTTGTCATCTGAGAAAAGCTAATCTGAGAAAAGTGTTGCCAAATTTCTATCAGCATGTGACTTGTTCCTCCAGAGGCGGGAATATTTTAGACTATTGCTACTCGCAATTTAAGAACGGGTACAAGTCTCAAGCTGCTAGCGCTTTCGGCTTTTCGCTTTCTTTCTTTTACCCCAGTATAAACAACGTCTCAAACGCGTTCCTGTAGTAACGCGAGAGGTTAAGCGTTGGACTGTGGAATCAGAGGAGACACTCCAGGCTGCACTTGAATGTGCAGACTGGGATGTGTTCCGCGACAACACAGACAATATTAATGATATTGACTACACGGAAACAGTGCTGGACTTTGTTTGTACTTTGGTAGAAGAAACAATCCCCTCTACCACAATTAGAGTTTACCCAAACCAAAAGCCCTGGGTAGACAAATCCGTCCGTGAGGCTCTGAAAGCGCGCACCTCAGCCTATAACGCCAGGCTTGTGACCGGCAACATGAATGAACACAAGGCGGAGAGATACAATGTAAGGAGAACAGTAATAGAGGCAAAACGGCGCTACAGAGATAAGCTTGAACTTCAGTTTGAACAGGCTGACTCTAGAGGTATGTGGCAGGGCCTCAGAACGATGAAAGATTACAAAGGCACCTCCCTCAAGCTGAACAGTGACATCTCATTGGCAAATGATCTCAATACCTTCTATGCGAGGTTTGAGGCTGTGAATAACAACTGCCTACAAACCACTGCAATGGAGGGGGGGGCCACTGCCGATGGAGACTCAGTGTTCAGGATAACAGAACATGAGGTGAGGAGGACCTTTAAGAAAGTGAATATCAGGAAGGCAGCAGGACCGGACGGTATCCCCGGCCGCGTCCTAAAAGTCTGTGCCGACCAATTGGCCCCGGTATTCACTGACATATTTAACCTGTCCTTAGAACAGGCTGTCATCCCCACCTGTCTGAAGAAGTCCACCATTATCCCTGTACCCAAAAAATCCACGCCCGCTTGCCTCAACGACTACCGCCCTGTAGCTCTCACCTCCATAGCCATGAAGTGCTTTGAGAAGCTAGTGAAGGGCTACATCTGTTCCTCCCTCCCCATCAACCTGGACCCCCTGGAATTTGGTCCACGGAGGACACCATAGCCCATGTGCTGCACACAGCAGCATCACACCTGGACAAGAGGCAGGGGAACTATGTGAGAATGCTATTCATCGAATACAGCTCAGCATTCAATACCATAGTCCCCTCCAAACTCATAGCCAAGCTCAGGGACCTGGGCTTGAACTATGACCTCTGCCAGTGGGTCTTGGACTTCCTCATCCATCACCCTCAACATAGGGGCCCCCCAGGGCTCTGTTCTGAGTCCCCTCCTCTACTCGCTGTACACACACGACTGTGTGGCACAGCGGAACAACAACACAATCATCAAATTTGCTGACAACACAGTAGTGGTGGGCCTGATCTCTGCAAACGACGAGAGGACCTACCTGGAAGAGGTAGAGGTTCTGGCGGGATGGTGCCAGGAGAACAGCCTATCCCTGAACGTCAGCAAAACAAAAGAGATGATTGTGGACTTTAGGAGGTTGGGTGTCAGGGACTACAGTCCCCTCAGCATCGACGGGGCACCGGTCGAGAGAGTGAACAGTTTTAAGTACCTCGGAGTCCACATATCCAAGGACTTGACATGGACCACACACATTGACAGTGTAGTGAAGAAAGCACGACAACGCCTCTACTTCCTTAGGCGCCTAAGGAGGTTCAACGTGAGTCAGAAGATCCTTAAGAACTTCTACTCATGCACAATAGAGAGCATCCTGACAGGCAATATCACCTCCTGGTTTGGGAATAGCACCGCACAAGACTGCAGCAGACTACAGAGAGTGGCCCGTTCAGCCGAACGCACAATTGGAGATGGGCTTCCCACTCTCCAAGACATTTACAACAAGCGTTGCAAAAGTAAGGCTAAGAGAATAAAAGACTCTAGCCACCTGTTAGATCTGATCACAATCAGCCACTTATCACCTCATCTGTTGGCTTGTGTAGTTTCTGCGTTGTTTATTTCTCCGACATCTTCTCATACTGGCTGTACAATCTTTGTCATTCCCCTTTAATGCATTCGTATTGTCCTTGAAAAGTCTTTGATGGAAAACTAAATTCATTATTCTATCGTCTCTTCTGCTTTTAGTCCAATGGTGGTTGAGGCCTTGTCGTTAGCCAAAACCCTTCTTTGTTAGCCGAAGCTAGGCATAGGAGGGGGGGGGGGTTAGTGCTCTGTCTCTCTCTCCACGTCTGCTCGTATCAGCCTTGCGTCCGGTTCTAACTTACACTGCAAGAAAACTCACAGCTATAGACTATAGTCCTTAGCAACAGCTGTCCGCCCCTAGCAACCGCTACTTCTCCTGACCTACGACCCAGATTTCTCGGTCTCTCTATCTGCCTTCCCTGTGACAACGGTTATGTTGATATTAAAACACCTCTCACTCCACCCAGCTGATAACGGCCCTCTGTCTGCACAGTTTGGCTGGAGACACACATACTGATATTATCCTCTTAAAACTCATATCTATATAGGTTATAACCAAATGCTAATCGATTTCCTTCAACAACTGCCTCTTTGAACTGCTGCGGTCAGGCAAGCGATACAGGAGTCTCATGGCAAGCATAGAGAGACTCAGAAGGAGCTTCTATCCCCAGGCCATCAGGATGCTCAATGACAATCAATGAAAATAACATTATGTAACAAACCATCAAATACACAGCACACACATCCACACGTGCACACTCACTTTAATAAACAACTCACTGTAGCACCCAGGCCATGTGAGCGGATCGGAGCGTGAGCGGCGCGGGGCGCGGAGCGGGCTGTTTTGACGTGAGCGAGGAGTGGGTTTTAAAATGAGTCGGCGCGACGTCCGGAGCGAGAGTTCTCCTCCGCTCCAATCCACTCCAGGCCGCTCACAGTGGTTTAACACTGTTGATGTAATATATACATGCAGTACAATGCCAAAGCAACAGATGGCGATGTACAAACATGAAGGCCATTTTCAACCAATGAGAAGGGTTCAGGCTTCGTCACTGTAGAGACGCCCACCATAGATATCTATGACGCCCACACTCACTCCTGTTAAAAAAAGTATCGACGCCATTGTTGTTGACGTTAGCTTACATGCTAACGTTAATGGCAGCGACCATAGCATTGTGGCTCGGCTAGCCTATCATCGCTTAATAGAACTAGTGAATGGATAAACAACGTTATTTAACATTGCAGAATGGCTACAATTACAATGCGGCTCAATACAAACAATTGTTAAGGGGCCCAGGGGGTGTAGACTGTTGTAGTTTGAGCTCATTTACACCATGCTCCAAAAAAGAAAAAGAAAAACTGCCGAGCGATCTGGCGCGGGGAGCGGGGAGCGCTCGATTCAAGGTGAGTGGGGAGCGAGCGGAGAGCGACTTGGGAGCGGGGTCAACATGAGCGATTAGCGGAGCGGACCAAGCTTTAAAGAGCGAAGAGCGGATTTCTCGGCCGCGCCGATCCGCTCACGTGGCCTGGTAGCACCCACTTTAGACACTTTAGACACTTTAACACACTTTATATTTATTGGTATATTGGTATATTTTTTAGTTGAGATTTGCACAACTCAACTCATACCTCATTGCACCTCACCACCACAAGGTAGCACCACAAGCTGTACCAGTTGTACCTCATTACATTCCTGCATTGTACTGTATATGGGAACTCCGTTACCTTTCTCTACTCTGCATTGTATACATGTATATTGAAAATGTTTGTTTTGTTTACACTTGTTTACGTACTTGACTTTCTATTCTACACTTATAATATTATATCAGTGTTTCCCTTATATGCATTGAATTAGAACCGCTGCTGCTATGAACTAGACTATTAAAAAAAAATTATTAAAAGAAAAAAGAAAAATTATATATATTTTTTTTATCATTTCATTTGGGCTGTGGGGGGTGCTTAACACATTGATTGCCACGCAGTATGCCCATCATTATACCCAGTCTGCCACCTCTGTAAGCCTATGGAGATGTTTACCTTCTTTGCAGGGCTATAACTTTTTAAATATTATAGCTATATTTGCATTACTATGGCCCATTCAACATCGATTATCTATTGTTCCGGATGTGCGAACGTTATATTTTTTCATTCATACATTGTTGTGTTAATACCGTCGAGAATATAAGTATGTTTTTAAGCTTTTCTGCTGTAATTCCAAAAACGCTAGTTATAGGCCCTGACGATAGATTATCGATTGGCGTTTCTTTCCTATACACGCTATATTAAAAAATTCAAATGTATATGATCGGTATACATTATGCTTCATCATGCGTGAAGGAAAGGGGGTGGGGGGTCGTTTATAATTCCTTGATCGTCAGTAACGGCTTTATTTAGTATGGGTTGATATATTGATCAGACTGATTGCAAACAAAGAAATGGACAATCGGGCTGAAAATAACGTTAGTGTCCTCTTACCGTTCGCCGATGAGACTGGAGGAAAAATATCCCAATTATTTGACGTCGATCTCCTAGATCCATTTCCGGTTTGTATGACGCAATAATACAATAATCATAATAATCATATCTGCTTAATCATATCGATTATTGCGTTTCGAAAGCGATCAAAATGCACTCGAGTGTGTATATTGATCCGCGCCACAATATATCTCTGGCGGAGGAATTTCCTCGATGCACCGATCGCCACTTCCGGTTTGGCGTGAGTGTAACTCGCCCGACCATCCACCAGGCGGCGGTATTGAGGCGTTGCAATATCAGACAGGGTGCCACTGCAGTCCGGAGGGAGGCTGGATGAATTATGAATGCCATGGCGAAAAAATGAAATATCGATCCCAAAAACGATTTACGCCGTTGTTGGCGTTCAACGCATGGCGGGCAATAATGATTTACGCCATTTATGGCGCACAATGTGTTAATGTAAAAGACTGACCTGAGGAAAAGGCTGCAGGGAGACCATCTGGCCGCTTGTATGCGTCTCAGCATCAATGGGCCCCTACCAGTGAATTCCCCACCAAAGAGCCCTGGAGCTTTTCTTTCAAAAGCCCAGGAAAATGAAATGCTCTAAGGCAGAATGTAGCCTATGCCACTGAGACTTCTTAGGTGTAAAGTGCTGTTGTAGTGTTATGATTTGTGTATGTTAGACAGTTAGTATGTTAGTATTTATTAGGGCTGTCCCCGACTAAGGATTTGCATAGTCGACTATGATTGGCCAATATTTGCCGTTAGTCGAGTATAATATAATATTATTATTATTATATATATTATTTTTTTTATCATTCCATTTGGGCTGTGGGGGGTGCTTAATGTCTGAAGGAGTCGACTGAAGGCTTCTTGTCCTCTGAAAAAGCATGCAATTGGTCCACTGATGGATACATCTTGATATTTGTCTAGTCTAGTTTGTTCATTAGATGGGTGAAATCGTAGGCAGTTAGCCTCTGGTATGCGTAGGGATGGGTACCGAATTCGGTACTTTTGAGGTACCGAAACGAAACACGTCGGTACTACCGAGTATCGAATCAAGTGAGAAAAAAAAAAAAAAAAAAATTTAATTTTTTTTTCCTTTTTTTTTTTTTTCCTTTTTTCTTTTCATGTCAACGTTCACACGCACAATATATGCTTACCTAGGATTTGACTTGATTCAACAACAAAGCAGTCGGAGCAATGACAAGCCGAAAACTGTCTAAATTGTAGTTATTTGAAGTTTGGATTTTTTTTTTACGACTGAGGTAGGTAAATAAAATTTCTTGAGACTAAAGTACCGAAAAAAGGTACCGTTGGGTACCGGTATCGATTCACAGGTACCGGTACCGGTATCGGTTCAAATGTGAAAGGTACCCATCCCTAGGTATGCGTGCCATTAGCGTTAGCCACGCTTCTAGGCCTCTTTTCTTTTGGAAAGAATGATAAAAAATTTAAAAAAGATTATAAATAGTTTATTATTATTTTTTGTATTCGACTAAGAGGTTGGCAGTTGACTACGGCTCCTTTCGACCGAAAAGCCCTAGTCTTTATATTATCTATTAAATCATCTATATCTACCGGTATGTACAATACAAATAGTGTACAAGTGTTGAGGCATGTCATTAATCTTGACATTTACTTTGATTACAACTACACTGCAAAAAAAATTATCTTATCAAGTGAACATATATTGTATTTGGTACAATATGTCTATATTGAGTAGAATTATCTTGAATAATCTTATCCCAGTGGCAGATAATTTAGCATTTTTTTCAGATTTGTCAATTTAATCTTGTTTTAAGAAAACAAGATTAAAATGTTCTTAAAATAAGATTAAATTGACCAAAATCAAGAAAGAAAGCAAAATTATCTGTGGAATAAGATAATTCAAGATAATTCTACTCAATATTGGACTTATTGTACAAAATACAAGATATTTTCACTTGATAAGATTTTTTTTGCAGTGTACAAATATGTTCTGGGCCTCCAGTGCAATTCTAGTGTCAGTGGACACACCAAAAACATCCTAGCAAATTCACACGCACATGACTCCATGAACATGAATAACCTATCTCGAACAATTCGAAGGTAGTTTTAAATTATTTCTCCGGCAGCGTGCGCTAATATGGATTCTGGCGGCACGTGCGCACGCACAAATATGGATTCTGGCGGCACGTGCGCACGCACAAATATGGATTCCGGCAGAGTGTGCGCAGCACAGCACCGCTGTTGAATTCTTTTTCAGGGGAAACACTGTATATTATACTTTTTATACTTATCCTTTTATATAGCACTCTCAGGAGCAAAACGGAAAGAAGCATTTCATATAAAAGTATTCTGTATTTCTATATGACGACTAATAAAGAAACTTGAAACTTGAACATTAAGAGGACGACTTTGCAGCAGGAATATTGGTTGAAAACAGCTGGTTGTTCTTGAAACTGCTGTTCGCGGTAGCTAACGTTAACCAAACGCTTGGTTCAATAACCAACTAGGAATTAATTGACTGTCATATATATCTGCATAACCGATAATAACGTCATGGAATGGTTACTTTGTTCAACCCGATGGCCAGCGAATTAACACCAGCTAGTGATGGATCCGGTTATTACATGGGGCTCACTCAAGAGTTAAACTGATCAGTGCTCAGCCCTATCGTTACATTAGATAGCCAACAGTTTAATCCCTAACGTTATGTGTAGCTGGCTATCCTTCAACACATACCATAAGACTGCCCAGGAGTATATTTCAGCTTATTCTACCAGGTGCCGCTTGGCGCTTTCTACCAACCTGTTACAGACCCGAGTTTATACCCAGCAAATAGACTGAGCCAACTTGCTAACGTTTACGTTAACGTTAATGTGGGCAGCTGCACTCAGATCACACACACGCACACACACACACACACACACCATATGGCATATCTACTGCTCCAGAACAGAACCAGAACTTACTTGTCCTCTTACCTGTCCGTCTTCTTTTGGGATCAAACAGCAGCATTTACGGCATCCGAATGCCCTTCGATTGGGTTTCGCTACAAGATCCATGTTTTTAGCAGAATTCAAAGCAAAAACTTTCCGTAGCAGCAAAGCACGTTCTGGGGTTCGACCAGAATGTTAACTGCGCAACTGCGAGTGGAAACTTTCGAACACATGGCGTGAAGAAAATAGTCTATACACAATTACAATTATTATTATTATAAAAAAAATTTCATAAAAAAAAAAAAAAAAAAACAGCCGGTGATGCGGTAACCAGCTTGACTCTGCTGTGAGCATGACGTGATAGCGATACCGCGATAATGCAGTAACTGCGACAGCCCTACCCATAGAGTCTTTAACCTACATACAGGCCCTTTAAACCTACCTACCCATAGACCCTTTAACCTACCTACAGACCCTTTAACCTCTTAAGCCAGACTGGGCCGGTACTGGTCCCAAAATGACATTGTGTCATAAATCAATATCTCCAGACTGTTCGACAAAAGTATAATTTTTTTCCCCAAACGTATTCAAGTATAAACATCATAACCATGTCACAACAGCATTTATATAATGTATATTATCATCAATACGTTAATTTAGCAATAGGTTAAAGTGTTATTAGATATATTTAACTTTTCGAAATGGTCTGTTTATTTCGCGAGAGGCCACCATTTTGGATATTTTGAATCATGGGAATTGTAGTTTTTTTGGGGCCATTTTGTAATAGCTAGCTGTCTATCAGCGTTGGAATTTTTCAGAACTACACTTCCTGAAAGCCTCTATGGGTTTTCAAATGTCATACTTCTGTATGAATTTTTTTAATATCTTATTATTCTGGATAATAAACCACAACACTAACATTATTGACATATTGACAGCGCAGTTAGTTTCTCTTCCCTATTTTTAGCATGCAGCAACAGATTTGATTTGAAAATAGTTTCAAAATGGTGCCACCCTGATCAAAATAAAAAAAAGTACAGTAGATTTCATTATCTGTTATTATGCACGCCTGGTGATACTAAATCCAAATTGAACTTGGTCATTTGAAAGATAATATATGTATATATATAAAGAAAAATCATAATTCATATTCTCCTTTGTTTCATCACAATTTAAGCAAGCCTAGTAATAGACACAATATTTCTGACACTCGGAATACATTCACTGAGGTCCATAGATGTCCCTAGATACCAAGAATATGGAAATGGACCTTTTAGAAGTGGAGCAATATTCCATTTACTTAGGTATGTATTTTAGGCAGATTTTCAGAAAATAGGCTCCGGGCTTAAGTTAACCTACCTACCCATAGACCCTTTGACCTACCTACAGACCCTTTAACCTACCTACAGACTATACTGTGATTTCGGCACTGCTGTGATGATCTACCCTGCTTTCAGGCTCATGCCTGCAGCTACATCTCAGTTTATCATGACCTCAAGTGCAATGCTGCAATACTTTCAGTCAACTCGGTTCTCTCTCTCTCTCTCTCTCTCTCTCTCTCTCTGTCTCTGTCTCTGTCTCTGTCTCTCTCTCTCTAATCTACTCTCTCTCTATTCTCTCTAATCTACTCTCTATTCTCTAATCTACTCTCTCCCCCCTATTCTCTCTAATCTACTCTCTATTCTCTCTACTCTCTCCCTCCTCTCCTCTCTCCAGGGTCTGTTGGACCTGAAGTCTCGCTTTGACCGCTTCCTCCAGGAGTCGTTCAACAACGACCGTCTGTTTAAACAGACCATCGCAGGAGACTTTGAGTTCTTCTTGAACCTCAACTCCCGCTCGCCAGAGTACCTCTCTCTCTTTATAGACGACAAGCTGAAGAAAGGAGTAAAGGGGGTGAGACCATCCCTCCTTCCTCATCCCTCCTTCCTCATCCCTCCTACCTCATCTTTCCATCCTCATCCCTCCTACCTCATCTTTCCATCCTCATCCCTCAATCCTCATCTTTCCATCCTCATCCTTCCATCCTCATCCCTCTATCCTCATCCCTCTATCCTCATCTTTCCATCCTCATTACTCCATCCCCATCCCTCTATTCTCCTGTATAGACAGGGTTCCATCCCTCTAATCTCCTGTATAGACAGCATTCTATGTCTTAAAGACTTGATTTACACTATCTCTTTCTGAATGACCATCTATGTATGAATATAGTATAGCTCTGTGTATTATTAATGACCATCTATGTATGAATATAGTATAGCTCTGATTATTATTAATGACCATCTATGTATGAATATAATATATCTCAGATTATTATGAATGACCATCAATGTATGAATGTAGTATAGCTCTGATGATGATTAATGACATCTACAGTATGTATGAATGTAGTATAGCTCTGATTATAATAATTATTATTATTAGTGACCATCTATGTATGAATGCAGTATAGCTCTGACCAGTATTAATGACCATCTATGTATGAATGCAGTATAGCTCTGACCAGTATTAATGACCATCTATGTATGAATGTAGTATAGCTCTGATTATTATTAATGACCATCTATGTATGAATATAGTATAGCTCTGATGATTAGATGTGTGTATGTGTGTGTCCAGCTGACGGAGCAGGAGGTAGAGTCCATCCTGGACAAGGCCATGGTTCTGTTTCGGTTCATGCAGGAGAAGGATGTATTTGAGCGCTACTACAAGCAGCATCTGGCCCGCCGCCTGCTCACCAACAAGAGCGTCTCTGACGACTCCGAGAAGAACATGATCTCCAAGCTGAAGGTGACTGAGGAGGATGTCCAGAGCTTAAATCTTAATAGACCTTTAAATGTATGAGTTGATTTATCCTTTTCGGACCGTCAGACTTTTAGTTAAAATAAAACATATTTTGCTAAAAAGAAAGAGTTTTTTTCCCATGTTCCACGATTATGAAGTTAAAGTGTTTTCTGTCCTCCCTATGTGTGGATAGTATGTGGATTGGTATAATGAGGTAGGTATAATGAGGTTTGTTTCCTGTCCTCCCAGTGTGTAGGTATTATGTAGATGTAATGAGGTTATTATAAGGTAGATATGATGAGGTTTGGTGTCTGTCTTTCCTTTTGTGTAGATGTAATGAGGTAGGTGTTATGAAGTTAGGTGTAAGTAGGTTTGGTGTCTGGCCCTCTGTGTAGGTATTTTGAGGTAGATGTAATGAGGTTTGGTGTCTGTCCTTCCTTCCAGTGTGTAGCTATTATTATTAGGTAATATATATATTAGTTGAATATATATAATGAGGTTTGGTTAGTTAATTTAACAGGGGCCATGCACAACGCAACAATTGAGCCAGAATTAACTGGATAGCCCAATTATATCTGGCATCCCTGGGCGGGAAGATATTATAAACAATTAAATTAGCAAAGTTTATAAACGGTACATCACATGTAAAACGATATATATGTTACATATACTCCATGTTGGAGAACAATTGGTTCCATACAAAGGTTTACACAATCACAAACACAATGTCTGCCCTGTCTGACCCTCTGCTCTGTTCCCTGTCTGACCCTCTGCTCTGTTCCCTGTCTGACCCTCTGCTCTGTTCCCTGTATGACCCTCTGCTCTGTTCCCTGTCTGACCCTCTGCTCTGTTCCCTGTCTGTCTCAGACGGAGTGCGGCTGCCAGTTCACCTCTAAACTGGAGGGAATGTTTAGAGACATGTCCATATCTAACACCACCATGGATGAATTCAGACAACACCTACAGACCACTGTGGTAAGTAGATACATTTTCTGATTGTAATGTGTCTCTACAGCAGTATAAAGTGTTTCTGATTGTAGTGTCTCTACAGCTGTATAAAGTGTTTCTGATTGTAGTGTGTCTACAGCAGTATAAAGTGTTTCTGATTGTAGCGTCTCTACAGCAGTATAAAGTGTTTCTGGTTGTAGTGTGTCTCTACAGCAGTATAAAGTGTTTCTGATTGTAATGTGTCTCTACAGCAGTATAAAGTGTTTCTGATTGTAGTGTGTCTACAGCAGTATAAAGTGTTTCTGATTGTAGCATGTCTACAGTAGTATAAAGTGTTTCTGATTGTAGCGTGTCTACAGAAGTATAAAGTGTTTCTGATTGTAGTGTCTCTACAGCAGTATAAAGTGTTTCTGATTGTAGCGTGTGTACAGAAGTATAAAGTGTTTCTGATTGTAGCGTGTCTACAGAAGTATAAAGTGTTTCTGATTGTAGTGTGTCTACAGCAGTATAAAGTGTTTCTGATTGTAGCGTGTCTACAGCAGTATAAAGTGTTTCTGATTGTAGCGTGTCTACAGAAGTATAAAGTGTTTCTGATTGTAGTGTGTCTACAGCAGTATAAAGTGTTTCCGATTGTAGCGTGTGTACAGAAGTATAAAGTGTTTCTGATTGTAGTGTCTCTACAGAGGTATACAGTGTTTCTGATTGTAGTGTGTCTACTGCTGTATAAAGTGTTTCTGGTTGTAGTGTGTCTACAGCTGTATAAAGTGTTTCTGATTGTAGTGTGTCTACAGCAGTATAAAGTGTTTCTGATTGTAGCGTGTCTACAGAAGTATAAAGTGTTTCTGATTGTAGTGTGTCTACAGCAGTATAAAGTGTTTCTGATTGTAGCGTGTGTACAGAAGTATAAAGTGTTTCTGATTGTAGTGTCTCTACAGAGGTATACAGTGTTTCTGATTGTAGTGTGTCTACTGCTGTATAAAGTGTTTCTGGTTGTAGTGTGTCTACAGCAGTATAAAGTGTTTCTGATTGTAGTGTCTACAGCAGTATAAAGTGTTTCTGATTGTAGTGTGTCTACAGAAGTATAAAGTGTTTCTGATTGTAATGTGTCTACAGCAGTATAAAGTGTTTCTGATTGTAGTGTCTCTACAGCAGTATAAAGTGTTTCTGATTGTAGTGTCTCTACAGCTGTATAAAGTGTTTCTGATTGTAGTGTGTCTACAGCAGTATAAAGTGTTTCTGGTTGTAGCGTCTACAGCAGTATAAAGTGTTTCCGATTGTAGTGTGTCTCTACAGCAGTATAAAGTGTTTCTGATTGTAATGTGTCTCTACAGCAGTATAAAGTGTTTCTGATTGTAGTGTCTCTACAGCAGTATAAAGTGTTTCTGATTGTAGCGTGTCTACAGCAGTATAAAGTGTTTCTGATTGTAGTGTCTCTACAGCAGTATAAAGTGTTTCTGATTGTAGCGTGTCTACAGAAGTATAAAGTGTTTCTGATTGTAGTGTCTACAGCAGTATAAAGTGTTTCTGATTGTAGCGTGTCTACAGAAGTATAACGTGTTTCTGATTGTAGTGGGTCTCTACAGCAGTATAAAGTGTTTCTGATTGTAGTGTCTACTGCTGTATAAAGTGTTTCTGATTGTAGTGTGTCTACAGCAGTATAAAGTGTTTCTGGTTGTAGTGGGTCTACAGCAGTATAAAGTGTTTCTGGTTGTAGTGGGTCTACAGCAGTATAAAGTGTTTCTGATTGTAGTGTCTACTGCTGTATAAAGTGTTTCTGATTGTAGTGTGTCTACAGCTGTATAAAGTGTTTCTGGTTGTAGTGGGTCTACAGCAGTATAAAGTGTTTCTGATTATAGTGTCTCTACAGAAGTATAAAGTGTTTCTGATTGTAACGTGTCTCTACAGCAGTATAAAGTGTTTCTGATTGTGTCATGTCCTCAGGTGTCGTTGGGTGGAGTTGACCTGACGGTACGAGTGTTGACAACAGGATATTGGCCCACACAATCGGCAACACCCAAATGCAGCATCCCCCCCTCACCTCGACACGCCTTTGAGGTCTTTAGAAGGTTGGTCTCCTCTACCAGTATGTGGCTTGAAGTTAAGTTACCCGTGAGCTAACCCATGTGATAATTTCTCCAGATCATCGTTGGTGAGATCAGGCCAGCTTTCCATTACAAACGTTCACTGTGCGTCACGTTGTTTGTAGAGCTAAACCTATATTTTATATTATAGCTATGGGTCCAATATCATTGTCAATTGACAGTAAGAACCTTCCATTCAATATGCCATAAAGAAATATTTTTTCCATTGATACGTTCCCGTTTTATACCGTGGTGAATATGAGTGTTATATTGGAATAATCTGGGATCATTCCTGTGAGGCTATTTATAAGGCACAACGCTAATAACGTTAAATCCATTGGCGTTTCGTCCCTACACACGATACAGTTAAAAATCCAAATGCATATGATCGGTATTATGTTCCATCATGAATGCGTGAAGGGGGGGGGCCGTTTGTGATTAATTAAACAGCATTCGTTATTACCACAACATACACTGATCTGGGGTATGGCTATGAAATCCTTGCACGATCAAGCTGAAATTGACATCGAATTGCTCTTACCTTTGGCCGGTTGGATTCCAAAAATTGTTCCAATTATTTTATCGCCATCTGGTAGATCATAAGTCCATTTGGCACACGCCATAACCCTATACAGCATAATGAATCCGGCGTCACAAAAAGTATTCCATGCAATCGGGTGAAGCCCTCGCTTCAGGCTAACAGAAAAGTCCGCCCGGAGCGTTTTCAGTGTGACACCAGGTCTGCAACAGGGGTTACTGCATTCTCGAGACAGCGCCACTACCAGGATCTGGCCGGTACTGCACCTTCGGAGTCCCAATATGCCTTTTCCAGGCATATTCCAGGATATTAAAATCGAGAATCTTCGTTTCCGGCACTCAACCGCTGGGCCACAGAAATGAGAATTCTCGTGAACGGCACCCAAAGGGTTAAAAGAACACGCCAACATTTTGGGAAATTAGCTTATCGTCTTCTCCAGAGAGAGACTAGAAGATATATATCAGTTTCCTCTCTGTGCGTTCAGTAGAAAGCTATCTGGCTGCATGTTAGCCTAGCTTAGCACAATGAATGGAAGCGGACATGACCAGTTAGCCTTCGGGAGAGGTGTTAGTTGGACAATGTCTAGGCTAACCGGTCATGTCCGCTTCCATTCATTGTGCTAAGCTAGGCTAATATGCAGCCAGATGGCTTTCTACTGAAGGCACAGAGAGGAAACTGGTATCTTATCTTCTTGTCTCTCTCTGGAGAAGACTGTAAGCTCTAGGGGTGTAACGATGCATTGATTAATCTAAATGCATCGATTCTAATGGGACGATTCAACTGCATCGATTTGGAAATGTTAGAATAGATTATAATCGATAATGAAAAAATAATTAAGAAATATATATATATTTATTTTAATTTTTTATGTTTTTATTTTTGTGTGTATTGTTTTTATTGACCTATAGTCCATTCATGCTGAGTGAATCAGTTCCCCCAGCCACATTTGTGTATTCAATTTTTTTGGGGAATTAACTGATAGAAAATGTATCGAAAATTAATCGAATCGTGGTCAAATGAAGAGATTTCATGATGCATTGAATCGTTGCCTGAATAATCGTAATCGAAATTAATCGTTGTGAGGTTGCATCGTTACACCCCTAGTAAGCTCATTTCCCAAAATGTTTGTGTGTTCCTTTAAGATTAAAATCACTCTTTTAAGGGAGACCTGGCCAAGAGGCGTATCATTAAGTCAAATAAATGTTATTTATAAAGCACATTTCATACACGGAGGCAATCCAAAATAATCATTCTCTGGAATAAAAATATATATAAAAGGAAGACGCAGAAACAAACCTACAGATTTTTTGCCTATTCTTAACTCATTGGACGCCAGTCACGATGATAGTCGGGTTAACTCGCCATCGCTTGAGCGCCAATTGCGAGTATAGTCGGGTTTTAATCGTTATTTCTTTTATTATCGATATCCATTCATTTTCATCCATCCAGCCTGATGTTATCGTTGGGAATGGGTCTGAGCTCGCAAATGGCTGGTATTGCACTCCACTGGGAATGGTATAGT
The DNA here is from genome assembly GCF_963971535.1 of Notolepis coatsorum. NCBI lineage: Eukaryota > Metazoa > Chordata > Actinopteri > Aulopiformes > Paralepididae > Notolepis > Notolepis coatsorum. The sequence goes on from NC_140165.1 coordinate 188,515,333, forward strand.
TTATTTTCTGGGACGATCCAAGCCGTGCGGGCGTGGTTTAAATACTCAGGCGAGGTAACCTGATTTCAACGATGCATCTGCGAGGCTGCCCCCCCCCCCCCCCCCCATATGCAATTACTGTTGAACGTGGCACGGACCTCCGCGCCCAGTACTTCACGAGGGCCATTTCATGTATGCACGAGGAAGGATAATAATGATGATCTAGCGTTGATTTCAGGAAGATTCGATAATCAGCCGTAAAATGACAAATGTGTTTTGTGTATTCCACTAAAGGGCTATTATCGCGTCTTTCTCTGGAATTACTAGAAATCACCAAAACTATACTCGTATTCAAAACGGTATAAAACGGAAATGTACCGATGAAAAAACGATCCGTTTTGTACATGTTGACTGCAAGCAACTCACTGATAATCGACGGGTGTATTAGACCCATAGCCATAATTTAAGATATATTTAACTAAGCACTCGCAAATCTCCCAGTCCTCCCATTGATTAAAGCGCTGGCGCTCTAGCGCCCTCTCGCGCACTTAAGCGATGGCGTCCAATGAGTTAAAAATAGGCAGAGTTGGACAGATCTAAGATCTTCTGGCAGTTTATTCCAGCTATGTGTGGCATAGTAGCAGGATGCGGCTTCGCCAGGTTTTGTTTTGGTCCTACGAACAGTTAGCAGACCAGTCCCTGATGACGTAAGAGGTCTAGATGGTTCATAGTGTAGAAGCAACTCAGATGTATTTAGGACCTGACCTGTTAAGTGATTTATAGACTAGTAACAGTATTTTAAAGTCTATTCTATGACACACTGGTAGCCAATGCAGAGATGTGAGGACTGGTGTGATATGTTCAGCTTTCCTAGTCCTTGTTAACACTCTAGCAGCATTCTGAATGAGCTGCAGTGCAGTTGTTTCTTTTTCTTTTTATTATTTTTTTTGTTCTCACTTTTTCTGTATTTTTGCTCCCATCCCAATTTAGTCGTTGTACCAATTCCCTTCCTGGTCGTTGCGCACATTGTCCCACTGTCGGCCTAGGGAGGGTGTAGAACTACCACATGCCTCCTCCGATACATGTGGAGTCAGCCAGCCGCTTCTTTTCATCTGACAGCGAGGACTCTCACTGGGGGAATGTAACACGTGCGGAGGTTCACGCTATTTCCCCCCGATCCTCTCCCTGCTGAACAGGCGCCCCGACCGACCAGTAGGAACCGCAGTTTACAACGACCAGGACACATACCCCGCCGGCTTCCCACCCGCTAACACTGCCAATTGTGTTAGTAGGGACGACTGACCAAGCTGGAGGTACCGCTGACAGCTGGATTCGATCCCAGAGTCTCTGCGGTGGTAGGCGAGTGCATTCTTTACTGCGCTACCCAGCCGCCCCGAGCTGCAGTTGTTTGATTGCTTTTTGCGGTAGGCCTGAGAGAAGACTGTTACAATAGTCTATAAAAGTCTATTACAAAGTCGATAAAAGCTAACATGTTAAAAACAGACAAGAATTACAGATAACAGATGCACAATACAACATCCAACTTACATTACATGATCTGTACTAGTAGTAATAATAATAATAAACTTTATTTGCACCTTTCATACAAGAGTCGCAGCCCAAAGTGCTTCACAGCAGTACAATATAAACATCAATGCAGAGAATAAGAAAAAGGTTAAACAATGCAGGTAATAAAACACTTATTTTGGATCTCCTCCACCAGCACTCATACAACAACAATAAAATAGCTCTAATTTACAATACAATTATCACAGTGTGGATGTAATGTAAAGTTGCAGAATGTATTAAAAGGCTATGGTGAAGAGGTAAGTTTTTAGCTTACTTTTGTAAATATTTAGTGAGCTGTAATGTCAAACGTTGGAAGTATTTTATACCTGCATTCGACTCTCTATTCTTAAAGAGATACACTAATGGTGTGAAATCAAGTGTATTCAGATGATGTATGTTTGTATGTTTTCAGGTTTTATCTCGCCAAGCACAGTGGCAGACAACTCACACTACAGCACCACATGGGGTCAGCTGACCTCAACGCCACATTCTACGGTCCAATCAAAAAGGTATTTTATTTTAACCCTATATTTACCACGGTAACAGACTGACAACATTTGCTCTTTTCCAGTAACACCCTGCTTTACCCAGTACAACCACAGTCTGACACTGTTGACCACTAGGAGCTGCCCAGTACAACCACAGTCTGACACTATTGACTACTTGGAGCTGCCCAGTACAACCACAGTCTGTTGACCACTAGGAGCTGCCCAGTACAACCACAGTCTGTTGACCACTAGGAGCTGCCCAGTACAACCGCAGTCTGACATTGTTGACCACTAGGAGCTGCCCACTACAACCACATTCTGACATTGTTGACCACTAGGAGCTGCCCAGTACAACCACAGTCTGACACTGTTGACTACTAGGAGCTGCCCAGTACAACTAGTCCACATTTTTAAATATTAGTATCTCAGAGGATTTTGAAGTTGAAGACCAGTACGGTCTCAGATGTTGTGTCTCCTCCTCCATGCTGTAAATAATGTAATATGTGGGATATTCAACAAGGAGTTATAGGTTGAGCAGTTTTAAGGCACGACGTGGAGATGAAGAACCACCCGACACACAGTGGAAAAAACGTCTAACGCACGCCACACCTACAAGTTGATTATTCCACTTATACCATCGTCATTTAGATTAGATTGAAATGTATTGTCATCATACAGTACAATGAAAATAAGTTTGGCATCTAACCAGAGTGCAAATGTAACAGTAAAGTGCAATAGTAATATACAATATACAGGTGATTAAACTATATAAAATATAATGTATAATTTAACAATATCAAATAAAAGCAGTCACAAATTTAGGTGAAAGTTTTTCACTTTGCCATTGTTTTCCTTCCCGGTCGTTTTCTTCACGACAGCTGTGTTCTTTAATGTTGCTATGGTTACAGATTGGGTAGCGGATTCATCTAGAATGGTGATTAAACTTGAGCCGAACTATGTGCACATTAAATGGTTTTAACTAGGGGTGGAACGGTTCGCATTCTAACCGTACACCGTTCGGTACGACCTCCACGGTTCGGGGCATGTGTGTATTGTTCGGTTATAACGTTAGCCGCAAGCTAAGAGTGGAAACGCTCACAGCGAAGCAGGGGTGTAAAAAGTACCCAGAAATTATACTTAAGTGAAAGTATGGGTACTCTGACTCAAGTAAAAGTCAAAGTATCTGGCTAAAAACACACTTGAGTAAAGTCAAAAAGTAATTTTTTTTAAAGGGATAGACCAGGGGTCTCAAACTCATTCCATCGTGGGCCAAGTTTTCATTTTAACTATACATTGCACCAGGTGAGTTAGTTGAAGAGGTGAGCCAATTAGTGAAATCATCAGCTGGTGTTTAGGCAAGGCTGGAATGAAACCAAGCATACACTCTGCCCACAATGGAATGTGTTCTGCGATAGACAATGCTGAAATGAAAGAACAGAGGACACTTTTTTTGCATTAAAATTATTTAATGCACTTCTCCATTGAGGGTAAACTAACATGGACGGCATTCACATCACAGCATGAATAATAGGGGTGGGGGGGGAAATCTATACGTAGTAGTATCGCGATACTTTGCGTGGCGATACTGTATTGATACAGGGACGGCAAGTATCGATATTTAATTATTCATTTTTTTTTTTTTTTTATAATTTTTATATAAGGAAGTTGCATTGTTCATTTCAATACCTGTAATAGTACAGTAGTCCACACACATGTGCATTCAGTTAAGTTGGAATATGACTGTAATACAAACAGTTCAGTTTGTCAGGTACATGCAACACAGATTACAGTGTTTACATCTGTCTGCTTGAGAAAATACCATGTTCTGCAATAAAGATGATTGAAGTGAGATGAACAGACTGAACTTTATTTTATTAGATAAAACATGTTGACAAAGTTTTACTTTGCAGTTGAAAAAAGGTAAATTAAATTTGATAAAAAAAAGGTAAATTTAATTTTTTTTTGCAATAATCAGCGTATCGCGATATATTTAGTATCGCGATACTATCATTTCGTGACGCAAGTATCGCGATAGTATCGTGAGGTCTCTGGCGATTCCCACCCCTAATGAATAATATCACAATATTAAAAACAATGGTGTATCCTGAATAATATCACTATTAACCACCGCATACTGGATTATCCTGAATAATATCACAATATTAAAGACAGAATACTGGAGTACCCTGAATAATATCACAATATTAAAGACAGAATACTGGAGTACCCTGAATAATATCACAATATTAAAGACAGAATACTGGAGTACCCTGAATAATATCACAATATTAAAGACAGAATACTGGAGTACCCTGAATAATATCACAATATTAAAGACAGAATACTGGAGTACCCTGAATAATATCACAATATTAAAGACAGAATACTGGAGTACCCTGAATAATATCACAATATTAAAGACAGAATACTGGAGTACCCTGAATAATATCACAATATTAAAGACAGAATACTGGAGTACCCTGAATAATATCACAATATTAAAGAGAATACTGGAGTACCCTGAATAATATCACAATATTAAAGACAGAATACTGGAGTACCCTGAATAATATCACAATATTAAAGACAGAATACTGGAGTACCCTGAATAATATCACAATATTAAAGACAGAATACTGGAGTACCCTGAATAATATCACAATATTAACCACAGCATAATGCGGATCTGACTGTCTATTCTTCTGATAGCAGGTGTTTAATCAAAGATCCCCGCTTTCTAGTCTTGCACAAGGACCAATCAGCATGGGTATGGGCGGGTTCATTTTCCATTGATGGGGATTTGATTGGCTGTTTACCTGCGGTTGCTAGATTAATAACGTTAACGTTAGTTCGGCCAGATAAACAATTCAAATATACTAATTAAAATTGTTGGACCTGTGAGATTTGTACTTTGTAGGTCTGCATTTTAAATGTAAGGAGTCAAAAGTATGTTTTTTTTCTTCTCTGAAATGTAATGGAGTAAAAGTACAAAGTATACAAACTAGGGATGTCCGATATTATCGGCCTACCGATATTGGCATTAAAATGTGATATCGGAAAATATCGGTATCTGTTTTCAAAAAAGATTTTTTTTTTTTTTTTATACATTTCTATAACCTTTATTTACCCAGGCAAGCAAGTAAGAACAAATTCTGATTTTATTTATTGTCAAAAGTATGCATAATGTTGTGTTAATTCCACAACAAGAGATTATGTAATGTTAATTACCTGAAATTATTCAGTTTTTGGGGGGGGGGGGAAACCCTGCATATATCGGTTGATATCGGTATCGGAAATTAAGAGTTGGACAATATCGGTATATCGATATCGGTAAAAAAGCCAATATCGATCATCCCTAATACAAACCTAATAATACTTGAGTAAAGTACAAATCCCCCAAAACAGTACTTAAGTATTGTAACAAAGTACAATTACTCAAGTACTTTACACCCCTGCAGCGAAGTGACTCCACAACACCAGTTCCATTAGTGGGGAAGGGGGGGTATATTGATGAGGCTTGACAACAGAGGTTCAAAGATAACTTCACGTTTATTGGCTGTTCGTTTATATTATATCATCGGTGCTTCTCCAGGTTCCAACGCTGTGTGTTACTGTTGACTATTTACTTCCTGGTGTGACGTCACTTCAAATACGGCTACCAAGACTCAAAAAGCAAAAGCGAGTCGAGTCGATTAGGTACCATGCAGTGAAAAGCGCCATAAGAGAATACTTCATAATGTTTCATGCAATTAAAAAGTAAATATATATTTAGTACACATGATTTATTTATCTTAAATAACACAGTGACGTTTCCTTTTTGATAAGAAAGTCTAGTGCTGGTTGAGCATATGCATCCCCTTACAGCTGTACTGTATTGTACCCATTCTGCAATCTGTTGATACAATTTTCAATCAATCAATACTTTATGTTGATGGCCTTTGTCTATAATGTGGCCACAAAAATATAATTATTTAGTTTGTTTGCACTAAGTTAATACTTTGACAAATGTTGCCTATATTTTTCAGTCAGTTCGGTCTTTGTGTGCCAAACATTATTGCTGTAAACTTTTTTTTACCAAATAAATGAGAAGCATGTTTAAATCGGCAATGCCCCTCTTGCTGTACCAACATCTCTCCTAGCTCTAACCGGTCACTGTCAAAATAATGTGCCTGATGTCAAACTGCCTCATTCTTTACGTTTTTGCATGACTACGTCCTTGAGAATAACTGAAAAGTTGGATTCTTTTTAGGCTATATATATCTTATGCTGATGTATGGTATTTTTGGAGTGTTACATTTATAAAAAAATATGTATAAACAACGTATACCGAACCGAAAACCGTTCCACCTCTAGTTTTAATGCACTTAACCTGCCAGCCAATCGGAAAAGAGTATTCACCCAGACCATGGTATAAGTGGTATAAGTTGACAGCCCACTACTGTCTGTGTCCCTAGGAGGACGGATCAGAGGTTGGGGTGGGCGGGGCCCAGGTGACTGGCTCCAACACCAGGAAGCACATCCTCCAAGTCTCCACCTTTCAGATGACCATCCTCATGCTGTTCAACAACAGAGACAAGTCCAATTTTGAGGTACCAGACATTAAAGGGTTAAAGTAGCTGTTCTGGTAGCCTGGTACCAGACATTAAAGTAGCTGTTCTGTTAGCCTGGTACCAGACATTAAAGGGTTAAAGTAGCTGTTCTGTTAGCCTGGTGCCAGACATTAAAGTAGTTGTTCTGTTAGCCTGGTACCAGACATTAAAGTAGCTGTTCTATTAGCCTGGTACCAGACATTAAAGTAGCAGTTCTATTAGCCTGGTACCAGACATTAAAGTAGCTGTTCTGTTAACTTGGTACCAGACATTAAAGTAGTTGTTCTGTTAGCCTGGTACCAGACATTAAAGGGTTAAAGTAGCTGTTCTGTTAGCCTGGTACCAGACATTAAAGTAGCTGTTCTGTTAGCCTGGTACCAGCCATTAAAGGGTTAAAGTAGCTGTTATGTTAGCCTGGTACCAGACATTAATGGTGTGGTTGTGTTAGCTTGGTACCAGACATTAAAGTCATTGTTCTGTTAGCCTGGTACCAGACATTAATTTAAAGTCGTTGTTCTGTTAGCCTGGTGCCAGACATTAAAGTAGTTGTTCTGTTAGCCTGGTACCAGACATTAAAGTAGCTGTTCTGGTAGCCTGGTACCAGACATTAAAGTTGCTGTTCTGTTAGCCTGGTACCAGACATTAACACTTTGATCGCCATGGTTCAAATTCATAATTTACCATCCCTAGCCAGCTCTATTTGTCTATGGAGAAGTTCCCCTTCTTTGCAGGGCTATAACTTTTTAAATTCTATTGCTAAATTGCCATTATTATGGCCCATTCAATGTCCTATATCCATTGTTCAGGGTGTAGCAACGATATACTTTTTCATTCACATATTCATACTAAAATATGGTCTAAAGTATAAGTATGTTTTTATCGTTTTCTGCAGCTTTCTCCAGAACTTGATTTATAGCTCCAAATGCATTATATTGATGATCAAATACAGTTTGGTAGCGATCGTTGCCAGATGAAAAGTTTCAACTGGAGGTACTTCTAGAAGTTACTACGTATCATCTGATATTGACTGGATGGGCGAGGGGGCGTTTATAATTCCGTGGGCAACGTTATACCATTCATCTAGTGTGGGTCATATGATCATCAGATCAGTTAGTATAGAATACGTTAGAAAATAACGCTGGATCTTACCGTATGTTCCTCGCGCCGTTGGACGATCAGCGTGGAGTAGACAGTTTTCGATTATGGGATGTTGATCCTGATGAACCATTTCCAGGTTGTATAATACTATATACGTCCAAATAACGTTGTTTATTGAGTTAGGGCGAGCGATTGATTATCCAGTGTGTTGAGATGGAGTCCGGCTACCGATCGAGTGCCCGGACGGATTATGGATGAGCACTTCCTGTTTGGCGCGCCCCTCCCTCTCTGCCGATTGGCCACTTGATGGCGCTCTTGAACCGTTAGACAGTTGAGTGGAGCTCACCAGTACATCTCATGTCTCCGGAGGAGAAATATGATTTTGATCACAGATTTTGGAATTATTGATATCAAAGACGAGTTACGGCGTCTTCGGCAGAATGAGCATGGCGAGGAATGACGTCTAAACACGTCATCGGCGATTAAAGTGTTATAGTAGCTGTTCTGTTAGCCTGGTACCAGACATTAAAGTAGCTGTTCTGTTAGCCTGGTACCAGACATTAAAGTCATTGTTCTGTTAGCTTGGTACAAGACATTAAAGTAGTTGTTATGTTAGCTTGGTACCAGACATTAAAGTAGCTGTTCTCTTAGCTTGCTACCAGACATTAAAGTCGGAATAAAAGTATTGCTTTCCCCAAAAAAATCATTATCATTTAAAAAAAAATTGGCGGGTCCAAAATGAATGTCGTTTACATGTTATGTGCATGTATCTCCTCCCTACTTCCCATTTCCCTATGTGGAATGCACCTGATTGGATAAACAACATGCTGTTGCTCTAGTGCGACATCTACTGGCTGAATGTTATCTATAGTGCCTTTTAGATAAAGTACCTATATTTGCTTTGTTGTTGTCGTTGGTGTTGCTGTTGTTGTGATGACAACACTGATGTCTCTGTATGTCTCTCTGTGGAGCAGGAGATTCAGCAGGAGACAGATATCCCTGAGAGAGAGCTGGTGAGAGCGCTCCAGTCACTAGCCTGTGGGAAGCCCACCCAGAGAGTCCTCACCAAGGAGCCCAAGTCCAAGGAGATGGAGAACGGACATGTATTCACAGTTAACGACCAGTTCACCTCCAAACTGCACAGAGTCAAGATCCAGACTGGTAAATAAGATTAGAGACACACTAGATTCCGAATGGTTAAACAGTAGACACACTAGATCCCGACTGGTTAATAGAGTAGAGACACACTAGATCCCGACTGGTTAATACAGTACAGTGTTTCCCCTACCATTGCCTTGGCCCCGCCAACGGGACCCCCCAATGGGAACCCCGCCCCTCCTGAAAAGATTATAATAATAAAATGTTTTAAAAATTATTATTTAAAAAAATATATATATATATTTATTAAAGTTTGCTTTAATCACAGTAACGTTGGCGAGCTAGCTAAATTATACATAAATCGGTGTTCATATAAATCAATCTTCACTAAGACTTTAAAACGGTGGTGCGGCACGGTCTACTCTGTACTCTGTAGACCAGTGGTGCCCAACCAGATCGCAGACTGATTTTAAGTAGGCCGTGAGATTATTTTGGAAAATCATTTAATTTAATTTGATTTGGAGGGGAGGACAAAAAAAGCTACCGGAAAGCACCAGCATCAGCGCCGCAAGCAAGACCACCACCAGCAGAACCGGAACAGCCAAAAGACCAAAAACATATCATTTCCATGAAGAGTGGGAGGAGGCTTACTTTTTAGTTTATTTCAACGCAAAATCAGTCTGTCTGATTTGCAAACAAACCGTGTCCGTGCCGAAAAAGGGTAATTTGGAGCAGCATTATACAACGATGCACAAGAAACACCACGCAGATTTTCCTCAAAACAGTTCTACGAAGAACGGAACTCCAGCAGATGAAGTCTTCACTAGTGGGACAACAGTCTACTTTTACGAAGCCCAAAACCAAGGCAAAAGCTGCAACAATTGCATCTTATCGTGTCAGTCACGTTCTCGCTACAAAGAAAGAATCCTTCAAAGACGGCGACTGTAAAAGAGGCATTGACTGTGGCTGCCGATTCACTCTTCTGTGATTCCAAGTATCACACAGAGATTATGGATGCTGTCAAAGACCTTCAGCTGTCACGTAATACTGTGACCCGGCGCTGTGAGGAAATGTCCGAAGTTGTTCACAAGCAACTCATGAGGGACATTAATACATGCGAGTGTTATTCCCTGCAGTTCAATGAATCGACTGATATGGTAGATGTGGCACAGCTATGTATTTACATTAGAATGGCCTTTGACAACATGAGTGCAAAAGAAGAGCTGCTCACCATATTGCCTCTTAAAGGACACACTAAAGGTGAAGACATTCAAGCCTTCATGGAGTTCACTAAGCAGAGCAAACTGCCCCTCCATAAACTCATCTCTATTACAACCGATGGTGCACCAGCCATGGTGGCTGTAATAATGGGTTCGTCGGGGAGCTCCAGTAGCTCACCACGTACCGCGAGCGCTATTTCGGCGCCGTGGACAACCGTGCTCGTCACGGATCTGGGGTTTAGCGAGTTCGAATCCCGGACTGCAGCCGTGCCTTTCCCAGAGTGTCTTCCCCCCCATCTGAACCCTTTCAGCCTGTTTCTGTCGGTCATCCTTGACCAGAATAAATGTGATAAACACATAAAAGAGCCAGGGGAATGGCCAAAGTTTAAAAAAAAAATAATGGGTTCGTCGGACTGTGCAAAAAAAGCGACGCTTTCCCGGACTTCCTTAATTACCACTGCATAATTCACCAACAAGTTCTGTGTGGTAAAATTTTAAATAAGGAAGTTATGGATATCGCTATGAAGATTGTGTGCTCTGTCAGGGCAAGGAGCCTACAGAGGAGGCTATTTCGTGCACATATGGAGGAGACGGGGGCAGAGCACACCGGCCTGCTGCTGCACACAGATGTAAGGTGGCTGAGCAGAGGTACATATCTGGAGAGATTCAGCGAGTTGCTGCCTGAAATTAAAGAGTTTCTCAAGCTTGCTAAACATGCCGAATATACACATCTAAAGGACAACAACTGGCTTTTGAATTTGGCATTCATAACCGATGTCACTGGCATGCTGAATAACCTGAATTTAGAGCTGCAGGGAAAGGATAATGTGTAATAAACATGATCAGCTCAGTGAATGCTTTTAAAAGCAAGCTCACCATGTGGGCGAGAAGGCTGCAACGCAGTGACCTGCGCAACTTTCCTTACATGCAAGCTAGGGGTGTAACGATTCGACCTCACAATGATTCGATTCGATTACGATTCTTCAGGCAACAATTCAATGCATCATGAAATCTCTTCATTTGACCTCGATTCGATTCTATACATTTTCTATCAGTTAATTCCCCAAACATTTTTGAATACACAAATGTGGCTGGGGGAACTGATTCACTCGGCATGAATGGACTATAGGTCAATAAAAACAATACACACAAAAAGAAAACATAAAAATAGAAAATAAAAAAATCTTTCGATTACGGTATAATCGATTCTAACTAGGGATGTTCGATATTGGATTTTTTACCGATACCCATATACCGATATTGTCCAACTCTTAATTTCCGATACCGATATATGCAGGGTTTCCCCCCCAAAAAAACGGAATAATTTCAGGTAATTAACATTACATATCTCTTGTCGTGGAATTAACACAACATTATGCATACTTTTGACAATAAATAAAATCAGAATTTGTCCTTACTTGCTTGCCTGGTGTTGGATTCTGGCAATCAGCCAATCTCATCTCATCATCTCCTTCGTCTCTCTCTCTGTTGTGCGTTGTGTTTTTCTTGCAACCCCTGATAGTACATCCATAGTCATAAGAAACGACACTGCAACTTGATCTCTTTCCTCAGATCATCATGTTTATTTTCATAAACCTAGCCTCGTCATCAGATGTAAACCAGTTCTGTATTGTCATTGTTCAGTCTTAATTCTCTTCTCTCCGTCTCCTGTCATTAGTCCGGTGGTTCTGGGCCTTGTCGTAGCCAACCACCATATCTGCTAGCTATGATGTGTCATCTTCTCCATTGCTGCCCCCCCCCCCCCCCCTTTGCGAGGAGGAGGGAGCCGTTTCAAAGTCTCTGATCAACGCTTCTCCTCTGTGTGTCGTAGCTCAGTCTAACTTACACTGCAAGGAACTCACAGCTATAAACTATAGTCCTTAGCAACGGCTGACCGCCCCTAGTAACCACTACCACGTGACACGCCCTGGCTCTTTGACCCACATCACTATAGCAATGGCACCTCTGTGGTTACACTTCTATGTGACTACTGCCCAGCGCTGCTGTAGACACTTGACCTTGATGCTGTGGCTATCAGCTGTTGATGTTAAACACAGGCATTAAAGCGTTCCGTCTTGAGACGGATATCCGCCCATTTGATTAGGAGATTCCGTCATTTTATTCCGAGTCGTGACGGATTTTAACCTGAGCCAATCAGAGGCGTCAAGCAGTCATTTGCGAGCAATCGTTTACAGCGCGTTCACCCGCCTCCACTGTGCTCAGCACCAATGGGAAGCGACTATTTGAGTTTTCAGTTTCTGAAATGTCGGCCATTGCTTTAGCTCTACTCAAGACATGGTAGACTCGAGACATGCGGCAACTTTTCCGAGATAGTAAGTTAATTTTACTTATTCTAGTCTAAAGAAACATATATATTACTATTGCTATTGATACATCTAGGTAACGTGAATGCCACAAAACGAATGCCTTTTGTTAATCGGAACGTTATTTACGCAACGTGTTGTTGTTGTTGCATCACATTCATCATCATTCTCTCCGTTACTGTTATGTATTATTCACGTCAACTCAATTCCACTCCAAACAAACTTTTCTCTGATTCTTATTTGCACCTTGTGGTCTTCATACAGTGTATCGGCAGTCAACTGGCATTTAAACGTTGTGCACCCTTGTGGGAAGCTCAGGGGGTTTAAGCTCAATTATTGTGTCTTTTAGTTGTATGTCTACAACCATAATAACTTGTGCATTTCGTCTCTGACTTGGTGGATATGTGTGTGTGCTTGCGCCGCTCGCTTTCCGTGTATGATAAATGTACATATGAATGTTGATACATTTTTTTATTTTGTTTATTGTTTGCATACGAGGTGGTCCGCAAATGTTCTTGATAACAATCTAGTGGTCCGCATAAACAAGACGTTTGGGAACCACTGATACAGACGATCTCTAAATATGCGTTATATGCTACGTATACAGTTATGTATGTCATGATGTATATCTGTATGTTGTGTATGTCATAAATCTCAATATGAATTGAAAATGGGGGGGCGGCTACGTGGCGTAGTGGGCAAGGCACTCGCCACGAAATGCTGGAGACGCTGGGCTCGTCAGTTTGAGCCCAGCGCTCCACATTTGCTTTCAGTTTAGCTGGTCGTCCACAGTAATACACATTGGCCGTATTACGGGGAGGGAAACTGAAGGGTGGGGATCGGGCGTTGTGGACAGCGACTCCTACAGGTCGGTTGGTGCGCCTGCGCAGTAGAATCAGGAAGTGTCGGGGGCAGCGAGAGCCTCCCACGCGTTACTCCTCGCCACTGAGAGATCGAGCTGCGCAGGTGAAAAGATGCGACTGCTGTTACCTCAAGTACCGGAGGGTACTTGTGCTATGTATGACTTAGTCCACATTGCATCCGGCTTGTGGGAGGCAAGAAACAGCGTCCGTGACAGGGGAGGGTTGAATTGGATGATACGAAATTGGGATGGGAGAAAAATATAGAAAATGGGAGAAAAAGTGGATAAAAAAAAAATGAATTGAAAATGGGGGACCCTGATGTAAACAAGACGAACGTGTTTCTCTGGTCTGCATCCCCTTAACAATTGTGTGTATTGAGCTGTACTGTATTGTACCCATTCTGCAATCTGTTAAATATTGATTGATTGTTATTAACAGATTGCAGAATGGGTACAGTACAGCTCAATACATACAATTGTTAAGGGGATGCAGACCAGAGAAAGACTTTCATCTTGTTTACATCAGGGTCCCCCATTTTCAATTCATCATAACATATATGACACACATGACATACAGATAGACAATACTGTTACATCTATACATTTATGACATACCAGATTTACAAATACAGTATTGTTTGTGATACAAAAATAGATATATATGTATATAGAGTATATACATTTGAAGTAGAAATTGTACATTGGTGGAGGTTGGGTAGGTGGGGTGGGGGGACTGTACATTGGAGGTGGTTGGGTGGGTGTGATGGGGGGGGGGTTGTAACTGTACATTGGATTATCGACGAAAACTTACTTGGTCCCAAGAAGAGGGTCTCATGTATTAAATAAAGTTTTCATTCATTCACTCTGGATCTGGTAAATCCAGTAGCAATACACACAATTGTTAAGGGGATGCAGACCAGAGAAAGGCATTTGTCTTGTTTACATCATCAGGGTCCCCCATTTTCAATTCATAGTGACTGTTATGTACCAGGAGCTGATCACTCCTGTGTCACTGTGCAGGCAGGCCTGATTACTCCTGTGTCACGGGGCATGCAGGTGAGGGCTGCCAATTAGCCAATTAGTGCTGATTGGTTACCTGCTGGGAGCTTTAAAGCCAGCCCTAGTAACACACATGCAGAGTCGGTGCTTAGAGGGAGAGCTGTCACAGTGCAATACTGCAATTCAGCCATTGGCAATTCAGCCGTTGGGTGGGGGGCGCTGTTGAGCGGGCCTGTGACCGGACCTGAAAGCGCCCCTACTCTGCGGCTCTGCAGCTGCATATGCTTCTAGCAAAATCCAGCATCCAGCCCCGCTGTTGGCAATGGGAGCAGCACGGAGTCTCGACTCTGGACTTATTTTATTTTGAATATAATGTCTGTATACGCAAAAGTAGCCTAGTTTTAAGTTAAAATATTATAAATCTACATGCCTTGAGGATGTCATTCTTTATATAGCCTGCCTATCAGGCAAAACTAATTATTCTAACGGAAACACTGATACCGTGATATATACCGTTACCGTCTATGCTTCAAATTATACCGTGATATAAATTTTAGACCATACCGTCCACCCCTACTCCTGGCTGTTCAAACTAATTGTACCGTGTGAAAGAGAGGAAAGTTGGTTAATTTCCACAAACTACCAGTGAAAAAAACAGTGTTGTTGGCACGTTGGCTCAGGCTGGCTGCACTCAGGCGGCGCGACCAGCCTGTTGGACAGGGAAGGAGGATCTGCAGCGAACACTTCATTGCCTCGGATTATGTTGTTGGGGTGGGATATTTGTCCAGAAGACCACTAATCAGCTGAAGCCGGACACGGTTCCCTCGGTCTTCGACAGACAGACCGGCCCAGGCAGTTCAGCGTCGCGGAGCATTCAGCCTGCTGGCTACCTAGCTCCACTTCAACCAGCCGAGCGTCGGGAGCTCCAGCAGCTTGTCGATGTGCTAATAGCCTGGAGCTAGCTACCGTTAGCTTGCCGAGGCTATTAGCACACCGACAAGCTGCTGGAGCCAGCTACCGTTAGCTTGCCGAGGCTATTAGCACACCGACAAGCTGCTGGAGCTAGCTACCGTTAGCTTGCTGAGGCTATTAGCACACCGACAAGCTGCTGGAGCCAGCTACCGTTAGCTTGCCGAGGCTATTAGCACACCGACAAGCTGCTGGAGCTCCCGACGCTCGGCTGGTTGAAGTGGACCTAGGTAGCCAGCAGGCTGAATGCTCCGCGACGCTGGTTGAAGTGGAGCTAGGTAGCCAGCAGGCTGAATGCTCCGCGACGCTGAACTGCCTGGGCCGGTCTGTCTGTCGAAGACCGAGGGAACCGCGTCCGGCTTCAGCTGATTAGTGGTCTTCTGGACAAACATCCCACCCCAACAACATAATCCGAGGCAATGAAGTGTTCGCTGCAGATCCTCCTTCCCTGTCCAACAGGCTGGTCGCGCCGCCTGAGTGCAGCCAGCCTGAGCCAACGTGCCAACAACACTGTTTTTTTCACTGGTAGTTTGTGGAAATTAACCAACTTTCCTCTCTTTCACACGGTAAAATTAGTTTGAACAGCCAGGAGCAATACAAAAAGAACCACCGCGGTCCCGTTGTTTTGTAGGCAACATTTTATTTACTGACTGACCCATTCACTATAGGCAGCTAACCAGCAGTGTATACACCAAACCAGCCCCATGACGTCAGCAACAAAATGGCCGCGCCCATAATGATAAATGCTTCAAAAATGCAAATTGTTTTCTTAGAAACTGCTTATTTTTATAACGTGATTTTTTCTGTGGCTTATCTAAATACTAATGTGATGCTATGAATATGTATTTATCGCTATGCTTCATCTCCACTTTAATCCCTGTGTTAAACAGCACAGCCTCATCTGTGGAGTTAGTCTGCTGCAACACACTCTCTGACTGCCAGCTACTTTTAAGATCTATAGATCCATCTGAGTAGATGCTGTCACCCACCGATATATATATACATTATATACATATTGAAAAACATAGACATCCTTCACTGGGTAAATAAAGGTTAAATAAATGTCAAAAAAATATATATATATCTTTGAAAACCGATACAGATAATTTCCGATATCACATTTGAATGCCAATATCGGTAGGCCGATAATATCGGACATCCCTAATTCTAACATATTCAAATCGATGCATCGAATCGAACACATTAGAATCTATGCATTTCGGTTAATCGATGCATCGTTACACCCCTAATGCAAGCAGAACTTCAACGTCAGGGTGAGGACACAGCACAGTTTGATTGCACACATTATGAGGAGCTGCACACATTATGAGGAGCAAGTTCAAAGCATCTTGTCAGAGTTTGATAAGCGCTTCACATACTTTTCAACACTTGAACCTGTTGCAAGCTACATGTGTTTTCCATTTGGAACTGTAGATGTGGATGACATCACATCCAAAGTGGCCACACTGTTTAATCTGGACAGCCTTGCTGTGGAGAATGAGATTCTCACACTTCAAACTGACATTGAGACATTGTGTAGACGGTATCGATTGGCTCAGGCTGCCTGACTGCCTGCCCATCCACAGGACTGCTCGAAAAAATGTGTCCTCTCCTCCAAATCAAATTAAATTAAATGATTTTCCAAAATAATCTTGCCGTCTACTTGAAATCAGCCCGCATACTGCCGGTCGATCGGTTGGGCACCACTGGTCTACGGAGACACAGTCAAAAAACTGTGTCGCCACATACCAAACATTCTTAGAACACTGGCTGTGTGACGGCCAGCCCATTTTAAACACCTGATGCCTGTTTCCCCAAATTAGCTACATGCATCCCAATTGGCATCTCCATAATTAGCTTATCAAAAATATAATAATTACAACAATACAAGATCACAAAACCCATTATTTATATAAGTCATGACTTCATTCATACCAATAACAATAATAATAATTTCAAAACCATACATTTGGCTCCAACAGTGATTATATAGATTATGGCATTTTAAGTGCTTCTATCGGCTATGTATGAAATATAGACTATAGACCTATACAACTGTTTACAAAGTAAACAAAATCATACATTTGGCTCCAACACGCCGGCCCCTAATTGTCGTGGAACCTTACATGGCAATTACCAAAAACATGCTTAAACAGAGCCAACACAATATTTTTTGTATTACAATAAGTCTGCGTCACATTGCACACTGTCCAATCTTCTGCTCCTTGAGCGTAGCGCGAATGTGAAGAACATAGCGCACAGTTCATCATCTACGAAATAGTTGTGTGTATAGTCGATGCGTGTAATGTGTGTGCGTGTGTAAAGGGAGGGGGGTAGTGTGTCTTCTTGGGGGCGTGGGGGGGAAGAGTGCGTATTCAAAGGGAGGGTAGGATAAGGGCCGTCTTAGGGTGAGGAGAGGGGGGTGGTTGCAGGCTGTGGTTCATCTTGAGCCTCTACCAGCAGAACCAGCTTTGAGATTGGCCGGCGAAGTGTGCTTGTCTTTGTCCTAACCAGCACTTGCCGCACAAATCCTCCTGCATCCGGTAGGACTTGAGTGACTTGGCCCATTAACCAAGAGTTTCTTGAGGAGGTGTCATCGATGATGAGGACCACGTCTCCTTCTGTCAAGTTTCTTCTTTTCTTGGTCCATTTCTCGCGTTTCTGCAGCTCTGGCAAGTACTCTTTTAACCATCTCTTCCAGAACAAGTCCGCCATGTACTGAACTTGACGCCACCTTCTTTTCCCATAGCCGTCGCTTGGATCAAATGTGCCGGGAGGAAGGTAAGGTTTGGTCTTGAGCAGGAGGAGGTGGTTAGGTGTTAGTGGCTCTAGGTCTCCAGCATCGTTGGAAGCGGTAGTGATGGGCCGATCATTTATGATAGCCTCCACCTCGCACAAAAAGAGTGGTGAGCCCTTCCTCATCAAGCCTCTGCTGTGTGAGGGCACTGAGAATGCATCGGACAGTTCTTATTTGCCTTTCCCAGATTCCTCCATGATGGGATCCTGTTGGTGGGTTAAATATCCACTGTATCCATTTAGTCAGCAGGGTGTTCTGGATCGTTGTGTGGTTTAACCCTTGGATAGCTTCTCACAGCTCCTTCTCAGCTCTAACCAGGTTTGTCCCATTGTCTGACCTCATGATCTTCACGGTGCCTCTTCTTGCCACAAACCTCCTGATGGCGTTAATACATGAGGTGGTGTCGAGACTTTGAGCTAGCTCCAAGTGCACTGCTCTGATGTTGAGGCAGGTGAAAACCACACCGTATCGCTTCACTGTGGATCTTCTTTGCTTCACCTCAAATGGGCAGAAGAAATCTATGCCCACATTTGTGAAGGGCGGATCCTCAGGAGTGACTCTTTCTTCTGGCAAGTTTGCCATGAACTGTTCACCCCTCACTTGACTTGAGTTTCCTGCAGGTCACACATTTCGAGATGACCTTTCGGATGGCGGCATTTCCTCCAGGAATCCAATATTTCTGCCGCAGTCGAGAGAGGGTGTGACTCCTTCCACTATGTCCTACGTTCTCATGAACGTGTCTGCAGACCAGTTGAGTCATGTGATGGTTCGGGGGTAGGATAAGCGGATGCTTGGCTTCCAACGGCATAGCTGATTTCATCAGCCGACCACCCACTCTCATCAAGTCGTCCTGGAGAACAGGGGAGAGCTTATTGAGGTGACTGTTCTTCTTTACTGAAAGTCCCTCTTTCAGCGCGGTCATCTCCTCCTTATATGAAGTAGACTGACAACTGGATTATCGTGGTTTCTGCTTGCTGTAGATCTTCAGCTGAGAGGGGTCCTTTCTCGTCTTTTGCCTTCTTGTCACTTGGGCCTTTTGTCGCTTGTGCTTTCAGCACAGACTTGATGCGCAGGATCCAAGCAACCGCTTTCTTTAGGCGATGCCATTCAGAGTAGTTAGTGAGCAACTTGTTGACTGTGCTTTCACCATCCTTTCCAATGGTCCCATCCTTTCTGGTGGTAACTTGTACCGAAAGTACTTTCACCTCCGGGTCACTGACGGTGAGAGGTAGATCCGGCTCTTGGGGCCAGTTATATTCAGGGAAATTAAGGAACTCTGGCCCTGCCAACCACGCTTCGTCCTTGAGAAAGCGAGTTGCGGAGGTGCCTCTTGAGGCACAGTCAGCGGGGTTCGTGTTGCCATTCACAAACCTCCACTGGGAAGGCTTTGAGGACGCTCTTATAACAGCAATTCTGTTAGCGACGAAGGTCTGAAACCTTAAAGCCTTGTTCTTAATGTACTTTAGGACGGATGTACTGTCTGTCCAAAAGACAGATGGTTCAAGTGAAAGTTCAAGCTCTTCTCGCATCATCCGGTCCATACGAACTGCTACGGTGGCAGCCGTAAGCTCCATTCTTGGGATTGTCACAGGCTTGAGTGGAGCCACCCTGGCCTTGCCCATGAGGATAGAACAGTGACCTGTACTGTCACTGTTCATCAATCTTAGGTACGAGACGGTACCGTATCCTGTTTCGCTTGCGTCCCCAAAGTGATGCAACCGTGCGGAGACCAGATGGCCGAAGCCGATAGGCGTGATGCATCTTTTGACCTTGAAGCCTCTCAGAAAATCAAGGTCACTCAACCACCTGGACCACTGCTGCTCGAACTCCACAGGGATAGTCAAAAGTCAAGTCAAGAGTTTTATTTGTCACGGCATACAAGTATACAATGAAATGCGGGTGGTCTTGCCCGCAACGATGTGCAATACAGTGGTACAACATGTAATAGAATCCAATAAAAACAACATTGTGCAATAAACAGGTAACAGGTAGCATGGTGGGACATCTCGGTATCTGTACATAGTTATTTACAGGGCATATAGGACATGCTAGGTAGCTTAGGTAGTGCAATACACTGTTACTGTTGTTATACTAATTTAAAGTGACCTTTCCTTTTTGGCCATAAGTGTGGGGCGTGTGCGGCATGAGTGTCTGCTCATGTTAAAGTGTTAAGTGGCTGCTAGTGTGTGAGCGTGCACAGCGTGCGTGTCATGTGTGTGCTCATGTGTGCTTGTGTGTGGATAGATCAGTGTTCTGTGGCACTCAGTGTTCATTGTTCAAGGCTCTGATGGCCTGGGGGAAGAAGCTGAGCCTAAGCCTCTCTGTCCTAGTAGCTGGGGTTCGCAGGCGTCTGCCTGACCTCAGCAGCTGGAACAGGCTGTTATTGGGGTGGTGGGGGTCTTTCATTATTCTGCAGGCTCTGGATTTGCACCTCTTGTTGTATAGAACCTGCAGGGGAGGTAGTGCAATACCCGTGGTACGCTCGGCTGAGCGCACCACTCTCTGTAGGGCCTTCTTGTCCTGTGCCGTGCTGTTTCCATACCAGGCAGTGATGTTTCCAGTCAAGATGCTCTCTACAGCTCCGGAGTAGAAGGACTGGAGTATCTTCCCCGATACTCTGAACTTCCTTAACTGTCTCAGGTGGTAGAGGCGCTGCTTCGCCTTTTTTACGACTGTGTCTATGTGTGTTGACCATGTCAGATCCTC
The DNA here is from genome assembly GCF_963971535.1 of Notolepis coatsorum. Lineage (NCBI taxonomy): Eukaryota > Metazoa > Chordata > Actinopteri > Aulopiformes > Paralepididae > Notolepis > Notolepis coatsorum. The sequence goes on from NC_140165.1 coordinate 188,536,031, forward strand.
TGAGATGTGGACCCCCAGGGATCTTTTCATCCCAGCTGAGCTTCCTTCCAGTTAGTCTTTGCAGGATTTGCCTTCCAGGGAGGATGACGGGGGCCAACATGCCCAACGGATCGTAGATGGAGCTCACCGCTGACAACATGCCTCGCCTGGTAAGCGGTTTGTCTGGTAGGTTGATCTTGAATTCAAATGAATCCGTTTCGGTACACCACTGTACGCCTAGGGCTCTTTCCACAGGCAAGATGTGGTTATCTAGATCCAGATCCAGATCTCTGACTTCCTTTGAGCGACTCTCCTCAGGTAGGGAAAGGAGTAGGGTTCTGCTGTTACTAACCCACTTATTCAGCTTGAAACCACCTGTATCACAAATGGCTATGAGCTTGTGAGCAACTTGCAGTGCCTTTGGTTCGTCCTCCACTGATTTCAGGCAGTCGTCCACGTAGAAATTCTTCATGACGTAACAGACTGCTTCAGTGCTGAATTTATCCACGTTGTCTTTTGCACACTGCCGCAAGGCAAAGTTTGCGCAACTGGGGCAGGAGGTGGCACCAAAAATATGCACAACCATCTTGTACTCCTCTAGCTCGCTGTCCAGGTTCCCATCGGGCCACCACAGAAACTTGAGAAGATCTGAGTCAACCTCTGGCACCTTGACCTGATTAAACATGGCTTCTATGTCGGCCATAAACGCGACACGTTTCTGCCGAAACCTTGTAAGGACGCCTGTAAGACTGTTGGTCAAGTCTGGTCCCTGGAGCAGTTGTGCGTTTAGAGATGTACCTCGATAGGTCGCTCCGCAATCGAGCACCACTCTCAGTTTCGGCTTCTTTGGGTGGTATACTCCGTGGTGTGGAATATACCAACTCTTGTTTTGCTTCGCCTTTGTTCAGGTGTCAGCCTGGTAGAAAAACCCTTGGCCATGATATCAGCCATGAAAACTTTGTAGTCTTAATAGATCTTCTTGTTCCTTTGAAACATTCTCTTTAAGTTTAAAGCTCTTTGTTCCGCAACACCACGATTGTTGGGGAGCTCAAGTTGCTCTTCTCTCAGTGGGAGCCCAATAGTATAATGTCCATCCACCAGTGTGACCGAGTTGGAGACTAACTCCAAAAATGTATGGTCTTCCCGTGTTCCGGGAAGTCGAGCTTGACTTGCTGCTGCAGCAATTCCTCCACTCTTGTGACAGATATTCTGTTTGCACTTTTCTAGTGCGGGATAGATCCATTGTCCTTAGCGGTCCATTTACCGTCCAACCCAGGATAGTCTTAACGGCGTATGGGCCATTCCCTCGGCTGCTAATGACTCTCAATGGCTCTAGAGCCTTTGGCACGTTGCATCCAATTAGCAGACCAATTTCTGCATCAATCTGAGGGATCCTGATGTCTTCCCTCAGGTACGGCCATGAATTCACATCCTTTTGGGTGGGTATGTTATCTTTACGCACTGGAATCTGCACATACTCATCACTCTCCAGACCACATATTTCCAGGTCACATGCAACAGAGGTTTTAGTGGATTCCTCTTTGTTTAGTGTTTTCAACAGTATTTCTGCCTTTTGGCCGGTTACTTGGAGCTGCTGTGAAAGTGCTTCAGTGCAAAATGTTGCGGTGCTCCCAGTGTCTAGGAACGCATACGTCATTACGATGTTATTACCCTTCTGTGCTTTCACTTTTACAGGCACAATTGCTAGGATGCCTTCTGGCTCCCCGGCCCCAGTATCCTTCCGTCCATCCTTACCCCTGTCCACAAAGTCCACACTGGAAGCAGCACTTGCTACAGCCTTTTCGGCTACAGCCTTTACCCTTTTGTCTTTCGGTCCCATTGCTGCTGGTGGTGTTGTTGTTTCAGTAGCTGCCTGTGGCGTTGTTACACTTGTGGCAAAGCCACTCTTACCCTATTTGGCCCTTAGGCTGGTTGTGCTGGATGCAGTTGGCGCAGGACTATAAATGGTTTTGGCCGTTGTGGTGGCATGAGAATCTTTGAGGTTACCAAACACAGGGTGGGAAAGAAGCCTTGACTGCTTATCTATGAACAGCACCAGGTCTTTAAACTTGGCTAGTCTCTTCTCTCTTTCTTGTATGTCACAAGCTATAGCTCTCCATTTCTCTTTGAACTTATACGGGAGCTTGGAGAGAACAGCTTTCATATTAGTTGGGTGGTCCATTTCTTGCATGTAGTCCACCGTATCCATTGTGTTCAGACAGCTGCTGAGAAATACTGAGAAGGCCTTTAAAGCTTTTGGGTCTTCAGCTTTGATAAACGACCAACCAAGAGCCTTGTTGATGTAGGCCGTGGCGATCTGATAATCCTCTCTGAAATGGTGCTTCAACAATTGTTTTGCCTCTGTGTATCCTGTGTCGGGTTGCATGTACTGGCAACTACGCACCAGCTCTCTTGGTTGGTTAACAGTGTATTGCTCCAAAAAATAAAGCCTGTCCTTACTGTCCTCTGTCTTCTTCTCAATACCATGTTCAAATGCTCTGATAAAGAACTGATAATTTAAAGGATCTCCATTAAATGTTGGGATACTGAGTGGCGGTAATGAAGACATTTTCTGTTGTTTAACGAGTCAGCTTCAAGCTTGGCTTCCTCCCTTTCCATAGCTTGTTGCCGTGCCAACCTGTCAGCTTCAAGCTTGGCTTCCTCCCTTTCCATAGCTTGTAGCCGTGCCAACCTGTCAGCTCTTGCCATAAGCTCTGCCTCCTTACATTCCAGAGTAATCTTAAGTGAGCCAAGAGATGATCCGGTGGTGCTTGACCTTGACCTCTGTGAAACTCTGTCACATGGTTTTACAACATTTGATTCACTCTGAACGGAGGCAGCAGAAATCCAATTTTTAACTGTAGCCTTGTACTCCAGAAAAGACTCCACTTTGGGGTCATACCAGTCAACTTGATCACTTTGCATCTCCTCTGTGGTCAGTAATTCACACAGCAAGTCATTGCATGTACCCAGGTCACTGCACAATTGTGGAAGTTAATTTTCCAGTTTGGATCTCACCAATTCAACATTGCACACATTTTGCATTAATTGTTATTTCGTTTTTCATTTTGGTTATTAAACCCAATCTTGCACTTCTGGAAGCCTTTAAACATTTGAGCTTTTCTTTTTTATTTTCCAACTCTCTCTCTTCATGCTCAGCTCCACCCTCTTCCTTCGATTGTTCAGAACCACCTTTTTTCAATTGATCAGGCATTTTCTCCATTCACAAAAACACCAACACAACGTTTCAGTTTTATTTTACTTCAGCCGAGTTGCGCGTTTTAAATGCACTTCATTCATGCAGTCCTTCTGGGTGCATTGAAACCTCCCATATGCTTTTACACACACCACTGTGACGCGTTGGATACAGCCATTCAGCGGAGGGCGGAGCGTATTCATTCATAAACAACACGGCAACGCGGAAGTCTTGGATCCGTAGTAAATTTCAGACACCGCTCGCATTCCATTCGCAGCGCGAAACATGTACAACATCCATTTCATCAACAAGCAGCAGGGTTTTTTGACTATAAAGATGCAATCCTTATTCAACGTAAATGCACCTTCTAGTTCTACTGGTATGCGCTTGGTTGACGCGCTCAGATAGCAGCACTCGGGAGATCGGATTTTATATATGACATTTATTTTCCTTTCAGATTTTCCTTGCAGATCTTCGGATTCCAATAATCCCCACAATGAACTTTTAGGAAATGTTTATCTTACCATTTGACGGCGAAATCATATTGTAGAATCAATCAATCAAAAACATAGGCTGCTCTGCAGCGGTCAAAAAACCGTGTCGCCACATACCAAACATTCTTAGAACACTGGCGAGTGTTGTATGTGCCTCCCTGTATTGTAAATAGTTCATATGTGTGTTGTCACTACTGTATGTATAATTGTAAATAAGTTAATTTGTGTGTTGTAAATAATTATTGTTAATATTTATTTACCTAATTTATGTGCAATCGTTTAATTTCAGCTCCGTGTAGAGAAATTCACAGATACTAACTTATCCGTGACACGTGCGCCCTGCGAAAACACTAGTAGTTTTGGGGGCCTACCACCCCCCCTGAAAAAAATCCTAGGGGAAACACTGCAGTAGAGACACACTAGATCCCGACCTGTTAATAGAATAGAAACACACTAGATCCCGAGACACACTAGATCCCGACTCGTTAATACAGTAGACACACTAGATCCAGACTGGTTAATAGAGTAGAGACAAATTAGATCCCGACTGATTAATACAATAGAAACACACTATATCCAGACTGGTTAATACAGTAGACACACTAGATCCAGACTGGTTAATAGAGTAGAGTAAAGAGTTGGCACCTTGCATGGTTGCCTCTGCCATTGGTGTGTGAATGCTTGAGTGAATGGGTAAAATGTGAGGAACAAATTGTAAAGCGCTTTGGATAAAAGCACTATATAAATGCAGCCATTTACCATTTACACTAGATCCAGACTTGTTAATAGAATATAGATAAACTCGATCCAGAATGTGTGAGCAGGCTTGTTTAAACATGTGTGAATGTCTCGTCAGCTGACTGGTTTTGTTTGTGTTTCTGTAATGAATGTATTATTTGTGTTTGATCTTCCAGTGGCGGCCAAGCAGGGAGAGTCGGACCCCGAGAGGAAGGAGACGCGGCAGAAAGTGGACGATGACAGAAAGCACGAGATTGAAGCCGCGATCGTCCGCATCATGAAGTCCAGGAAGAAGATGCAGCACAATGTATTAATAGCAGAGGTCAGTAGACTATCTATCAGAACAATGCTATATACTGTATATATATACATATACAACGATATATTAGTATAGAAGGTAACTTGATTAGGTCATGTTGATATAACTGCTCAAAAGAGTAAAGGGAACACTTAAACAACACATCCTAGATCTCGATGAATGAAATATTCCAGTTGAAAATCTTTATTCATTACATAGTGGAATGCATTGAGAACAAAATAATAACATAAGAATGATCAATGGAAATCAAAATCAACCCATGGAGGTGTGGATTCAGAATCATACTCAAAATAAAAGTGGAAAAATCTGATCACAGGCTGATCCAACTTCTGTGGAAATTCCTCAAGACAATTCAAAATGAGGCTCAGTAGTGTGTGTGGCCTCCACGTGCCTGTATGCACTCCCTACATCGTCTGGGCATGCTCCTGATGAGACGACTGATGTTCTCCTGAGGGATCTCCTCCCAGACCTGGATCAGGGCATCAGTCAACTCCTGGACAGTCTGTGGTGCAACATGGCGTCGGTGGATGGAATGAGACATGATGTCCCAGAGGTGCTTGATTGGATTCAGGTCTGGGGAACGGGCAGGCCAGTCCATAGCATCAATGCCTTCGTCATGCAGGAACTGCCGAGTGCTGACACACTCCAGCCACATGAGGCTGAGCATTGTCATCCATGAGAAGGAACCCAGGGCCCACTGCACCAGCATAATGGTCTGACAATGGGTCTGAGGATCTCATCCCGGTACTTAATGGCAGTCATGGTACCTCTGGCTAGCACATGGAGGTCTGTGTGGCCCTCCAAGGATATGCCTCCCCAAACCATCACTGACCCACCGCCAAACAGGTCATGCTGTAGGATGTTGCAGGCAGCAGAACGTTCTCCACAGCGTCTCCAGACTCTGTCATGTCTGTCACATGTGCTCAGTGTGAACCTGCTCTCATCCGTGAAGAGCACAGGGTGCCAATGGCGAATCTGCCAATCCTGGTGTTCTCTGGCAAATGCCAATCGGGCTGCACAGTGTTGGGCTGTGAGCACAGGCCCCACTTGTGGACGTCGGGCCCTCATACCACCCTCATGGAGTCTGCTTCTCACTGTTTGAGCAGAAACATGCACATTAGTGGCCTGCTGGAGGTTGTTTTGTAGGGCTCTGGCAGTGCTCCTCCTGTTCCTCCTTGCACAAAGGACCAGATAGCGGTCCTGCTGCTGGGTTGTCCTCCTACGGCCCCCTCTTCTGATCTACTGGCCTGGCTCCTGGTACTGTATCTCCTCCATGCTCTTGACACTGTGCTGGGAGACACGGCAAACCTTCTTGCCACAGCGCGCATTGATGTGCCATCCTGGATGAGCTGCACTACCTAAGCAACTTCTGTGGGTTGCAAAAGTAACCAAAAATCAGCCAGAAAGGATGAGGACAGGGAATGGTCTGTGGCCACCACCTGCAGAACCATTCCTTTATAGGGGTTGTCTTGCTAATTGCCTCTCATTTCCACCTGTTGTCTGTTCCATTTGCACAGGAGCAGGTGAAATGTATTCACAATCAGTGTTGCTTCCTAACTGGACATGTTGATATCACAGAAGTGTGATTGACTTGGATGATTATGTGTTCCCTTTATTTTTTTTGAGCAGTGTATATTGGGTCATATTGATATATTAGTATAGAAGATCACTTTATATATTCGGTCATATTAATATATATTAGGTCATGTTGATATATTAGTATAGAAGATGACTTGATATATTAGGTCATGTTGATATATTAGTAGATGACTTTATATATTAGGTCATGTTGATATATTAGTATAGAAGATGTCCTGATATATTAGATCATATTGATATATTATATAATGTAACACGGTCCAGGTCGGGTTGTTAAGGAGCTCGGGTTGTTAACACATTGGGTGCCACGCCCTTTTCAGGCCCCATCTATTCACTGCCACGCTTTAAAAGATAGGAGTCTGTCACCTTGTTTGTACAGCTATAACTATATTATAGCTATGGATACAATACTATGGTCATTTGACAGTGAATTTCTTCCGGTCAAGATGCAAAAAAGAGATACATTTTCCATGCATACATTCGCGCGTTATACCGTGGTGAATATAAGTGTTTTTCGATCGGTCTGGGATAATTCCCGAAATGCTGAGGAATAGCCTTATGCGTGTATTATACTATAACCGTTGCCGTTTCTTGCCTGGACCCGCTATTATTCTCAAATCTATATCATAGGTATTATGTTTCATTATGAATGCATGAAAGGGGGGAGGGGGGGGTCGTTTTTCACCAACGGCATACGTTGTGGACTAACGTTGCAAACACACGTTCTGATCGAGGTGACGACATGCTTGGATCAACGCAAGATTGATATCATATAGCCCTTACCTTGACTAGGATGTACCCCAAAAAGAATATTGCAATTATCTGATCGCGATTCCAAGTATTGATGTCCATCGTGTCACCAACATAATCCACCACACATCATGCATCGGGAGCATTTGATTCTTCTCAATCTGACCGTTATAACCGCTCCCCTTGCACACAAAAAAAACGACCCGGAGACATTAGATCGACGCACAGGCCAAGATACAAGGTTTCAAAGGGTGCTCATTACCACCGTCTAGCTGGATGCGGCCGATATTGCACTTTGGCGACCTCAGACCCATTCCCTATGGTAACACCAGGCTCCCTGGATGGATAATGAATACATTGGCACTCATAGGTTGGGGCCCAGAAACGTGTTAACACGTGATTGGCACCCAAAGTGTTAAGGAGCTCACGATTTATTATAAAAAATAAAACAGCCCGGCGGTCTCCCTCTCGACTTCTCGCGTGTGTCTGAACACGCTGCATGACGGACAGGAAAGACGTGACCTTTACGTGCACCTTACAAAAGCACTGGATCATAAAAGTATACGTTCACACTAATAAAACGAATTGTCTGTTGGCTGAGCAGCCTGGTATTCGTGTGACATGTCCGGAATCAACCAGGAAATGGCTAACGGCTAATAGTTGTTGTCGTTGTCGAAAAATTATAATAATCACAAGATACATTCAGTGCTGGCTCTAACTAAATGGATTTATGGAGACACATTTATGGAAAGTTCAAGACTGGACCTATTTCTATTTTTTACTTATTATACTTATTTATACTATCTTATTATTATCTAGCACACTCTCAGGAGCGAAACAGAAAGAAACATTTCATGCAAAGTATTCTGTATTTCTGTATGACAAATAATAAAGAAACTTGACCACAAAGCTTCTATAAGGGTTAGAATGACACGTGATGGCGCTTCCAATTTGTGATGATGGCAGAGAGTTCAGATCCCAGCTCGGCTCTGCAGAGAGTGATTTGCACTCCGAGCAATCTGAAAAGCTCCGTTTGGAAACACTTCGGATTTATGCTGAACCAGTTAGCTTTAAGTCAGATAAGTTACATGTATCTTTTTGTGTGCTAGCGTTTTGAGTTTATAGTGTCAATCATTTTAAGCACCCTAACTTTTGCGTTTTTTATAGCACTTTATTGTAAATCATCCCTCAGGGCAAAACGACTTTGTTTAGTCACATTTCTAGGAATTGTGTGCCTTCATTTTATTTAAACAAAACATGAAACAAGTATATAGGCTACTGTAGGCTTACTGAACAGATATTGAATCATTAATTGACAGAAGCATCATACGGATCCCCAATGGTTTGATTACTATTTCACAGGAAAATATATTGTTTGATGTTTATCATGCCTTTTTCGGAGGTGCACTGCTGAATTAAAAAAATAAAAAAATAAAAAATTATCTAACCCTAACTAACCATACTGTCATGCACTTGTCCTAATAAACTAACCTACACTGTAGCACTCAACACTTTGACGAACATTGTTACTCAGCTGATAGAGTTGTGCCCTTCCTGATGGCTTGTCGTACAGAACTTGTAAGTCGCTTTGGATAAAAGCGTCAGCTAAATGTAAATGTAAATGTCCATTCTATATACCTTGAACTTTCATTCATTTGATCTTGCTCCAAGAGACGGACCCTTCTGAGAGATTGAGATAATACATTATACTATTTGTATGCTGGTGTAGGTATGTTGATATTTATTTTGTTTAAGTAAATTACCTATAGCCTACTAGTTATGTCTCCCGTTGTATTGGTTTGCCCTCTTGTGAACATAATGTGCAACAATAGATATTTGAATGGTTCGAAGGAATATTCTAATGTCATTTTTGGCCAATTTTTTTAGCCCTAACACACGAACACGCACACATACACACGAACACGCGCACACATACACACATACACCCACACACATTCCCCACTCCCTTCTGTTTGTTCTGAGTACGTCAAAAACCTCACCATTATTCAGTCTAGTGTTTTTGATTTTATGTTCCGCTGTGATCACTTCTTCCTCTAACAGAATAATCACCTTTTTTCATTGTCAGCTCTTTGTTGTATGTTTTTACAGTTTTTACAGAGTTAAATCAAAAATAAATTATACAAAAGCCTCTGTTCCTCCTTCCTTTAAAGGTGACATGCATTATAAATGTCTTTTTTCAGTGTCTAGCATTGTATTATAGTAATAGGAGTTAGTATCAATGTATCTGTGTCTCTAAATACCATATTGGCGGATTGCCGTCATTCAGGTCATTTATTTCCTGCTCCATTTAATCCGGTCGTTCTGATTTGACTCGCATGGTGACCCAAACGGGGTTTGACAGAGAGCGAGCGAGAGAGCGAGGGAGTAACAGATAGACCCTTGCGACAGAGCACACATACACACACGCGCGTCGCGCTGTCGTCTCTCGGTCTGTCTCTCTCTCCCCCTCTCTTTTTTAAAACTTTTACCAGTCAGCTGGTTCTTTTAGCGTTTATCGCTTTTTCATCGCATTCATACTTGGTCAAGTTCGACCGACAGAAGCAGGCTGAAAGGGTTCAGATGGGGGGGAAGACACTCTGGGAAAGGCACGGCTGCCGTCCGGGATTCGAACGCGCTCAGCCCCAGATCCGTGACGAGCACGCTTGTCCACGGCGCTGAAATAGCACTCGCGGTACGTGGTGAGCTACTGGAGCTCCCCTCTCTCCCCCTCTCTATCTCTCTCTCTTGATTCGGGAGCATAACTAACGCCCCGTCTATAGCTGTAGCGAGCGGCACAGTGGAAGACTTCCTCAAACGGGAGAGGGAGAGGGAGAGAGAGAGAGAAAGAAAGAAGGGGACCTGCATATCTCGCACGCAGCTGTGTTTACATAGTGCTCTCTCTTTCTCTCTCTCTCTCTCGCAGACTGTGTGGATGACTGTCACTGAAAGTGCTTATGGGCGGAGCCCAGCCAATAACAGGCTGAAATCTTGAGGCTGGAAAATGATGCTTTTGAGTACTCCATTAGAAATATAAAACAATGATTTTTTTTTTTTTAAATAAACCTTACAGATGTCTTCCATAGGAATTGTGTAAAGTTGCCCAAATAGTGCTAGGAATAGCAATGCAGGTCCCCTTTAAATCAATCGGCGCCAATCACGAGTTTACGCGTTATTGGCCGCCAACCCTTGAGCGCCAATAACGAGTTAACTTGTTTTTAGATCCTTTTTAATTTATTCTATACAGTCTCACGGACCTCTGTGTATCATTGAGACTCATTCTGAGACCCCGAGATTGTAATGCTGGCTGAATCCTGCTAGGTGGCAGTATCGCCTACCCTTTGAAACCTTATTTCAAACTGTGTTACATTTTATATGGTCCGGGTGGAGAAATGGTACCCGGGCAAGTGTAAGGCTTCATTCGAGCCACTTGGAACGCGTCCAGCACACTTCATGCATAGTTTGTCCCATTTCATGTCAGGGACCCGATGGACATCAATACTGGAAATCGCTGTCAGACAATTGGAATATTCTTTTTGCAATACCTCCTAGCAAAGGTAAGGACTACAGTATATGGCATCAATCCTACTTTGATCCTACAATGATTTCACATCGATCGCAACGATCAACGTATGTAGTATTCAAAACGTATGCCGTTGCTGATGATCAGAGCATCACAAAACGACCCCCCCCCCCCCCCCCCTTTGATGCCTTCATGATGAAACATAATACCTTTGATTTAGAAATAGTATTGTGTCCAGGCGAGCAACGCGAACGACTTTCGCAAAATGCACATAGCGCTCCATAACTCAGCTTCCAGGAATTAGCCCGGATCACTCTGAAACTATACAATATTCACATGTGAACGTATACATGAAAAAATTTACTATTTTTTTACATGTTGGACGAGAGATAGTGACTGTCAAATGAGCCATAGTATTGTGTCCATAGCTATAATATAGAATATAGATATAGCTCTGCAAACATCGTGAAAATGCCTATCTTTTAAATCGTGGCCCATTGACACTGGGGTTGAATGAGTTAATGGAAACCCTGTGTCGGGATTTAGTAAGACTAAACTGTCTCACATCATTACATCATAATAACAAAGCTCCTGCAGCTCAGCTGGTGAGGGAGGGGTTAGGTGTGTTGCAATGTGGGTAAAGTAGTCCTTCATGCATAGTTAAGAGAAACGCCTCCAAGCCTTTGAAGCTCCGTCGCTCTAAACGAGCGGTATAATTTATTATTATAATTTTTTTTTAGCCTTTATTTAACCAGGTCAGTCCCATTGAAACACAATGATCTCTTTTCCAAGGGATTAATCATCTTGGTTATTAAGACATAGATTTAAAAGTATCCACCCGATTTGTACAAGTGATGGCTTATGTTGAAGAAATTAACCTGTACTTTCATATCATGTAAAAAATATTTAATTGAAGATTTCTCAACAAGACCTAAAGTCTGTGCCTGGTCACATATTGATATATTTGTATAGAAGATAACTCGACTCATTCTGTATCTGTGTTCTTTGTCCCACCAGGTCACCACGCAGTTACGATCACGATTCCTCCCCAGTCCCGTAGTCATCAAGAAACGCATTGAAGGACTCATTGAGAGGGAATATTTGGCACGGACGGCAGAGGACCGCAAAGTGTACACTTATGTAGCATAAAACCAACCAGTTTAAATGAAAGCCTAGCGGCATGGAGTCAAGAGAAGCGGAGGACGGCAGAATGAACACTGGGAGGCTTAACTTTTCTTCCATAAGATGTATTAAAAAAAAAAAATTGCATTCAAAAGATGGGGGACATTTTCTTCTAAGAAGATTGTGAGAGTGGTCGGGAGCTAACGTTAGCTTTGTTACAGAGTGGTCGGGAGCTAATGTTAGCTTTGTTACAGAGTGGTTGGGAGCTAACGTTAGCTTTGTCACAGAGTGGTCGGGAGCTAACCTTAGCTTTGTTACAGAGTGGTTGGGAGCTAACGTTAGCTTTGTCACAGAGTGGTCGGGAGCTAACGTTAGCTTTGTCATGGTTGGGAGCTAGCATTAGCTTTGTAATAGCTGGGAACTAACATTAGCTTTGTTACAGAAAGGTTGGGAGCTAACGTTAGTTTTGTTAATGAAAGGTTGAGAGTTAAGTTAGGTTTCTTAGAGAAAGGTTAGGAGCTAAAGTTAGCGTTGTTACAGAAAGGTTTGGAGCTAAAGTTAGCGTTGTTACAGAAAGGTTTGGAGCTAAAGTTAGCTATGTTACAAAATGGTTAGGAGATGATGTTAGCTTTGTTATAGCTGGGAGCTAATGTTAGCTTTGTTACAGAAGGGTTGGGAGCCAACGTTAGCTTTGTTACAGAATGGTTTGTAGCTAACGTTAGCTTTGTAATAGCTGGGAGCTAACGTTAGCTTTGTTACAGCAAGGTTGGGAGCTAACATTAGCTTTGTTACAAAGTGGTTTGGAGCTAACGCTAGCTTTGTTACAGAGTAGTTTGGAGCTAAGGTTAGCTTTGTTACAGATTCTGATGTGGCCTTTGGAGAGAACTGGTTGAGTGCATCACTGCTTAGTTATGTTTTGTTCTATTGCTCTATTTTGTTCTATAGGAAAGAGAAGTTAACAATAAGACATGTTGTTAAGCAAACGGGTGGTCAAATGGAGACGAGAACATATTCCGAAAAAGCTAAAAGTGTCTGACATCCTGTACAACCACTGTGGTGCCACGGAACACCAAAATAAAATAACACATTTAATGGATGATTTGGCCCTGATCTGCCCCCTAGTGCATTTACTTTCTAATCCACCAGCTACATACAAAGTACTCAGGCAAGTACGTGAACAATGCCTCTTGCTGCGTAGCCGCTTGTCTATGTGTGCGCGCTGTGAGTTTATCTAAGCCTTTACATGGAATAAGCGTGAAATCTAATGGTTGAGTCTGTGTGGTTCTCTTCGAGATGTCACTTCATTAGAGTGCTTAAATTGTGCAAACAGAATGGACCAGCACTCTAATGAATAGTGACAACAATGCACCAGTTAAGCACCCTAATGAAGAGTGACAACAGAATTTAGCTGCCCTGTGTACATGACATTTGACTTGTTAAAATGCTCAATATCTCTTTGAAATTCATAATTTTGAGATGCATTTAGAAATGTGAAAGATGTGGTGATGTCACTGGACGGGGGGCTTCAAATCAAAGAGGAGGATGAAGATGTTTGAGACACGGTTTGAAATCGTCCTTGGATACATCAGGAAAACTTGGGAGAAAATAGACTATTTCCAGGCCTTTAATTGAACAAAATACAACTCATGACTACCGTTTGGACAAATTCTACCACACAATCACATTGTCCCTGAGAGTCTGATGGCACCTTTAGATACACCTAACACTCTGTCTCTGGTGTAATGTGTCTGCAAGGAAAGAAATAACCTGCGAGTGAGTTCTGAAAATGTTTGGCCTCTTCAAATGGAGAATGTGTTGAAACCGTGAGGTCATCAAAGGAGCTTGACAACATGCTTTTATCTGATGGGAAATGGATTGGTGGAACAAGTCAGATGATGCTTTATAAAAGGTTTATGGTCTCTCATCTCAACTTTTCTTTCCCTCCTGGGTGGGGGGTTCAAAGAGCAGCGTTTCCCAATCAGGACTGAAGAAGAATCATAAATGCTATCCTTTTATGTCTTCAATAATTTGTCCATTTAAACTTTGATATTGGTTGCCATACCAGCTGATGATACATTATCAACAACACCTAGAATGATGAGACCGGGGTGAGTTCTTCGTCACACTGTCTGTCTCCTGGTGCTGAACGTCTTCATCTTCTTCACATCACACTGTCTCCTGTTGCTGAACGTCTTCATCTTCTTCATATTCTAGAACAACATTATTATTACTTCACCCTACAGCCTTCTGTATTCTTGGCTCAACGTCAGCCCAGAAAATATTCCTCCTCTTTGAATGAAAGGTTCTTTCCATTGCGGGTCTCAACAAAGATCTTTTTTCTTTTCATTCTAAGCTGCGTTTGGAACTGAACCGATCTAGCACCATGTTTTAATGTGTACAAATTGTAAAATAATTGTTATTGTACTCACTACTAAGGGCCTTGTTTTCATCCTATTAAATGTAGAAAAAAAGCCAGACGGCTGGGTGTTTTCTTTAACTTAACTTAGACTTTATTTATGAGCAGAGAGAAGGACATGGTAAATTGCCTATGAAATATTCACCTCTGTGACCACAACTAAAGGCTTAATTGTAAATAGCCACAGTCAGAAACTCAATGTGCCTCTGAGAGGAACTCTAGGCCTGAGAGGAACCTTAGACCTCTGGTGGAACCAGAGAGGTTAATTATGCGCGTGGTCAAATCTTCTAGTTCTGAGTTTTCAACTTTAAAGTTTTTGTACTAGTACATTACAGTGAAATGCTTGGTTCTGTATGAGCCTTGAGCCCCCTGAGATTGTGCCTCATACTGTAAAAAAGTTAAAAGAATAAAGACCAAACACTATACAAAATACAATACAAACTAAAAGTACAAAATGCAAACGTTTTAAAATACGGATGTAGTGCAAAAGTAGGGATGTAGTGCAAATATTTTTAGTAATAAATAGATAATAAATATAATTATAAAGGTGAGTTTAAAATGTGTGTGCAGTGAATGTAGATGAATGGGTTAGTGTTGCATAGTGTTTAAATTATTTTATTTTATTAAATACCTCATACTATACTAAAATACTAGGTCTTGTGGCATGTATGTTTTAGTTAAAACATCCCCATTTCATGTAAATTCAGTTGAATTGCAACTCTGCACCGTGCATTAAATATGCAGTGCACTCCTCCATCACATCCAGAGACCTCCGACTATAAAATGAGAAGGATCACTGTGGTCATTTTGAATGGGGAAATCTGTAACACTAAAGATGGCGGCAAGGACAAAGAATTGCTGCAAAATAAACATACATTTGTTGTTTAAATAATAATTATAATAAAAATGTAAAATAAAAAATAAAAATTATACTAATACAAATATCAATCATTTGGTCCCGATTTATCGATTCTTCCAAATGGCATATCGTCTCAGCCTTAAGGCCCACCACAGCTGTGTCGTCAGCAAACTTGACGATTGTGTTGCTGTTGTGCTTTGCCACACAGTCATGCGAGTAGAGGAGGGGGCTCAGAACACCCTGTGAGGTATGGAGTGATATGGACCCTATGCAATTTGCATACAGGCCAAATAGGTCCACTGACGATGCGGTCTCCCAAGTACTGCACAGGACAGCACCCTCTCTCACCTAGACTGCCAGAAGGGGGGCTATGTGAGACTGTTGTTCATTGACTATAGCTCATCGTTCAACACCATAGTCCCCACCAGACTGGTGGACAAGCTGATCGAGCTGGGTCTGAGCGCCTGGATACTGGACTTTCTGAGTGAAAGGCCCCAGGCGGTCAGGGTGGGGGGTCAGACCTCCAACACCATCACCCTGAGTATCGGGTCCCCCCAGGGCTGTGTTCTGAGCCCCCTGCTGTATTCACTATACACACATGATTGTGTGGCCAAGTTCAGCTCCAACTCCATAGTGAAGTTTGCGGACAACACAGTGGTGGTGGGGCTGATCTCTGACAATGACGAGAAGGCCTACCGGGAGGAGGTTGAGGTACTGGAATGCTGGTGCCAGGACAACAGCCTGCTCCTGAACATTGGTAAAACCAAGGAGCTGATCGTGGATTTTAGGAGAACACAGCAGGGGTTACACACACCACTGAGGATAAACGGGGCTATCGTGGACAGGGTGAGCAGATTCAAGTACCTGGGGGTCCACATCTCAGAGGACCTGACATGGACAACACACATAGACTCAGTCGTAAAGAAGGCGAAGCAGCGCCTTTACCACTTGAGACAGTTAAGGAAGTTCAGAGTATCGGGAAAGATACTCCAGTCCTTCTACTCCGGAGCTGTAGAGAGCATCTTGACTGGAAACATCACTGCCTGGTATGGAAACAGCACGGCACAGGACAAGAAGGCCCTACAGAGAGTGGTGCGCTCAGCCGAGCGTACCACGGGTATTGCACTACCACCCCTGCAGGCCTTATCTAACGAGGTGCAAATCCAAGGGGCGGCTAAGTGGCGCAGTGGGCAAGGTACTCGCCACTAATGCAGGAGATGCTGGGTTCGAGCCCAGCTCTCGGCATTGCTACCAGCTTGGCTGGTCGTTCATACTAACGCAACCAGGCGAAGCTGGTGGGTGGGGATCGGACGTTGTGGACAGCGACTCTTACAGGTCGGTTGGTGCGCCTGCGCAGCAGAATCAGGAAGCTATGGGGGCGGCGTGTCCCTCCCACGCAGACCCTCGCCGCTGAGAGATCGCGCTGTGCAGGTGGAAAGATGCGACGGCTGCCTCCTCGAGTACCGGAGGGGACACGTCATGCAAGGCTTCGTCCACATTGCAGCCGGCCTGTGGGAGGCATGGCCTAACAGCGTTCTAGACAGGGGAGGGTAGAATTGGACGATACGAAATTGGGATGGGAGAAAAATAGAAAATGGGAGAAAAAGTTGATACAAAAATAAAAGGTGCAAATCCAGAGCCTGCAGAATAAGGAAAGACCCTCATCACCCCAACAACAGCCTGTTCAAGCTGCTGCGGTCAGGCAAACGCCTGCGAACACCAGCAACTAGGACAGAGAGACTTCGGCTCAGCTTCTTCCCCCAGGCCATCAGAGTCCTGAACACTGAACTCTCCACACACAAGCACACATGAGCACACACACTGTATACGCTCACACACTAAGCAGTCACTTTAGCATGAACACACACACACATGCTGCACACGCCCACACTCAACGGTCACCTTACACCAGGCTTACACAATGAAAAGGTCACTTTAAAAAATAAGAACGGGAGTGGTTCTTGTATAGTAAACAGAAGGATATAGCAAGCTAGCATAAGGACACATAGTATAACTGTAGATTGTATAGCATAGCATTGTATAGTAGTGTACATAAGACCCAGTACCTCATCCGTAGCTAACTGTGTATTGCACTATCGCAGGACCTTAGCATGTCCTACCATGCTCTTGTAAACTTTATGTACATATACCTTATTATTATTACTTGTATTATTGCATTGTATTATTGCACAAATGTCCTATTCTCATTCCTGTCTTATTACTTGTGTTGCACATCGCTGCGGGCATGACCCCCCGCATTTCACTGTATGCTTGTATGCCGTGACAAATAAAACTCTTGACTTGACTTGACTACCTGTGTTAAGACAGAGTGATGGATGAGGAGGTGCAATTACCTGCTCTCACCACTTGGGGTCTTCCTGTCAGGAAGTCCAAGGCTGGCAGCTTTTTACTGTTCCGCAACTGTAGCTACTTCCGGGGTAGGCCTGATTGGCCCAGACAGGCACGTGACAGGCGCGGCCACGCCCCGTGCCACGCGGCCACCTCAGGACGCGCAACTTTCTCTGCCGCGCGGCACGCTCCGCGGCAGCATTATGTAGTAGTAATACGCCCTTTTTCACTATCCAGAAATAGCTCAATTGGCAACGCCAAATTTTATTTTTTTTTTAACGTGCATTCGTTCGCCGTTAAGTTTAGGCATGTTAACTTTAAGCATTGTTTCGGAGTTGGTTAAGGTTAGGCATTGTTTCGGAGTTGGTTATGGTTAGAAAGGTTAAGTTTAGGCGCTGTTAAGGAGCTGGTTAAGGTTAGAGTTTGTCTTAGAGAATGGCAATATTCTTTCGGAGTTGGTTATGCCTTATGGTTAAGGTTAGGCATGGTTAAGGTTAGGCATAGTTTCGGAGTTGCTTAAGGTTAAAGGGTTAAGTTTAGGCGCTGTTAAGGAGCTGGTTAAGGTTAGAGTTTGTCTTAGAGAATGGCAATAGACAGCCTATTTCCGCATTTCCGAGCGACAGCTCTCAGCAGCCTCGTTGCGCGTCCTGAGGCTGCCACGGGGCGTGGCCGCGCCTGTCACGTGCCTGTCGGGGCCAATCAGGCCTACCCCGGAAGTAACTTACTGTTGCGGAACAGTAACAGGCAGACTGGCAGAGGTACTTCAAGCCCAGGTCTCTGAGAGCTTGATGACGAGCTTGGAGGGGACTATGGTGTTGAATGCTGAGCTGTAGTTAATGAATAGCATTCTCACATAGTTCCCCTGTATCTTGTCCAGGTGTGATGCTGCTGTGTGCAGCACATGGGCTATGGCATCCTCTGTGGACCTGTTGGGGCGGTATGCAAATTGCAGGGGGTCCAAGGTGTTGGGGAGGGAGGAACATTATGTAGCCCTTTACTAGCTTCTCAAAGCACTTCATGGCTATGGAAGTGAGAGCTACAGGGCGATAGTCATTGAGGCAAACTTGTGGGTTTTTTGGGTACAGGGACAATAGTGGACTTTTTCAAACGGGTGAGGATGACGGACTGTTCTAGGGACAGGTTCAATTATGCCAGTTGGTCGGCACAGACTTTTAGGACACATCCTGTTATGCCGTCCGATCCTGCTGCTTTCCTGGTATTCACTTTCAATTATAGCTCGGTTTGAGCACTATAAGCATAAGGAATTGGTGAAAAGCCGTGGTAAGGAGTTGAAGGGGTCTGTGGTTAAATTACCAATTTCTTGTGGAGAATGAGATCAATGACAGGAGAAAACAACTGCTTCCTATCATGAGGGAAAACAGGGCTCTGAATCACAGAGTGGCTTTGTCTGTTGATAAACTACATAAATGGACAACTGTATAGAGACTCAAAGGTGACCTGACTCTTTTAGATGGAGGAGTCTAAGAAATAAGGTCTGAGCTGACTGCTATTCTTCATGAAAACAATATTCCTATAATGGCAATTATATGACTCAGAAGTGCATATTCAAGGATACAATTTATTCAGATTAGACAGAAATGAAGGAGGAACTGCATGCTATATTCAAGACCATATACCAGCTAAAACTATAGGATATACCTGTATATGGAGGGGGTGGAAGCTATTTGGCTCCAGGTTCACTTGCCTCATTTAAAACCTGATATGCTGTTGCTAGAGACCACCAGGTACTAATATTAAATATTTGGATAAGATTTGCAATATGATACATAACGCCACGGATTCCGACCAGGAACTACTTTTGGCTGCAGATATGAATATTAATTGTTTTGATAGTAATTTTTTTTTGAAAAGAAGGCTGATCAATGCAGCTTCTGTTTGCAACCTGTCACAGATCATGAACCTCCCAACCAGAATACATATTAATCAAGATGGTTCTAGAACTTCTAGGTCATCAACTTGTATTGATTACTTCATCACTAATGCTCCTGAAAAATGCTCGAATATAATTTCTGTTGCTGTGGGTTTTAGTGACCACAACTTAATTGCATTAACTTGGAAAGCAAAAATACCCCAAAGTGGGCAGATGATAATTAATAAGCGTATGTATTGAAGATATAACGTGTTGTAATGTTGTTTGCTGGAGCCACTTCATCCACAACAGCACACCCCGGTCAGAGAGCGGACACAGACAAAGGATCAAAGGTTGATAGGGTTTCTTCAGTACAGGTGATTTCCAGTTTGTAAGGCTGGATGAACAGTGAGGAATTGAGTGAGTGATTTCCATCCAGGTTGTAAGGCTGGATGAAGTAGTGAGATATTGAGTGAGTGAGCGAGTGGTATTCTGCAACGGATAAACAGACTATACAGGGAATTAGCAGAATACATACCTCCTAGTCATAACACCCTGGCATCGAGAATATTCACATAACTGAAACGATGCTATATCATATTAGCATTGGCATAGCATTTGCTCAATGCATTAGCTCAATTAGCAGCTTGAAACAAACATAGCACCAAGTAGCAAACCCAAGCTATAGTCATATAAGTCACTTAGCAACATAATATAAGCTACATATGACATTTATCTATCATACAACCATAGACATCACATTTGGACGCTATTGACTTACTTCTTCACGAACACACTCATGTGATAGCAGACAGCAGTATGTGACGGCAAGATGGCCGCTGCATTTAATCACCAAATTAAGGACCCCTGGGCTGTCCAGATTTATGCCTGACTAGAAAGTAATAATACACAGCATAGAAAATAATGGGGAACAGCCGCCCCCAGAATAGCATAGCTATTATGTAAACAGTCAAATTCCCTAGGTGGCTACAGAGGTCTCTGGATTGTCATCGTCTGCGACAGTCGGGTCCGGAGCGTAGGACACTTGTGGCAGGGAGGCGTCCCGCCGCCCCATCAGTAACCTGTTTGTTGTCACAGGGTCCGGATCCGCGATGTCTGATGACAGAGTGATGGCGGCTTAAGGGGCCCCAAACGGGCAGGAGGTATTTCTGCCATTGCTGGAACCACCGGCTTCCACCTCCACTTCCTACATCCTGGGCAGGTCCTCTGGTGATGCTTGATGGCCCGTCTTCCCCACAGGACCCAATACTGGCGCCTGATCTCTGCGTAGGCGCTATCGGGCCCTGGGTGGAGTAGGCGTGCATCCACATCCTTGATGAGGAGTTTTGTCACTGCATGGCCAGGATCGAGGACTATGGGGTGGATGTCAGTGGAACAGGAGGTGTCCAGGTGACTAGAGCGTCCACCAGCTCGGAGGCACTTAAGTTCCTCTGGGAAGCAATCCGCCTGGCTGGTCTTCAGCAGGACGACTTCGGTGTCATGCAGGTTAGGTTGAGGTAAAGAGTAGTTGGCCGCCGCCCCGTGATGGGTGAACCATGACTCCGACCTATTCACCTCTTCTTCACCCAGCTTGGGAACACATCCTCCATTGATTTTAACGATTGGCACCACCTTAAGGTACACCTTTCCTCGTTTGGAGTTGGAGAGCGAGGCAGCACCCTTTGGTGTGATGAGGTAGGCGCGGGGACCCGGCTTGGCGATGGCATGGAGAACTCTGAGGTGGACCTCCTGGCACTCACTGCATGCTTTCCTCAAGGTGCAGGCATCTTGTTCGTGGCTGGTACGACCGCAATTACGACAACGTTTGCCATTTGCTATCCACTTCTCAACCTTTCCCGGTGAGCATTGGACAATGTCTGGACACTGCGATAAGTAGTGCTCGGCACTCCTACAGAAGAGACACATCCTCTTGAACTTCTGCTTCTTGGCTTCTGATCGAGATGTCTCAGCAGGCTGACGGCTGTCTTGTTTAGGCTTGACGGAGCCATAATAAACTGAGAAAGGCTGGTTGCAAGGTCTGGGTGGGGGAACTTGCTTGTCTCTGTTAGAGAACTGTATCCCTTCCATCCGATGGCGCTGTGCCATTCTCTCTGACAGTCTTTGAGCTTCTGCCTTTACCCTGAGCCAGTCGGCGAGGTCTCGAAGGTTGTACGGGTTTAGGCTAGTCGTGTTGAGGCGACCTTGAGCCAGTAGGTGCTCCACAAAGCAGTCCCTCACTTGCGTAGGGAGCTTACACAGGAGCCGATCCACATGGCCGGTCGACATGACTTCCATCCCATTAGGTCCTTCCATCGACGTCAGCATTCCCACTAGCAAGTCGATACTAAGGGTGAAGCTCTGGAAGGCTTTGGTATCTCCTGCTTTGAGATCAGGAGCGTTCATTATTTCTGCAATCTCGCTTTGTGCAAGTTGATGTGGCTGGCCATATTGCCGCTGCAAGGCCTGCATGGCGGCGGTGTAGGGTTGCGCATAATGCCTGCAGGACTGGGCTATTAGCTTAGCCTCATCCAGAACCAGCTGCTCCATAAGTACACAGTACTTGTAGTGCTCAGAAAGTTCAGGGTGGGCATCGAGTAGGTCGTCCAGCGCCATCTTAAGGTCAGTGAATTCTCTCTCGCTGTCATGGACCAGGTTAGGCAGTTTAGGTACAGGGACTGGCTGCCTGGGAGGCTGGAGAGCGTATGAATCCTGTAGTGATGTATACTGGGGCTGACAGACATACTGGACCAGTGGAACTGGTACCGAATAATAGGGTGCTGGACCAGGTGTTAGATGCACCAGCTGATAGGCTGGCTGAGTCAATGGAGCAGGCTGAGGCTGATACACTGGTTGTGAATGGTGGCTCAGTTGGTGCGGCAGCGATTGATGCATTTGCTGAGCAGGGATGACTTGTGGAAGCTGATATGCTGGTTGTTGATGGCTCTGCTGGTATGGCAGCGCTTGATACACTTGCTGAGCAGGGATGACTAGTGGTGGCTGATATGCTGGTGTTTGATGGTGGCTCAGTTGGCGCGGCAGCGATTGATACACTTGCTGAGCAGGGATGACTGGTGGAGGCTGATATGGTGGTTGTGGATAGTGGCTCAGTTGGTGCAACAGCGATTGATGCACTTGCTGAGCAGGGATGACTTGTAGAGGCTGATATGCCCTCGCTGCTGCAACAGCGGTTGTGAATGGTGAAGGCGCCACTGTCCAGGAGGGTAGTTGATGGGTAGTGTATAGCCTTCCAAGCACAGCAGACACAAGTGGTTTCTTTTTACGGGTTTATTAAAGGCTTGGTCCTCCAATCCACCTCCAATCCACCGTGAAAACTTAAAACGGAAAACATAAGTCGCGTCAGGTCAACACAAACAATAATATACACAGTATGAAAACAACACATCAGCAAAGCAAAATACAAACAAACATTAAATACCTCGTTGGCTGCATGCTACATAAAAGGGGTCTTATTCTTCTGTTCTTGGTAACAGTCTTGATAGTGGTACACTGTTGATAGTCGTACACTCTTAGAATTAGGAGAGCCTGTACAACTCCGACCATCCCTGCCGCTTGCTCGCAGGTGTCGTAATCAGTCCCAAAAGTAAAAACGTGACAGCAGCCTAACGGGACACCATATATAACCAGACGTCAAAATGAATATATTATAAATTGTAGCAAATTAAATAATAAAGAAAATAAGAAATGAAACATAAATACATTCTCAAATATTACACTTACAAACTGAAATAACATATAAATGATGAAACCATATAATGGCCACAGTTACACTCCCACCAAATCGCACACACGTGGGATTTCTCTGAACATAATTTTGGTTGACTTCTAAATTAAACATTTCTTGTGGTCATTCAGCTGATAGTTGTGCCCCTCCTGGGGACCTGTACAGAACTTGTAAGTCGCCCTGTATAAAAGCGTCAGCTAAATGACTAAATGTAAATATCATTTTTAACATAAGTTTTAGACAAAACATTAAATTAGTCTGCTTCGAGTAGCGTTATAACCTTCTGTACAGGTCTATCAAGGAACACTAGTTATAGGTTTACCTTTTAAGGTGGTGTCACTCACCAGCAATTTCAATTTTCTCACCCTACCATCTGACCCCGTGTATGGCCCTTAAACATAGACAGGTAAGTAAGAGATCATATATTTTGAGATTCTTCCTCCCTTCCACATAGATCGGATCAAAGCAGTCTATGCCAGCGTAAGTGAAGGGTGGAGTTGCTTCCGATCTTGTGGTAAGTCACCCACTCTTTGTCCTTCAGTACATCTTCTGTACTTTCTACACTTGACACATTCCGAGAATCTCTGTAGGCGATCCAATAATGATCTGTTTCCCTTTGCTTTAGTGTTGCACACAAAAGCCTTGTGGAGTTCAGGATTATCTTTCTTCATTTCTCCCACCTTGAGTTCTCCGACAGGTCGTTTTTTCTTCTTTTTTCTTTTCTTTTCTTTTTCTTTTCTTTGAATGGTAACGGCATTTCGTAGTGACCATTGTTCTTTTGCGTGATGGTCTCTCACCTTCGACAGGCACTTGATATGTTCTTGAGACACAGGGTCATGTTCTCCAGTTCTTTCTGAGAAGTCTGATTCAAGAACTCTTATGTCTGAGGGAGTAATTTCTTTTACTTGGGTTCGGCTCACATAGTGTACTTCAGTTTTGAGATTAACAGAACGTTTCACACCTGCTGTTACTCGTCTCAATACTATGCGATGGCTGATTCCGATGTCTACACAGGGATTCCCATGGCCAACAATACTCCATCCAAGGTCTGTACGCTGTGCATAAGGCTGACTTTCTTCGCCAGACACAACTTCCCTTGGAAGCAGGGCTTGTGAGCAGTCGTACCCAATGAGCAGACTTACTTTACAGTCCTGCATAGGTGCAATCTTTCCTTGGAGGTGCTCTAGATGGGACCACGCTTTTGCAGTTCCATCTGTTGGTATGTGTGTTCTGTTGGCTGGAATGAAATCCCGCGTGTAGACTGGTGGTAAAGATATCTTTTTACCAGAGTAAAAGCCACGGATTTGTAAGTTGTCTATTCTTTCAGAGCTTACTACTGTGGTTCTTGAGGTCATAGTAGAGAGCTTGACTTTGACTTTGGTTGCTTCCAACGCTTCTGCTACTTCCCTTATAACAAAGGTTGTGTCGCTTTGAGAATCCAACAGAGCGTAAACAAGGACTTCTTGTGTTGGTTGAGTCGTGGATGAAAGCCAGACAGGAATTATTGCAGTCGTTTGTGTGTTAGCTTCATGAAGTATTACTCTATGTGAAGTAGAGTTGCTGGTTGTTTCTTTGCATTGTGTTGATTGAGGTCTTTCTTTGTACCATTGTTGACTTGTACTTGGCTTGTCTTCATTTAGCTTAGCTTGTGGTGGTCTTTGTCCTTCTTTGGCTCGCTCCTCATGCAGACATGTAGGATGCTGCTTGTGGCACATGTCACAAACATTCCTACTGCTGCAGCTCTTTGAGTAGTGACCAGACTTGAGACAACCAAAACATAGCTTTCCGGTTTGAACAAATTTGACTCTGTCTGAAACAGTTTTCTCCATGAACGTCCTGCATTTATGCAAAGTATGCCCTGACTTCTCACAGAAAATACATGTTATGACAGTCTTTTCATTGGAACATGTGGTCAGTGCCTTTGCTTCAAAGCTTTGATATCTTGGGCACTTTGGTTTTTCAGTCTCGCCTTGTTTCAGTGACTGTAGTGATGTAACAGGGTTGCAGGCAATTTTCGCTTCTCTTGTCAGAAACTTTACAAATTGGCTGAAGGAGGGGAATTGGTTACGCTCTTCTTCTTCTTCTTGGATAACCATCCTGTTCCATCTCGCTGTTAGCCAATCAGGCAACTTTAAAAGAATGTTCCTGTTTTCATTAGTCATTTAAAATGTCCAATGTCTTGATGTGGACCATGGCAGCCTCGCAACTCCCGAGAAAGTCTGCAAACTCTCTGAGCTCAAAGCTGTCCTTAGATCCCATCTTGGGCCATGCTTGGAGCTTGTCTCTGTATGCTTTTGCTATTGTAAATAGATTTCCATCTAACAACGCTTTATGCCTGCTGCCTCTTGCTCAGCTATCTTCTTTTTAGCTTCTGCTTCTAGGCACTGTATTTCCAATTGTTCTTTTTCTTGTTCTTTTAAAACTTCCAGAACAGCTTGGCTTGCATCAGCAACAGCTTCTCGTCGCTTTACAGAAGATCTGCTTGAACGCACTGAGGTGCCTTTCCTGGAAGACGTGGCAGAACCAGATTTATAGGTGCTTGAGTCAAAGAGAGAGCCTGCTTCTGGCCACTCTTTCTCTCCTCCTTCTTCTAACACACTTCCCCCCAGTCTAAATGTGGCTCTGGATACAATTAACTCAGAAATCCCTGCACACAGATCCACTCTTAGACATGTGTCCTAGTCTGGAGTTGAGATGTCACGTAGTTCATCATAAATATGCTGGACATCATTAGAAAGACCTGTGACATCTGTAA
Source organism: Notolepis coatsorum (assembly GCF_963971535.1). Classification (NCBI taxonomy): domain Eukaryota; kingdom Metazoa; phylum Chordata; class Actinopteri; order Aulopiformes; family Paralepididae; genus Notolepis; species Notolepis coatsorum. Next base: position 188,561,739 of record NC_140165.1, read on the forward strand.
TGATATCAGTAAGCAGCTCATTAGACAAATGTTCTGTCGATTGTGATAACGGACCTTTAGAAGATTTAACTTGTGTCCTCCATTTATTGTAAATGTAGTTAAATCTTTGTTGCAGCACTTTGATATTTTCCTCCTGCATTGCTTTACCCTTCTCTGTTAGAGTTCTGGTTCTTTGAGATCATTTTGGTTCCTCTTGCTGGGCTTCAGCACCTTCTACCTGACCTTCTTCAGGTCGGTCTTGGGAATTTGCACTATCCCTAACACTGTCCCCTACCTCAATTGCAGGCTCACTTGGCTCTGTCATTGTAAATCACTACTTTAAATTGACAAATTTGTAAAGAAAAAATAGTAAATACACCTTTAAACCTTTAACATGTGTTGTACTCAAATTTGAATTAAATGCAGTACTATCCAAATAAATCAAATTGCTTAATTCAATTGGCTTTCAAAATAACCTACATATATATTAAGCACTTCAGAACACTTAGAAACATAAATATGAAATGCCAATAATAGCCTTCACCTATAAATTATAAGTGTCTTTTATAGGTTATAATTTCCAAAACACACTTTAAATTAGAAATGGGTGTTCAATCAGAAAATATATTTACACTTTAACGTTGACACCTTAATGTGTGTACAAATGGTTAGCTTCAGTTAAATTATATAGGCAAATAAGTCAAAACGTTTAGCACGCACACCATAGTAATTAGAATTCACAGTCAAATATATTATAGAGACGTTTACAAAGCCCTCTTCTTGACCTGACCACTCGTAATTTATAATAATAACTTGGACTTGCTTCATCACCCACTTGCGTCGATGAACAGTCGAGTTTTCACTGTAACGCCTTCCAAGCACAGCAGACACAAGTGGTTTCTTTTTACGGGTTTATTAAAGGCTTGGTCCTCCAATCCACCTCCAATCCACCATGAAAACTTAAAACAGAAAACATAAGTCGCGTCAGGTCAACACAAACAATAATATACACAGTATGAAAACAACACGTCAGCAAAGCAAAATACAAACAAACATTAAATACCTCGTTGGCTGCATGCTACATAAAAGGGGTCTTATTCTTCTGTTCTTGGTAACAGTCTTGATAGTGGTACACTGTTGATAGTCGTACACTCTTAGAATTAGGAGAGCCTGTACAACTCCGACCATCCCTTCCGCTTGCTCGCAGGTGTCGTAATCAGTCCCAAAAGTGAAAACGCGACAGCAGCCTAACGGGACACCATATATAACCAGACGTCAAAATGAATATATTATAAATTGTAGCAAATTAAATAATAAAGAAAATAAGAAATGAAACATAAATACATTCTCAAATATTACACTTACAAACTGAAATAACATATAAATGATGAAACCATATAATGGCCACAGTTACAGGTAGACTGCTGAGGTTCACCTGCTGTATGTTGGCCCACTGGCTGGAGAGCAGCAGTGGGTAACCATCACGCAGGGTAGAGTGCTGTTGCAGTCTGGGGTTGATAATTAGGCTGTGCAGGCGTAGCTGTAGTATATTGATACGCTGGATATGCAGATCTCATTGGCGTAAGCTCATACCGGGTCTGTGCGGCCGCTGGTGTGCTGCCATGCATGCTCGCCACAGTCAATAACACAGGCTGGTTTGACTGGTAGGTAGGCTGGTAACTTGGTACCGTTGGCATTTGCTGGCCCACGTGACCCACTGCTTGCATCGCCTGGAAGTCAGACTGTGGCATGACCAGACTCATCGTGGTGGGGGCTGGGGGCCTAGGAGCTGCTCCGAACAGCGGTGCGGAGGTTACTGTTGGCGGTAAAGACTTAGTCGACATGTAGGCTGGCTGCCTTTGGCCCGGCATACAAGTTGTGGCTTGAGACTGTAACGTTGCAGTTGTTGGGCACAGCAGAGGTATTAGTGGCAGCGAGCTCGACCATGGTGAGTGGTTGGGTGGGACACCCAGACTATGATGTGACAATTGTGGTGGAAGATGTAGAGGCATGGTAGAACAAGGTCCTCTTGCGTTGGAGCTGCCACTTGTTAGGCTCTGACTGTGGTGGTTCTGCTCTGCTGGGGATGGCGATGTGAGCCCCACACACACGTCCCGCTGGTCAGGCCTGGTCTTAGCATACGGTGATAGGTCCCATAGTCTCGCCGGATCGACTGGTCCTGGCAATGAGAGGCAGGGAGGGGGCCCGAGCGCAGTGTGGAGCTGGTCACCTGTAGTTGCAAACTCGGTCTGCAGGCTGAGTGACCGCAGCTGCTGTGCGCTGGCACCTTCGATGTCATCTTGTAGAGGAGCAGTATTAGGCATGAGGGACTGTGGTAAGCTAACCAGATAGCCTTGCAGGTGTGCTGGAAGCTGTCGCAGCCTTCCTCCCCCTTGTCTTCCATTATCATCTGTTGCTGTTCTGTGTGTCCATGGCACCGTCGTGGGTGAAGTACTCCGGCTCGAAGGACCAATATTGAAGATATAACGTGTTGTAATGTTGTTTGCTGGAGCCACTTCATGAACAACAGCACACCCCGGTCAGCGAGCGGACACAGACACCAAAGAACAGTCCTTTGTAGTTTAATGTTGGTATCAAAGGATCAAACGTTGATAGGGTTTCTTCAGTACAGGTGATTTCCATCTGAATGAAACGATGAGCATCCACACAAGGATGAGAATGGTATTGGGTGAATCTAGCCAATTATTGAGTGAGTGGTTTTCATCCAGTTTGTAAGGCTGGATGAAGTAGTGAGATATTGAGTGAGTGAGCGAGTGGTATTCTGCAACACATAAGCAGAATATACAGGGAATTAGCAGAATACATACCTCCTAGTCATAACATGCTGGCATCTAGAATATTCACATAACTGAAATGATGTTATATCATATTAGCATTGGCATTGCATTAGCTCAATTAGCAGCTTGAAACAAACATAGCACCAAGTAGCAAACCCAAGCTATAGTCATATATAAGTCACTTAGCGACATAATATAAGCTACATATGACGTTTATCTATCATACTTGATTGATTGATTGATTGAAAAGTTTATTAACAGATTGCAGAATGGGTACAGTACAGCTCAATACATACAATTGTTAAGGGGATGCAGACCAGAGAAAGACTTTCGTCTTGTTTACATCAGGGTCCCCCATTTTCAATTCATCATAACATATATGACATACATGACATACAGATAGACAGTACTGCTACATCTATACATTTATGACATATCAGATTTGCAAATACAGTACTGTTTGTGATACAAAAGTGTCCAGAAAAGGAGTGTATATACATTTGGCGTAGAAACTGTACATTGGAGGAGGTTGGTTGGGTGGGGTGGGGTTGGGTGGGTTGGGTGAGGGCTGTACATTGGAGGTGGGGGGGGGGGGTTGGGTAGGGGACACACACACATTTTACACTGTACATTGGAATATTGACAAAGCCTTACTTGGTCATTTACTGTACAACTAGGTTAGGACATTTGTAGGGGCCAGTTTCGAATTGCAGTCTCACGTAGGTGTTTTTTGAGTGTTTTTGAAAGTGGGTAGTGATTCACATTCCTTTACAGCTTTAGGTAGGGCATTCCACATTGATGTGGCATAATTGCGAAACGTGTTTAGTCCCTTGTTTGAGCCGAATCTGGGTTTTACATGATTTGTTGAGCTCCCTCTGGTGTTGTGATCGTGGTATTCACTGACCTTTGGGAAGTATTTTGCCATGTACATGGGTACCTTGGTCGCGTAGTGTATCTTGTAGACCAGGCCCATTGCAAGTTGCTGTACTCTGTCGTCTACTCTAAGCCATCCTAGGTTGTCAAAGTGGGCAGGGGTGAGGTGGGTTCTAGGAGTCAGGTCAAGTAGTAGTCTGACTAGCTTGTTTTGAGATGTTTGTAATTTGTTTTTTAGTGCCTTTGAGGTGCTTTGGTACCATGAGGTGCAAGCATAGTCGTAGTACCCTTGAATGAGTGCTCCTGCTAGAGTCTTCAGGGTATTCTTGTTTACCAGAGAGGAGATCCGGTACAAGAATCGCGTTCGTTGGTTGACTTTTTTTATTACATTGGATGCCATTTTGTCACAGGAAAGATTAGCCTCTAGGATGGAACCCAGGTAGGTAATTTCATCTTTCCTTGTGATAATATTGTCACCCACTGTTCAAGTTCAAGTTCAAGTTCTTTAATAGTTGTCATACAGAAGTACAGAATACTTTCATACAAAATGCTTCTTACTGTTACGCTCCAGAGACTGTGCTAGACAAGATAGTATCAAATAACATAATAACATAATATAGCATGAATTTAGAAGAAGAAAAATGAGGTCACAGTGTTCGGTATAGACATATGTACAATGTTCTGAGTTACCATATAATATACAATACTATGCAGTGTACTAATGTACAGTACTATCTAGTGCAAAGCAGAAATGGGATGAGGTACAATTTTAGGTACAATTTACAGTAAGGTGTACGAGTTGTAGTGCAATCCTTCATCCATAAATATAAAGTGTGGGGAGTGGGTGCTACAGTGTGTTTGTTTAAAGTGGGTGTGTGCTATAAAGTGTGTGGAGTGGGTGCTACAGTGTGTTTGTTTAAAGTGAGTGTGTGCGTGCGTGTGGATGTGTGTGCTATGTGCATTTGGTGGTTGTTGTTGTGTAGTGTTCATTCATTGTTCGTTTAGCAGCCTGATGGCCTGGGGATAGAAGCTTCTTCTGAGTCTTTCTGTGCTCGCCTTGAGACTCCGGTATCGCTTGCCTGACCGCAGCAGTTCAAAGAGGCAGTTGTTCGGGTGACTGGAGTCTTTAATGATTCTCTTAGCCTTGCCCTTGCAACGCTTGTTGTAAATGTTCTGGAGGGTGGGGAGCCCCCCTCCAATTGTGCGTTCGGCTGAACGTGTCACTCTTTGTAGTCTGCTTCGGTCTTGTGCAGTGCTATTCCCAAACCAGGAGGTGATGTTGCCGGTCAAGATGCTCTCTATTGTACATGAGTAGAAGTTCTTAAGGATCTTCTGGCTGACTTGGAACTTCCTTAGGCGCCTGAGGAAGTAGAGGCGTTGTCGTGCCTTCTTCACAACACTGTCAATGTGTGTGGTCCATGTCAAGTCCTCGGATATGTAGGCTCCGAGGTACTTAAAGCTGTTGACTCTCTCAACCGGTGCCCCGTCGATGCTGAGGGGGCTGTAGTCCTTGACCCCCGACCTCCTGAAGTCCACAATCATCTCCTTTGTTTTGCTGACGTTCAGGGAGAGGCTGTTTTCCTGGCACCATCCCGCCAGGACCTTGACCTCTTCCAGGTAGGCCCTCTCCTCGTTAGCAGAGGTCAGGCCCACCACCACTGTGTCGTCAGCAAATTTGATGATTGTATTGCTACTCCGCTGAGCCACACAGTCGTGTGTGTACAGGGAGTAGAGGAGGGGACTCAGAACACAGCCCTGGGGGGCCCCTATGTTGAGGGTGATGGATGAGGAGGTGCAGTTGCCTGCTCTCACCACCTGGGGTCTGCCAGTCAGGAAGTCCAAGACCCACTGGCAGAGGTCATAGCCCAAGCCCAGGTCCCTGAGCTTGGCTATGAGTATGGAGGGGACTATGGTATTGAATGCCGAGCTGTAGTCGATGAATAGCATTCTCACATAGTTCCCCTGCCTCTTGTCCAGGTGTGATGCTGCTGTGTGCAGCACATGGGCTATGGCGTCCTCCGTGGACCTGTTGGGGCGGTATGCAAATTGCAGGGGGTCCATGTTGATGGGGAGGGAGGAGCAGATGTAGCCCTTCACTAGCTTCTCAAAGCACTTCATGGCTATGGAGGTGAGAGCTACAGGGCGGTAACCGAGAAGCCGTCGGTCTTGCTGAGTTTGTTATTTGAACCGAAGAGAATGGACTCTGTTTTGCCCATGTGTAATGATAGTTTGTTGTCGGCGAGCCATATGCAGATTTTGCCTAGTTCCGAGCTGAGGGCTTTTTCAACCTGTAACTTGTTCTTGTCAGAGACCAGCAGGGCTGAGTCGTCCGCAAACAGGAACAAGTTGCAGTCACAAGCTGACGACATGTCATTTGCATAAATTAGGAATAGTAGCGGTCCTAGTATGCTTCCTTGTGGAACACCACAGCTCACTGTGAGGGGGGGGGATAGGGTACCGTTTACTTCCACCATCTGTTCCCTCCCCTCCAGGTAGGATTGTATCCAGCTCACTGATAAACTATCAAAACCAATTGCTTTTAGCTTGTCAATCAGAATGGTGTGATTGACAGTGTCGAATGCCTTTTGTAGGTCCAGCATGACCATGCCGCAGTATTTGCCCGCGTCCACCTCTTGTTTGATGTGGTCGTTCAAGTAGAGAAGGCATGTGTCAGTGGAGTGGGATGTTCTGAAGCCAGATTGGAATTCGTAGATTAGATTTTTTTCCGCAAGGTACTTTTCGATCTGTTCGTATACTATTTTTTCCATGACTTTCGAGATGGATGTAAGGATAGAAACAGGGCGGTAGTTACCCGGGTCTAATTTGCTGCCCTTTTTGTGCAGGGGTGTTACTCTCGCAATTTTGAAGTCCTTGGGGACGTGTCCCTGTTTTATGGAGAGGTTTATTATGTGTGTGATGACTGGGGTGATGGCTGCTGCTGAGTCTCTGAGGAATTTGGAGGGGATGTTGTCATGGCCAGTGGCCTTGTTTGGTTGGAGGGCGCTCAGTTTTTTGAGTACCTCATCTGTAGTTACCATTTCCAGTTTGAAGTCGTCTTTGTGGACGCCTAGGTTCTTGTAGTATGCTACTATGTGTTCTACCCCATACTGCCCCCATACAACCATAGACATCACATTTGGACGCTATTGACTTACTTCTTCACGAACACACTCATGTGATAGCAGACAGCAGTGGAAACAACATGTGACGGCAAGATGGCCGCTGCATTTAATCACCAGACTAAGGACCCCTGGGCTGTCCAGAGTGATGCCTGACTAGAAAGTAATAATAATACACAGCATAGAAAATAATGGGGAATTTACAACATAAGGCTTTCTCAGAGGAGACGTTTTTAGAAGATTTAAAAGAAGTGAATTGGGAGGTTGTGCTTGAGGGTAAGGATACAGAGGCTGCATTGTCATCTTTTGTATCATTATTATGCTATTAAGTTGTTAAAGAATTACTTACTTAATAAGACTACAATGTGTGATGTTTAATGGCACACTATCGGAGATGAGGGAACTACATGCCGGAGTGCCCCAAGGGAGTTGCCTGGGTCCCTTATTGTATGCAATCTTTGTTAATGATTTACCATTAGTACTCCAAACAAACTCCAGCTTGCTCAGAACAGGACGGCACGCCTCACTCTGCGCTGCTCTGTGAGGAGTAGTGTTGGAGGGATGCATGCCGCGCTGACCTGGATGACAGTGGAACAGAGGATGGCATGTAGCCTGGTAACTTTTTTGTTTAATATCTGTAATACTGGGAAACCGGAGGGTTTGCACTCACAACTGTACCTAACTAATATGAGACATGGATATAACACAAGGCAAGCATTAGATTCATGCTTTACTTTACCTCTACCAAAAACAAATGCTCTAAAAAAGACGGTAATGTATAGAGCAGTTGCTTATTGGAATAATATACAGAGAAATATAACTATGGTAAGGAACAAATTTATGTTTAAAAAAAAAAGTAAAAAATTGCGCTCATGAATAATGAGTTACATTTTGGTCATTGACTTATTATGGAAATTAGTATGGAAATATAAAGACTTCAGATCAGTGACTTGAAAAAAGGTATGCTATATTATGAATTAAAATCATATAAATGATTTTGATCTGTTTTGTTCTTATGGACTGACTATGTAATTTGTATTTTATGGTTGGAGAATTGTGATATCTGACTTATGAATATTGAGTGAGCTTTGATTCACTGTTTTGTTTGTTGTGATGTTTTCTTGGGAGTACTTCAATGTTTGCGGTTTTATATTTATATTTTACTTTTTGTGTGTGTTTGTATTTTTAATGTTTGGACCCCAGGAAGAGTAGTCCCACTTTGGTGTGTAGACTAATGGGATCCACAATAAAACAACAACTTTCTTAAAGGTCCTCCTCACCTCATGCTCTGTTAACCTGAACACTGAGTCTCCATCGGCAGTGGCTCTACTTTCTATTGTGGCCTGTAGGCTGTTGGAATTTACAGCCTCAAAGCGTGCATAGAAAGTATTGAGCTCAATACCCCCCCCCCCCCAATTCTGTGAGCTTGCCTTCTGGGAAAAGGGAGTGAAGGTTGTGGGGAAGGGCAAACCGGTGAAGGGTGTGAGGGGAGAGGGAGGGGAGGATACAGACGGGATGGGGAGGTGTGATCAGAGGAAACTTCCACACCTCAGAGAGGACCTCTGCAGACCTCTGAGAGGAACTCTAGAACTGTGAGAGGACCTCTGCAGACTTCTGAGAGGAACTCTAGACCTCCAAGAGGAACTCTGCAGATTTCTAGGAGGAACTCGAGACCTCTGAGAGGAAATTGGACATTTCTCTTGACTGCAGATTGATTCTTCACCATTGTTTGCTGAAAACCATGCAATTATATATGTGCTCTTAAAGGTTCAGTACAATGAAAACAATTTCAATTTAAAAAAAATGTGTAACAGCAGGTATGTTGATGGAAGATCATCCAAAATGTTACAACTGTGGTTGAGAAAATTATGACTAAAGCCTTTTGATCTTTATATCCAATCTGCTTCCTCTGAAATATCGCATAATCTACATGGGTTCAGCATCCCATCAATCTTCTCTAGTTTCCAGTGAACCAAATGCCACACCCCCTCAGCCTACTGAGAGTTAATCATCTACAGTGTCTAATGAACTGAATACTTTTAACATCCCACAATAAGCAATTTATGACTTAAAGCATCATTGTACTGGATCTTTAAAGGTCCCATGCATTGCTATTCCTTGCACTATTTGGGCAACTTTACACAATTCCTGTGAGTCTATGGAACACATCTGTAAAGTATTTTTTCAAAAAAAAATTCATTGTTCTGTATTTCAAATGAAGTACTCAAAAGCATAATGTTTCTACCTCAGGATTTCAGGCTGTTATTGGATGGGCTCCGCCCATAAGTGCTTTGAGTGACAGTCACTCACACAGTATGCGAGTGGCAGACAGAGAGAGATTGAGGGGGATACTAATTAATTTCGCCGCAGGGGGCATAATCCCAAAAATTTACTTGTTTCAAATGACAATATATACCTCTGTGAATATTATTGCACGGATCGGAATACGGGCGTGCACGTGGGAGCATGTGCAAAGATATTTTGACAGTGATATGCTGCTCCCGACTGCGGGGAGAAGACCCATCCTTGTGGCGCACACACATTTTACACACACATTCCGTCTCCTGCCGCGGTCCCTCTCTCTCCCTAATGTAATACCATGTAACCCATTAAAAACACTGAATCAATACCATGTAACCCATTAAACACTGAATCAATACCATGTAACCCATTAAAACACTGAATCAATACCATCTAATCCATTCATAACACACTGAATCTCTGTAATGCCCCTTTTAGATGAAAAACCATGTACGCCTGTTTTTTGGACAGCTTGTGTTGGTGTGAATGTGATCCATCGTTTTATCTTGTTCTTTAACTACTGTATGAATGCACACAACACTTCAACTTACCATATTTAAAGGGAAATGCCACCCATCTTAATAATTCACATAATTATGTTCTTCCTGTGCCCCAGGACAGTTCAGTCTGTATTTGTGAGCATGCACCACTCTTGACTAACGTTAGAAGTAAAAGAGTTGACCCTCCGGAACCTTCCAACCTGTGATGTAACCGGGATGTAAAATCTGGGGCTGCTCCATAGACAATGAATGGGGCTCTGACTTTATGAGGCCATTATCCCATTTGGGTGTAAGAGCTCACAAACATTATAATGGCCTCATAGTTTCAGAGCTCCATTCATTGCAGCCCCACATTTTACATCACTGATTGGACAGTTAACTCTTTGATTTCCAGCCTTAAAAGTGAGTGATGCATGCTCACAAATACCGATTGGACTGTCCTGGGACACAGGAAGAACATGCAAATTCTAAAATGGGTGTCATTCCCCTTTTAGGCCTTTTAATATGAATAATACTTTATTGAGCTGGTCTCCCAAACCTTGGCAGTCAGGACCCAGAGGAGAGTAACTGGGTCAGCGAGTTAGGAGAATGTTGTGTTATGTAACATAGTGGGTTGAGGCTCCATGGACAAGCAATCTGTGTTGTCCTGAATGTGAGACCAGTAGGAGAAACACAAATATTGATACTGATGTTGGAACCTGACTGTGTTCAACCCCGGCTGGGCTGAATTACTTTACTGATCAGGTTTGTGTCTGGCTAGGGTTCAAAACTATTTATTACTGGTAGTACTAACGAAAGGTTATCCTATAACCTAGTTATATGAATACTGGCAGAGCGTCTCGCTCTTTGCCATTATGAGATAACTCTTATCTCCTACCACCTACTGTGCTCATGAACAAACAATTTGCACTCATGCCGGTGACCAGGCCACGCCCCCACGTCCTGCTATAAGACACCGGACATGGTCACACTCTACCTTCCTCTGAAAAAAAGTTTCCAACATTGAAAACCCAACCAAGGGACCTCAGGGCGCCAAGAGCGAGACGCTCTGCCAGTATTCATATAACTAGGTTATAGGATAACCTTTCGTTATATTATCATACTGGTCATCGCGTCTCGCTCTTTGCCATTATGAGATATGGGACAGAGCGGACGCGTGACCCGACAAGTGTACCCCCTGAGGGCCCGTAAGCCTCACTACCAGGGAGGAGGGGAGTCCCGTCCACCCGCCCGTCCTAACGAAGGGGGGTAGGCAGTCAACTCCACCAAAGTGCGGAAAAGGGGGAACCAAAGACCCCTGAAAACACACAGTACAGGCAGGACCACGTGTGACACAGCACCCCGTGGCACACACCCACACACCCCTGCTAGCCCACCAACTGGCGGGATGCAGGGGAGGTCCCAGACCTCAGAACCGCCTGGGAGACAGAACCCCCAGTCATGTCCATGAGGTAAAACTTAACGAAGGGACCCGGGGAGGACCAGGAGGCCGCAGCACAGATGTCCTCCACCGAGGCCCCCCCTAACAAGGCGGCAGAGGCGCCCTGACACCCCCAGGGGGGACATGTCCAGCCAACGTGTAGCAAAGGGCAATGCCCTCGCACAACCAATGTGACAGGCGCTGCTTGGACAGTGCCTTACCTGCGCGAGGGCCACTGTAACAAACAAACAGTTGATCGGCAGCCCTGAGATCCTGCGTCCGACTGAGATAAACCCCCAAAGCACGGACAGGACACGACAGATGAAGGCTCACCTCTAACCCACTAGCGTGAGGAGGCTGATGAAACGCCTGAATCACAATATCCCTGGAGCGAAAAGAGCTCCGGATATTCTTTGGCACGAAGACTGGATTAGGCCTCAGAGTCGCACCGCTATTGGCCCGAATAGACAGGCACTCAGGCCGCACCGAGAGAGCACACAGCTCACCCACACGCTTAGCGGAGGTGATGGCCAGCAGGAACGCAGTCTTGAATGACAGCTGCTCCAACAGCGCCTGCTCAAGAGGCTCAAACGGGGCCTCCGACAACCGGCCCAGGACCAGTTGGAGGTCCCAACTCGGAGACAGAGAACGTTCCACCGGCTTGAGATGCCGAGCGCCAAGCAGGAAACGTTTCTCAAGAGGGTGGCTGAACAACGTATCGCCCTCAAAACCCACATGACAAGAGGATATAGCTGCGGCGTATACCCTCACCGTTGAGGCCGACAGTCTACCCAAGATAGACTGAAGGAAGGAAAGGACAGCGTCCAGGGGGCAGGACACTGGATCCCAGCCCCCCCACCTTACACCACTCTTGAAAAGCACGCCACTTACCTGCGTAAACCGCGATAGTGGAGGGAGCATGCACGTTTCGGATGGTGTCGACCACAGAAGGGTCAAGACCCATCCCCTCCAGACTCACCCCCTCAGCAGCCAAACCTTCAGTGGCTGGCCCAGAACAGGGAACAGACACAGAGATCCGTGTGCCTGAGAGAGGGCCCGCGGTGACCAAGGAAGAGGCCACGGTGGGGCTACCAAGAGCTGGATCAGGACCGGGAACCATACAGCCATGCCCTGGTCCGGCACGATCAGGATCAAGGTCCTGTGCTCCCGACGTATCTGCTCCAACAGCTGAGCTATCAGGTGTATGGGGGGGAACGCGTACAGAATCCTGGGCGGCCATGGATACATCGAGAAGGCATCCACCCCCAGGGGAGGATTGTCCCCCCGACTGACCGAGAACCATAAGGGGCACTGGTGAGACTGTCTGCTCGCAAACAGATCCACCGTGGCTTCCCCGAACCGGTCTCAGACCTGTCTGACTATGTCTGGACATAGTCCCCACTTGTCGGGATGAGGACCGCCCCGCGACATCACATCTGCGCCCACATTCTCCTTGCCAGGGATGTGGAGCGCCCTCAGGCTGCGCAGATTGAGAGACGCCCATAGCCAGAGCTCGACCGCCGCCCGGTGCAGACAGACGGAGCGTACTCCACCCTGTCTGTTGATATATGACTGTCGTTGTGTTGTCCGTCCTGACCAACACGTGCTCGCCCACCACCAGGTGGCCGAACTGCAGAAGGACCGCCTTCAACTCCAACACATTGATATGCAGTGCAGACCGAGTAGCATGGCACGTCCAGCTGCCCTCTACTGCGTTGGTCCGACACGTCCCCTCCCATCCCGTGAGGGAGGCGTCGGTGAAGACCGTGACGTGTGACAGCCTGCAGCCCATGGAGATCCCGCTGGTGAGGGTACCAGTCCTCCCCCAGTGGTCGAGATCCCCCAGTATTGACATGGGAACCTTCAGTCGTTTCCACTTGCCTCTCACCAGGTCTATTTTCATACTGGAAAAACCACCTCTGTATCCTCCTCATGAAGAGGAGGCCAAGAGGGACCACAGAGTGAGCAGATGCCATCATACCGAGCAGGCGCATCACATGCAGCGCCGTAACTATCCCGCCAGGACGGAGACCCCTGAGCATGCAGAGAATATCCACTCGCCGTCGCTCTGAGAGGGTTGCCCTCATGGGCCTTGAGCTTAGAACCAAGCCCAAGTACTCCACCTGTTGACTGGGAAGAGGAGTACTCTTCTTCCAGTTCACAGCAAAACCCAGACTGGTGAGGAATTCCACCACCAGCCTGGTATGAGACCTGGCGACCTCCTCCGACCGGCTGAGGAGCAGAATGTCGTCGAGATAGAAAATAACTCGTATCCCCTGACAACGTAGAGGCTCCAGCGCGGTCTCTACGCACTTGGTGAATGTGCGAGGGGCCAGATAATAGCCGAACGGCAGCCTCTGGTATTCGTACGCTACACCCTGAAAAAGGAAGCGAAGGAATTTCCTGTGAGGAGGGCAGATCGGGATGTGAAAGTACGCATCCTTCAGGTCTATGGAGGTGAACCAGTCCCCCACTCTGACAGTTTATCAGGTGTTTGACGGTCAACATCCTGAACCGCCTCGTCACAATCAGCCGATTGAACGCAGACAGATCCAGAATAGGTCTGACACCTCCCGATTTCTTGGGCACCAGAAAATACCGGGAGTAAATGCCACATATCGCGTCCTCCTTTGGGACCATGACGATGGCTTGCTTCGCTAACAGAGATTGGATCTCGTCGGCCAGAGCTGTCACTGCTGCTGACCCTGACAACAAGGCTCTGCACCAAACCTGAAAACGGAGGGTGGGGTAGCGCAAACTGCAACACAAGCCCCCGCCTCAGCGTTCTCTCCATCCACTTCGACATACGGCACTGCTGTAGCCATATGTGATGATAATCCCAAAGGCGCTGGTCCGCTAGGAACCGTAGATAGACGGCCCGGTCCCACCCGCTGTGCGTTGCCAACCCTGGACGCACCAACCGCGCGAGCAGCGCGTCTCATGGAGCCGGGATATCGCACCCTGACACTACCAATGAGGCAATCGCACCCAAGGGGGGACCCCGACAGAAAGGGCCGGTTTGATACGGGGGAAGCTGACATCACACTTGGTGACAAAAGCTCCCCCGCAGAACACCTCCCCGGCATGGATTGCTGAGGAATCGTTCTACAGCTGGACATGCAAGGCGCGAGGTCCCCACACTGCCCGATAGGGTGGGTTCCTACACACCGTAGCCCTGCAGTGATATCACTACCACCCAAACCACGTGCGCCTGCCTGACCACCGCCGGTCTTCCGGCCGTGGGAGGCACTAACGTGATATCCGGGCTAGCGAGGGCGGGGCTGGGGGAACTCGCGCTGCGACCCCATGGGGCTCGAGTTCCCCCGCTGACAACTTTCGTCGTTGACAGACACAAAACCAGGCTCACCAAACACAGACGCAGAACGTGTGGCATGGGAGCCGCTTGACAGCACAGCATTCTCACGGACAGACCCAGGCCTAGCCAGCAACTGGGTGTCAGCCCCTGTCCCCATGAGAAGCGAAACGTGGGGCCGCTTGCGCCTCATTGAAGGCACGTGGCCCGCAGCCAAAGGGAACAAATCAGAGCCTGTATCCCGCTGGTGTTGGGGGGGGGGGGGGAGTGACCGGAGAGCAAGCTAGACACAGCTAGACGGCAACGTTTTTTTAGAGCGTGCTCATCTAATGTAGCTGATCCCCCGGCCGCCAAGGCTGTCGGCCTTGCGATCACCTGTTTTCTTTGTGTCCAGGGTACCTCAGGCGGGGGAAACATGGCCGCTGGTTGTGGGCCTCGCCACAGTCGTTGGCGAGGCCGCGCCTTCACCTCTGGCTGCGTGGTGCGAGGCGGTGTGGGGCCTAGGTCAAATACCGCCCGCGCTCCTGCTGAAAGACCAAAGAGTCCCTCTGCGGAGAGGGGAGCCCTCAGGAGAAGAAGTATTTTCTCCTCCTCAAAGGAAGACTGCTCCAACCAAAGATGCCTGTGAATAAGAGTTGACAGCATCCTGGTCCTCCCTGCGGTTATAGCTTGCGACTGAGTTAAAAGCTCTATAACCCCAAAAACACGCGCAATGTTTTCGCCGTCGGCTGGCCCTCAGGCCCCACAACTTGACACCATTGTGGACAAAAAAGCAGTCAACTGAGCAATGACACTGGTCGCCGCTAAATTCCATCCTGCGGCGGTATAAACTTCATCAACCCATACAGCCACCTGCCGGGCCGACTCGCCCTCTGGCGTCGGCTTCCGTGTGGGACACTGTTCAACCATGCCAGGGCAAAGGACCGATGCTACCTGGCCCTCAAGCCACGGCACACCTGCCTTGCGCCCTGTTGTCAGCCCATCCACCCGTAAAAGGGGTAAATAAGCCTCAGCAAAACCCCCCACATTAGACACCGATTGACCTTCAGCAATGAACCGGTTAAGAGGAGGGAAGAGTGGTGACAGCCCACGGCGGGGAACAAAGAAACAGTGACCCAGCATCGTAGCATTAGCATTAGCCACACGCTCCAGGATAGCCGGGAAAACATCCAATTCAGAGTCATGACGACCATGTTTACCCAAATATCCTGCCCCTCGCGCCAATACACAACTCTGCTGTCTCACGGGACAACGAGCAGTATCACAAATGCTAGCATTAATGCCTGGCAGCGCAGACCCTACCTGTGCGCGACCTAGCTCGACTGCTAGCCGTCGCGCGACGTCCCTCGATCCGCTGTCACGAGATGCGGGAACCCCAGGACAGGTCCGATGCGCTGTTAACACTTTCAGTGCCGGCCGTGTTTTCCTTTTTACCCCCTTGAATGCTGCCACCCACTTCAATGATAGCGTTAAAAACGCATAATCTATGTTTTAAATTATGGTTGTGTCTAATCTGCCAGTCGCTTATCAATGACTTGTTTGCAGTCAACATTGTCGAAACGGATTGTTTTTTAATTGGTTCATCTCCTTTTTATAGCATTTCGAAAAGCTATCGTTTTCCCGAAAATGTCAGGAAAATATAAAGATTCCGTCATAAACGGCATTTATTGGAATATTCTCGATTACACTAGACACGTTGTCATTTGTCTGCCTATTTATGAATAGTTTTCAAATAAACGCTAGATTATCGATAGTATATGTGTACTTATGCATGCTATAGAAGCGAGCTGAGAAATCGACTTATTTCCTCAACAGCGCACACACACACATATACACATACGGGACACGCTGTTATCTCAGTGAAAATAGCTCCGATTATCCTAAAACTGGTAACATAGACTCCTTACCTTAGATTAGATGTTCTCCAAAAAGATTATTCCAATTCCTGATCGCCATTCCAAATATCGATCGCGTTTATTGATTGATTATTGGCTGATGTAAATATATATTCCAGGCTGCTTTCCATCTCGCGATCACTTCCCTCTTCATCAGATCCCTCGCCAGCATAGTGGAGCCGGTAGGCTCCCCCCCCCCACAGATCCACCAGTCTAATCGAATGGCCTGCAGTTACACAGGGATAGACGATAGGGGGCGGTATTTTCCCATCGGAGCTCCTAGAGGGGCTGCTGTGTGGGAGACTCGGTTGATGAATTTAGATCGCTAATAAAAAAAATACGAAAAAATACGACAATTTGCGTCGTCAGCACTCAACGGGGGGCATGAAATAACTACATAACACGTCGCTGGCACTCAAAGTGTTAAGATGTGCCGAGAAGATTCCAGGGGCTGGTGAACCTCCAGCGAAAACCCAACATTGTGTAATTTCTCCCTGCGTTTCATAACAACTAGTTCACGGAGTGCACTGCAACGTCCATGTTGGAAACAAAAAAAGAGGAGGGTAGAGTGTGACCATGTCCGGCGTCTTATAGCAGGACGCGGGGGCGTGGCCTGGTCACGTGCATGAGTGCAAATTGTTTGTTCATGAGCACAGTAGGTGCTAGGAGATAAGAGTTATCTCATAATGGCAAAGAGCGAGACGCGATGACCAGTATGATAATATAACTCTGCCGTTGACTAAAAACACATCTCTTCGATCAGTATCTGAAATTAACATTCTTACTGTCTTTTACTATTATGTACTTTAACACTATGTACTATGTTACTATCATTGTACTACTACCTGCCATGCTAATATTATTAGTAGTATAGACATATTATGTCCAGGGGAAATTATACTTAAGTGAAAGTATGGGTACCGTCTCAAAATCGTACTCAAGTAAAAGTCAGAGTATCTGGCTAAAAACACACTTGAGTAAAAGTAAAAAAGTTTCTACTTTAGTTTTAAGTACTACAAATTTAAAGTACAGACTTTTTTTCTGCCTGTATTCTTCTGATAGCAGGTGTTTAATCAAAGATCCCCACTTTCTAGTCTTGTACATGGACCAATCAGCATGGGTATGGGTGGGTTAATTTTCCATTGATGGGGATTTGATTGGCTGTTTTTAAATAAAGCGCAGCCGCAGGATTAATAACGTTAACGTTAGTTCGGCCAGAGAGACAAATATACTAATTTAAATGGTTGGAGCTGCAAGATTTGTACTTTGTAGGTCTGCATTTGAAATGTAAGGAGTAAAAAGTGTTTTCTTTCTCTGAAATGTAATTGAGTAAAAGTACAACTCAAGTATACAAACCTAATAATACTCGAGTAAAGTACAAATCCCCCAAAACAGTACTTAAGTATTGTAACAAAGTACAATTACTCAAGTACTTTACACCCCTGATTATGTCTATACTACTATGCACACAAAGTGTAGCACTCAAGTGACAACCCAATATCACTTACCCTTAGCTCCCTTCCTGCTTGTTCACAATTTGTAAGTCACTTTGGATAGAAGTGTCAGCTAATTGTATAATGTAGTACTTTATCATTAGAAAATGACATGTCTTGTTCCCATGAATATATTTTGTATGTGCTTTCAGTTGTAAGTCTAGAGATCTTAAACATCTTCTTCACAAACATAGCCACAACACTGGTAAACAAACTACCCTCCCACTCAGGGCATTATGGGGTAGAACACATAGTAGCATACTACAAAAACCTAGGGGTCCACAAAGACGACTTCAAACTTGAAATGGTAACAACCGATGAGGTACTCAAAAAATGTTGCGCCCTCCAACCTAACAAGGCCACTGGCCATGACAACATCCCCTCCAAATTCCTCAGAGACTCCGCAGCCGCCATCACCCCAGTCATCACACACATAATAAACCTCTCCATAAAACAGGGACACGTCCCCAAGGACTTCAAAATTGCGAGAGTGACCCCTCTGCACAAAAAGGGCAGCAAATTAGACCCAGGCAACTACCACCCTGTTTCTATTCTTACCTCCATCTCGAAAGTCATGGAGAAAATAGTCTTACGAACAGGTCGAAAAGTACCTGGCGGAAAAAATCTAATCTACGAATTCCAATCTGGCTTTAGAACGTCCCACTCCACTGACACATGCCTCCTCTATTTGAACGACCACATCAAACAAGAGGTGGACGCGGGCAAATACTGCGGCATGGTCATGCTGGACCTACAAAAGGCCTTCGACACTGTCAATCACTCCATTCTGATTGACAAGCTAAAAGCAATTGGTTTATCAGTGAGCTGGATGCAATCCTACCTGGAGGGGAGAGAACAGATGGTAGAGGTAAACGGTACTCTACCCCCACCCCCTCACAGTGAGCTATGGTGTTCCACAAGGAAGCATACTAGGACCGCTACTGTTCCTAATTTATGCAAATGACATGTCGTCAGCCTGTGACTGCAACTTGTTCCTGTTTGCGGAAGACTCAGCCCTGCTGGTGTCTGACAAGAACAAGTTGCAGGTTGAAAAAACCCTCAGCTCGGAACTAGGCAAAATCTGCATATGGCTCGCTGATAACAAACTATCATTACACATGGTCAAAACAGAGTCCATTCTCTTCGGTTCAAATAACAAACTCAGCAAGACTGACGGCTTCTCAGTTACAGTGGGTGACAATATTGTCACAAGGAAAGACAAAATTACCTACCTGGGTTCCATCCTAGAGGAAAATCTTTCCTGTGACAAAATGGCATCCAATGTAATAAAAAAAAGTCAACCAACGAACTAGATTCTTGTACCAGATCTCCTCTCTGGTAAACAAGAATACCCTGAAGACTCTGGCAGGAGCACTCATTCAAGGGTACTATGACTATGCTTGCACCTCATGGTACCAAAGCACCTCAAAGGCGCTAAAAACAAGATTACAAACATCACAAAACAAACTGGTCAGACTACTACTTGACCTTACCCCCAGAACCCACCTCACCCCTGCCCACTTTGACAACCTAGGATGGCTTAGAGTAGACGACAGAGTACAGCAACTTGCAATGGGCCTGGTCTACAAGATACACTATACGACTAAGGTACCCATGTACATGTCGAAATACTTCCCAAAGGTCAGTGAATACCACAACCACCACACCAGTGGAAGCTCAACAAATCATGTTAAACCCAGATTCGGCTCAAACAAGGGACTAAACACGTTTCGCAATTATGCCACATCAATGTGGAATGCCCTACCCAAAGCTGTAAAGGAATGTGAATCCCTACCCACATTCAAAACCGCTCTTAAAGAGCACCTACGGGAGGCTACAATTAGAAACTGGCCACCGTAAATGCCCAAAACCCCCACCACCTACTAATAGACAGTCTCCTCCCCACTGCATGTATATATTCTCTCCCCGCCGTATGTATATTTCTCTCCCACCCACCCACCCCCTCCAAATGTACAGTCTCCTCCCCACCTTATGTATATTTCTCTCCCACCCACCCACCCCCTCCTAATGTACAGTCCCCTCCCCATCATATGTATATACTCTGTCAGGATCTATGGGTAACAGTGCTGTATATTTGAATACTGTTTGTCACAAATGTATCAGTACTAAATACCTGTATGTCCCTATGCCATAAATGTCATGTATGTTGTGTATGTCATAACTGTCTATATGAATTGAAAATGGGGGACCCTGATGGAAACAAGACAAACGTCTTTCTCTGGTCTGCATCCCCTTAACAATTGTGTGTATTGAGCCGTACATTCTGCAATCTGTTAAATAAAGTTTTCATTCATTCATCAGAAGCCTGTTTTACATCATGTGACAACAAAAACTAAATAAAAGTCTGCCCCAAAAGCAACCTGGACCCGAGTGAGGCCTTAATGCTCTTAACAGGGAATTAGCAGATGACCGCCTCAGTTTTCAGGGTTTAGAGACCCCCATCAATACCTCCTCTGCACTTTTAATTCTCATCACCCCCATCTGGTCTGTCCCTCCTTTGTCTCCTCATACTGTGAGACGGCTACCATCTGCTGCTGTTGTTATTATTATTATGGGCAGCTTTAGGCTTTAAACCCCACACCAGTTATACTTTACTTAATCCCTTTCGCCTGTTTGGACTCTCAGCCACCTTCCCCAAATATGTTGTTTATTTCTAGAGGAGTAAACGGGGTCATTCTGCTCCGTTCATTCTTCTATCGTCAGTCAGACCCAAGTCACACGGAGGGGAAATAAACCAGGCAAGTTTTACTGGTGACGTCAGTGTCCCAGCCAGCCTGCTCCATTCGGTGGTTGGGAGGGGAGGGGAGGAGAGGAGGAGAGAGAAGAAGAGGAGAGGAGGAGAGAGAAGAAGAGGAGAGAATAGGAGAAGAGAAGGGGAGGAGAGAAGGGGACGGGGCTGGCAGTACTACTGGGGAACCACCTAATGGGGTGCATTTCATCAGACAAGATAACAGCTGGTGCAGAAA
Source organism: Notolepis coatsorum (assembly GCF_963971535.1). Classification (NCBI taxonomy): domain Eukaryota; kingdom Metazoa; phylum Chordata; class Actinopteri; order Aulopiformes; family Paralepididae; genus Notolepis; species Notolepis coatsorum. The sequence continues at coordinate 188,582,417 of NC_140165.1, forward strand.
TGCAGTTTAATCTCTAAAACATTTGATCTCAAAGTTATTTACAACTTCTCTCTGACGTCGGACGATATGCTTCAGAGACCGACGGTGTTTCAGGCAGACTACAATGAAACCCTGGATTCTGGAGCTGAAACCGCGGAGTAAGTTCCTCCCTGCTTTTAGTCTTTAGCTTGTGGCTAACACGTCAGGAATACAATGGGGGTGATGGACTGATGACTCCTAGAGACCTTTTCTGACGAGGTTTGACCTCTCGTACAACCCTCCACTGTTGCTAAATCAACTTTTAAGCAACCTAGTGTCCGGACTATGTAGCGTTATTGAACTTGTTCCTAGACGCGTTGTGTTTCACCGTCGTTTGGACTAAATGGCTTGTTTTGCTAACGTTTGCTAACAACAAAGAATGTGTTGTCATGGTGACAGAGGCTGTTTGTAGGTCGGTCACCACAAGATGGTTTTACTACTTATTAAAGGGGAATACCACCCATTTTAAGATTCCGGTATTTGAGAATACATGCACCAGTGAACAAGACGAAAGTATTTCTCTGGTCTGCATCCCCTTAACAATTGTGTGTATTGAGCCGTACTGTATTGTACCCATTCTGCAATCTGTTAATAAAGTTTTCAATCAATCAATCAAACTATCCTGAAGCCAGAGAGAGAGACACTCTAAATAAGACTATGTTCACACTGCAAGTCTTAATGCTCAATTCTGATTTATTGCTGAGATCCAATTTTTTGTTTGGCTGTTCACATTCTTTTTTTAATGTGACCAATATCAGATTCCAGTGTGAACTGGTCACACTCCTGAACTGACCCACATACTCAAATTAACAATAATGATGATGAGGCCACTGAAATCACAGTTTATGGTTTAATTTACAAGTTGAATGCAGATAAGGACAGCTAATTAAAACAAATCAGACCTGTATCTGATTTAGGACCACATATGAACGTGGCCAAAATCTGATTAGAAAAGATCAGATTCCTGTTCACACTGTTGTGAAAAAATCAAACCTGAGTCACATATGAGCAAAACAATATTTTGTCTGCAGTGTGAACGTAGCCTTAGTGACGTCTCCCGGATGCGTGTAGCTTTATGCCAAGCAAGCAGTGCAAAAATTTACCGTAGTGGCATGCAGTAATGCGCCTTTCATTTTCCGCCGCCCAGCGCCCAGGTCGCGCGGAAATAGGCTGTCTATTGCCATTCTCTTTGACAAACTCTAACCTTAACCAGCTCCTTAACAACGCCTAAACTTAACCGTTCTAACCTTAACCAACTCCGAAACAATGCCTAACCTTAACCTTAACCTTAGAAATTATATTGCCATTCTCTTTGACAAACTCTAACCTTAACCAGCTCCTTAACAGCGCCTAAACTTAACCGTTCTAACCTTAACCAACTCCGAAACAATGCCTAACCTTAATCGGCGAAAGAATACACGTTAAAAAAAAATCACGTTAAAAAATATTTTCGATGGGATTCGAACTCGCCAGCAAACAAGCCATAGGATCCACAGCCATGTGTCCTTGCCAATTGAGCTATTTGCTAGATACTGAATAAGGGGCGGTGACTTATATATATTGAGCTCCGCTCGTGTCGCATGCGCGGGCACCTCGCGCGAGCACGCCGGCGCACGCACGCACCTGAGCGAGCACGCCGCCGCCGGTGCACGCACGGTAGCATTTGTCTGAAAAGAAGGGCGCTTTACCGCACTAGCGTGCGGTGACGAATGCGGAAGCATTTTTGCACTGCTTGCTTGGCATTAACGTACAGGCCTCCCGGATGCCAATAATTCTGGGGCTGTTCCATAGGTCCGGTCAAGTTTTTGTAGGTTTGAGTGTGCTGTGTATCTTTGCCCTGCATGGGATGTTTGGGGAGTGGTTACCATGGTTACTTGCTGCTTTGCTGGAAGAAAGATTCTAAACATTCTGTGAGAATTGGACAGTTGGTCAAACTACATCTCAAGTCAGAAATAGTTCCTTTACTTTACTTTAATCATTTGAAAATTACAACATTAGCTTAAAAAAAAAAAAAAAAAAAAAATGATATCATCTGAGAGTTTCTCAGGAGGTAGAGCAGTCGCTTGGTAATCGGAAAGTTCCCAGTTAGATTCCAGCTCCTCCCAGCAATGCGTCAAAGTGTCCCTGAGCATGACACTTAACCCCTAATTGCTCCCGATGAGCAGGTTGGCACCTTGCATGGGTGCCTCTGCCGTCTGTGTGTGAGTGAATGGGTGAATGTGAGGCATAAGTTGCAAAGCACTTTGGACAAAAGCTATATATGAATGCAGTATGAATGCAGTCCATTTGACACAGAAAAATATATTAGCGAGAATAATATTGCTGTGTAGTTTGTTATACTAATAAGTATTATATAAGTATTATATTTAGACTTGGTCTGCAAAATGACAACCTAACCTGTAGACTATAAAGTATGACGTAGGTATGACGTAGGACATGTACATCATTATGTATACTGCACCTGTGTATACTGTTTAGTTTACTTAGGCCTACTCATAATTCATAGTATATATTCAGATTCATATTTATTGCTCATATTTAGACCCACATCTGCACCTTTGATTACACTCCTTACTTGCTCATATTTTTATATTCAGAGTTATTTATATTGTTTACATATATATATATTCTTTACTATAATTGTATTGCCTATATTTATGACTTATATTACCCTGCCCATACCTGTACCCCCCCCCAAGGGGATCAATAAAGGAATATCTTATCTGATATGAATGGACGTGAATGAGGAGCCTGACTGACACCTGGCTGGGAGGAACGCTGGTGTTGACAGAAGACGATAGTGACAGCAGTGATTGAGTGATCGCTAGCTTACTTGTATGATTTAGATAGAAGTAAGACTGATGATTTTTCACAAGTTCTATTAAAGTGAAATATCCCTTTTTAAGTTGAGTCCTCCTCACACCCAAATGAGGTAAATATATTGTTGTATTGCTAACCGGTCTGAACCACAGTGTGTTCTGTCCTGGATATATAAGACTGCACACAATCATAATCAACGCCTCATTCATCATCAATGGAGCAGCAACACATCCAGGAGAGAGAGTGGTGTGTGTTCACAAATACTGACTGAACTGTCCTGGGGCACAGGAAGAACATACTGACTGAACTGGCCTGGTACACAGGAAGAACATACTGACTGAACTGTCCTGGTATACAGGAAGAACACACTGACTAGGCCCCGTCCACACGAGCGCTGGATTTAATGTAACCATGATTGTATGTGCGCAGTTGCACTGTTCGGCCACACACAACCGGGGTTTTGCTACACTGCAACCGCGGTCTTTGAAAACCGGAGTCCAGGGTGAAGTTTTGCGCACATCCCGGTTGCAGTGGGTGCGTGTGGGCATAGCAACCGAGGTTATTCCCAGTGTTTACAGCAGAGCTGTCGCAATTATTTCCCATGTTCACGGCAGACTGTCGCAAACAATAGCAAGTTAGCAACCGAGCGTGGGGTAGAGAGATTAGAGCAGAGCCAGCTACACCAGTGTTTACAGCAGAGCTGTCCCAAGTAGCGTTATATGAAAATGATTGTAACAAACTTTTGTTCGAAACGTATCGTCTGTGTTGAAGAGTGTTGTGATCGACTGATGTCTGTTGTCGCATTCCTTACCTAACGCTCAGAGTAAACATGTAGCTGCGGCTAAACTAAACTCATGTTGTAACTCCTTCCAAGCACTGCAGACACAAGTGGTTTCCTTTCGACGGGTTTATTAAAGGCTTGGTCCTCCAATCCACCGTGAAAACTTAAACGGAAACATACGTTGCGTCAGGTCAACACAAACAATAATATACACGGTATGAAAACAACACATCAGAAAAGCAAAATACAAACGAACATTAAATACCTCGTTGGCTGCATGCTACATAAAAAGGGGTCTTATTCTTCTGTTCTTGGTAACAGTCTTGATAGTGGTACACTACACATAGTGGTACACTCTTAGAATTTAGAGAGCCTGTACAACTCGTCTCTGACCATTCCTGCCGCTTGCTCGCAGGTGTCTTAATCAGTCCCAGTCTCAGACCATCCCTGCCGCTTGCTCGCAGGTGTCTTAATCAGTTCCAAAGGTAAAAACGCGACAGCAGCCTAACGGGACACCATATATGACCAGACGTCAAAATGAATATATTATAAATTGTAGCAAATTAAATAATAAAGAAAATAAGAACTGAAACATAAATACATTCTCAAATATTACACTTACAAACTGAAATAACATAAATGATGAAACCATATAATGGCCACAGTTACACATGTGTTGTCAAGTTATTGTTATAAGGAACCCAGTCCAGACTGCATCCCCTTAACAATTGTTTGTATTGAGCCGTATTGTATTGTACCCATTCTGCAATGTGTTAAATAACGTTTGCATCCATTCATTCTACTAGCGTTAACGTTACCACATTATTACGGTAGCATGTAAGCTAACAAAATGGCTAGCATCGATGCTTACTATACATAGAGAATGCCATTCACATTAGCATGTAGCTAACAACACCGGAGATCTTTTTGTGAGACTAAACTATCCGCTCTTGGTGGTAAATTGTGTTGCTGTTGGTTTTGTTTCATCAACAAATGAGAGGCAGAACACAGTGAATGTATCCGTTTGTTTATTGCACTTTTATTGCACTTTCTTTGCTGAAAAATACATGCTACATTGGCTAAATGGCTAACGCAAGGTATGTAAAGATGGTGGCTATGTTGTTTTTAAGCAGGAAGTGTAGTGAGCGTTCAACCTTTTCTGATTGGTTGAAATGGCCTTCATGTCTGAACAACATCGCCGCCTACTGCTTTGGCATTGTACTACATGTATCGGTTGCTGGTTTTCCAGCCGCCGTGAGTACGCGGTTATACGCGGTTATTCACCTGTGTGGACGGAGGTAAATTTTTTTCAAAACTTCTGTGTCATTAATACCCGTGATCGTGTGGACAGGGCCTAAACTGTCCTGGTACACAGGAAGAACATACTGACTGAACCTTCCTAGGACATGGGGACATTTTCTAAAATTATCGTCATTCTTCTTTAACGTTATGTGTATTCTGAAATGTGACTTTGTGATAATATTACTGTTTTTATCATGTCATCTCAGGTCAGACTTCAGCAAGATGTCCGCCACTGGCAGTAAGTGTCAGACTTCTTTCACATGTTGACACACATCAGACCCATGGAACCTGAGCAAGCTAGCTCCATAGGGTCTGAAAGCACCAAGCTAGCTCCATAGGGTCTGTAGGGTCTGAAAGCACCAAGCTAGCTCCATAGGGTCTGTAGGGTCTGAAAGCACCAAGCTAGCTCCATAGGGTCTGAAAGCACCAAGCTAGCTCCATAGGGTCTGAAAGCACCAAGGTAGCTCCATAGGGTCTGAAAGCACCAAGATAGCTCTATAGGGTCTGAAAGCACCAAGCTATCTTCATCGGATCTGAAAGCACCAAGCTAGCTCCATAGGGTCTGAAAGCCCAAGCTAGCTCCATAGGGTCTGAAAGCACCAAGCTACAGTAGCTCCATAGGGTCTGAAAGCACCAATATTGCTTCATAAGGTCTGAAAGCACCAGGCTAGCTCCATAGGGTCTGAAAGCACCAGACTAGCTCTATAGGGTCTGAAAGCACCAAGCTATCTTCATCGGATCTGAAAGCACCAAGCTAGCTCCATAGGGTCTGAAAGCCCAAGCTAGCTCCATAGGGTCTGAAAGCACCAAGCTACAGTAGCTCCATAGGGTCTGAAAGCACCAATATTGCTTCATAGGGTCTGAAAGCACCAGGCTAGCTCCATAGGGTCTGAAAGCACCAAGCTAACTGAAAGCGGCGCATTGAGAAATGAACAAATAGCTTGCCAGCGAAAATGGTTGTCAATTTGACTCACCATGGTGATGTGTTGGTGTCTTGTCTGTCATAGTGTAAGATTCTGATCAAACTGGCCAGTATCACGTCTTCGTCTGTTTGGCTCTCCATCCAATTCCTCTGCGTTGTGTACTTTTAATGGTCCTGACGTCTCCGATACTGGTAGATAAGATCCTTATCTCCCCCCCCGTTAGTGCAATCCGTAAACCATAATACTTCCCCACCTCCGTAAGAATTCGACACTTCGACAACGTGAAATACCTTACAAGGAAAAGCATGGTTTTATTTCTCTAAACAGAAACCTCAGCTCAGATGTTAACAGATTGTATTGTCCTTGAAGAGTATATTTCTAATGATCTTTCGGTGTGTTCATATTATCGTCCTTTTGCTGTTCAGTCCAATAGTGTTCAGGCCTGTTCGTTAGCCTAAAACCATCCTCGTGGTAGCCGAAGCTACTGGTGATGTGCCATTCTCCCCCCCCCCCCCCCCCCCCTCTCTCTCGTCGAGAGGAGAGAGTCTCTTCTGGTTTCTTCCCTCTTAGTCTCAGTCAGATTTTAGTCTGCTCAACACCCGGAAACACCGTTCGACTTATAGATGTTCGTCGTCGCAACGACGGCCCCGCATTCTGGTTGTCATGTGACGTGTTGTCATGACAACTGCGTTTAACCTTTCACACATAAAAATGCAGTTTCATTCACTGTTGCATTAAGATGAACCTCTCTCCCTCCTGCTCGTCGAGACAGTACACTCTAATCTCAGATGTTCTAATGAGGAATGTCAACAAACATTCTCTCGCTGGCAGTGTGGCTCACAACAATCACCCTGCTACTGAACCACCGTCTCCTGCTTCCACCGTCCGCATGCACTTCGACCTCTCTGACCCGGCACCGTTTTAGCTGTGGTCACTCCCCCCAATCTATACATCACATACATTGAAAAACCACCATTTTCTCTCAATCCCCCCTTGATTCTTATCACCCCTTCAGAATCATAAATCATTATTTGGTTTTTTAATTAATTATGCCAAAAATAGCCTGTGGTTGAAGCAAACCAACCTCGTCTCTCGTGCACAAGAAACGAAGACGGCCCACGGTCAACCCAGTGATCCTGCTGCCTGATGTCTGTTTGCGCCCCCCTTCGTGCACAAAGGGAACCGAAACCGACCACCAAAACCAACAACATCCAACGACTCATAACCATTGGAGCCCCCCTGTCTGCTCCCAATAATTATATCCTGTTGTTCTACTGTTCTCCCTCTTATCTACCTTCTATATATATATATATCCTTCTATACATATATCTTATATATGAATCCTCCATTTATATCTCATACTCCTAATCAATGAACACAGGACTTCTCGCTGTTGTCTCGTCTCTCGATCTCCTGATTGACTCTGAAAGGAAGTCCCTGTTTGTTCATGATTCACCGCCCGTGCTCTGTTGTTTCAAAACGCTCTCTAAACAGCGTCTCCGCCGGGAAGGCCCCTCCGATGTCCGCCTCGTTCTCCCCTGGGCAACACCGCCTGCGACCGCTGGACTCCGCCTCGTCGGCCGTCTCCGCCCCGTCGGTCATCTCCGCCCCGTCGGTCATCTCCGCCCTGTCGGTCATCTTGGTTGAGGCTCATCTCCACCGCCGTCGGCCCTCTCTCTCGTCGTGGACGGTCTGTGTACCAGGCTGCCGTGCCTGGCCCCTGCGGCTTCCTCCTCCTCCAGTCTGTCTCCTGGCCATCTCCATCGCTGTCGGTGTCATTCCCCCCTTGAAAGCAGAAACACAACACCGGCAGTCTTTCTGTACACTCGACCCTGTGTTTTCTATTAGTCTACCGTGACTTTGGGCCTGCAGCTCGTTCTCTATATATTTTTTTTTCCTCTGCAAGCCCCTGCCATGGCCACGCCCTTTCAGACTGTTGGACGGTGTGAGTGTCCTACAGCCCATGGCGCTATTTGTTCTCTATTAGTCCCCCACCTTCTCAACACCCATATCTAATCCTACAGGGCTGTTCCCTGTTTTGTTGTCTTCCGGCGTGACACCAGCAGCTAAACGATACCCACTCGGCGCTCTACGTTTGTCCCACGGTTGACCCCCAGCGCGCGCCAGTTCTTTCTGGTGACGTGTCCCCTCAAGACTCTGCCTATTTATTAGGTGTGAGAAGGCCCCACTGGAGATCGAACTCCCTCTTATTTCATAATTAAACTTATTTAATTAACCTGTATATCGATCTTATTATTATGATAATAACATACAACCGAGCATCGCTCTAACATACAACAGAGCAGGTTGGTTCCCTGCTCCTAACTCACATACGTACTCGTACTATCATCTAACATACAACAGAGCTGTCCGTCGCCCTATACCCTACGGGGCTGTCTACCGTCGCCCTGGAGCTGTCACCGTTGCTCTATACCCTACGGGGCTGTCTACCGTCGCCCTGGAGCTGTCACCGTCGCTCTATACCCTACGGGGCTGTCTACCATCGCCCTGGAGCTGTCACCGTCGCTCTATACCCTACGGGGCTGTCTACCGTCGCCCTGGAGCTGTCACCGTCGCTCTATACCCTACGGGGCTGTCTACCGTCGCCCTGGAGCTGTCACGTCGCTCTATATACCCTACGGGGCTGTCTACCATCGCCCTGGAGCTGTCCCGTCGCTCTATATACCACACTTTGAGTTCCTTTACAAAGTTCTCACATACACCACCGTGTATACACACAAGCAGTTGGTAATTTTGAAAAAATTCAACTCCTTAATTAACTTAAACTCTACATATTCGCCTATGGGTAATGGAAACTCCCCAGCACTACCCCCCCCCCCCCTCCGCAATTAAACTCCTTAATTGAATTAAACTCTAAATATTCCCCTATGGGTAATGGAAACTCCCCAGCACTACCCCCCCCCCCTCCGCAATTAAACTCCTTAATTGAATTAAACTCTAAATATTCCCCTATGGGTAATGGAAACTCCCCAGCACTACCCCCCCCCCCCCCCCTCCGCAATTAAACTCCTTAATTGAATTAAACTCTAAATATTCCCCTATGGGTAATGGAAACTCCCCAGCACTACCCCCCCCCCCCCCCCCCCTCCGCCACTAGGTGGCGACCTACTCCTCCATTTGCCTGTATTATCCCACTGCCCCCCTAGATGGCGGCCAAAACTCAGTCTAGAGGATTGTAGGTGACGTGTCACTTCCTGATTCTAAACCCCTCGTGGCTCTGCGGCCATTTTGACTCGGTGCAAATGGCTACTCTCTCAACAAACGGCCGCTGCCCTTCCTTCCAAGGCCTGAAAACACCGCTGTTTTTCCTCTCTTTCCTATCCATTATCAGGGGACGCTTTCTCAGACTAATACTCTTGCCTGATCGGACATAATACACACTGGTACAATCTCCTTTCGACTTTCCTTCTGTTATGAAAACAGTCCCGCCATAACAATTTTTCGATCTGATTCAAGCGCCCCCCCCCCCCCTTTCCTCATCTCGCATTTACCCTCCTTAAACCAAAACTGTGCAGCCTGCCTCGTTTGCTTTTCATTCTCTGTAGATAACACCCTCGATTTTCACCATGGTTCTCTGCTCATATTATTACAGCTGGCATTCTCTCTGTCGAACTAGAAATGTTTACGTTTACGGATTCACTATCTGTTCGTTTTTATTTGGCTTAAAATCAAAACAACCGTGTGCACAGTGAACTCACATTTTTGATCGGAGCGCTGTTTCCCCTACAGCGCTGGTTCGCCTCCTGACCGCTCGACTCGCCGCTCTCTCCCAGGGCTGGCCGGCCTTGCTTCGATCATGATTCTCCCACACATTATTGAAAAAGTCTTTATCCGTTGTTCTTATCTCTTGCAAATCCGGCTGTCATCAACAACCAACTGTTCCCGTTGTTTTAATCTCTTGCAAATCCGGGTCCCAACGGCATCAACTGTAAGATTCTGATCAAACTGGCCAGTATCACGTCTTCGTCTGTTTGGCTCTCCATCCAATTCCTCTGCGTTGTGTACTTTTAATGGTCCTGACGTCTCCGATACTGGTAGATAAGATCCTTATCTCCCCCCCCGTTAGTGCAATCCGTAAACCATAATACTTCCCCACCTCCGTAAGAATTCGACACTTCGACAACGTGAAATACCTTACAAGGAAAAGCATGGTTTTATTTCTCTAAACAGAAACCTCAGCTCAGATGTTAACAGATTGTATTGTCCTTGAAGAGTATATTTCTAATGATCTTTCGGTGTGTTCATATTATCGTCCTTTTGCTGTTCAGTCCAATAGTGTTCAGGCCTGTTCGTTAGCCTAAAACCATCCTCGTGGTAGCCGAAGCTACTGGTGATGTGCCATTCTCCCCCCCCCCCCCCCCCCCCTCTCTCTCGTCGAGAGGAGAGAGTCTCTTCTGGTTTCTTCCCTCTTAGTCTCAGTCAGATTTTAGTCTGCTCAACACCCGGAAACACCGTTCGACTTATAGATGTTCGTCGTCGCAACGACGGCCCCGCATTCTGGTTGTCATGTGACGTGTTGTCATGACAACTGCGTTTAACCTTTCACACATAAAAATGCAGTTTCATTCACTGTTGCATTAAGATGAACCTCTCTCCCTCCTGCTCGTCGAGACAGTACACTCTAATCTCAGATGTTCTAATGAGGAATGTCAACAAACATTCTCTCGCTGGCAGTGTGGCTCACAACAATCACCCTGCTACTGAACCACCGTCTCCTGCTTCCACCGTCCGCATGCACTTCGACCTCTCTGACCCGGCACCGTTTTAGCTGTGGTCACTCCCCCCAATCTATACATCACATACATTGAAAAACCACCATTTTCTCTCAATAGGGTGACCATATTTTGATTTCCAAAAAAGAGGACATGCTGGCCCCAGCCTCGAGATACTTAATGATACTTTGCACAATCGAAGCGGGCATGACCAGTTGGCCACCTTCATTTCACTATGTCTTGTGTATGTACTGTACTGTATGTGATGAATAAACCTCTTGAATCTTGAATCTCTACTCAAAGTTTACTCAAAGATGCCTTTATTGTTTTAAACTAACGTTACAACTAACCTAAAGTTAGTTTAGGTTCGTGTTAACGTTAGATAATGTACAAAATAAACATATTCCGCTGCTATAGACGTCGCTCTTTTATTTTGAAACCCCCCAGAAAGGAAGGACATCCGGCTTCAACATGGACGGTCGCATTTTACGTAGCTCCCGTAACCAACGCAACAGATCAACAACAAAAAAGTACTTTGCGCATTTTCTACTTTCCCTCCTGTGGATTATGGATTTGTACCTGAATTCACAACTCAAGCAGCAACACCAGACAGAAGTGGAGGGTAGCGAAAACGCAAATCAGCAGTCCCATTGCGACTTCTACTTGATAACGGGCATGGAGAGGAAACATCCAGCCCTCGGAGCCACGACCATCCACACAGTACTTACTGCAAATCCGGAACGAAAGAAATTACCCCCGACAGGCAAGTGTAATAAGAGATCAATGTTTTTGTTATATCTGCTCATGTCGGGTGACATACATCAGAACCCTGGTCCCGTAATGACACGGAACCAGAGACTACAGTTAAATCTGCTGACCCAAGAAGCAGCAGCCAGCACAACAGATCAACTGCTATACACACAGACGGCGGCTAACGACATGATCAACGGCAACATTCCTCCTCTGCCACCTCTGCAAAAGAACCCACGAGAGGCCACAGCGAGAGGGAAGGAACCGGGGTTCAGAACCGAGGCGCCCGGCACGTCGCGGGGACAAAACAGCGAGGCATCGCTCCTTACACCGGCACCGGCCGCAACTGACGCTTCAGCCAGCAGCTGCACCAGCCGACCAGCAAGCGGCGACACACCCTCACCAAAGCCCCAGCAGACTTGGCGAGAGGCTAGAGGGAGAGCGGCGCGGGACATCGAGACCATCGAGGACCCAACGGTTAGCTTGGCTGGCCCCGCCATGCCAGCTAGTCTACCCGGGCCGAGGCCAGGACAAAAGGCACCCCCCCTCCCCCACAATGGAGTACAATCAGACATATCTGTAAACAACCAGCCCCCCCTCCCACATCGCGGGCTTTCACACAAAGGAATACAGACTCAAGCAAAGGACAAAGAATCACCCCCTCCCCCCCTCCCCACCCACGGCACAAACAGCAACAACGCCCCCCCTCCCCCCACCACAGGACAGGACACAAATGAACAGAGTTACCTCAAGTGTGACGACGTCAATCTGATTACCAGCAAAAATGGACTTCACATATTTCATCTTAATACAAATAGCCTGAGACCTAAACTGGCTGAAATCAAACAGTAGTTTTTAAACGGTAAGGCTAACATATTGTGTTTCACAGAAACAAAATTAGACTCATCTGTACAGGATCCAGAGATTGAAATTGAAAACTACTCAATAGTCAGGAGGGATAGGAACCAGTATGGAGGTGGCGTCTGTGTGTATATACACAAGGATACCAAATACATCAACCGTACTGACCTTAACCATGATGAAATTGAAACTGTTTGGATTGAAATCTTATTAGACAGGGCGAAACCAGTACTAGTAGGCACAATCTATAGACCACCAGAACAGAGTGGCTTTTATGACACACTTGATGGGTGTTTAGCTGGGGTGGAGGGGGTAGAAAAAATTCTTATTGGGGACTGGAACACGGATATGATGCGTAAAGCAGCACCCGTCTTCAAGGCCTTCAGTAGATTTTCTGATCTGCACGGTTTCTGCCAGCTAATCACCCAACCCACAAGGGTATGCGATTCGACACAAACCACCATTGACCTCATTTTGACCTCTGACAAGTCAATGATCTCCAATAAAGGGGTGATAGCATGCGGGTTAAGTGATCATTATATGATTTTCTGTACCCGCAAAAAGCTAAAACAGAAGGCCGGCTGTCACAAAACAGTCACATCTAGAGACCTCAAAACTTAATCTAGAGAGGCCTTTAACCTAGAACTGGGGAGCTTGGACTGGTCAGATGAACTCAGTGGTACACAGGTTGAAGAAACATGGCTTGGATTCAAAACCAAATTCACAGCAATACTCAACAACATGGCACCGATAAGAACCACCAGGGTTAAAAATCGCGCTGAGGCATGGGTGCACACTGAAATACTGGCCGCTATGAAAACCAGAGACAAAAAATGCTCTGAACTTCATAAAAGTCAGACAAAGCTTTCCAAAAGCTCAAACAGTGAACTCCAAGCCCACGTGGTTGAACTAAAAATCCAAAGAAACAGACTAAGAAATGACGTAAACACCATGATCAGAACCGCAAAAAGAAATTTCATCAACGACGAAACTGAGGAAAACAAAAACAAACCCCGCGAACTTTGGAAATTACTCGATAATCAACTAGGCTGCAGTAAAAAACTTAAAACCAGATTCTCAAACATAAACATAAAGACGGACAACACGCTCATCACAGACAAGCTGGATGTAGCCAATTACTTAAACATCTTCTTCACAAACATAGCCACAACACTGGTAAACTAACTACCCTCCCACTCAGGGCATTATGGGGTAGAACACATAGTAGCATACTACAAAAACCTAGGGGTCCACAAAGACGACTTCAAACTTGAAATGGTAACAACCGATGAGGTACTCAAAAAATTGAGCGCCCTCCAACCTAACAAGGCCACTGGCCATGACAACATCCCCTCCAAATTCCTCAGAGACGCAGCAGCCGCCATCACCCCAGTCATCACACACATAATAAACCTCTCTATAAAACAGGGGCACGTCCCCAAGGACTTCAAAATTGCGAGAGTGACCCCTCTGCACAAAAAGGGCAGCAAATTAGACCCAGGCAACTACCGCCCTGTTTCTATTCTTACCTCCATCTCGAAAGTCATGGAGAAAATAGTCTACGAACAGGTCGAAAAGTACCTGGCGGAAAAAATCTAATCTACGAATTCCAATCTGGCTTCAGAACGTCCCACTCCACTGACACATGCCTCCTCTATTTGAACGACCACATCAAACAAGAGGTGGACGCGGGCAAATACTGCGGCATGGTCATGCTGGACCTACAAAAGGCCTTCGACACTGTCAATCACTCCATTCTAATGGACAAGCTAAAAGCAATTGGTTTTGATAGCTTATCAGTGAGCTGGATGCAATCCTACCTGGAGGGGAGAGAACAGATGGTAGAGGTAAACGGTACTCTATCCCCCCCCCTCACAGTGAGCTGTGGTGTTCCACAAGGAAGCATACTAGGACCGCTACTCTTCCTAATTTATGCAAATGACATGTCGTCAGCCTGTGACTGCAACTTGTTCCTGTTTGCGGACGACTCAGCCCTGCTGGTCTCTGACAAGAACAAATTGCAGGTTGAAAAATCCCTCAGCACGGAACTAGGCAAAATCTGCATATGGCTCGCTGATAACAAACTATCATTACACATGGGCAAAACAGAGTCCATTCTCTTCGGTTCAAATAACAAACTCAGCAAGACCGACGGATTCTCAGTTGCAGTGGGTGACAATATTGTCACAAGGAAAGACGAAATTACCTACCTGGGTTCCATCCTAGAGGCAAATCTTTCCTGTGACAGAATGGCATCCAATGTAATAAAAAAAGTCAACCAACGAACTAGATTCTTGTACCGGATCTCCTCTCTGGTAAACAAGAATACCCTGAAGACTCTGGCAGGAGCACTCATTCAAGGGTACTATGACTATGCGTGCACCTCATGGTACCAAAGCACCTCAAAGGCGCTTAAAACAAAATTACAAACATCACAAAACAAACTGGTCAGACTACTACTTGACCTGAACCCCAGAACCCACCTCACCCCTGCCCACTTTGACAACCTAGGATGGCTTAGAGTAGACGACAGAGTACAGCAACTTGCAATGGGCCTGGTCTACAAGATACACTATACGACCGGGGTGCCCATGTACATGTCAAAATACTTCCCAAAGGTCAGTGAATACCACAACCACTACACCAGAGGAAGCTCAACAAATCATGTTAAACCCAGATTCGGCTCAAACAAGGGACTAAACACGTTTCGCAATTATGCCACAACAATGTGGAACGCCCTACCTAAAGCTGTAAAGGAATGTGAATCCCTGCCCACATTCAAAACCGCTCTTAAAGAGCACCTACGGGAGGCTGCAATTCGAAACTGGCCACCGTAAATGCCCAAAACCCCCACCACCTCCTAATAGACAGTCTCCTCCTCACCGCATGTATATATTCCCTCCCCGCCGTATGTATATTTCCCTCCCACCCACCCACCCCCTCCTAATGTACAGTCCCCTCCCCATCATATGTATATACTCTGTCGTGATCTAGGGGTAACAGTACTGTATATTTGAATGCCGCCTATGTCACAAATGTATCAGTACTAAATACCTATATGTCCCTATGCCATAAATGTCATGTATGTTGTGTATGTCATAAATGTCTATATGAATTGAAAATGGGGGACCCTGATGGAAACAAGACAAACGTCTTTCTCAGGTCTGCATCCCCTTAACAATTGTATGTATTGAGCCGTACTGTATTGTACCCATTCTGCAATCTGTTAAATAAAGTTTTCATTCATTCATTCATTCATAAAGTTTTCATTCATTCATTGCTCTCGTTATCTGCTTGAGTGTCCGGTTAGCTCCGTTAGCGTGCAGTAGTTAGAAGTATATCAATACCAGCCATTGGATTACTGTTTTCTAAATTGGGGAGGCTTTTATTCGTCAAGGTAAGAGGATTTTAAGTCATGGTATCCATAAACTTCAATCGGTTCGGATCCTTTGAATGAATGAGAATGTAAACAAACACGGCTTCACGTAGAAATCACTGACTGCGCTCAGAGAGGAGTCGTTCGGCAAAAAATAGTTCAGAGTATATCTGCTTAGAAAACATAATTGTCGAATTCAATTATTTTTAATTTCTCCACGTGGTAAATACATAGGTCACAACATGTTTACAGGAACGTTTTGGAGTTGTATTTGGAGTGTATTTCGTGACTGTAGGGCACTGTAGGGAACGTCAGGCTCAAACCCTCCCCCACTAGCTAAGCTACGCTAACAGAGCGACTGTTCCCTAAGCTAAATGCACGCACAGAGACAAAAAAGGTATGCATCTTCTTGTCTAACTCCAGGGAAGATGTTAAATAAGCTAATTTCCCAAAATGTTGGAGTTTTCCTTTAACATGCACCCAGAAAAGCGGTCATTTTTTTACTTGAACTTGAGGACTGCATACTTTTTTTGCAATGCTTATCTTTATACGTTATGCTTATAGCACATGCATAAGCCTGGTCTCTTTTGAAAGATAACATTCTGAAGTTACTAATGCAAAAAAGGAAAATCGCTTTTAGTGCTAATGAAATAGAGTAGCATATAGGTCTGAACTTGAGTTGAACGTGAACTTGTGTACTCACATTTTTCTGCAGTGGTTGCAATATCCCAAATGTAACCACATAACATGCGCCCAGAAAAGTGGCAATTTTTTTACTTGAACTTGAGGACTGCATACCTTTTTTGCAAAGCTTATCTTTATACTTTATGCTTATAGCACATGCATAAGCCTGGTCTCTTTTGAAACTAAATAACATTCTGAAGTTGCATACACAATAAAGAAAAATCACTTTTAGTGCTAATGAGTAACATAGGGCTGAACATGAGTTGAACTTGAACTTGTGTACTCATGTTTTTGTGTAGTAGTTGCAATATTCCAAAATAATATATATATATTTTTTGTATAAGCTGGAAAACACCGCAAATCCATAGCCTGAAGTCTTATCCAAATGTTATACAAATCCATTCAGAAATGAGTCTTATAGACTAGAGACATCCGGGTAAACCGTGTGCCAAGAAAAAAGGTCTCCATCTCTCTATTTCCTCATCCAAGTAAATTAAGTCGGAATTTGTATCACTTGATCCTATCTTCACTTGTCAATTTTCACCTAGATCCCTGATTCGCACACCCCCACGTCGGATATCACTGGAAAGCTATACACTCATTGTTGGCTACAAGTTACAACGCTGACCAATCATCTTCGCAATCGGCGGATGATTGACTTCTGGAGCCTCGGGAGTCCGGGGTGATAATCTGGTGCGCCGCGTAAAAAGTTGCACGCCTGACATATTGGCATGTAACTCGAGAACCGGGGCACGGATTTTGGCAAATCAGATGGCCTTCGAACAGCAACAAATAGTGCTTTAATTCGGTAATTTATATGTTCGGCGAAAAATGCAGTCCCGAGCATTTGCATGAATTTATAACCCCCCCCCCGGACGCCCCGGACAGGGCGTGAAAAGAGGACATGTCCGGGCAAAAGAGGACATTTGGTCACCCTAGTCTGTCATGCTACAATGAATTCCTGGCGCTGTGATTACATTAAAGTGTGGAAAAACACTATTTTATGCCTCTCTCTGTACTAACAACTGCAGCAAGGCACAGCTCACGCATGAAGACTATTCTAAACTTTAATATAAAAAACCCTGTCTGATTGCACACTGACAGGTAACACAGATAAATGTAGACATTGTCTTTTTCCTGTACTTTAATGTGATCACAGCAACAGGAAAACATTGCAGCATGAGAGATGAGACACCAACACATCAACATGAGTCAAATTTACTTTAATGGCGACAAGCTATTTGTTCATTTCTCAATGTGCTGCTTTCAGATCCAGTGAAGAGCTAGCTGGCATACGTTCCATGGGTCTGAGGTGTCAGGCTAATGTTGAGTCACTAGTAGTAAATATTGACTGCAACTTTCAAACTGTCTCTGATTTGTGTGCTTTATAAAAGTGTTGTATGATATACACTGAGGGCTAGATCCACAAAGAATGGACTGCACGGAGCAAGTTGCACCCTTACAATTCATTGTGAATTGAAAATGGAGGACCCTGATGTAAACGAGACTAAAGTCTTTCTCTGGTCTGCATCCCCTTAACAATTTTGTGTATTGAGCCGTACTGTATTGTACCCATTCTGCAATCTGTTAATAAAATTTTCATTCAATCAATCACCGTGCAGATGGATTGATTGAATGATAATTTTATTAACAGATTGCAGAATGGGTACAATACAGTACGGCTCAATACACACAATTGTTAAGGGGATGCAGACCAGAGAAAGACTTTCGTCTTGTTTACATCAGGGTCCCCCATTTTCAATTCATAATGAATTGTAAGTAAGGGTGCAACTTTCTCCGTGCAATCCATTCTTTGTGGATCTAGCCCTGTGTGTGTGTGTGCGTGTGTGTGTGCGTGCGTGCGTGCTGGGCCCTATTCCCCGTACCTGGTTCAACTAAGATCAAGAGTCCCATTATCCAGATTCAATTAACCCGATGTTTGAATCCGGGATTTTCCTGTTCCTCGAAGGTGGATTCAGTCTCGTTCATTTGAACCAGACTTGAGACTCAGGATAATTGCGTGAGCCCGCCTCAGCTGAAAAGACAGCAAGTGTCGATAGCAGAAATCCTGATTTTCTAACGGCATTGATTGATTGATTGATTTAAAACTTTATTACCAGATTGCAGAATGGGTACAATGCAGTACGGCTCGCCGACAAGTTAAATGCATAATCTATAGGCTAATTTTAAATCCCTCATTACCCCAATCAATCAGATTATATTTCTTTAAACGTGCCTGCTGGCAGTATAGGCTTATGGAATGAATAATCAAATGAGATCTTGCTAGCGAAAATAATTAGTTCAGCTCTTTCAGAATAACGATAAAAACAAGCCCAAATAGTATATCTAATTGATACGAATTATATCATGAGGATATCTGTATGTGCTTAGGTATTATGTACTATATAAATAGATGGTTTCCAAAGAGAGGCTTGGAGGGAGGCTTGCAGTTACACTATTAATCAGGTTTTAATCTGTTTCAGACCTAATCCATACATGCATTGAATTGATTACCATTTGGTTTATACCAGTGACACCTCATGTTCATCATCAGATAACAGTGCTTGAAAAGATAAATGCATTTTCGCAAATTCATTCATCAAAAACGTCAAAGGCTCATTCAATTTATCAAGTCACGTCACGTCATCAAATCCATCAAACAGCGCATCTCCTCATATATTTTAATCCCAGTTACAATATCACAATAACGTGTGACACTGTCACAGTGATACAATTAAATACTCCACAGATTCAGATTCCTCATAATTCATATCCACAATCCGCGCATAGACGCTTCAGCATGAATGAAACGCATCCGGGTGCTCCGTTAAGCAAATACACAGCGAAGAATATTAAACTAATCGGAGCCAAACACCCGATAGGCTTCATTCATTAAAAATATCCCAGCGGGATTCACATTTGCAATGATCCGTTTAGTCCGTTATTAAAATAACTGTGTGTCGCGACTCGCGAGCGCCGTATCCATATAAATATGACGTGCATTATATAGGACAAAGTAAATTCATAGGCTGAATATGATTTATTATCAGCGTTACTGCAGACCTATTATTTCACATTTCAAACGAAGCACAAAAACATAATTCAGAATGGCATAATGGGATCTAGACTGTGAGAAATATCTCAGGAAGGGAGCTGGGATTTCTTTGCGGGGGTGTGGCCATAGTTCATCCAGCTAACTGAACTTAACCCTGCCCTCGACCAGGTTCAAACTTTTTGATCTGTTGTCATAGTGATTTAGACAATCGAGCGTTGGGGAATGGAAAGGTCTGGCTTAAGTCAAGCTATGCTGAAAATTATCCGGCTAACTCAGTCAGCCAGGTACGGGGAACGGGGCCCTGGTATGTGTTGGTATCTGTGTGTGGCTGATTGTGTGTATGCACATGTTTATGTGTGTATTTGCATATTTTTGTATTAATGCATTTGTGTGTGTGTGTGTGTGTGTGTGTGTGTTAACGTCTCCTCAGGTGAGTTGATAGCCAGGCGTGCACGTGTGCGGCAGCAGCTGATGTTGTTGAACGTGCACCTCCTGGCAAACCCTGGAGAGTCTCTGCTTCTGCAGCACACACTGGACAGGCTTCTCCGCTGGATCTGTCCCAGTCTGCATGTCTTCCACGTCTCAGAGAGAGCAGCTCCCTACCGCTGCTACCCACGCTCTGGTCTCTGTCCTGTAGCAGGTAGGAGACTGCTTAGTGTACTATTAGTAATGTAGGACACCGATTCATGTACTATTAGTACTGTAGGTCATTGTTTCATCTACTATTAGTACTGTAGGATACTGTTTCATCTACTATTAGTACTGTAGGATATGGTTTCATCTACTATTAGTATTGTAGGATACTGTTTCATCTACTATTAGTACTGTAGGATACTGTTTAATGTACTATTAGTACCGTAGGATACTGTTTCATCTACTATTAGTACTGTAGGACATTGTTGCATTTACTATTAGTACTGTAGGATACTGTTTCATCTACTATTAGTACTGTAGGATACTGTTTAATGTACTATTAGTACTGTAGGACATTGTTTCATCTACTATTAGTACTGTAGGATACTGTTTAATGTACTATTAGTACTGTAGGTCGGACATTGTTTCATCTACTATTAGTACTGTAGGACATTGTTTCATCTACTATTAGTACTGTAGGACATTGTTTCATCTACTATTAGTACTGTAGGATACTGTTTCATCTACTATTAATACTGTAGGACATTGTTTCATCTACTATTAGTACTGTAGGACATTGTTTCATCTACTATTAGTACTGTAGGATACCGTTTCATGAATGAATGAATGAATGCAAACTTTATTTAACAGATTGCAGAATGGGTACAATAATACAGTACGGCTCAATACACACAATTGTTAAGGGGATGCAGACCAGAGAAAGATGTTTGTCTTGTTTACATCAGGGTCCCCCATTTTCAATTCATAGTGACATTTATGACATACACAACATGACATCATGACATTTATGGCATAGGGACATACATGACATACAGGTATATAGTACTGTTACATTTGTGACATATATTGTAACTGAGGGGTTACAAAACCCTGACTGTATTAAAGATTGTGATAGATTAAACCACTACTACATATTATTATTACTTGCCAGACAGTACAGTTAATTATGGCAGACACTCAATAGACGGCACGGTGACAAAGAGATATCGTTTACAGTATTTTATTATTAATAGCAGATATACAACTGAGAATTACTTGGTCGCTCTTTTATGGCGAATGATATTAGAATGTCAGAGTATCAAAGTCAGTGGGAATGAATAATTCCTAGGCTAAGGATACTAGACCGGGACGCTGCATGGCGTGAGATGGCGATATAGGGGGGCAAACGAGGGTATAGCTGGAGACTGGTGATTTCCTCCCACAGAGTAGTAAGCTCCAGAGGATTGAAGAATAGACGGATACTCCGGCTGGTCACTTGAAGAAAGGGGGTCTCATACGGATCCGGTCCTTGTAATCCAAGTGCTCGGTAGCAGGGTAATAGCCTTTAATCCAAAGCCCGATGGCAGTGATGATAGCTAGCCAGCTTCGTCCTCGAAGCTAGCCCGATGCAGATCTTCAGGGTAGTTAAATCCAAACGACAATGGTATTAACGATGCTCTTCTCCACGGTACTACGTTTCCACAAGTCACTATAATCCACCAACAATGGTTCTACAATATCAAGGTAGTATCTAGGAGCTACTAGTTATCCGTAACGATACACCGCGGGTAGGTTCCACTGTTCACATGTCCAATAGTTCTGCTGCTAGGTTCACCTCGTGTTCTGATACTAATTACGTTAAGTCCACACACACTTGCTAAGGTTCACACTAGTTACTAGACGAACGAACTGCTTGTTACTGCTGCACACCGAACGAACTGGGTTAACTGCTGTAGGTTGAACTGCGTTAACTGTAATGACGAACTGCTGCTGTTTGCGCCTTCCACAATATATATACTTAGAGTGCTTTCTAGGGCGCAACCGAATCTCTTGTCCGGAATCAATGCGCTGGCCAAGGGCATGTCTCAACTTGTCCAGACTCGTCTTTGAACTTGTCTGGGGGGCGCAATTCTTGGCGCCGCCAGTGTCAAGGGCGTTATCCAATGAGGAAAGCGAATAATGCTATGATTCAAACGGAGGCTTAAAGGGATATAGCTTATATATATAAATAATATACAAGTTATATAAAACAATAAAACGTAGATTCTCAGGGTTAATCTGGCCCTTCAGAACAGCCGCCTCCTAATTAGTCCGCACCTAATTAGTAAAGGGGCACAGATTAATATTATTGTCCAGTCAACTTCTCGATACTTTGTTATGAGGAGTTGGAACAATCTACAAAGTCAGTGGGTCATGGTCGTCGTCAGGGGAGTCAGGGATCTCCGGCAGCTCTATCAACTTAGCCACAGGTCGGGTGTAAGTCCGGCCTTGGACGATGACTTCTGCCGCTCTGACCTTCCCATCGGCACCAGTAATCACTCTGCTCACGCGGCCGGCCGGCCACGTAGCTCGGGGTAGTGACTGGTCTATTATCATGACGACTGTGTCCACCTTCAGGTTGTCTCTGTCCTTTACCCACTTCTGACGGGCTTGAAGGGATGGTAGATAATGGAGGAGGAAGCGGGTCCAAAACTGGTCGGCCAGTACTTGGCTGTGTCTCCACATTCTCCGGCCGTTCATCTCATCTTGTCTGTACACTGCCTGTGGAAGGGCAGGGTCCAGCCGCCCCATCAAGAGGTAGTTTGGGGTGACTGGGTCGACGTCTGCTACGTCACTTGAGACGTAACCGAGGGGCTTAGAGTTCAAGACGCCCTCGATCTCCGTGAGGACTGTCATCAGGACTTCCTCAACCACGGTCTGGGCCCCAAGTACGGTGTACATAGCAGTCTTTATAGAACGGACCTCTCTCTCCCAGGTTCCCCCGAAATGAGGGGCGTTCGGGGGGACGTACAGCTTCTCTCCCTTGGAGTATCCAGAAGCGTCGTCGGATCTCAGCGAAGACTCTCTCGGCCCCCACGTGGTGCACCACCTCGTCGTACTTCTGGATGATCAGCTCGGTTATCTTGTGTCGGCTGTTGAGGACAATGGGATGCTTAGCATCGTCAGTCACGTCCGGGGCCCGTCTCAATC
Source organism: Notolepis coatsorum (assembly GCF_963971535.1). NCBI lineage: Eukaryota > Metazoa > Chordata > Actinopteri > Aulopiformes > Paralepididae > Notolepis > Notolepis coatsorum. The sequence continues at coordinate 188,605,323 of NC_140165.1, forward strand.
GACCACCCACCCTGATGAGGTGCTGGGCGTCGAGCTCTGGGGCCAAGGTGAGGAGTCGACTGTCTGAGGGGACTGGCTTTTCCCCTGTCAGGCAGTCTAGTTCTTCTGGGAATGAGTCTCTTTGGGCTCTCCTTAGCAGAAGAAGTTCGGCTTCTTTATAGTTCGATGCGTCAAGGTCTGTGGTGGGGGGAGTCTCAGGGTGGTGCCATAAGAATGTCCTTTTCTGAGCACTCTCGAGAGTTAAGCAGTCGTCTAGGTTCGGGTCCGTTGGAGCCGGGGCGTGCGTCAGCCCGCAGAACATAGACTTCTTGATCTCTGATTCATCTTGACTCGCCTCCCGTGGTGTGGGGGTAGGCCACTTCTCCTCTGGGAGCTTGAGGAACTCAGGACCGTCACTGTAAGGGTTAGGACGTGTGAGGTCGTCTAAGGACATCCCCGTGTGATGACATCCGCTGGGTTCTGCTTGGTGTCAACGTATCTCCAACATGCTGCTCCTACCAGGTCTTGGATCTCGGTGACTCGGACTCCGACGAAAACCTTGTACCGACAGGAGTCGGACTGGATCCAGGTGAGCACAGTCATAGTCTGACCACAGGATGGTCTCTCGCACCGTTATGGTGAGTTCACAGAGCTGCGCAGAGCTCTAGTCGCGGGATCGACTGCTGCTTGCGGGGAGCTATCCTCGAGCGGGCCAGGACGAAGGCTACGTGTACTTCTCCTCCCTCTTCTCGGGCTCTCAGGTAAGCCACCGATCCGTACGCCACTTCAGAGGCGTCACTGAAGACGTGCAGGTCTATCTGACACGTCTCCAGCCGCACTGTAGGGGGGAAGTAGCTCCGTTGAATGGTCACATCTTGGAGTGAGTCGAGTTCTCCCTCCCATTCTCTCCAGGTGGAAGCCAGGTGCTCGGGTATGGGGTCGTCCCAGCCCTGCTCCTTGTCCCACAGTTCTCGCACCAGCATCTTCGCCCAAGTGGTGTAAGGTAGGATACACCCCATTGGGTCGTATTGGCTGGCGAGTGTTCGGTACACACTCCGCCGAGTGGTCGGTAGAGTGGTCTTGGACCTTCCCTGATCCGTGGTCAGGGGTGTGTGCTTGTAATGGAGCGAGTCTGTTTTGAAACGCCAGACGAGGCCCAATGTCATTTCCTGCGCTTCACCTGGGGTGGTCGCCATCCAGGTCTCGCTGCTTGCTGCCTTTGTCTCTGGGGGGAGGCTGCGGAGGACTTGAGGGTCACTGCTGGCCCATTGCCTGAGGTCGAATCCACCTTTGACCAGGGAGGCTCGTAGCTTCAGTAAGATGCTCTCGGCTTCTTCTGGTGTAGATACGCTCTGTAGGCAGTTGTCCACGTAGAAACTCTTTTCCACGCTGTGTCTGACCTCCTCGTCGGCTCCGGGGTCTTCGGCCACGTGCTTCTGTAGCGCGAACGTGGCGCAGCACGGGCTGCAGGTGGTGCCGAATGGGAGGACCTCCCATTGGTAGATCAAGGGTTGTTCATCGTCGATCCTCTCTCTCCACAGGAACCGCAGCAGGGGCTTGTCTTCCTCCATCAGTCGCACTTGTAGGAACATTCCTTTGATGTCGCCGCTGATGGCCACTTTGTCCTGGCGGAAACGTAGCAGTACGCCGAGGAGGGAGGGGCCGAGTGTCGGGCCGGGCAAGAGCAAGTTATTCAGGTTCTGTAGTCCAATCTGATAACTGCAGTTAAATACGATGCGGTTCTTGCCGTTGTGGTGGACCTTGTGGTGGGGCACGTACCAGGACTCAGTCGTCTGGTCTGCCTCGTGGTCGTCGATTTTCTTTATATGGCCAGCCGTGATCAGCTTGTCGATCTCGGCGCGATATATCGTTGCTTGAGGGGGGTCTTTGGCGAGACGCCGCTCGGTGTTCTGTAGATAGCGTTGGGTCACTTCCTTTGATGCGTGCAGGGTGGGCATCCCCTCCCGCCTCAAGAGTGGAGTCGCGTATCTTAGCACTCCGTCGACCTCGACCCTCTTAGTCTTCTGCTCGAGAAGGGCTATGGCGTACTTGTCCTCCTTGGAGCGAACTAGTTTACGTTCGTTCTTGAATGGCAGCGAGTCTAATGTCCATAGTCTCTCGACGTGCTGCAAGAGGGTAGTGTCTTGGTCGCTCACCTTCGTGTAAAGGCAGCGTGTGGACGTTGGTCGGTTGGATGGCCCAGAGAGAGGGCCTTGGAGCGTACAGCCCAGTCGGGTCTTGACCACGGCTGGGCAGCCTCTGGGTCCGATGTGGACCGCGTCCGTTGGGAATATGAGGTCTGCGTGGTCGGAGCCTATGAGCAGGGTCGGTGTGGCGCCGTCGATGAGCGGTATGGGCAGTCGGCGTAGGTGCGCGTACTTCTCCATCAGCTGTGGGATGGGGTAGTCATAGCATGACAGACCTATGTCGTGGCTTGTGAACGCCTTGGTGATGCTGTACCGCTTCTCGGGCTGCTTGATCGCTGCTATGGTGAACGAGACGTTTTCACCCTTTATTGTCTTTAAGTCTCGACGAATGGTACGGATTGTCATTGTTTCCTCTGGACCCCGCAGGCCCAACTGGGTCGCGGCGGAAGCGAGGAGGAGAGTCTTCTCTGACCCGTCGTCGAGGACGGCGTAGGTGTCGAGTACCTTGTCCCCGTAGCTCAGGAGCACTCGGACCACCTTGAGGAGCACTCGGGAGCTCCCGCTCTTCGCAGGGTCTATGTATAGTACTTCTGCTCTTGAGCTGCTTTGTGGGGCGGGTCTCCGTTTGTTGCTCTCGTGTAGGACTTCTAGGTGGGCGCCGTCACACTTGCCGCACCTTTTCTTGAGGCGGCACTCAGCTGCCATGTGGCTGCGCGTGCAGCGGAAGCAGCGGCGGTTCGCTTTAATCCACTGACTCACTTCTTCGGCGGTCAATTTCTTAAAGGCGTCGCATTGAGACAGCCAGTGTTCGTGGTCGCAATATTGGCATGCGATCTTCCATTTTCCCTTAGCGGGGGGGGGGTTATGGCTCTTTTGTCGCGGCACCGACTCGGCCTGGTGCATCACGGTGACGGGCCTGCTGTTGTCTTTAAACCTTCTCGGTCCATCTTTAGTGTTAGAGCCACCCCACGCGAAGGTGTCTATTCGTAGGCTGCTGACCTCTCTGGCTAAGAAGATTCTGGGCCGTGGGGGTCACGGTGATCTCTTTGCCGCCGAAAACGTTCTTGGCGGGCTGGGGGGAGCTTCTCTAATATCCGCTCCACGTTGGAGTTGGCGTATAACTCGTACATCCCCTTCTCCTTTTGTGATCCGAGCATCCCTACCAGGGATTGTACTTTAATGGATAGGTCATCCAGGGCTCTATTGTCTTTAGCTGGGGGGAGGCGTTCAATCTCCCGTATCTCTTGAATTACATAGTCCCATGTACGTCCATAACGCGCGTCGAGGGCCACCAGGGCGTCAGAGTAGGGGGTCCTTGAGTTAGAATATGCCAGCGCTATGTTGTGCGCTCTGGGTACTTTAAGGTGCTTGAGGAGGATGGCATATTTGTAGGACTCGTCCTGTACTCCGGACATAATGGTCTCTAAACACATGCGCAGTTCGGTATACTGCGCTCTGTCTTCACGCGTAAAGTCTGGGAATGTGGGTGTCCCAATGTAAGATGCCATGGATGGCTGTGACACTGATGCGCGTAGGGGGAGAGGCCTCCTTGGCGAGTCTCCCCGTACGTGGGGTCGTGGGTTCGTGCTGGGTGGGAACCAGAGGCCGGGCCCCCAGGTACTGCTCCTTGGTGCTGACTGTTGATTAAACTCACCCCTGGGACGGGTTGGGGGTTCGTAACGCAGCGTGTCGGGGCTGAGGTCGGGGCTGTACTGTTCCTCCTGGTCCGAGATGGGTTCGTGCGTGTGGGCTTTATGTCCTCCCTCATCCTCCGCTAGGCTTTGTAGTCGCTTGGTTAGTTTCTCGGCGACGTAGGCAGGTTCTTCCCGTTGGCTGGGTCCCGTATAGATTGGTCGGGGAGGGGAAGGTGCCCTCGACCCTTGTCGTGATGATCTCCGGGAGCTCCGGGTGGAGGAGTGGGGAGTCGCCCTCTGGAGCACTTGCTCCATCATCTGCGCCTGCAGACGGTCTCGTTCCGCCTCGCGCTGTGCATTGGCGCGGTCTCGTTCCGCCTCGCGCTGTGCATGGGCGGCGTCGCGCTGTGCATTGGCGCGGTCTCGCTCCATGGTTTCTTCCGCCTGGAGGCGCCTCTCTTCCAGTCTGATATGTACGCGCTCACTCTCTCGTTGCGCTTGGAGACGTTCTCTTTCCGTTGAAGAATGTTCGCGCTCACTCTGTCGTTGCGCTTGGAGACGTTCTCTTTCCGTTGCAGAATGTTCGCGCTCACTCTGTTGTTGCGCTTGGAGGCGGTCACGCTCACCCTGGATGCGGTCTCTTTTGGTTGAAGCTGTCAGCGTGGCGATCAGGACTTGCGCTAGCCTCTGGTCGGCCTCGCTTGGGGATGACGCTGATGATGGTGATCTGGAGTTGACAGGGCTTGGCGTTGACCTGTTCTCTTTACGCGCTCCGAGGTCCATCTCGAGGGCGCTGTTTCTTATCTTCTCCCGCGCTCCGAGGTCCATCTCGGGGCCGCGGTACTCTTTTCTTTGGTGCGCGCCGAGGTCCATCTCGGGGCCGCGCTCTTTATCCTCTTGCGCTCCGAGGTCCATCTCGGGTGCGCGTTCTGAGTACCTTCTTGTGCTCTGAGGTCCATCTCGGATGCGCTGTCTTTATCTTCTGCCGCTCCGAGGTCCATCTCGGTGGCGCTGTGGTCGTTGGGCATAGTCAAGTCATGTCCCGCTTGTCCCCCCCGTGAGCTAAGTCAGTTTCGCTTAAACCAGCTTGGGTCTCTACTAGTGGGGCCGACAAGTCGATAAGGTTGGGCATACTTAAGCTATTAGTTTTATCCGTGCTTAACGTCTTTTTAGATAAGCTAGGAGGTAGAAGTACAGCGTAGTCCTCCAAGTGTGGAGGGGGCTGACGCTGGCGCCTAGGGCGCTCTAGTTTGGGAGAGCCGTTTGGAGAGTGTCCGCCGCTGGCCATATTACTATTAATATGATTAGTATTACTGATACCATCCGGCTCGAAGGACCAATTGTAACTGAGGGGTTACAAAACCCTGACTGTATTAAAGATTGTGATAGATTAAACCACTACTACATATTATTATTACTTGCCAGACAGTACAGTTAATTATGGCAGACACTCAATAGACGGCACGGTGACAAAGAGATATCGTTTACAGTATTTTATTATTAATAGCAGATATACAACTGAGAATTACTTGGTCGCTCTTTTATGGCGAATGATATTAGAATGTCAGAGTATCAAAGTCAGTGGGAATGAATAATTCCTAGGCTAAGGATACTAGACCGGGACGCTGCATGGCGTGAGATGGCGATATAGTGGGGCAAACGAGGGTATAGCTGGAGACTGGTGATTTCCTCCCACAGAGTAGTAAGCTCCAGAGGATTGAAGAATAGACGGATACTCCGGCTGGTCACTTGAAGAAAGGGGGTCTCATACGGATCCGGTCCTTGTAATCCAAGTGCTCGGTAGCAGGGTAATAGCCTTTAATCCAAAACCCGATGGCAGTGATGATAGCTAGCCAGCTTCGTCCTTGAAGCTAGCCCGATGCAGATCTTCAGGGTAGTTAAATCCAAACGACAATGGTATTAACGATGCTCTTCTCCACGGTACTACGTTTCCACAAGTCACTATAATCCACCAACAATGGTTCTACAATATCAAGGTAGTATCTAGGAGCTACTAGTTATCCGTAACGATACACCGCGGGTAGGTTCCACTGTTCACATGTCCAATAGTTCTGCTGCTAGGTTCACCTCGTGTTCTGATACTAATTACGTTAAGTCCACACACACTTGCTAAGGTTCACACTAGTTACTAGACGAACGAACTGCTTGTTACTGCTGCACACCGAACGAACTGGGTTAACTGCTGTAGGTTGAACTGCGTTAACTGTAATGACGAACTGCTGCTGTTTGCGCCTTCCACAATATATATACTTAGAGTGCTTTCTAGGGCGCAACCGAATCTCTTGTCCGGAATCAATGCGCTGGCCAAGGGCATGTCTCAACTTGTCCAGACTCGTCTTTGAACTTGTCTGGGGGGCGCGATTCTTGGCGCCGCCAGTGTCAAGGGCGTTATCCAATGAGGAAAGCGAATAATGCTATGATTCAAACGGAGGCTTAAAGGGATATAGCTTATATATATAAATAATATACAAGTTATATAAAACATTAAAACGTAGATTCTCAGGGTTAATCTGGCCCTTCAGAACATATATGATATGCAAATATACAGTACTGTTACCCATAGATCCTGACAGAGTATATACATATGATGGGGAGGAGACTGTACATTAGGAGGGGGTGGGTGGGTGGGAGAGAAATATACATACGGTGGGGAGAGAATATATACATACGGTGGGGAGGAGACTGTCTATTAGGAGGGGATGGGGGTGGGGGGGTTTGGACATTTATGGTGGCCAGTTTCGAATTGCAGCCTCCCGTAGGTGCTCTTTTAGAGCGGTTTTGAATGTGGGTAGGGATTCACATTCCTTTACAGCTTTGGGTAGTCATCTACTATTAATACTGTAAGATACTGCTTAGTGTACTATTAGTACTGTAGGACACTGATTAGTGTACTATTAGTACTGTAGGACACTGATTAGTGTACTATTAGTTAGGGGTGGGGGGGGGGAATCGATATGTAGTAGTATTGCGATACTTTGCGTGGCGATACTGTATCGATACAGGGACGCCAAGTATCGATATTTAATTATTCATAAAAAAAGATTTTAAATGTTTTTGTATAAGGAAGTTGCATTGTTCATTTCAATACCTGTAATAGTACAGTAGTCCACACACACACACACACACACACACACACACACACACACACACACACACACACATGTGCATTCAGTTAAGTTGGAATATGACTAATACAAACAGTTCAGTTTGTCAGATACATGCAACACAGATTATAGTGTTTACATCTGTCTGCTTGAGAAAATACCATGTTCTGCAATAAAAATGATTGAAGTGAGATGAACAGACTGAACTTTATTTTATTAGATAAAACACGAATGCGCAAAAAAACAGTCCCATTGCGACTTTTATTTGCTAAAAGGCTCGGAGCACAAACACCCAGCGATTGGAATAGCAGCAGTTCACAGAGTGTTAAAATCGAACCCGGACCGCAAGAAAATACCCCCGACAGGCAAGTTTGATAGAAAATCAATGTTTCTATTATACTTGCTCCTGTCGGGAGACATGCACCAAAACCCGGGACCGGTTTTAACATGCCAACAGGCGAAGAATCAGCGGCTCCTCACACAGACACCGACGACGGCCGTCGAGGACATCAACAACAGCAACGCAGCCAGCGGTTGCACCAGCCGACCAGCAAGCGGCGACATCCCCACACCGAAGCCCCTGCAGATGAGACGAGAGGGAGAGAACCGGAGCGCACAACAGTGGAGCCCAAATCGGCGCGGGACGTCGACATATACACCAAGGACTCGCCTGCTAGCTTAGCCAGCCCAGCCAGGCTAGCTAGGCTACCTGGCCCATGACGAAGGACAGAACCACCCCCCCTCCCCCACAATGAACATGGATACAAGGCAGTATCACCCCCCGTCCGCCACCCGGACCGCCAAACGCATCTGTAATCAACAACCAGCCCCCCCCCCACCGCAGGACCGGACACAGATGAACAAAAATACTTCCAGCCTGACGACATCAATCAGATAATCAACACAAATGGACTTCATATATTTCACCTAAATACAAACAGCCTGAAACATGATCTGGCTGAAATCAGACAATTATTTATTAACGGTAAGGCAAACATACTATGTTTTTCAGAAACAAAACTTGACAATTCTGTGACAGACCCAGAAATTGAAATAGAAAACTACTCAGTAGTCAGAAATGACAGGAACAGATATGGAGGTGGTGTCTGCATGTACCAGAGACAAAAAATGCTCTGAGTTTTGTAAAAGTCAGTCAAAGCTTACCAAAAGCTCGAGCAGTGAACTCTAAGCCCACATGACTGAACTCAAACTGCAAAGAAACGGACTAAGAAATGAAGTAAACTCCATGATCAAAACTGCAAAAAATCATTTCATCAATGACAAAACTGAGGAAAACAAAAATAAACCCTGTGAACTTTGGAAATTACTCGATAATAAACTGGGCTGCAGTAAAAAACTTAAAACCAGATTTTCAGACATAAACATAAAGACAGACAACACTCTCATCACAGACAAGCTGGATGTGGCCAATTACTTAAAAGTTTGGTAAATAAACTACCCTCCCACTCAGGGCATTTTGGGGTAGAACATATCATAGCCTACTACAATAACCTAGGGGTCCGCAAAGACGATTTCAAACTAGAAATGGTAACAACAGCTGAGGTACTCAAAAAACTGAGCGCCCTCCAACCTAACAAGGCCACTGGCCATGACAATATCCCCTCCAAATTCCTCAAAGACTCAGCAGCCGCCATCACCCCAGTCATCACACACATAATAAACCTCTCCATAAAACAGGGACACGTACCCAAAGACTTAAAAAATTGCGAGAGTAACCCCCCTGCACAAAAAGGGCAGCAAATTAGACCCAGGCAACTACCGCCCTGTTTCTATTCTTACCTCCATCTCGAAAGTCATGGAAAAAATAGTATACGAACAGGTCGAAAAGTACCTGGCGGGAAAAAAAATCTAATCTTCGAATTCCAATCTGGCTTCAGAACATCCCACTCCACTGACACATGCCTTCTCTATTTGAACGACCACATCAAACAAGAGGTGGACGCGGGTGTGACGGATCATACTGGGTCTGCGTTGTGTTTGATGTTAAATGAGAATGTCCCGAGGGGGAGTCGAACAGGGGGCTCCCGCGTCCGCGGGCGACGACACAGGCCGCTGCACTAAGAAGTGAATTCACTCCTAACTACCGTACCTATGTGTCTGTTAACCCTGTTATGGGGAAGTGAGTTTAATTTACCAGCCCGCACTGCCACAGTCACTCGTCAACACACCTGTTTCCATGACTGTGGACATACCCACGGGCTTCCCCGTTACACGGGCAAATACTGCAGCATGGTCATGCTGGACCTACAAAAGGCCTTCGACACTGTCAATCACTCCATTCTGATAGACTATCAAAACCAATTGCTTTTAGCTTGTCAATCAGTGAGCTGGATGCAATCCTACCTGGAGGGGAGAGAACAGATGGTGGAGGTAAACGGTACCCTATCCCCCCCCCCTCCCAGTGAGCTGTGGTGTTCCACAAGGAAGCATACTAGGACTGCTACTGTTCCTAATTTATGCAAATGACATGTCGTCAGCTTGTGACTGCAACTTGTTCCTGTTCGCGGACGACTCAGCCCTGCTGGTCTCTGACAAGAACAAGTTACAGGTTGAAAAAAACCCTCAGCTCGGAACTAGGCAAAATCTGCACCTGGCTCGCTGACAACAAACTATCATTACACCTGGGTAAAACAGAGTCCATTCTCTTCGGTTCAAATAACAAACTCGGCAAGGCCGACGGCTTCTCAGTTACAGTGGGTGACAATATTGTCACAAGGAAAGATGAAATTACATACCTAGGTTCCATCCTAGAGGCAAATCTTTCCTGTGACAAAATGGCATCCAATGTAATAAAAAAAAGTCAACCAACAAACTAGATCTCCTCTCTGGTAAACAAGAATACCCTGAAGACTCTGGCAGGAGCACTCATTCAAGGGTACTACGACTATGTTTGCACCTCATGGTACCAAAGCACCTCAAAGGCTCTAAAAACAAAATTACAAACATCACAAAACAACGTTGAAGCTGCCACTAGCTTAATGTTGAAGCTGCCGCTAGCTTAAGGTTGAAGCTACTGCTAGCTTAATGTTGAAGCTGCTGCTGGCTTAATGTTGAAGCTACTGCTAGCTTAATGTTGAAGCTGCCGCTAGCTTAATGTTGAAGCTACTGTTAGCTTAATGTTGAAGCTACTGCTATCTTAATGTTGAAGCTGCCGCTAGCTTAATGTTGAAGCTACTGTTAGCTTAATGTTGACGCTACTGCTAGCTTAATGTTGGAGCTACTGTTAGCTTAATGTTGGAGCTACTGCTAGCTTAATGTTGAAGCTACCGCTAGCTTAATGTTGGAGCTACTGTTAGCTTAATGTTGAAGCTGCCGCTAGCTTAATGTTGAATCTGCCGCTAGCTTAATGTTGGAGCTACTGTTAGCTTAATGTTGGAGCTACTGCTAGCTTAATGTTGAAGCTACTGCTAGCTTAATGTTGGAGCTACTGTTAGCTTAATGTTGAAGATACTGCTAGCTTAATGTTGAAGCTGCCGCTAGCTTAATGTTGAAGCTGCCACTAGCTTAATGTTGAAGCTGCCGCTAGCTTAATGTTGAAGCTACTGCTAGCTTAATGTTGAAGCTGCTGCTGGCTTAATGTTGAAGCTACTGCTAGCTTAATATTGAAGCTGCCGCTAGCTTAATGTTGAAGCTGCCGCTAGCTTAATGTTGAAGCTGCCGCTAGCTTAATGTTGAAGCTACCGCTATCTTAATGTTGAAGCTACTGCTAGCTTAATGTTGGAGCCTCTGTTAGCTTAACGTTGAAGCTGCCGCTAGCTTAATGTTGAAGCTACTGCTAGCTTAATGTTGAAGCTGCTGCTAGCTTAATGTTGAAGCTACCGCTAGCTTAATGTTGAAGCTGCCGCTAGCTTAATGTTGAAGCTACTGCTAGCTTAATGTTGAAGCTGCTGCTAGCTTAATGTTGAAGCTACCGCTAGCTTAATGTTGAAGCTACCGCTAGCTTAATGTTGAAGCTACTGCTAGCTTAATGTTGGAGCTACTGTTAGCTTAATGTTGGAGCTACTGTTAGCTTAATGTTGGAGCTACTGCTAGCTTAATGTTGAAGATGCCGCTAGCTTAATGTTGAAGCTGCCGCTAGCTTAAGGTTGAAGCTACTGCTAGCTTAATGTTGAAGCTGCTGCTGGCTTAATGTTGAAGCTACTGCTAGCTTAATGTTGAAGCTGCCGCTAGCTTAATGTTGAAGCTACTGTTAGCTTAATGTTGAAGCTACTGCTATCTTAATGTTGAAGCTGCCGCTAGCTTAATGTTGAAGCTACTGTTAGCTTAATGTTGACGCTACTGCTAGCTTAATGTTGGAGCTACTGTTAGCTTAATGTTGGAGCTACTGCTAGCTTAATGTTGAAGCTACTGCTAGCTTAATGTTGGAGCTACTGTTAGCTTAATGTTGAAAATACTGCTAGCTTAATGTTGAAGCTGCCGCTAGCTTAATGTTGAAGCTGCCACTAGCTTAATGTTGAAGCTACCGCTAGCTTAATGTTGAAGCTACTGCTAGCTTAATGTTGGAGCTACTGTTAGCTTAATGTTGGAGCTACTGCTAGCTTAATGTTGAAGATGCCGCTAGCTTAATGTTGGAGCTACTGTTAGCTTAATGTTGGAGCTACTGCTAGCTTAATGTTGAAGCTACTGATAGCTTAATGTTGAAGCTACTGCTAGCCTAATGTTGAAGCTGCTGCTGGCTTAATGTTGAAGCTACTGCTAGCTTCATGTTGAAGTTGCCGCTAGCTTAATGTTGAAGCTGCCGCTAGCTTAATGTTGAAGCTGCCGCTAGCTTAATGTTGAAGCTACCGCTAGCTTAATGTTGAAGCTACTGCTAGCTTAATGTTGGAGCCTATGTTAGCTTAACGTTGAAGCTGCCGCTATCTTAATGTTGAAACTACCGCTAGCTTAATGTTGAAGCTGTCGCTAGCTTAATGTTGAAGCCATCGCTAGCTTAATGTTGAAGCTACCGCTAGCTTAATGTTGATAGCCTATTAGCCTATTATCCTAGTAGCCTAGTATCCTCATTTACATGTCAAAATACTTCCCAAAGGTCAGTGAATACCACGACTACAACACCAGAGGGAGCTCCACAAATCATGTTAAACCCAGATTCGGCTCAAACAAAGGACTAAACACGTTTCGCAATTATGCCACATCAATGTAAAGGAATGTGAATCACTACCATCTTTTAAAACCACTCTCAATGAGCACCTATGGGAGACTGCAATTCGAAACTGGCCCCTGTAAATGTCCTAACCCAACCCCCTCCAATGTAAATGTCCTAACCCAACCCCCTCCAATGTAAATGTCCTAACCCAACCCCCTCCAATGTAAATGTCCTAACCCAGTAATACACGAGACCCTCTTCTTGGGACCAAGTAAGGTTTCGTCGGTAATCCAATGTACAGTTACCCCCCCACTCGCCAAATCCCCCCCACCCCCCCCCCACCCCACCCCACCTATCCAATCACCTCCAATGTATAGTTCAGTCTGCGGGACAGATGTTTTATTTATTTATTTTGTTATTTGGCCTGCAGGCTTCGAGTTTGACACGTGTGGTCTAAAGAGTGACGGTATTATGTCTCTCTCTCTCTCGGCTGGCAGTCTACCCCTCTCTCTCTGTCACTCTGTTCCTCCACGAGGCGTACGGCGAGGAGCGGATCCTTCGCGTGGTGGACTTCCTGCAGCAGCCGCCCTGGCAGTACCACCACACGGAGAGCAGCGGTGGTCGTACTGCTGGTGTCCACATCACCTCCGGCGCCCTGCTGAGGCCCTACCTGCTGCCCAGCCGAGACTTCTACAGCCTGGCCCCTGGCATGCCGGTGTGGGGGGTGCGACCCGTGCACATCGGCGGGGAGATCCTGCGGTTGACGTTGTACAGTTGCTACGACAACTACGAGGACGCCGTGCGCCTGTACGAGACCGTGCTACAGCGGCAGGCACAGGAGCAGAAACCTGGATTCTGTTGGTTCACCCTGCATACAGGTCTGTTTCTGTTGGTTCACCCTGCATACAGGTCTGTTTCTGTTGGTTCACCCTGCATACAGGTCTGTTTCTGTTGGTTCACCCTGCATACAGGTCTGTTTCTGTTGGTTCACCCTGCATACAGGTCTGTTTCTGTTGGTTCACCCTGCATACAGGTCTGTTTCTGTTGGTTCACCCTGCATACAGGTCTGTTTCTGTTGGTTCACCCTGCATACAGGTCTGTTTCTGTTGGTTCACCCTGCATACAGGTCTCTTTCTGTTGGTTCACCCTGCATACAGGTCTCTTTCTGTTGGTTCACCCTGCATACAGGTCTCTTTCTGTTGGTTCACCCTGCATACAGGTCTCTTTCTGTTGGTTCTGTTGGGTCACCCTGCATACAGGTCTGTTTCTGTTGGTTCTGTTGGGTCATCCTGCATACAGGTTTTATTCTGTTGGCTCATTATTCTATTAGCCTATATTCTGTTCTATTCTATGAGGCCAGTGTTTAGGCTGAGAGGGAGACACAGAAGAGAAGGTACTGGTGGGATCTGATCCCAGGCCAGCAGGGGGACATGTGATTCTAGAGACACAGGAGAGAAGGTACTGGTGGGATCTGATCCCATGCCAATAGGGGGACATGTTTTTTATCATTCAACTAATCATCTCAGTAGCAGTTGGTTTGCACACTTTGCTAGTATCACTTTTTTACTTGACGGTATTCTATATTATATTCTACACTAACATTACTTAATATGAGGGATAATCAACAGTAGGTGTGTGTTAAGTAAGGGATAATCAACAGTAGGTGTGTGTTAAGTAAGGGATAATCAACAGTAGGTGTGTGTTAAGTAAGGGATAATCAACAGTAGGTGTGTGTTAAGTAAGGGATAATCAACAGTAGGTGTGTGTTAAGTAAGGGATAATCAACAGTAGGTGTGTGTTAAGTAAGGGATAATCAACAGTAGGCGTGTGTTAAGTAAGGGATAATCAACAGTAGGTGTGTAAGTAAGGGATAATCAACAGTAGGTGTGTGTTAAGTAAGGGATAATCAACAGTAGGTGTGTGTTAAGTAAGGGATAATCAACAGTAGGTGTAGGCCTATGTTAAGTAAGGGATAATCAACAGTAGGTGTGTGTTAAGTAAGGGATAATCAACAGTAGGTGTGTGTTAAGTAAGGGATAATCAACAGTAGGTGTAGGCCTATGTTAAGTAAGGGATAATCAACAGTAGGTGTAGGCCTATGTTAAGTAAGGGATAATCAACAGTAGGTGTGTGTTAAGTAAGGGATAATCAACAGTAGGTGTGTGTTAAGTAAGGGATAATGAACAGTAGGTATTAAAGGAGCTCCCGTCTCATACGGAGCTACTGAGGGTTTGAGCCTGTAGATGGATCTGGCTGACGCGCTGTTATAATTTCTGATCTGATACCAAACCGTTTGCTGTGTGTCAATGTTCCACTGATAAGATGCAGGCAGCTCTTCATGCAGAACAATATATTTATTTACTTCACCGTGCAAAACAGGATATTTTTGGTTCCATAAACAGATCAGATGAATGAATAACTATTGCATACAAACATTTCACGCTGTGGTGGGTTTGAACAGCGGTAACCTGCGGTCAAAAACCATTGCCCTTCCAGGTCAAACCTCCTACCCCAGCCAGTGTACCTGACACTTATATAAACAACAGCGCCACCCCATGGTCACATAAATCCATTTCACATATTTCATCCATTTGGCCCTTACTAAACGGCGTAAGTCGTTATTGCCCGCCATGCGTTGAACGCCAACAACGGCATAAACCGTTTTTGGGATCAATATTAAATTTTTTCACCATGGCATTCATAATTCATCCAGCCTCCCTCCGGACTGCAGCGGCACCCTGTCTGAGATTGCAACGCCTCAATACCGCCGCCTGGTGGATGGTCGGGCGAGTTACACTCACGTCAAACCGGAAGTGGCGGTCGGTGCATCGAGGAAATCCCTCCGGCAGTCATATCTTGTTACGGGACTCCAGACAAACACTCTGGTGCATGGGATCGCTTTCGAAACGCAATAATCGATATGATTTCGGCGTTTATTGCGCCATACAAACCGGAAATGGATCTAGGAGATCGGCGTCAAATAATTGGGATATTTTTTCTCCAGTCTCATCGGCGAACGGTAAGAGGACACTAACGTTATTTTCAGCCCGATTGTCCATTTCCTTGTTTGCAATCAGTCTGATCAATATATCAACCCATACTAAATAAAGGATAAGGATATCTTTTATTAATCCCTCACGGGGAAATTCCAGACAAATAAAGCCGTTACTGACTATCAAGGAATTATAAACGACCCCCCCCCCCCCCCCTTTCCTTCACGCATGATGAAGCATAATGTATACCGATCATATACATTTGAATTTTTTAATATAGCGTGTATAGGAAAGAAACGGCAATCGATAATCTATCATATGCGTCAGGGCCTATAACTAGCATTTTTGGAATTACAGCAGAAAAGCTTAAAAACATACTTATATTCTCGAAGGTATTAACACAACAATGTATGAATGAAAAAATATAACGTTCCCACATCCGGAACGATAGATAATCGATGTTGAATGGGCCATAGTAATGTCAATATAGCAATATAATTTAAAAAGTTATAGCCCTGCAAAGAAGGTAAACATCTCCATAGGGTTAGAGTGCTGGCAGGCTGGGTACAATGATGGGCACAATGTGTTAAGTAAGGGATAATGAACACTAGGTGTGTGTTAAGTAAAGGATAATCAACAGTAGGTGTGTTAAGTAAAGGATAATCACCAGTAGGTGTGTTAAGTAAAGGATAATCACCAGTAGGTGTGTGTTAAGTAAAGGATAATCAATAGTAGGTGTGTGTTAAGTAAAGGATAATCACCAGTAGGTGTGTGTTAAGTAAAGGATAATCAATAGTAGGTGTGTTAAGTAAAGGATAATCACCAGTAGGTGTGTTAAGTAAAGGATAATCACCAGTAGGTGTGTGTTAAGTAAAGGATAATCAATAGTAGGTGTGTGTTAAGTAAAGGATAATCACCAGTAGGTGTGTTAAGTAAAGGATAATCACCAGTAGGTGTGTGTTAAGTAAAGGATAATCAATAGTAGGTGTGTGTTAAGTAAAGGATAATCACCAGTAGGTGTGTGTTAAGTAAAGGATAATCAACAGTAGGTGTGTGTTAAGTAAAGTATGCATATTTGACATCGAAAAGAAGTTATTGATTTGGAGACCATGAGATGTATGTGTACAGGTGCTCTATTGTACTCTACTATGTTCTGCTTGTCTCAAAACCTGGTCTGTGTCTGCAGCTGTCTCCTCTGTGCTCTATTGTAATCTACTGTGTTCTGTTGGTCTCAGAGCCTGGTCTGTGTCTCCTCTGTGCTCTATTGTAATCTACTGTGTTCTGTTGGTCTCAGAGCCTGGTCTGTGTCTCCTCTGTGCTCTATTGTAATCTACTGTGTTCTGTTGGTCTCAGAGCCTGGTCTGTGTCTCCTCTGTGCTCTATTGTAATCTACTGTGTTCTGTTGGTCTCAGAGCCTGGTCTGTGTCTCCTCTGTGCTCTATTGTAATCTACTGTGTTCTGTTGGTCTCAGAGCCTGGTCTGTGTCTCCTCTGTGCTCTATTGTAATCTACTGTGTTCTGTTGGTCTCAGAGCCTGGTCTGTGTCTCCTCTGTGCTCTATTGTAATCTACTGTGTTCTGTTGGTCTCAGAGCCTGGTCTGTGTCTGCAGCTGGCGGTGAAGCAGCTGTCTCCGGGGGTGCGCGTGGAGACCTGTACTTGTGCCGTGTTGCAGTTCCAGGTGGAGGAGATCGGTCAGCTGGTGCCTCTGCTGCCCAACCCCTGTAGCCCCATCAGTGCCTCCCGCTGGCAGACTGAAGACCTGGACGGAAACAAGATCCTCTTTCAGGTACACACACGCATACAAGACCCTCAAATGGTTTAATGAATGTTGGTGGTGTGCATCTTGAAATCAACTAGAGCAAATTCAGGGGAGACACAAACCCAACCACCAAAGAAACTTGTAAATAAAACAAACAAACATGCTAGACCATGTCTAGCCCCAGTTAAATACAGCAACTAGAAACTAGAAACCCCACGAGGAGCTGGACCTGTTACTCCCAACACCCCCTCCCTAAAACAGATGATGTAATCAGCTAAGTGCAGGGGCACATAGCTCATGTCACTCACAGAGAGTCTAAACAGGTTAGCCATATGTTGAATGCGTGGATGAGAATTCTGTCAAAGTGACTTATCTTGCTAATCCCCCTGGTCTCAATAAGACCGATAACTAACACGGATAACTAGTTGACTATGTTTTCACTGCGTATGGCTAAAAGAGTCAACAGCGTTCAGGGCTTTCCCCAGGTTTTTCAAACAAGATGGTCTCAACTAGGGGCTGGTCTGGAGGGAGGCAAAAACATTTGCAATAAAGAAATCAATTTGCTGTAATTTCCTACAACTTCAAAACATAGTTTAAATAAAATAGCAAACACAAGGGTAAGTTCCAAATAGGTTATTTATTTAAGTACAGTGTATAAAGTTGCACAATAGTTACACAAAGACTCACACATGCACGCGCACACACACACACACACACACACACACACACACACACACACACACACACACACACTGGAACAGAGGACAGAGCAATCACATATTATACAATGATGCACCTGTTTCTAAGCTGGTCCTAGAGCTTTCCCTGCAAAGAAAGAAATGTGGGGGAAAAAAGAAAATAATAATAATAGGCCTATATATATCTTTAATTTTTTTAACACATGGTGGCGCTGCACCCCTATACCATTGTTTAGGGAAAGCTCTGGAGTTTAATTCACTCAGTACAGCCACAATACTAGGAGCTAGTTATCAGGAGTAGTGAAACACATTCTTGCTGCACTCTGACATCACAGATTGGGGGTGGAGCTTCCCCTCTCTAGTGAGTCCTAATGCTCCTCCTGCCTTCTGTCGTCTCAACAGGTAAAAGATTTAGAACAACCCCAGCGACCTCTGACCTGTGCTTTCCCCCTAAACCTCGCCAGCGTCTCCGGCTATGCCCTCAACCACAGCCTGGCCACACCCCTGCCCCGCCCACCCCACAGGCACGGTAAGCCATTGGGAGGAGGATCAGAAGGAGATTAGACCCCCCCCCCCTCTCTTAGTTGGTTAGTCTAGTAATCAACCATTAGGGGGTAATTTACAGAATGAGGGGTTGTCCCAACACAGAAAATGTTACATTTCTGCAGTTCAGCTGTGACAAGAACCCTCCCTCTTGAAATGAGCCATATGTAAAGTGAAGATATCTTCATAAAATATGCGTGTACAAGATCTTTTTTAACCCTAAAATATGTTTCGGACAACATTTGTAACAACAATATTGCTATGCTATCGCTGGATCTTGAGTCATATTTGATCTGCAATGTATGTACCACTGATGTATGATAACTATCGTATTTGTATGATAAAAGCAGCTCACTTGTTACAGGCACAGAAACAGCCTGTTGAGAACAGGACTGAAACAGAGAGATATAGGGGCTGCTAGAATGAGAACATTGATTGATTGATTGATTGATTGATTGATTGATTGATTGATTGATTGATTGATTGATTGATTGATTGATTGAAAACTTTATTAACAGATTGCAGAATGGGTACAGTACAGTACAGCTCAATACATACAATTGTTAAGGGGATGCAGACCAGAGAAAGACTTTTGTCTAGTTTACATCAGGGTCCCCCATTTTCAATTCATCATAACATATATGACATACACGACATACAGATAGACAGTACTGCTACATTTATACATTTATGACATACCAGATTTGCAAATACAGTACTGTTTGTGATAAAAAAAAGAGTCCAGAAAAAAGAGTATATACATTTGATGTAGAAACTGTACATTGGAGGAGGTTGGTGTAGGTGGGGTGGTGTTGGGGGGGTGGGGGGGGACTGTACATTGGAGGTGGTTGGGGGGGGGGGGTTGGGTAAGAGGGGTGGGGGGTGGGGGACACTGTACAACTGTACAAGCAAAACTGTACATTGGAATATTGACAATAACCATACTTGGTCATTTACTGTACATTGGAGGGGGTTGGGTTAGGACATTTACAGGGGCCAGTTTCGAATTGCAGTCTCCCGTAGGTGTTCTTTGAGAGTGTTTTTGAAAGTGGGTAGTGATTCATATTCCTTTACAGCTTTTGGTAGGGCGTTCCACATTGATGTGGCATAATTGCGAAACGTGTTTAGTCCCTTGTTTGAGCCGAATCTGGGTTTAACATGATTTGTGGAGCTCCCTCTGGTGTTGTGATCGTGACCTTTGGGAAGTATTTTGACATGTACATGGGTACCTTAGTCGTGTAGTGTATCTTGTAGACCAGGCCCATTGCAAGTTGCTGTACTCTGTCGTCTACTCTAAGCCATCCTAGGTTGTCAAAGTGGGCAGGGGTGAGGTGGGTTCTAGGAGTAAGGTCAAGCAGTAGTCTGACCAGTTTGTTTTGATATGTTTGTAATTTTGTTTTTAGCGCCTTTGAGGTGCTTTGGTACCATGAGGTGCGAGCATAGTCGTAGTACCCTTGAATGAGTGCTCCTGCCAGAGTCTTCAGGGTATTCTTGTTTACCAGTGAGGAGATCCGGTACAAGAATCGAGTTCGTTGGTTGACTTTTTTTATTACATTGGATGCCATTTTGTCACAGGAAAGATTTGCCTCTAGGATGGAACCCAGGCAAGGACGCGAGAAGGGGGGGTGCGGCAGGGGCTGCAGCACCCCCTGCTGGATGGGAGTGTAACTGCAACTGCAAGGTTGTTTTGGATTTTATTCCAAATTTGTAACCGAGGCTACTCATGTCACAGAGCGGAACGGCACTGCAGATTTACCCTACTCTTGGAATTCATTCAGATCGTCATAGGAGCGCTGTCTCGATAATGCAGTGTTATTATCAGTGCCGTGTAGCCGACGCATGAACCGGTTGGGATTCGAATAGACGCGGCCTGGAAGCGTCAACGCGGAACTGGAAATCAGTTGGTAACAAAAATAGACACAGCGGCTGCGCCCTGCCTGGGATAGTTAACTTTTGGGACGCTGAATTCGCAGTAAAGGAATATATGAACAAGCCAGCAGAACTATCCGAGCCCCCGGGAGGGTGATCGAACACCTTTTGCATGCCGGCGATCATGTATGCAGGGAACGAATTGCAGAGGAGGGCGCAACAGCCAGGTGGGGTAAGCTGGGCTGTGATGTGTGCATCAGAACGCCCAGAGCGCGGAGTTGGGCAGCTGTTTTGATTGAAAAGTTTGATTGAAAAGTTTATTAACAGATTGCAGAATGGGTCCAGTACAGTACAGCTCAATACATACAATTGTTAAGGGGATGCAGACCAGAGAAAGACTTTCGTCTTGTTTACATCAGGGACCGTCCCCCATTTTCAATTCATCATAGTATCCTCTAGTGAACGAGAGTGTTGGTTATGACGTGACAGACAGTGGAGCTGTTTGCAGATAGCGAGCATTTTGACGTGTTGCGTGGTGGCGATGTCTCGCAGACAATACAACTACAAGTATAATTATATAATATATATATTTTATATAAAAAAAAATTATATAAAAAAAAGAAAATTAATCAAAAACGATCGATATCTCAGCACCCCCACTCCCCGCGGACTTCTCGCGTCCCTGAACCCAGGTAGGTAATTTCTTCTTTCCTTGTGACAATATTGTCACCCACTGTAACTGAGAAGCCGTCGGTCTTGCTGAGTTTGTTATTTGAACCGAAGAGAATGGACTCTGTTTTGCCCATGTGTAATGATAGTTTGTTATCAGCGAGCCATATGCAGATTTTGCCTAGTTCCGGGCTGAGGGTTTTTTCAACCTGTAACTTGTTCTTGTCAGAGACCAGCAGGGCTGAGTCGTCCGCAAACAGGAACAAGTTGCAGTCACAAGCTGACGACATGTCATTTGCATAAATTAGGAACAGTAGCGGTCCTAGTATGCTTCCTTGTGGAACACCACAGCTCACTGTGAGGGGGGGGGATAGGGTACCGTTTACCTCCACCATCTGTTCTCTCCCCTCCAGGTAGGATTGCATCCAGCTCACTGATAGACTATCAAAACCAATTGCTTTTAGCTTGTCAATCAGAATGGTGTGATTGACAGTGTCGAAGGCCTTTTGTAGGTCCAGCATGACCATGCCGCAGTATTTACCCGCGTCCACCTCTTGTTTGATGTGGTCGTTTAAATAGAGAAGGCATGTGTCAGTGGAGTGGGATGTTCTGAAGCCAGATTGGAATTCGTAGATTCGATTTTTTTCCCGCGAGGTACTTTTTGACCTGTTCGTATACAATTTCTTCCATGACTTTCGAGATGGAGGTAAGGATAGAAACAGGGCGGTAGTTGCCTGGGTCTAATTTACTGCCCTTTTTGTGCAGGGGTGTTACTCTCGCAATTTTGAAGTCCTTGGGGACGTGTCTCTGTTTTATGGAGAGGTTTATTATGCGTGTGATGCAGCGTTTCCGTTAGAACATATTCGTGCCGGTCTGAGTGTCCTGCAAGATTTCTATCCCCGGACATATTCCTGAAATTCCGGTCAGAGTTTTAAACAGCAGTCTGTTATAATCACATTTTTATGAGCTAACGAATTCCGTTATATTGGACATTTGTATTAATTACATCAAGCGAAGAATGAGAAATTGATTTGCAGAATCAAATTACTATCTCTCGCCTCCCAAGTTAGTGCGATACGCTGATCCAGCATCAAGCTCCCGCGCCGTCAAATGAATCTCGAGTCGACATCGCTTCACCTCGTTGTATCAGACACGTCACACATATCATAATGTTCAACTTCACACACAGCAAACTGTAGTTGATCATCACATTGCCTCGTTTGCATGCAGAGAGCGAGAGGACGAGCCACATGCTCGTAATGCGTTTGTTGATTTCATTATAGCCTACATTTAGTTATAATCAATTATATGCATTACTATGTGACACGGCAGTCAACCAACAGTTGCATTATGATTAAAAAATTTCAACACTTACTCACCCCGTCTCGTTCTGCCTATCCGTTTTGTACCTGCGACTAGATCCCCATTGCATTGGAACAGGTGGACTTCTGCGAGGCTCGCAACGGTAGCAGCAGACTGGGGATGCTCTTTGTGGTTCAATCAATAAAGTGTACTTTGTGTACGTTCAATCAATGTTATCTCTCGTACATCATAGACGCTAGACTACTAGACTATAATGTCGTACCTCAGCCAGGAGAATTTAACTTTCCACTCGGGCCGCCGCCTGAACGCTCGACATTTGTTTATTTTCCGCGGGAGCATCGGCGGTCTCTGTGACTTCAGAAGACTCATCTTCGTTGTCAATGTCATTATTATTAGACCTGCTTGTGCTTGGTTTCATGAAATATTTGTTAGGTTTAGCTTATTTGGCCATCTCTCTCTCTCGCTCGTATAGCTGTTTGTCGTTATTATGGTGGCCAGACAGGCTCAAAAAAAGAAAAAAAAAGATTCACATCCGAGCGGCGCCATCCGCGCTTTATTAGAGCGAAGCACAATGAAACAAATGTAATGATTGTTTCGTTCATAGGCTATTTAATTTTAGCCTATTTTAATACAATTCAAATAATAAAATTGTGCTTAGAGGAATTATTTCCACCGGACATTATGACCGGAGATATTTAAATATTCGGACTTCAACATATTTTGCCAGTCAAATACCGGTAATTACCGGCTAACGGAAACGCTGGTGTGATGACTGGGGTGATGGCGGCTGCTGAGTCTCTGAGGAATTTGGAGGGGATGTTGTCATGGCCAGTGGCCTTGTTAGGTTGGAGGGCGCTCAGTTTTTTGAGTACCTCATCTGTTGTTACCATTTCCAGTTTGAAGTCGTCTTTGTGGACCCCTAGGTTCTTGTAGTATGCTACTATGTGTTCTACCCCATAATGCCCTGAGTGGGAGGGTAGTTTGTTTACCAGTGTTGTGGCTATGTTTGTGAAGAAAATGTTTAAGTAATTGGCTACATCCAGCTTGTCTGTGATGAGCGTGTTGTCCGTCTTTATGTTTATGTTTGAGAATCTGGTTAAGTTTTTTACTGCAGCCTAGTTGATTATTGAGTAATTTCCAAAGTTCACGTGGTTTGTTTTTGTTTTCCTCAGTTTTGTCATTGACATTTTTTTTTGCTGTTTTGATCATGGAGTTTACGTCATTTCTTAGTCTGTTTCTTTCCAGTTTGAGTTCAGTCACGTGGGCTTGGAGTTCACTGCTCGTGCTTTTGGTAAGCTTTGACTGACTTTTACGAAACTCAGAGCATTTTTTGTCTCTGGTTTTCATAGCGGTCAGTATTTCAGTGTGCATCCACGGCTCAGCGCGATTTTTTTACCCTGGTGGTTCTTAGGGGGGCCATGTTGTTTAGTATTGTTGAAAATTTGGTTTTGAAACCAAGCCATGTTTCTTCAACCAGTGTACCATTGAGTTCATCTGACCAGTCCAGGCTCTCCAGTTCAAGGTTAAAGGCCTCGCTAGAGTAGGTTTTGAGGTCTCTAGATGTGACTGTTTTGTGACAGCCAGCCTTTTGTTTTAGCTTTTTGCGGGTACAGAATATCATATAATGATCACTTAACCTGCATGCTATAACCCCTTTATTGGAGATCTTGGACTTGTCAGACTACCATTGACCTCATCCTGACCTCTGAGTTGACTCACATACACGTGTGGGTTGGGTGATTAGCTGGCTGAGGCCGTGCAAATCACAAAACCTATTGAAGGATTTGAAGACGGGTGCATCTTTTTGTTGCATATCCGTGTTCCAATCCCCAATAAGAATCTTTTCTGCATCCTCAGCTCCAGCTAAGCACACATCCAACACATCATAAAATGACTGAAACAGAGAGGTATAGGGGCTGCTAGAATGAGAACAGGACTGAAACAGAGAGGCATAGGGGCTGCTAGTAGAATCCATAATGTGAGTGGTTTTATTCAGCAGACAACGTCAAAGACCTTTAACTTGTTGAAAAGGACTAAAATATGTCCCCATTAAGTGGTATGAAATACCTGCTAGTATTATAGTTGATGCAATGCCATTAGCTTACTCAATACGTCCTGTGGTCGGAGTTCTGGCCCAGTTCTGAGTGAACCAGGAAGCTTCAGACAGACAGCAAATGGGGCCACGAGACAAAAAAGTGTTAATCCACCCCATGACATGCAGATAAACGTTTTAACCATCCACCCCATGACAAGCTGATGAACGTTTTAACCATCCACACCATAACATGTAGATACATATTTTAACCAGCCACACCATAACATGTAGATCAACGTTTTAACCATCCATACCATACCAAACCTCAGTCCAAGTATTCCCTATGCTTCAGAGTGGAATATAAATCAAGTGTAGGAAATGCTCAAGGTGGTGTAGATGATTAAAACCAGGCCAGAACTCCAACCACGGGACTTGGTGAGTGAGTTAATGGCATTGCATCAACTAAACTACTAGCATTAGTATTTCATACTTAACTCATTGAGCGCCACGCTCTTTTCCCATCTTTACTCAATGGCGCCAGCGTTTTTAGCGATGTTTGCAGATCCATCGTGTGTTCTGTATTATAGCTATGGAGACAATAGTAGGCTCATTTGACAGGCATTGTTCATAGTCCATCACTGACTAACCAGTTCATTTCTACATACTGTAGTTTGTGCACTATTACACGCTAAACATCACCCCTTTCCAAAATAATCCAGTCTTTTTTCATAGATCGCGAGATATGCCGCGTTATATGCAATATGCCCAAATTGTTCGGGTTGCCCCCCTGAAACCCCAAATACTTCCAAATCAAAGGTATATACCATGTACATATGTGTCTTCTCAAAATCATCAAGGGGGGGGGGGGGGGGGGGGGGGTCGTTTTATCTCAAAACTCTGATCGTTACCAAAAGCATGGTTTAGGTCCAGTAAAATACGACACGCTACAAAAACATGTTTCAGGTTCGGTAAAATAGACATAGAATATACCTTACCTTAGCCAGAAGGTACTCCAAAAAGAACAATCCCCAGTGATCCCATCGCTATCGCGATTACTCGTGTATGTATGGGAAATAGGTGTGAGGCGATAAAATCTTAGAGCGATCGCTCTGTCCTCTGAAGGGGAGGAGTTCTTGCAGACAAAAAAAAAGTTTCCACACACTAAACTATTCCAGTTCAAAGGGTAGGCGATACTGCCACCTGGCAGGATTCGATCGGCATTGCAATTTTAACGTAGGCAGCTGTGCAAGGGAGATACAGGGAGGTCCGCGCAGTGATTAGAATGGGGATCAGAGGAAAAAGATCAAAACCCGAGTATACTCAGGTTTTGGCGCTCAGCGGTTGGCGACGAAACCAGACTATACTCAGGTTTGGCACAGAAAGGGTTATTGTCCAAAAATCCAAACAATCGGTTTTAAAATATGGGCTCTTTAAACCTTGTGTGTTTAGTAACAGTCTGTGTTTTATGCTTCTAGGCCCTCGGCCTCTCAGTGGTCTGGAGCAGCTATGTGGAGGAAGAAGAGGAGGAGGAGGAGGAGGAGGAGAGAGTCTTTGCTCAGACAGCTGCTGTAGCTCTCCTCCTGGTAGCTCCTGCTACTCTTCCCAGCGCAGTAGCCCCGCCCTCCTCTCCAGCTCCGCCCACCATGACTCTCCTCTCCGCCCCTCCCCCCCCCTCTCCAGCTCCGCCCACCATGACTCTCCTCTCTGCCCCTCCCTCTCCAGCTCCGCCCACCATGACTCTCCTCTACGCCCCTCCCTCTCCTGCTCCTTCTCCCGCCTCCTGCAGGAGGAAGAGGAGGAGCCCGAGACCAATGTGGACACAGGCTTCGCCGTCACACCTCGCTCCGACACCGTGGTGACCCGCTCCTCCTCCTCCGAGAGGCCTGCCGTGGTCGGGGCCTCGACCCTGGAGAGTTTAGCCAGGGAGCTGGGGGAGTGTCTCCCAGGGTACTCCAGGACGTGGAGCCATGTAGAGCTCAAGGCAGGCTCCACCGCCAGGCTGGGATGTGGCAGCAGGACTATAGCGGCTGGCCAGAGTCCTTCCAGGGAGCCCCTAGTGGAGGCAAACAGAACTACAACCACAGCTCTGAATACTGGCAAACTGCTGACAACACAGACACACATAGACAGCCATGAGAAGCTGGACGAGTTCTTCATCTGACTTCAGTTTACATTTTATTAGAATCTCAGAGGGCAGATGACTTGCATCAACTAAACACATATACAGTACCACAAAACTTCTAATGGCAGCTCAGGCATTTATTTGTTTGAGCCAGTCAATTTCAACAACATTTCAGCACTCTGTCAGTCTACTAAAAGAGAAACAAAAGATCTGCCAGTCTACTAAAAGAGAAACAAAAGATCTGCCAGTCTACTAAAAGAGAAACAAAAGATCTGTTTGCGACTTTGTCTTTCAACCAAGGTGCACAAACCTGAAACGACTAGTAAGTAACCAAAATGCCTTGGTTTTAATTATATGTGTAACAGATGGTACCGCGAGGCACAGTCACGATGGACGTCAGGTGTTGTGAAGTGACTGTGGCGAGTAGCGATACTGCGAGTTAAACTCACTCTCCCTTAAAAGACACATAGATACGTTACCAAGAAGTGAATTCACTGTGGTGCGGCAGACTCAGGTTCGAAACTCCCTCGGGGCATCGAAGTTAAAGGGGAACTCCAACATTTTGGGAAATTAGCTTATTTAACATCTTCCCTGGAGTTAGACAAGAAGATACATACCTTTTTTGTCTCTGTGCGTGCATTTTAGCTTTGGGAATAGACGCTCCGTTAGCATAGCTTAGCTTCATCACTGGAAGTGAGGCAGGACAGTAGCCTTACAGTGCCTTACAGTGTATTGCAAGGTCTGACATTGACCAAACTTGATATGCATGACCTTGGTGGGCTCTAGGTCAACTCCTGAAAAGGGGGTCAATGTCAGACTTTGCAATCAAAAGTTAGGGGGCTAATAACCCTTGCCATAATTTCAGTGCGCCCCCTAACTTTTGATTGCAAGGTCTGACATTGACCCCCTTTTCAGGAGTTGACCTAGAGCCCACCAAGGTCATGCATATCAAATTTGGTCAATGTCAGACCTTGCAATACACTGTAAGGCACTGTAAGGCTACTGTCCTGCCTCACTTCCAGTGATGAAGCTAAGCTATGCTAACGGAGCGTCTATTCCCAAAGCTAAAATGCACGCACAGAGACAAAAAAGGTATGTATCTTCTTGTCTAACTCCAGGGAAGATGTTAAATAAGCTAATTTCCCAAAATGTTGGAGTTCCCCTTTAAACACAACGCAAAAAGGTGACGATATCAGCTCCGTTACATATGAATAAAGAACATTATATTTTAAAACATCCAGCCTGCTGAAAGCCACCAGGCAGTTATCACATGTTTTACACACAGCATAGCAAGACAGGATCATAACATACAGTACATACATGATCATCTACAGGATATAATGTCACTATGCAATGTCATGTTATTATTATATAGTGAAAATGTAGCACAGGGAAATATAGCCTCTGATTGGACGGTTGGTTCAGGTTTACAGAAACGCACAGTTGATTGGACGGTTGGTTCAGGTTTACAGAAACACAAAGCTGATTGGATGGTTGGTTCAGGTTTACAGAAACACAAAGCTGATTGGACAGACAAGGACCCCACACTCTGAATCACATCAGTTACCCTGGTCACTATAGTTCACCTCTGGGTGACATGAGGGGAGGACATCGCAGTGTTCAGTGGCAGCCATGTTGGATCCATGTAACAGGTGATTCCCGTTAGCAGCGATATGTACAACCTGATGAACTAGTTAGTTGCTAGCTGCTAGCTTGTAGCTGCTAGCTGATAGATTGTAGCTGCTAGCTGGTAGCAATAATAATATTGAATGTTTAATGTATTTCATGTTCAGTCTCAGCTAATGATTGTGCAGCTATGATGCTAGGAATGTAGCCATTTGATTAGCAGAGGACCAGTGGACCAAGACCAGACCAGCAGTTGTCAAAGTGGGGTTGCGGGGACAGTTTTATTTCACTATCATTTCATCCATAAGGAACACAGTGTCTCCTCATCTACAGTATAGACATAGGATTCTGTAATAAAATATCTAGATATCTGAAAACAAAACGCTTGTCAAATGGGGGTCCGTGGTCTAGTTTGTGTGTTTATGAGTCTTTGATGTGGGAAATAGTTCTTATTTATTTTTTGGTCCAAGT
Organism: Notolepis coatsorum; assembly: GCF_963971535.1. Classification (NCBI taxonomy): domain Eukaryota; kingdom Metazoa; phylum Chordata; class Actinopteri; order Aulopiformes; family Paralepididae; genus Notolepis; species Notolepis coatsorum. The sequence goes on from NC_140165.1 coordinate 188,633,423, forward strand.
GAATGAATACATGAATATTCCACTTGTGGAGACAAACGACAGTGCTGGCCGAGCTATAATGAACTTAATGTTAGTGTCATTAGAAGGACTTGTGCTGGTGTTGAACTGGTACCAGTGGATTTTTACCAGCACTGCATTCAGATTAATAATAATTAGTCATTATTATGAATTAGTCTGGTGTACAGCTGGACGATAATAGCTGACAATGTGATCATCATCTTTCCATAGGATCATATTGTGATGGTATTGAGATATCATGATGCACAATTATGTTGTCTGAATTAATAATAACAAGCACATAACAAATTTCTCACATAATTTGACCTGAAATATTTGAGTGAATGAATTCTCATTCGAAAATTTTGTTTTGGTTTTCTGTCATGTTTCACACACAGTTCAATGAGATTAACATCAACTGGATTGATATAATCTGTGATTTGCCATATATTGAGCAAATATTGTGATATGGATCGAAAAACGTCTTGTGATTATCATTAAAGGTGCTATGGATAACATTCAGCCACTAGGTGTCACACTAGAGCACCAGCATGTAATTTATCCAATCGGGTGCATTCCATGTGGGGAAATGGGAAGTAGGGAGAGGATATATGCAGGCAACAACATACATTTTGGACCTGCAAACATGTTTTAAATGATAAATGAATTAATTAATAATATTTTTTTTGGAGGGAAAGCAATACTTTTATTCCACACATTTTCAAAAGGTCTGTGCATGTGTTCTTATATATATATATATATATATATATATATATATATATATATATATATATATATAATGTATGTATGTTATCTATAGCCAGGGGTGCATTGCTCATGGGACGGGGTTGCACGCTGTGCAACCGGCTATGTGAGCAGAGCACGCGCATGCACATGCACACAGGAATGCGCTGCACTCGACTGATGCGCCAACTCGATAAGTACCCACCTGGCTACTTTGCATAACAATAGCGCAGGTAGTCAGGTGTGTTCAAATACGTTCTCAGATACATTAGTAGTAGTAGTAGTAGTTTATTTTTTTCAGTCATCAAAAAATAAAAGTACAATATACATCATCATTTATCAATATTTGATTATTTACAGTGACTGAAAAAGGTACAGACTGAAGCATAGTGCTTATATGTGCCTGTCCTATATTCTTACCAATTTTTTTTTTTTTTTTTTTTTTTTTTTTTTACTCCAAAACAGTATTATAAAAAAAAGCAAGCAAGCAAAACAGTGTTTTTCACCCTTGTAGTTTTTCAAAATTTAGCATTAAAAAAAATAAAATATATATACAAAAATGTAGATTCCAAAACAGTATTCTAAAAGAAAAAAAGCAAACAAACAGTGTTATTCACCCTTGTATTTTTCAAAAATTGCTTTACAAACCTTTTTCTTAAAAACCAAAATCGAATTACTCATTCTTAACTGTATATCCGCATTGTTCCACAAGTTAACCCCAATAATAGAAATACACCTCCTTTTAATCCCTTTCTTAGCTTTCTGAACAGTAAATTTACAAATACTAATATAGTAGTATATTCACACAACTTGTGAATGAAATGTGTTACATTCCATTCGTAGAGGCAATTAGGCATTGTCTTTAGTCTGCGTATGCGTCTCTGAGCGGATCTCGGCCTGTCTGTCCGACATCTCCGCCTGGATGACGACCAACCACCTCAAACTGAACCTAAGCAAAACAGAATTGCTCCACCTGCCGGCCAAATCCTCCCCCCTGACCGACCTCTCCATCACAGTCGAGAATGCAGCTGTGACCGCGTCGACGACCGCCAAGAACCTTGGTGTTGTCCTCGACGACCAGTTGAACTTCTCTGCTCACATCGCAGCGACAACCAGAACCTGCAGATTCCTCCTGAGCAACGTCAGAAGGATACGCCCCTTCCTGACAAAAGAAGCCACCCAACTCCTCGTCCAATCAACAGTCATCTCCCGCCTCGACTACTGCAACGCACTGCTAGCTGGCCTCCCGGCCACTGCCACCAAGCCTCTTCAACTCATTCAAAATGCAGCGGCCCGCCTGATCTCAAACCTACCGAAGTCGGCCCATGTCACCCCACTTCTTAGGGACCTGCACTGGCTCCCCATTGCTGCACGTATCCGCTTCAAGGCCCTCGACCTAGCATACCGTGCGGCAAAGGGAACCGCTCCCGCCTACCTCCGGTCAATGGTCTCTAACTACACACCCTCAAGGACCCCTACGCTCTGCATCTTCTGGCCGCCTCAGATCTACTCCTATCCAAGCTCCCGGAGGGTCATCAAAGAGAAGCCGCCTATTCTCAGTCCTTGCCCCACAATGGTGGAATGAACTACCCATCCCAGTTAGGACAGCCGAATCCCGTCCAATCTTTCGCCGTCGACTAAAGACTCACTTCTTCAACCATTATCTGAAATGATCAAAAAAAAAAAAAAAAAATCTAACCCTGACTAACCTTAACACTTTGGTTGCCTAAGGTTAAATTCATGATATACCATAGATTGCCAGCGCTATTTGTCTATGGAGAAAGTCACCTTCTTTGCAGGGCTATAACTTTTTAAATTCTATTGCTACATTGCCATTATTAGGGCCCATTCAAAGTCCTATATGTATTGTTCATTGTGTAGCAACGTTAAACTTTTTCATTCACATATTCATAGTAAAGTATGGTCTAATGTATAAGTATGTTTTCATCTCTTTCTGCAGCTTTCTCCAGAACGTGATATATAGCCCCAAATGCATTATATTGATGATGAAATACAGTTTGATGGCAATCAGCGCGATATAAAAAATTCCAACTAGACGTACTTCTAGAAGTTACTACACGTCATCTGATGTTGACCGGATGGGCGAGGGGGCGTTTATAATTCCGTGGGCAGCGTTATACCAATCATCTAATGTGGGTCAAATGTTGATAATAGCAGTTAGTATCAAAGACGGTAACGTTACACGCTGAAACTCACTCCAGTCTCCGCGCGCCGTTGGGCGATCATCGTCGAGTAGAAATTTTATCATTATGGGATATATTTTTACCCGGTCCATCTCCAGCTTGTATAATGGTATACGTCCAAATCATGTTGTTTATCGAGTTATTGCCAATCGATCACCGTGTAGCGTGACGAGCCAGAGTCCCATGAACTATAGCGAGCGCCCGGAAGTACTACGGTCGTCATGACAACCTCTATTCAACATCCTGTTTGGCGATTGCGCCGATCGGCCACCAGATGGCGCTCCTGAACCGCCAGAGAGCTCAGTGGGTCCTGCTGGTGGATCTCAGGCCAGCGGAGGGGACATATGAATCCGATCGCAGATTTTTGAAATATTGATATAAGGACGCTGTACAGCGTCCCCCGGCAACTTGAGCATGGCCAGCAATGACGTGAAAAGACGTTTCATGGCAGTCAAAGTGTTAATGTCATGCACTTGTCCTAATAAACTAACCTACACTGTAACACGCAACACTTTGATGAACATTGTTACTCAGCTGATGGAGTTATACCCTTCTTGCTGTCTTGTCGCACAGAACTTGTAAGTCGCTTTGGATAAAAGCGTCAGCTAAATGACTAAATGTAAATGTAATGTATGCGAGGGAACATCTATGTGCATGCGCGGGAGCGTGCGCAGGCACGTTGGAACTATAAAACAGCAGGGGGTGCTGGGGGGGGGTCGCCAGATGATGAATATTTTTTTTTTTTTTTTTTGTCAGGCCACTGAACTTAGAAGCAGGCCAGGCCAGTGTTTCTAGTTGCACCAGCGCAATAGTTAGATAACCTAGGTGGGGAACAACCAGGAGATCACTGCAACTCACACAAGTTGGAGAACTATCTCTCTCTTTCTCTCTCTCTTGCTCTCACACACACACAAAGGGAGCCGCATGTGATTGGTGGAGGCAGGACCCTTACGAAAAACTGCTAATCATTGACACATGCTAGCCTGTAATAATCCCCCCCAGAAAAATCTACTTTGCATTTGATATATTGCAAATATATGCCATCACACACACTGGCATTTAAAGGGTTATAATTATAAAATTAATATGTGGTGTTATGATCAGGGCTGAAGTTGAATAAAATATTGTATTTATCAATTACAAAAAACTGAAAATCCATAAAAATCTGTGTTGTTGCTAATCATACATATGCTAGCCTGAATGCAGGAAATGAAGTCTTTGTAACAAAAGAAATCCTAGTGGGGGACCCCCAGACCCCCTGCTTAAAAAGTGGCCTGACTGGGGCTATATTTCCTGGCCTGAATGATTTCCCCAGTCCGGCCCTGGTTAAAAGCCTCCAATGCTTATTAGTGTGTGTGCGTTTGAACGTTTGCATGTTTCAACCATACATTTCCATTTAATTTTTTTTTTTACCTCCTATAATAGTGGGGGTCGCGGCTCTCTGACACCGTTTTTTTTGGGTCACGGCCTGAAAAGTTTGGGAACCCCTGGTCTAGCCTGTACCCCCCAGACATGTTGCTGGCCCCGTCAAAACAGTATCCTATCAGCCTCTCCATGGGCAGGTCGAGGCGTAAAAGTATTTTATACACAAAAACAGCGTCTCGGCTGTTGTGTCCAAGTTGTCATCGGCGAACTGTATATTACACGAGAATTGTTCTTTTCCAGTGAGTGACATCAGAATGGGCTTTTGGATGCTTTGCCTCTAATTTGTTGCTGAATATCATGAGCAAACAGCTGTAAGATTTCGTTTTGGATGTTGTTGGACATCCAGTTGTCTCTCTTTTGGAGCCAATTCTTCAACTCGGGATCAGACTTGGTGCGCACTCTTTCCATCATGAGCTGCCATAACACCCCATCCCTATTTGCATCACCCCTCAGTGGAAGCCCCTGGCGCCCGAGGGGGGGTATAGGGGAACAGACTGTTAACTCTTCAATACCTGATGCTGAGGCTGAACCTGTCGTCTCTGTCTCTCTCTGACGTTTATCAGATTTAGTGGGACTGTCACTGGGACCGGCGGGACGTTTCGAAAATAAATCTGATATTTTTCTTTTCTGCGAGTGAGACATTCTGTGCTAGCAAAGTCTGACTACTAGCTAAAATCGACTGACTGCGCAAGCACTGTATCACAGTAGCTCAGTGGTTCGTGGCGCGTGGGAAGGGCGGGAGACGGGAGGTGAATACAATTAGTTGTTTCACCTGTCATTCAATCAGTCTGTGACAGTCTGTCATCACTCGAAAATCTACTCTGTTTTACACGTATGATTGTGTACATACAGTAGTGTAATGAATGAATGAAAACTTTATTTAACAGATTGGAGAATGGCTACAATACAGTACGGCTCAATACACACAATATTAAAATGGTGAAGTGCTTTGAGCAGGATAAACTTATAATATACAGTGTTACAGTTATACAGTTACAGTATATATAAATACTGTCATAAAAGAAACATCATTTTTATTTTTTATTTTTTTGCAGCCCCCCGCACCCCCCCCCCCCCCCCCCCCTTGCAACGTCCCTGAGCGTGCGTGCACGTGGCGTCATTAAAACACTGTGCAACCAGCTTTGAAATCAGCAATGCACCACTGTCTATAGCACCTTTAAATTGATTAACTCCATGTCGCCCAGCCTAGTCTGGTGACCTACAGCAGGTCAGGATTAGCAACACTGATCCATGTCATGTTATTTTGTTGTATTTGTTGAATTCGATTTTTATCTGTTGTTGCTGTCTAGGCTTCGCCAAACTAAGATGTGGATAATCTTTTACAGGTCGTATTAATGAGTGATTGGGTTCAAATGTCCCCATGAGCTTTAACAAGGTGTTGTAAATATTTATTTAAAAGAGAAGGCTTGGTATGAACTCAAAGGTAGAATCTGTAATGCCGTCAGATGGCATCCTCTAGGCAAAAGAGCCTCTTGGTATTGATCTTTGCGTAATATTTTTTTTTTGTGGTCTGATGTGTGGGTTTTGTTGAGTTGAGTGGGGACAGGGAGGAGGGGTTGCTACTGCTGGTCACACTATAATAAGTGTAAATTCACACTATAATAAGTTTACTAAACTCCAACCCACACATCAGAGCAAAACAAAACATGTAAACAAAGTGCAATACCAAGCGGGGCTCTTTTGCCTAGAGGTCGCTGTTTGACAGCATTACAGATTCTACCTTTAAATGAGTTATATATAAAATCCAGCAGGGATTCTAACTGGCAATGTCAAGTCCTCTCTAATCCACCACTCAAACGTGGGATTTCATTAGGAACTCCACCCAAAAAAAAAGAAAACTAAAATTAATTGAATGAATTTGGTCTTGAGTTATTGGAGTGAAAAGGTTGGAATGTGTGATGTCATATTCCAGGAAGTATTAAAGGGGCACTTCACCAAAAAACAATACTGATTTATTTTTACACATAATCCCATACACATCCCAAAAAACTCATTACCTCTCAATAACTGTCAACTAAATTCATGTGTGAAAAACGGTTTTTGGATGTGTGTCAGATTATGTGCAAAATAAATGCATTGTTTTTTGGTGAAGTGCTCCTTTTAAATACATCTCAGTGAAACAATATCAAGACCTTAGTGATTGATGAGTGATGGGTCAGTGAGGCCACATTCAAAGTCTTGATATTTATTTTATTTTCATTATGTATTTTCATACTTAGTTCCTGGCAAATGTGACATCATAATGACATCACACATTTCAACTCTCAAACTAATTGTATTTGGAGATAGTGTATAGTTTGATGATGTGTGTGATATTATGAACACAAGAAATCCGCTTTTACATACAAATGGGGTTTATATTACAGCACTTCTGAAATAGAATGAAAACCTCTTTTGGGTGTAAAGAGCTCACACAAACATCCCATGGCCTCTTAACTCATTGACTGCCACGCTCTTTCCCCATCTGTACTGCCTGGCACCAGCTTTTTTTTTGACAATTTTCACGATCTTTGCAGAGCTATTGTATATTCTATATTATAGCTATGGAGACAATAGTATGGCTCATTTGACAGACACTATTTATAGTCCAACATGTAAAAAATAAAGTTTGTTTCTACATACCCTCGTTTGTTCACAATACCGAGCTAAACATTGCCCCGTTTTAAAATAATCCAGGCTGGTTTTCTAGATTGTGAGATAAAGTGTGTTTTGTGCAGCATATGCGCAAATCTCACGGCTGCTTGCTTGAAACCTATATTATTGCCAGGTCAAAGGTAAACACATGACCTTGTTTCTTCACGAACCTCATTTATCACGATCATACAAACGCATGTTTTATGACAGAGTTTCGGTAAAGTACACGAAAGACGTTACCTTTGTTTTAGAGGTACTCCATTTCTCACTTCGAGTCCAAAAGTGTCTTGAATCAGAACAGGATCAATACATATAACGTTAGGTAGCCCTCATCCGTCTTCATCTGCTCGGGCCAGACTATAGACAGAGCCAAATAGGTTTCCTCATCGGTCGGTTTGATTATAGTTTTTTTTACCTTTTACCAGTAGTGCTGAGTCCAACATAGTCCAACATAGTCTGGTGGAAACGCACCTTATCATCCATAATCATCATGCATATAATCCGTTTGGTCTTCCTCTTCATAATATCCAATAGTTCGCTGGCCATTGCATTGCAGGTTACTATTGTGTGCTCGGGCCAGACTACCACAGAGCGAATAGGTTTCCTCATCGGTCGGTTTGATTATAGTTTTTTTTACGTTTTACGTAAAAAAAATGCAAGTAAATATATATCAACCAATATATCAAACATTAGCTAGTTAACAATGCAACAAATTGCAGATGATTTTGACATCCGAAGGTAATAACCTGTTTAAATGACGGGTAATAAACAAGGAGACTGCTGATCCCATTCAACTCAATGTCGGCTGAACTGAAAGTTTCAATAAGTGGAACCAATGTGAGTTCACAGTGATGTTATGACCCTTCTTTTATAGTTTTTTTGAGAACCATGTACAGTCTGCTGCTGTATGCACTTAGAGTGGTACATGTGATACCTGAATCCAAAGTACACAGCCTCTGTCTTTTAACAGTGATTTGACACGTTACTCCAACTCAGTATTTAGAAAACCCTCAATGTGGTTCTTCCTCTGAGCGATTCTACACAATACTTCTGAAGTAATACATGAAGTGAATTACCAGTGTGGTCAGGTGAGACGTGGGAATTGAACCCACAACCTTTTGCACAGGGGCCATAATCATCCCAACAGTATTGTGTATTAGGATAGAGAATTGTAAGAAAGAGAATTGTATGCAACAAATGACTAAATCTCATTGTCTTTGTATAATGAATATCACTGTGCTTTTACACTGTCTGGATAGTGTCTTGTGCATAGATATGTGTGCACCTGTAAATAAACATCTACAGTATACCTAAAAACAGGATTACCATACTATGAAATGTAAAATGAAAATCTGTGGCAAATCAAATAATGATGACAAAATGAGCTTCCTGTGTGCTGTAGAGTAAGGGTTTTAATGAAGGGGTTTTAAAGTGTAAATGTACACGTAACATTACTAACGGCTTAGGAAACAATGTACATCTTCAAAGAATTAACTGGTCACAAAAACACTGTTTCAACCTCCAGGCTCTTCTCAGGTCTGTGGTCTTGTCTCCTTGTTTGAGGTGAAACGTTATACAGTAGAAGCTTTAAAAGACACCAATGGAGATTTATTTAGCAAATATCCCAGAGCTCCAAGCACTTTTACACACATTAATTTAGGTTGACAGTTAAGGAGTTAATGAGTTTGAATATGTCATCAGAGGACACTGAAGCCTTGTTTTGTGTTAATTGTCGTTCAGTGACTTGGAGATAAAAAGAAATGGCAACAATCCTTGTCGCTAGTTTTCACTAATCTTGCACAAAAACCAACACTTTCCACAGGTTTGATTTCATAGCGGATATGTGACATTGTTCGAAAACAATGAGGAAGTTGCAATAATCCACTTGATGCTGTAAAATAGGCCGCAACCAAATACTGATAGGACTATAAGAACTGGGATGAGTGAAACAGCTCATTGAGCAGCTTTTAATGGTGAACGTTGAAGTAAATAAAAAGGTTATATGGAGACTCTGTGCTCCTGGTTTTATCCAAGTCTTTTCACATCCTGAGCAAGTATGAGCCCTAAAAATTCAAACATTATTTGGTTAGAGAGAAATGTCACTCCAAGAAATCCATTGATATGGTGACTCATTGAGCCTGAGGAGGTATATCCGTTCTAACCACAAGGGGGCAGTATGTGATCGTTATGGAAGATTACTGCATGTAGCTGTGAGGAGTGTAGGCATGTATCACCAGATATCTATGTGTATCACTTCCGCAACGGATTTAGTCGGATTTCGGTTTCCGGGTTGGCCTGATTGGCCGCGACGGCCACGTGACACGCGTGGCACGCCCCCGCGGCAGCGGCAGAGGCGCCGCTACACGCTGCTGTGTTTCACTGCCGCTTTCCCACTTCAACGCCAGAGCAATATTGTCGCGCCATCTTCTGAGTGCAGACGCGCTGCTGTTTAATCACTTTTCCCACTTCAATGACAGAACTGCTGTTTAATGGTCACTTTTCCCACTTCAATGACAGAGCTGCTGTTTAATGCTCACTTTTCCCACTTCAATGACAGAGCTGCTGTTTAATAATATTGTCGCGTTGTGGAAAGCAGGATGAGAGAGCGTAGATTTCAGTGTGTATCATTTAATCATTTAACGCGACAATATTATTAAACAGCAGCTCTGTCATTGAAGTGGGAAAAGTGAGCATTAAACAGCAGCTCTGTCATTGAAGTGGGAAAAGTGAGCATTAAACAGCAGCTCTGTCATTGAAGTGGGAAAAGTGATTAAACAGCAGCGCGTCTGCACTCAGAAGATGGCGCGACAATATTGCTCTGGCGTTGAAGTGGGAAAGCGGCAGTGAAACACAGCAGCGTGTAGCGGCGCCTCTGCCGCGGGGGCGTGCCACGCGTGTCACGTGGCCGTCGCGGCCAATCAGGCCAACCCGGAAACCGAAATCCGACTAAATCCGTTGCGGAAGTGATACACGCGGAGTGTAGGCCTAGTAGTCTGAGAGCAAGAGTTACTACATACAGTATGGACAGTTAATATAAATAAAGTACTTATCGACCACAGGAAAAAGGTACATATTGTACGTTATGTTATAGCCATAAGTAATATATTGACATATTTATTCAAACATTTTACAATGGGTACGTATTACAAATACATGCATTATACAATATTATATATAATGTACATATATGCTCATATGGGAATGGGAGGCAAGTGCCTTTACCTCAAGACTACCCAAGACACACTTTTCACCCTAACCCGTCCCTAACCACACTGTTACCTTAAACTAACCATAACTTCATATCTATTCTTAACCATAACCGTTAAAACGAATCACCATCATAGTATTGCTGTGTTTATGTCAGGGTGGGGTCTAGTGGTGAGAGCACTGGCCTGACTTTCTCTGATACGAAATGTAAATATATTACTTATGGCTATAACATAACATAGATTATGTACCTTTTTTCCTGTGGTCGATTAGTACTTTATTTATGTTTTCTGATGAGACTGTGTGTTGGTATGGAACAACAACAGTTTAAATTGCACTTTACAACAGAGATGCGACTGTTCACTTTACGTTGTGGTCCAGAACCGTCTACATTTTCACCATAACGTTACATAATGCCTGGTGAACCAACTACGAGTTGTTCAACTATGAGAGGTCTGTGAACTTTGATAAACCATTCAATCAAGAGGGTGGCACGGTAGTGCAGTGGTTAGCATTGTTGCCTCACAACAGGAAGGTCTTGGGTTCGAACCTCCGGCAGGAGGCCTTTCTGAGTGCAATTTACATGTCCTCCTTTTCCTCCTACACCATGGAAGACATGCTCCTGTAACAATAACTCTTTCCGTTACCCTTCACCAAGGTACTGGTATTAGAACTGGAGTCGGTCCCTGGCCGCTGCTCACTGCTCCTAAAAAGGATGCAGAGGATGTAAACTCTCTCAGCTAATGAAGAGTTTCCTTTCCTTTTGGAGCCCCTGTGGCATATACATCAAGCTGCATTACAGTATATAGATCAACGAGATTGCACATCCATCCACACTTTAGGCAGATTTGTAAGCTCAAGACTCCCCCTACAGGTCAGAGGATGTCATTGCTCCGGGTGACGCTCTGACAGCCGGTCCAGCTCAGGTCCTCAGCCCACTGCCCCTCCCTGGTGACCCGCACCTTTCCCGGGTCGAACCTCCAGAACCTCTGCTCTCGGAACAGGTAGAGACGTCCGTTGGGTCTGGTCAGCGCCCCGTTGGTCCCCTGTGGCACCCCGGTCCAGTCCGAGAGCCTGCGCGGGTAGTAGGGCTCAGAGCGCAGCATGTCTAGGTTGAAGACGGAGTACCGGGAGCCTTTGAAGAGGACGAGGTGGCCCAGCGGGGGATAGTAGAAGGCACAGTCCGGGTGGTGAGGCAACCCCACCTCGCTGCTCCTCTTGGGAAAGCCGGGGTCCAGGACGCTGCCGGTGTAACGCCACATCCTCTTCCCTGTAGAAAGAACCAGACAAGAAACCATGACATCCTCTTCCCTACAAAGAGAACCAGACAAGAAACCATGACATCATCTTCCCTACAAAGAGAACCAGACAAGAAACTATGACACTAAGAGACAGAGAACCAGACAAGAAACCATGACATCATCTTTCCTGCAGAGAGAACCAGACAATAAACCATGACATCCTCTTCCCTACAAAGAGAACCAGACAATAAACCATGACACTAACAGACAGAGAACCAGACAAGCAACCATGACATCCTCTTCCCTACAAAGAGAACCAGAGAAGAAACAGGTGTGGTATAATTCCAGTCTCAAACTGTGATGGAATATGGAATATTGTTGAGTCTTGATTCCCAAAAGTCAACGGCCCCAGGGAGAGGTTGAACTTGGTAAGGACCAGTGCACAAACATTTTAGATGGTCTCTATTTTCTCCCTAAAAAAGGTTATTAAGATACATGTGTTCTAAGCTAAGTACAAATTGGACTTCTAAAGTCAGCACAGATAATAATAGTGTTGAACAAATTTACCATTAGACTGAAAGGCCGGTCATGGCCAATACTGTGGGGCTTGTTCCTCTGGAAACCACAGGTGGGGGAGAATGAAACCCTATAGATTTAAATACAGTCTTAAGATGACTAAACTTCCCCCTTCTCTGTAAACATTCAAACAATAGACTTTTGGAGCCCCCGGCCAACTGGTTTGTAGAGAAAGGTTTTAGCTTGGGGGGATGAGGCAATCATCAATTTTTCTATTCAACTGTAGATAACACCTCCGTGAGAGCATTTGGCTACATCACTTCAAAGAAGTGTCGGCATTGCATGTAACCACATGGCTCCTCCTGTCTGCTAGAACAGATAAAAATAGCTTTAGGTTAAACTGTAGTTTTAATGTAAAATAGACATTTATAATAACAGTAAAATGGTATAAATTAAAAGAGAGAATTTTCTAAGTAGGTTTAAAAGTACCTAGAAGATAATAAATAGGTTAAGAAAACACCTAGACTCTTATCCACCGTTGTAAAGTCTAATTAAGCCAGTAATATAGTTAGAATATGTGTAATGTACTTAGAAAGTTAATCTAACGTCAAACATAAGGTTATAGAATTAATAAATGCAACAGGTTGTCTTAAAACCAAAGAGACTAAAATAGATAATCATTTGAAGAACCTATATTCAACTAAAATATAGGTTTCTTTGTTCTTGGTAAAAACCAACCGATAGGGCTAAATTGGGGCTTTAGAAAGGCCATAAACTTCTGGAAAAAACTTAAATACATTGTTTAAATCTTGTCATAATTAATACTTAATCTGTTAGTCAGTCAAATTAAATACTGTACTGTTCAACGTTAAATAGAAATATAACTCATTCTCTTAAAGATATTAGGGACGGCCCTTTAAAGGAGGCCAGAGAGCCGCCGACCCTAATCAAAATGGCCGCGATATGTTTTAGCCAATCAGGATGTAGAGAAACCGCCCTCTGACGTATTAATCTAGCGTATTCTAGAGGAGGAGTTTAATCTTTAAAAACAGCCTGCAAAATAGACACACACGCCGCTTGAAACGATCCCATGCACAAAACGAGACGGACGGAGCATTGCTTGAAGAGAACGGAACGAGAATACGCATCTCTTTGTCTCTAGGGGAAACCAGAGCTTCAACACCAGACGCCGTTGACGAAGACCATTCTTTTTAATTGTTTTTGATTAGTCTGAGACGAGGTTCGGTGGCATAGTACCGTAACAAAACTCGAATCATTGCACATTCCATTTTAATTGAACCAGACGATTCTTGTTCACTGTTGGACTTTGAAATAAAACAGATCTGGGAAATAGAAACCTCTCCTTCATTTTTCTGCTCCTCTGCCGTCCTACAAACCGTGGGTCTTATTTAGTGATAGGTTTTAGGGTCATACAGAACACAACGCAGGGTAGATTAGATATATGGTTTAAGTAAACCCTATCTCCTATTACGATACAGGTACAACAGCTGTAAGTGACTTATGTTTTCTCATACACCCACAGGAAGCCGCATCTAGTCTGAGTCTATGGATACAGGAAGCAGAGTCTGAGTCTATGGATACAGGAAGCAGCGTCTAGTCTGAGTCTATGGATACAGGAAGCAGCGTCTGAGTCTATGGATACAGGAAGCAGCGTCTAGTCTGAGTCTATGGATACAGGAAGCAGTGTCTGAGTCTATGGATACAGGAAGCAGCATCTAGTCTGAGTCGCGTCTCTACAATTCGTAGCCGCATTTCTGCAGACCCCTCTCTGATTGGTTGAGCTCCATTTCTGCAGACCCCTCTCTGATTGGTTGAGCGAAGCCCCTCTCTGATTGGAAATGTACTACCAGATTCGCGTATAACGTTATTTCGCGTGACTTCGCGGTTTATTCATAACGTTATGCACATTTCACAACACAGCCAGCTGTCAGAAACTGTACATTGTAACGTTGTTATTTCGCGGCCTGCCCATTTGATGTTCCCAAATCATATTCAGAAAGTATCACAGAGACTTCTATTGACCAAGGAATTAGTTATTATTAGTAAGACACAACATTTCCGTAGCAATTGACCACCAGACTCTCTCTTAAGGCATTAACTGGGTTAATTAATATAAATGTTATATTGTAACTGTCTAGTTACACATTGGTTCCGAAACATGTATGTTTCTGGCTGCAATTAAAACTTTGAATCTGAGAGAGCTCTGGTCAGCGAAGCCGGCGAGCGATTATTATTGGTTTTTAATGACAAACCAATTACATAATCCTATCCAACATATGTGTAAAGGCACACACAACATATTCCAGTTAACGGTATATTTTTTTAATGATTCGTTATGGCGTAATCAATACTTCCATGCGTATAAATTGCGTTCGCGACCTCCATGTTTTGGGGCTATTCATCAGAAAACTCGAATCCGGGATTCGGCTCCCATCCGTCGGGCAACAACTGTGGTTTTTCAGCCTCTCTCTCTGGAGCTTAACGGAGTTTCGACTCCTGGCTAGAGGAGCTTGTCGCGGCTCATGCGCATGCGCGCGCTCGGCCAATCAGAGAGGGGTCTGCAGAAATGGCCTCAACCAATCAGAGAGGGGTCTGCAGAAATGCGGCTACGAATTGTAGAGACGCGTCTGAGTCTATGGATACAGGAAGCAGTGTGAGTCTATGGATACAGGAAGCAGTGTCTCCTCCAAATGTGACGGCCAGTTATCACAGATATAGAGCAGAACTTTACCAGTTGGGTCATTCGGTTATTGGTGACTTTTCAATGTGCTAACCTTTGGGGAGAAAATTGTGTTTTTGTTGCGTTTTTAGAATTATATCAGGTAAATTAATGTTTAACCCATTCCCTGCCACCACTTTGATCATCTTATACCATTCTCTGCCAGTACTGTAAGTCTATGGAGATGTTCACCTTCTTTGCAGGGCTATAACTTTTTAAATTGTATTGCTAAATTGACATTACTATGGCCCATTCAACATCGATTATCTATCGTTCAGGATGTAGGAACGTTTAACTTTTTAAATATAAACATATAAATGTTTTTATCGTTTTCTGCAGTATTTCCTAGAACGTGAGATATAGACATAAATGCATATATTAGATTATCAAATGCCGTTTGATACCGATGCACACTATATTAAAAATTTCAACTGTACATGGTCCTAAACGTTATGACTGATCATGCGCGGGTGAACGGAGGGGGGGGGGGGTCGTTTATAATTCCGTGACCGACGTTAAATGATTTATGTAGTATGGGTGATATATTGATCAGAGCAGTTTGTATCAAAAATGATAAACAAAAACGCTGAAACTCACGTCAGTCTCCTCGTACCGTTGGGCGATGAGAGTGGAGCAAACAGATCCCAGTTATGTGGTGGGGATCGAGGCGATCCATTTCCGGTTTGTATATTACTAATACACGCCCAAATCATGTAGATTATTGAGTTATGGCAAAGATCCATATCCACGGTGTGTGTATTGAGTCCCGCGACGATAAACGAGTGGCCGGACGGAATAGGGAGACGCACCGGGATCACAAGAGATCCACTTCTGGTTGCAACTCGCCGATCAGCCACCAGGTGGCAGTATTGAAGCGTTGTTGAGTTGTGCTGGCTCACACAGCATCCGACAAGGCTCTGTGAGTGAAATATGAAATTATGATCAGAATCACGTCGTACGCCATTATTGGCAGAATTCGCATGAACTTGAAACCCGTCGTATGGCGTTATTGGCGGAGAAAGGGTTAATCTTCAGGTACTTGTATTGGTAGAGCTCAAGCACTTAAATAATAATAATTATGGGTGGATTGTTCAGCCATCGACTGTGAGAGAGTTCCATCCTGTTAGGGACATATACATAGCTATTGTTAAGTGTTAATAATGTAAATATTCAATAATACTTACACCGTATGTGTCCCTTATTCCATCATATATATGGTTTTATTTGAATAATAATGAAAGAAGAATTGTGGAGTAGAACATTTGTTTATTATTCAGAACAATCACATGTATGCACTATGCACCCACTTTACCCAAAATGGTAAATATGTATGCTGTTGATCCTTTTGAACTGTGCAAATTAACATAAAACATGTAAAACATTTAACATAGTTGCTAAGTTATTTCAAAAGAAAAGGTGACAATTAGGATCTGTTGTCACAGGCCTAACCAAAGGAACAGCAGTGAATTGGCACTCTCCACAAACACCATAGGCACAATCCTTCACATTGTATCTGCCATCTTCTCTAAATATTTAGTGGACATAAGCCCACTACTGAAAAGGCTAGTAGACATGAACTGCAGGTTCTTGTGCATCTTGCACAGACTGCATAAAAAGGAGTATGACACCTGGTGTGTACTTTCAGAGACAAATTTCCAGTAGATGTTTTTGATGGTGTCTGTCAGCAACCTCTTCTGCATTTTCTTTTTCTGAAGAGTGATGGTTTGCTTTTTGCCAGTCGTCATTTGGCTAACATCATCTCGCAAGTAGTAAGCCACTACTATTTGTCTTTTGGTTTGTCTCTGCCGTGTTGTCCTCTGGTAGCTGCAGAGGTTTCCTTGCAGCCGTGCTCTTTTCTTTGAGAAGCCCAGGGTTTGCTGACCTAACCTCTGAAGCCTGTACTCCCCATGGTGGCTCTAGCAAGCACCTGCTTGTCCCTTTGTTTTTTTGTATTGCGAATTTGCGATAGTTTCTTAGTTCTTCAACCACACAGGCATGTAGCAGCAGTTTTCTGTGTGAGCTGGGAAGGACAGGATGCTTTAACAACTGATTACATTGTTTGCGAGGTGACGAGGTTTGTCGTTTTGTCTGACATTGCCACTTCTTCTATTATTCTTTTTCCATTTTTTCTTTAGACAGGTCAGCTTTCGGGCGCCCCAGTGGCGAACCACATAACACGCTGAGTCGCGGCACGGCCGACCTGGGTTCGATTCCCGGACCCGTCGTTATTTGCCGAATGTCTTCCCCCCACTCTGTCTCCCGTTCCTCCTCTCTCTCTCTCTACTGGACTGCCCAGTAGCAAAAAGCGACAAACGCTAAAAAATAAATCTTAAAAAAAAGACGGGTCAGCTTTGAATTGTTCGATTTCTTTCCAGCTTCTTCTTCTGTTTATTTTTAAGGCGTTGACCATGTCGCCTTTGCCTAAACACAATAAACACAGTTAACATTAGAGAAGTACAAAAACACTCTAGCTAGCACATTCATTAACATTACGCACATCTTATTGACCTTTTCAACTTGCCAATATAAATATTCTAAAAGGCCCCGTTTGTGTTTTCTGTTGCAATGTTTGATAATACAGTATCTGACAGGAATAAACATAGGACAAAGCTGTTCTCCTAGCAATGGAATTTGAATGAAAAGGTCTATAGCCAACACTTCATATTAATGATCAATTACTGTGTAATGTATATTTACACAAGAGGGTGATCAATTGATACTTGATCATGGGTGTGATGCAGCAAGACAGAGGTACTGTATAAAGCCAAATAAATGCTTTATAACCAATTCATAAAAACTATTTATAATAAAGTGTTACATTTTATACATATTTATAAATTACAATTGGATATATCAGCATTTATATGTATTTCCTTACATTTTTTAATAGATTTTCCACCCTGTTAAGTTTATAAACAGGGGAACCTAACAGGGTGGAACATTTGCAACCAAATTAGCCATTGCTCTGTGAAACTGAAAACCTAGCTAGCTAGCTCTCCTTTTGTATATCAAACATGCTTTAAATTTTGTAGGTTTACTTTCTTCATAATTTAGCCTAACATGGTCGAAATGTAAGAGTAAGACATACACACTAACACCATAAAACTTGCAAAACAAGCAACAGATCGTTGGTGCTCACCTCACTTTGCTCCTTTGAATTTCCCGCCAAATGAGTGATTCCACTTCATGAATGTTGGTTCATGGGAATTGTAGTTCTCTTTTGTTCAGAAGAAGCAAAAACACAAACTAACAGAGTGGAGGGGACACACATTAAATTCAATAAAGATTATTATGTAATATTATTTATCCATTTCAACTTATTTATAATTATATTGCAACTGTTTCTAATTGAAACTAATCATTTGCTTTGGGGGCATCGTAAAAAGGGCTGTATGTGCCTAAAAGAGTATTTAAAACAATATATAAATATATAGTACATGCATTTTTGTGTGTTAATGTTATAAAGAGGACCTCAATCTATAATAAAAGCCTATCATTATAAACATGTGAGTGGTGACTTGGTAGAGAGAGAGAGAGACTGGATAACGTTATCACTTACCTAATGAGACGGGTGATGTTGCTTCGCAGAAGCAAAAAAGTCCCCTGAAGACTCCGATTGAGTCCATTCAAATGCTCAAAAATATCTGCCATGTATGCCAATTTGGCAAGCCACTGAGCATCACAGAAACGATGTGAAAGATCACATTTTGAGTCAAGTAAAAACATCATCACGCAACTCGTAGAGCCGTGCAAGCAACTTTCCTCTCGATAGCCAGCAGACCCATCTCATCGCATAAAGGTGCAAACAACCGCAAATTCAATGGACGGGCCTTTATAAAATTGACAGTTCTTACCGCTTTGTCCAAAACCTTTTTTGAGATCAGCAGGCATTTTCTTGGCAGCTAGGGCCTTCCTGTGGATGCAGCAGTGAATATATTTTGCTTTTACGCTGGTAAGTGCAGAGCAGAGGAGCAGGTGCGTCAGTAAAACTGTCGTCACGACTCGTCACGCACAAGCGCCACTATTTACCCATAATTATAAACCTAATTTGAGAGAATAACAAACTATAATACCATGTTTTATATTACACAATGGTTTTACAATTTCATTTTTAATTAAAATTATATTATATACATTTTCTATTTTATTTAGTTTGGGAACCACTGTCCTAGAGTGCCTGAGCAGTGGACAGCTGTGACCTTATATGGCCTGATGGCTGATGACGTCTCATGATGACCTGTCTGAGCAGCCAATCATGATTTATGACATTATGCACTTTCAATACAGCATTATAAAAAAATAAAATAAACTGTTGTCATTCTTATGTTGTGGCAGCAGCAGGGGGGGGGGGGGGGGGGGGCATGACTTCGTAACCTAGTTACTTTCAAAGTATCAAGTAATCAGTAAAGTAACTAGATTACTTTTTAAAGGAGTAATCAGTAATCAGATCATTTTTACAAGTAATCTGTGGCATCACTGCTGGTGACTGGCGTGACAGACTGGTGACTGGTGTGACAGACTGGTGACTGGCCTGACGGACTGGTGATTGGTGTGACAGACTGGTGACTGGCCTGACAGACTGGTGACTGGCGTGACATACTGGTGACTGGCCTGACAGACTGGTGACTGGCGTGACAGACTGGTGACTGGCCTGACAGACTGGTGATTAATAACAATCTCTGCCCAAAAGGCTGAGAATCTCACAGTGAGGTGATTGACATGGTAAGTCAGGAAATCACTGGATTTGTATTTGAATTCATTGGTTTAAAATACAGAGACAGTGCCAGAGGGCGCTGTGTACTGTGTTGGTTAAAAGGCCACCGCTTTAAAGTATAGGAATATGTGGCAGTGTTTGCAGGGCTAAAACTATATTATATATCATAGCTATGGATATAATACTATTACCCATTTGACATCAAGTATCTATCGTTCAATTTGTGAAAAATAAATATTTTTTTCATCCATACATTTACGTTTTATACGGTGGTGAATATGAGTATAGTTTTAGAGTAATCCTGTCTAATCCCAGAAAAACAACGCTATGCAGCAATACGTGCATTTCACAAAAAACGTGCCGTTTCTCGCCTGTATACGCTACTATTTCAAAATCAACTCTATATTATCGGTATTATGTTTCATTTTATGCTTTGATCGTCACCAACGGAATACGTTACACAGTACATTACACACGTACCCTCCGATCGCAATGAAGGAATGATTGGATCAATGCAATATTGATACCATATAGCCCTTACCTTGGCTATGATGTACCCCAAAAAGAATATTCCAATTATCTGATCACCATTCCAAGTATTGATGTTGATCGTGTCCATAACATAATCCACCAAAGAACATGAATCGTGAGTGTTTGATTCTTATAAATCCATGCGTTATAAGCGCTCGTCATGCCCGACTAGGAAAAACCTGCCCAGACCTATTTAATGGACGCACACTTTTCTCGGGTTTGGCGCTCAAGCGTCGGCGAGTTAACCCGACTTATCTCGGGCTTGGCCTCCATTGAGTTAAGGAACATTTTACTGTAAATATGCCAGTTTAGCCAGGTTGTCTAATTTTCAACTGTAGTCTCTGGGGCAGGTGACATGAGCACTACAATAATTAAAACACAGTAGTAATCAGTAGGTTACAATACACTAAAATACATACAAATAAATACATAAAAAATACATTACAATACATCACAAACCCCTCAGTTAAAATGGTTGCACACTTGACCATCTCTTAACCATGATTTTAAGTTAGATTTAAATGAAATGTAACTTTGATACTCCCTGAGCCGTATTGGCAGACTGTTCCAGGTGTGGGCTGCTCTCACGGAAAAGGCTGCCTGAATAAAAGCAGACCTGTTTGGGACTGCACAGTCCCCTCTTAACTACAGACCTGGTATATCTGTCAGCAGATGCTTTCTGTTTTATGAAAGTACAGAGGGGGGGAGGAGCCAAGCCATGTAGGATTTTATAGGTAAGGCAGGCATCTTTGAATTTAATGAGATTGTCCCAGCTCAGTAGGTTCTGGATGGTGCATGTGTAGAAGCAGAGGAAAGTGGCATTTTTATATCACAAAGTTGTCCTTATTGACCAAATTAACCATTCTGTGTTTTCAGTAAATCCACTAGTTACTAATTTACTAGTTACTTCAAGTATGGAAGAAAAACAATGATATGTCTGACAGATTAGATACGGATGACTCCCCAATCAAAGAGATAGAGATAGGGGTCAGGTCTCGTTAATCCCTGTTATCAAGATGGCAGCATGTTTAACGCTTGTGTGGTGTTCAGGTCTCAATGTTTACTAAAAGACAAATTATACAATGAATAATTGTCTTTAACCTGAGACTCATTGGCCTTGGCTAATTTTCTGTGAAGAACATATAAAGGGTTAAATGTTCTTAAAAAAGAACACCACACAAGGGTTAAAGGAGAACACCACACAAGGGTTAGGGGAGAACACCACACAACGGTTAGGGGAGAACACCACACAAGGGTTAAAGGAGAACACCACACAAGGGTTAGGGGAGAACACCACACAAGGGTTAGGGGAGAACACCACACAATGGTTAAAGGAGAACACCACACAACGGCTAAAGATACGTTGTTTTTGTACCTTTAAAGAAGAACCACTTGGAGTCCAGAGGAGTGAAGGCAGCAGCCTCGATGGCCAGGGGGAGGAGGGGCCAGCGCTGCCGGATGGGGAGGGGGGGGCTGACGTGTCCCTCGGCTGATACTGTCCAGAACACACTGCCCCTGAAAACCAATACCGTCCCACTGTCATCTGGACACACACACACATATATACATACACACACACACACACACACACACACACACACACACACACACACACACACACACACACACACACATACATACATATACATACAGTACACACACATACAGTACACACGCATACACACACATATATACAACATGTTATGGTTTGACACCGACCCCAAACGCAACGACACAAGAGAGTAGGATTCAGAGTTGCCAAAAACAAGGGCTTGTTTATTAAGACTAAATAAACAGCACAGACTTGGAAGAGTTCAAACAAAGACCGGAATACAAGCAAGGATGAATGTTGCTGCTCTGCAGCCTCTCCCGGGATGGTAGTCAGGGGAAGCAGACGCTGACGTCAGAGCCGCTCTGCAGACTTCTCTCGGCAGAATCTCCAAGGTGGTTGCGGGACCGAGAGAGAGAGAGGGAGCGAGTTAACTCAGAGTGCAGGTGGAACAGAGCAGGTGAACAGGAGAGGTGACTTGTACCCGAAAACAGAGTTATCCAAGTGACTGAATCTTCGGTGTAAATACACACTGTGAGTAACGTTCCAAACACAATCCCAAGTGATAGATATCTTCGGTGAAAAATAAACACTGTGAGCGAAGTCCCAAAATACAAATCCAAAGTGATAATATCTTCGGTGTGTAAACACACAGTGGGAGATGTTAGGCCAAAATATTATCCCAATGAAACAATCCAAAAAAGGCTAAACGCTGGGTGAGTGACTGTCTGATAAAAAGCTGGAAATCTTCAGTGTTATATAAACACACGAAAAACGGAATTGGATCAAAGACAGTCATAAAAAACTCACCCAGGCGTTGTGCGTAAAGAGCGTTGGAACAGAACGGAGCGAGCGCGTCGCCACGGGGAAAGGGTGTCCAAGAGGAATGCTTCTTGAATATCCTGGAGGCAAAGCACAGGGAAACAACAGCAGGCAGCAGGAACGGCGAATGCAACTGAAATATCAAAACGATCCAACAAAACTTGAATGGGGAAACGGGGTATAAATAATACGGGAATGCTTAATTGACAAGCAGTGACAGCTGAGGGATGTGATTGATAAGCGTGTGGACGGGGGAGAACCAATCAACGACGTCTCTGGGAAGAAGCGTGTGAATAGGGGAATGAAATGATTAACAGAAAACAATTGGAACCAGAGCGAGTAGGCTTAAAGGAACAGAGCGAGTAAGTGAGCAAAGGACAAAACCTCACAGTACCCCCCCCCCCACGGGAGCCACCCGGCGACCAGGCCGACCCGGCTCGTCAGGATGGGCACGATGGAAGTCAGTGATCAAGCCGGGATCCACGATGAGCTGCCGGGAGACCCAGCTACGCTCCTCAGGGCCGTAACCCTCCCAGTCCACCAGGTATTGGAACCCCCGGCCCCGCCGACGAACGCCCATCAACCGGCGGACCTGCCACTGGGGGTGACCATCCACCAACACGGGAGGCGGAGGATCAGGAGCTGGAGGCATAAGGGGACTGAGGGAGACGGGCTTAACCCGGGAGACATGGAACACAGGGTGAATGTGCATGGACGCAGGAAGTTTCAGGCGTAGGGCCGCCGGACTGAGTACCTTCAGGACCTCGAAAGGTCCGACGAAACGGGGGTTGAGCTTCTTGGCCGAGGACCGAAGCGGGAGGTCCCTTGCGGAGAGCCACACCCTCTGCCCAGGGAGGTAAGTCGGCGCAGGAATCCGGCGCCGGTCGGCACCACGACAGGCGCGCTCAGATGTCCGGAGCAGCGCGGTCCTGGTGATCTCCCAAACTCGTCGGCAGCGGTCGAGGTGGTCCTGCACGAAGGGAACTGCCACTTCCGCCTCCTGTGCGGGGAAAAGAGGGGGTTGGTAGCCCAGGGAAACCTCAAACGGAGAGAGGCCGGTGGCGGAACTGACCATTGAATTGATGGAGTATTCAACCCAGGGAAGGAAACGGCTCCAGGATGCCGGTCTCTCGGCTGCCACACACCGAAGAGCAGACTCCACGCTCTGGTTCATCCTCTCCGTCTGTCCGTTAGTCTGGGGATGATAACCAGAGGAAAGACTGACCGTCGCCCCCAATCCCTTGCAAAAGGCCCGCCATACCTGGGAGGTGAACTGGGGCCCCCGGTCAGAGACGATGTCCTGGGGAAACCCATGAAGGCGGAACACGTGGTGAGTCAGGAGGTCCGCCATCTCGGCCGCCGAGGGAAGCTTGGAAAGGGCCACGAGGTGAACCCCCTTGCTGAATCGATCCACCACGGTCAGAAGGCAAGTGTTCCCCTGGGAGGAGGGAAGACCTGTGACGAAGTCTAGCGCCACATGTGACCAAGGACGGCTTGGAACGGGAAGTGGCTGTAAGAGCTCGGTGGGTGCCTGGTGTGAGGCCTTGCTGCGGGCACAGACCGCGCAGGCCAATACGAACTCCTTGACGTCGTTCCGCATGGTGGGCCACCAGAAACGACGAGCCAGGAAGGAGAACGTGCGATGGACGCCAGGGTGGCAGGCGAACCGGCTGGTATGGCCCCAAAGCAGTACCCGGGACCGGACAGAGTCGGGGACGAAGAGACGATGAATAGGAACGTTGCTTGGAGCACGCTGGAAGCGTAGGGCACGTCTAACCACACCCTCGATGCCCAAGGTGATGACTCCAACCACTCGGGCCTCCGGGAGGATGGGAGTAGGGTCCTCAGAGGGTGGAGCCCCCTTGGAGTGTAACCGGGACAGGGAGTCGGCCTTCGTGTTGCGGGAACCGGGGCGGAAGGTCAGCGAGAAGTCGAACCGACTGAGGAAACTGGCCCATCTCGCCTGCCGACCGTTGAGGCGCCTGGAAGCGCGGATGAACGTCAGGTTCTTGTGGTCCGTCCAGATGGTAAAAGGCTCCTCGGCTCCCTCTAGCCAATGACGCCACTCCTCCAACGCAGCCACGACCGCCAGCAGCTCCCGATTGCCGGTGTCGTAGTTCCTCTCGGCAGGGAGGAAACGACGCGAGTAGAAGGCGCAAGGATGTACCTTCTGGTCTGAAAGAGAACGTTGGGATAGGACAGCGCCCAGTCCAGTATCCGAGGCGTCCACCTCCACAATGAACTGTCTCTTGGGGTCAGGGTGGAGCAGGATAAGGGCGGAAGTGAACCTCTTCTTGAGGGAGCGGAACGCAGCACATGCCGCTGGGGACCAGTCGAACGGCAGAGCGGGGGAGGTCAGCTTGGTAAGTGGCTCCGCCACTTGACTGTAGTTCCGGATGAACCTTCGGTAGAAGTTGGCGAACCCGAGGAAACTCTGTAACTCCTTCCGAGTGGTGGGTTCAGGCCAATCCTCCACAGCTTGGATCTTGCGAGGATCCGCTCGGGTCAAGCCCTTCTCAACGATGAAGCCCAGGTAGTCGACGGAGTCGGAGTGGAAACGGCACTTCTCCGCCTTGACGAAGAGCCGATTGTGGAGGAGGCGCTCCAGCACACGGCGGACATGCTGGATGTGTTCCTCGAGGGTCCTGGAGAAGATGAGGATGTCGTCCAGGTACACCACCACGAACACCTCCAGCATGTCACGAAGGACGTCGTTCATGAGTGCCTGGAATACCGCCGGGGCGTTGGTGAGGCCGAACGGCATCACTAGGTACTCGTAGTGGCCCCTGGGGGTCTTGAAGGCGGTCTTCCACTCATCGCCCTCACGGATACGGACAAGATGGTAGGCACTCCGGAGGTCCAGCTTGGTGAAGACGGAGGCCTGGGTCAGTGGCTCGAAGGTGGAGTTCATGAGAGGTAGCGGGTACTTGTTCTTGATGGTGATCTCGTTGAGCTGGCGATAGTCAATGCAGGGTCGCAGGTCCCCATCCTTCTTACCAACAAAGAAGAAACCGGCCGCCACCGGGGAGGAGGAAGGCCGAATGAGTCCTGCTTCCAATGACTCAGAGATGTAGAGATCCATCGCCTTCTTCTCCGGAACGGTCAGACTGTAGAGGCGGCTGCCGGGAAGGGGAGCCCCTTGGCGGAGGTCGATGGCGCAGTCATAGGGGCGGTGAGGTGGAAGGGCCTGAGCCCTGGATTTACTGAAAACCTCCAAGAGGTCGTGGTACTCGGGAGGTATGGACGAGAGGTCCGGAGGCGACTCACCAGCGGGCCTCCGGGGCAGGGGACAGGACGCCGCCTGCAGACACAGGGCGTGACAGGAGGAGCTCCAGCCCTTGATGGTACCGGAGGACCAGGCGATGTGGGGCTCGTGCAGCGCGAGCCAGGGCCTACCCAGGACCACCGGGACAAGGGGGGATTGGGTGATGAGGAACTGGATTCTCTCGACGTGGTTCCCAGCGATGGTCAGCACGACTGGGCCAGTGCGTTGAGAGATGTCGGCCAGGCGGTGTTGGTCCAACGAAAAGATCTCCAAGGGCCTCACAAGGTCCTCAAGTGGGATGTTGGCTCTGGTAGCAAACTCGAAGTCGAGGAAATTCTCGTCTGCCCCAGAGTCGATGAGGGCCTCCACCGTGGCTCGTTGGTCCCCCCAGGCCAGGGTGACGCTCATCAGATGGTCAGGTGGTGCGCGGCTCTGGGAATGGGAAAAACGGCTCACCAGGCTTTCCCGGGGTCTCGGCGAGCCTGATCTTTTGGCCGGGTGGGGCAGTCGGCGATTCGGTGTCCCTCCCCTCCGCAGTAGAGGCAGAGACCGGACCTGAGCCTTGCCTCACGCTCCGCCTGGCTCAGATGAGAGCGTCCCAGCTGCATGGGTTCCTCCTCGCGAACCGAACGGGAGGACCCGCTACCACCAGTTGTGTTGAGGACAGGGCGTCCAGGAGTGACGTCATGCGTCCGGGGAATCCGGGGTACCTCAGGAGGTAACAGTCGGGTCCTCTCGCGCCTTCTCTCCTGGAGGTGTCCGTCGATGCGGATGACGAGGCTAAACAGGTCCTCGAGGGAGTCGGGCACCTCCCGGGTAGCGAGCTGGTCCCGGACTGCGTCACTGAGCCCCCTCAAGAAGGTTAGGCGAAGTGCAGGGTCGTTCCATCCACTCTCCACCGCCGCCAGTCGAAACTCCAGGACGTAGTCAGTTACCCTGCCGCTCCCCTGTCGGAAGGTCCCCAACCGGGCTCCAGGGTCCAGACCTCGGGCTGGACTCTGCGGAGCTCCGCCACGAAGTCTGGATAGGAGAAAACAAAATCTGCATCCATTGCCCAGGAGGAAGTGACCCACTGGGCAGCATGGCCTGAAAGCAAGTTCGTCATACTTGGGACCCTCTAGCAGTAAAACGGCTTGGTTGATGACGGAAAACCAACTCACATTGCATGATGAATGTGGCACACTCCTCGGGATTGCCGTCGAACAGCCGTGGGACGGAGAGACGGGGTTCCCGAGGTGCGGGATCAGCTGGGGCTGCGGGGAATGCTCCTGAAGGATGTGAGGGAAGTAAAGCATTAACGGTGTCGCTCAGCGAGTGAAGCTGAACGAGAATACCAGATTGCTGTCCCGCCAGAGCGGCCAGTGACCCTTGAATAGGCAGGACCTGTTCCCTGAGATCCTGCACCGCAGCCGCAGCCCTCTCTAGTTGGTGGCTGTGATCCTTGGTCAACTCGATTTGATTAGCAAGTGCGGTTCTGACCCTCTCTGTGTCGGCTGGGGTCGTCATTTTGGTTGGATCGTAATGTTATGGTTTGACACCGACCCCAAACGCAACGACACAAGAGAGTAGGATTCAGAGTTGCCAAAAACAAGGGCTTGTTTATTAAGACTAAATAAACAGCACAGACTTGGAAGAGTTCAAACAAAGACCGGAATACAAGCAAGGATGAATGTTGCTGCTCTGCAGCCTCTCCCGGGATGGTAGTCAGGGGAAGTAGACGCTGACGTCAGAGCCGCTCTGCAGACTTCTCTCGGCAGAATCTCCGAGGTGGTTGCGGGACCGAGAGAGAGAGAGGGAGCGAGTTAACTCAGAGTGCAGGTGGAACAGAGCAGGTGAACAGGAGAGGTGACTTGTACCCGAAAACAGAGTTATCCAAGTGACTGAATCTTCGGTGTAAATACACACTGTGAGTAACGTTCCAAACACAATCCCAAGTGATAGATATCTTCGGTGAAAAATAAACACTGTGAGCGAAGTCCCAAAATACAAATCCAAAGTGATAATATCTTCGGTGTGTAAACACACAGTGGGAGATGTTAGGCCAAAATATTATCCCAATGAAACAATCCAAAAAAGGCTAAACGCTGGGTGAGTGACTGTCTGATAAAAAGCTGGAAATCTTCAGTGTTATATAAACACACGAAAAACGGAATTGGATCAAAGACAGTCATAAAAAAACTCACCCAGGCGTTGTGCGTAAAGAGCGTTGGAACAGAACGGAGCGAGCGCGTCGCCACGGGGAAAGGGTGTCCAAGAGGAATGCTTCTTGAATATCCTGGAGGCAAAGCACAGGGAAACAACAGCAGGCAGCAGGAACGGCGAATGCAACTGAAATATCAAAACGATCCAACAAAACTTGAATGGGGAAACGGGGTATAACTAATACAGGAATGCTTAATTGACAAGCAGTGACAGCTGAGGGATGTGATTGATAAGCGTGTGGACGGGGGAGAACCAATCAACGACGTCTCTGGGAAGAAGCGTGTGAATAGGGGAATGAAATGATTAACAGAAAACAATTGGAACCAGAGCGAGTAGGCTTAAAGGAACAGAGCGAGTAAGTGAGCAAAGGACAAAACCTCACACAACATATGCATATAGACACACATACATACAGTGTACACACATACATAGTGTACACACACACATACATACATAGTGTACACACACACATATACACATATACACAAGCAAACATACACACAGATCATGTCATATTAGTCAGATTGTAATATCTTTTAATGATAAAATTTTTATAATATTTCCATTCCTACGTACCCATAGTGATGGCATCAAACAGGCCCTGGCAGTAGAGAGGCAGTGTGCCACCAGACCCCCCACTGGGTGTCTCTGCCAGTTCCCACTGCTGTAGGGCAGAAGTGAACACCTGACCTGGTAGCCTGACGAGACCAGCGCCCAGCGGCTTCCCTGAAAACACACAAAAACACTGACCTCAGACCAGCGGCTTCCCTGAAAACACACAACAACACTGACATCAGACCAGCGGCTTCCCTGAAAACACACAACAACACTGACCTCAGACCAGCACCCAGCGGTTTCCCTGAAAACACACAACGACACTAATCTTGTTGTGAACAGTTTCATTTGGGAATTAATCTAAACCCACTATATAAATATAGGATGTTTTATGTTAGTCTAGGAGGCCATACATCAGAGAAACATGAAAGCCGCTACGGCAGTGGTGGTGCCCAACCAGTCGACCGCGACCGACCGGTAGATCGCGGGCTGATTTCAAGTAGACCGCAACATTATTTTGGAAAATCATTACATTTTATTTGATTTGGAGGGGAGGACAAAAAAAGCTACCGGAAAGCACCAGCGTCAGCGCCGCAAGCAAGACCACCTCCAGCAGAACCGGAACAGCCAAAAGACCAAAAACATATAATTTCCATGACGAGTGAGAGGAGGCTTACTTTTTAGTTTATTTCAACGCAAAATCAGTAAATTAAAAAGTAGATCTTGGTAGAGCTTCTCTTCACATACAAAGCTCTAAATGGATAAGGACCCAGCTACATTGCTGACTCTCTAATAAACTACAAACCCGCCGGTAGAGAGAGCAATCCAGACGGTGAGTGAACTGTAGTCTGATGTTAAAAGGTGTCTTGACGGTCATACTGTATTAACTGCACTAGCAGTTGGTGCATAACTATATAGTTCAACTTTACAACTAGGAAAACTATACAAATTAACCAAAATAAGCACAATCTTAACGGAGCCCACAGAGAGGCAGCCCAACAGAGAGGCAGCCCAACAGAGAACAGAGTGGCAGCCCAACAGAGAACAGAGTGGCAGCCCAACAGAGAACAGAGTGGCAGCCCAACAGAGAGGCAGCCCAACAGAGAGGCAGCCCAACAGAGAACAGAGTGGCAGCCCAACAGAGAACAGAGTGGCAGCCCAACAGAGAACAGAGTGGCAGCCCAACAGAGAGGCAGCCCAACAGAGAGGCCCCATCTTAGTAGCATCCTGGGAGGGATAATAATAATAATAATAATAATAATACACTTTATTTGTATATCACCTTTCATACAGAAACTGCAGCTCAAAGTGCTTCACAACAGAAAAAAGACAGGCATAAAATGAGCACATAAAGTGCAGACATATAAAATCACAGTTTTTCACATTAGGATCTAACATCCCAACAGGCCACCTAGTTAAGACTTCCGGTTTCGATCAGCAGCGCATGGCTGGTTGACTTTTGGGAGCTCAGCAACCGCGCCACATTAAGGTTGATTAAGTTATTATTTTTACACCATCCGCTTTTATTTGACATTAGAACCATGTCTAAGCAGACACAGACCAGGATGGGAACGCTGAATGCCATGGATAAGGAGTTCATTAGGTCTATATTCCGTGAGGAAATAGAGGCTATCGTGGCTAGGCTAACCGACAGGGTTGATGTACTCCACGGAGATATCGTTCTTGGAGGACAAGCTGCGGGCTTGCGAGATGAAGATGGCAGATCTGGAGGACCGTGGCAGGAGATGCAATGTATACGGGTTGCCCGATGAGATTGAGGAGGACGCGCCGATTAAGTTCCTCGAGAAAATGATACCAAAGTGGTTCCCGAAGCTAGCCTGCCCTGAGATAGAAAGAGCGCACAGGATCTTCAGAGCCGCGGCCCCGACGAGCGTAAATAAATATATGTATGAATGGATATATGAATGTATGTATAAATGCATGTATGCTTAGATTAAGTTTAAGTTTAAGTTTAAGTTTCTTTAATAGTTGTCATACAGAAGTACAGAATACTTTCATACAAAATGCTTCTTACTGTTACGCTCCAGAGACTGTGCTAGACAAGATAGTATCAAATAACATAGTATAGCATGTAATTTAGAAGTAGAAAATGAGGTCACAGTGTTCAGTATAGACATATGTACAATGTTCGATGCAGAATAGACGTAACTGAGTTACCATATAATATACAATACTATGCAGTGTACTAATGTACAGTACTATATAGTGCAAAGCAGAAATGGGATGAGGTACAATTTAGGTACAATTTACAGTAAGGTGTACGAGTTGTAGTGCAATCCTTCATCAATAAATATAAAGTGTGGGGAGTGGGTGCTACAGTGTGTTTGTTTAAAGTGGGTGTGTGCTATAAAGTGTGTGGAGTGGGTGCTACAGTGTGTTTGTTTAAAGTGAGTGTGTGCGTGTGGATGTGTGTGCTATGTGCGTTTGATGGTTGTTGTTGTGTAGTGTTCATTGTTCGTTTAGCAGCCTGATGGCCTGGGGATAGAAGCTTCTTCTGAGTCTTTCTGTGCTCGCCTTGAGACTCCGGTATTGCTTGCCTGACCGCAGCAGTTCAAAGAGGCAGTTGTTCGGGTGACTGGAGTCTTTAATGATTCTCTTAGCCTTGCCCTTGCAACGCTTGTTGTAAATGTTCTGGAGGGTGGGGAGCCCCCCTCCAATTGTGCGTTCGGCTGAACGTGTCACTCTTTGTAGTCTGCTTCGGTCTTGTGCAGTGCTATTCCCAAACCAGGAGGTGATGTTGCCAGTCAGGATGCTCTCTATTGTCCATGAGTAGAAGTTCTTAAGGATCTTCTGACTGACTTGGAACTTCCTTAGGCGCCTGAGGAAGTAGAGGCGTTGTCGTGCCTTCTTCACAACACTGTCAATGTGTGTGGTCCATGTCAAGTCCTCGGATATGTAGGCTCCGAGGTACTTAAAGCTGTTGACTCTCTCAACCGGTGCCCCGTCGATGCTGAGGGGGCTGTAGTCCTTGACCCCCGACCTCCTGAAGTCCACAATCATCTCCTTTGTTTTGCTGACGTTCAGGGAGAGGCTGTTTTCCTGGCACCATCCCGCCAGGACCTTGACCTCTTCCAGGTAGGCCCTCTCGTCGTTGGCAGAGATCAGGCCCACCACCACTGTGTCGTCAGCAAATTTGATGATTGTATTGCTACTCCGCTGAGCCACACAGTCGTGTGTGTACAGGGAGTAGAGGAGGGGACTCAGAACACAGCCCTGGGGGGCCCCTATGTTGAGGGTGATGGATGAGGAGGTGCAGTTGCCTGCTCTCACCACCTGGGGTCTGCCTGTCAGGAAGTCCAAGACCCACTGGCAGAGGTCATAGTTCAAGCCCAGGTCCCTGAGCTTGGCTATGAGTATGGAGGGGACTATGGTATTGAATGCCGAGCTGTAGTCGATGAATAGCATTCTCACATAGTTCCCCTGCCTCTTGTCCAGGTGTGATGCTGCTGTGTGCAGCACATGGGCTATGGCGTCCTCCGTGGACCTGTTGGGGCGGTATGTAAATTGCAGGGGGTCCATGTTGATGGGGAGGGAGGAGCAGATGTAGCCCTTTACTAGCTTCTCAAAGCACTTCATGGCTATGGAGGTGAGAGCTACAGGGCGGTAGTCGTTGAGGCAAGCAGGCTTGGATTTTTTGGGTACAGGGATAATAGTGGACTTCTTCAGGCAGGTGGGGATGACAGCCTGTTCTAAGGACAGGTTAAATATGTCAGTGAATACCGGGGCCAGTTGGTCGGCACAGACTTTTAGGACGCGGCCGGGGATGCCGTCCGGACCTGCTGCCTTCCTGAGATTCATATAATGGATATGTATGCATGTTTGATTATGTATGAATGTATATGATGAGTGAATGTTGTGTGTATGTGTGCGTGCGTGCTGCCCCGGCGTCAGTGACAGACCCACTCTGTCACAAGATATCTCCTTTAAGGTACATTTTCAGGATATGAATCAGTGTTTGAGTGACAGTTAGTAGAGTCTCTCCAGCAGCAAGCAAAGACATGTCTGATACAACAAGCTGCTCTCCATCTAACACATAAACCCATGGAGGCCCTGCTAAACACACAGTGTGTGTGTGTGTGTGTGTGTGTGTGTGTGTGTGTGTGTGTGTGTGTGTGTGTGTGTGTGTGTGTGTGTGTGTGTGTGTGTGTGTGTGTGTGTGTGTGTGTGTGTGTGTGTGTGTGTGTGTGTGTGTGTGTGTGTGTGTGTGTGTGTGTGTGTGTGTGTGTGTGTGTGTGTGTGTGTGTGTGTGTGTGTGTGTGTGTGTGTGTGTGTGTGTGTGTGTGTGTGCGTGTGTGTGTGTGTGTGTGTGTGTGTGTGTGTGTGTGTGTGTGTGTGCACACACAATGGGACGTCACACACAGTAAGTGTAGTGTTGAGAGGACAGCTCATATACAATGAGGTCATTGAGCGTGCATGTGTGTATGTGTAAATGTGTGTGTGTGTGTTGTAGGGCAAAGGTGGTATGTCATATTTGAGTTTACACTACCCCTGCTGCTCCCCCCCCAATACACACACACACACACACACACACACACGCACACGCACACGCACACACACACACACACACGCTATAGGGCGGTGTTAAGTAGTCTGACGTCACTTTGGACCGCCCGTGAGGTCCACCCGTATAGGGATTTATCATTGGGAAAATGGATTATCGGCTATTGTAACAATTCTGCCTCATGAACATTGAAAATCTTTCCATTTTGCACAAAATGCGTTCCCTTCTATCACTAACATTATTGTTTAACCATTTTTGGTTGAAAAAAAATTAGCAGATTTTTTTTAACGATTAATCGCGAATATTTTCATGTTGAGCTATAGATTGTGGATGAATACGCACAGAAAGGTACACCATGCAAATGTTCCTACTTTATTTGTTTTAAACGAGACGATTTAGAAATGGGCAATGGGGAAATACGTTTTTGCGAGGTGGACCGGCCGGAAACAGCAATGACGTAACCACTACACCTCCCTATAGAGATACACAGACATAGAACTACTGCTGGTCTCAGATCAGTTCATGAGTTGTTGACTTGCACAAACGGTTCTATATCCAAAATCATTAGATCATGTCTTGGAAGTCAGCTGTGTTTATGTATGAACTGTTCATGAGAATGAGAATTAAAATGATTCTCATTGGAATTGGAATGTTCATCCATTGGAATGTTCATCCACCACCAACCAACCAACCAACCAACCACCCAACCAACCACCCATCCACCCAACCAACCACCTGTAACGTTCTGGGTTCTCTGGCCTTTTGGCCTGAGAATCCTGACACCATTCTGACGTCTGTCACTTGCTCTCTAATTGCCACTGATTGTCTGTGTTCCCTGATTTGCTGTCACCCTGTGGTGCGTGTGGAATGTCTGGAATGCAGACTCAAGTAACCCCTGTTTCCTTCTGTTTCCCGTCGGATCTTCACAATTCACCAGAACCAGTACGCGGCGGTACCGAGGACTAGAACGGACGTTCTCTTGTTTCCTGGTCGCCTGAACCTATTATTTAGTTTTCTTGTTTTTGCCTTGCCTCAGTTGACGCCCGGCATCTTATCTTTGCTCATGTGCCTTCCTAGAAATAAAAGGATACACAATTGTGAAGAGCAACTAACTCTCCGTCTCATCTTTGCCACCACAACTGGTACTCTCAGCACTTACCTTCATCTCGTAACAACCACCCACCCAACCAACCAACTACCTCACCAACCAACCATCCACCCACCCAACCAACCATGCAACCAACCAACTAACAGAGTGAGCTATAGAATTGCTGGTTGCAGAAAAAAACACATTCACGTGTCATCTGTAATATTCATGTATCATCAACAAAAAGCAAGCCTCACTAATAATAAATCAGAGCTGGGAACAGATGACTGAGATTACTAGGTTTTAATAGGGGGATTTGGGTGAGACATGGTGTAAGTAGAGCCAGCTGAACCAAACCAGCTACAATGACTTCCTGCTCTACTAAGTGTGACTCTGTGGTTGCAGCTGCTGACCTGCGGGCTGTGCTTCTGGCTGCTCTCAGGTCAGTGCCAAAACTCTCCACTTAATGACCAACAGAGGAGGAATTTAGACCGTCCTGCTGCCCTCCTCTCCTTGCTCTCTGGAGGCGGACAAATTAACTCATGACTTTTGTTGTTTGTTATTGTTGTTTGGTGATTTTTTATTAAATTAGATTAAAATGTATTGTCAATATACAGCACAAGTACAGTACAAGGAAAATAAGTTTTGCATCAAACCAGAGTGCAAATGTAGCAGTAAAGTGCAATAGTAATATACAATGTACAGGTGGTTAAACTAGGTACAAATTTACAGTGCAATAAAATAGTTCTGGATTACTGTTCAACAGTTCAAAGTCGTCTTTACCTTCTCTGTTTACCTTCACAGTTTAAAACTTTAAAAGTGTAGTGGTAATCAGATGTATGTACAGAGTTGTATTATATAAATAGATACAGTGTGACTACTACTGGCCAGCAGTGTAACTAGTAAGAGTAGGATATGTACAGATATAGATATAGTAAGGGTCTATGTGCAGGTGAGTACAGACAGAGTTGATTGATTGATTAATTGATTGATTGATTGATTGAAAATTGTATTAACAGATTGCAGAATGGGGGCGGCTACGTGGCGTAGTGGGCAAGGCGCTCGCCACGAATGCGGAGACGCTGGGCTCGCCTGTTCGAGCCCAGCGCTCCACATTGCTTTCAGTTTAGCTGGTCGTTCATACTAATACACATTGGCTGTATTAGGGGGTGGGAAACTGATGGGTGGGGATCGGGCGTTGTGGACAGCGACTCCTACAGGTCGGTTGGTGCGCCTGCGCAGTAGAATCAGGAAGTGTCGGGGGCAGCGTGAGCCTCCCACGTGTTACTCCTCGCCACTGAGAGATCGAGCTGCGCAGGTGAAAAGATGCGACTGCTGTTACCTCAAGTACCGGAGGGGACTTGTGCTATGTATGACTTAGTCCACATTGCAGCCGGCTTGTGGGAGGCAAGAAACAGCGTTCGTGACAGGGGAGGGTTGAATTGGATGATACGAAATTGGGATGGGAGAAAATGTAGAAAATGGGAGAAAAAGTGGATAAAAAAAAAAAAAAAAAAAAACAGATTGCAGAATGGGTACAATAGGCCTACAGTACAGCTCAATGGGTAGGCGGGTTGGGGGAGGGGGGGAATTGTACATTGGAGGGGGTTGGGTTTGGACATTTACAGGGGCCAGTTTTGAACTGCAGTCTCCCGTAGATGCTCTTTGAGAGTGGTTTTGAAGGTGGGTAGTGATTCACATTCCTTTACAGCTGTGGGTAGGGCGTTCCACATAGATGTGGCATAATTGCGAAACGTGTGTTAATCCCTTGTTTGAGCCGAATCTGGGTTTAACATGATTTGTGGAGCTCCCTCTGGTGTTGTGGTCATGGTATTCACTGACCTTTGGGAAGTATTTTGACATGTACATGGGTACCTTAGTGGTGTAGTGTATCTTGTAGACCAGGCCCATTGCAAGTTGCTGTACTCTGTCTTCTACTCTAAGGGGGCTTTCTCACTAGCCATTCGGGGTCGAATCACAGCGCGATCGCACCAAAATAGGGTGTGATCGTCCTAATGAGAACACTCCCCCCCGTCACCGGGGACGCTGATTCGCTCCAAACCTGGACCGCTGGAATAGGTGGTTTCGGGTGCGCGCCAGTGGGAGGGGGGGGGGGGTGGTGTGCACTGTAATGCTTTCATGCTTGCTTGAATTTTGGGCAGATAAAAACATACAGCAACAACTGGACAATACCCACAAAAACTATATTTATGGGCAATTTGGCAAGTTCAGACCTCAATCAAACAAGCATGTTGAGCCTCACGGCTCAGTGGATGAAAACATGAAGCCACGTTACAAGCCCAAGACTTCCCTGGCTCGCATTAGGCCTGGCAATTTTTTTTTGCCATTGCTATGTCTACTATACATTGGTTTCTTGTTCGAATGCATTTATTTCTATAAACCAGTGGTGCCCAACCAGTCGGCCGTGATCAACCGGTAGATCAATGACATTCAATATAATTGACGCGAGCAATGGGCTAATATTAGCTGCTAACTAGTAATAAATAGGCTAAGCTAACTAGCGTTAGCTTATTGTTAGCGTTAACCCTGGAAAACGCTCAAAGTGGACTCCACGACACCAGTTCCATTCGTGACAAAAGGGGGTGGGTTATATTGACAAGGCTTGACAACAGAGGTTCAAATATAACTTCTTATTACATGGCGTTTTAACATTCGCCAAAATGCTTGATTGTGATTGGTCAATAGTGCTCGGTTGCCCATAGCAGCGGTCAATTATTTCTCGATAATTCACCGCTGTCAGGGGCAACCGAGCAATAATGACCGCTGTTCGCAGCCGGAGCAATCAAGCCCACTGACACACCTGCCGACCCATGAGGCAATTAACCACAGAGGCCTGTTGTTTGTATAGCCTACTTTTCAAAACGACTGCATAAGTTACATCCACAATGGCCTATAGTTACAGTGTTGAGGATTTTAATAACATTAATTTCGATTTAAATCACAAATGGTCCCCCCCAGCAAAACAAAGTAAGACAACAAAAAATATTACAACCGATCACGTTAACGTTGAGAAAGCGGCCACAGAGACAGGCACTAAGAGACATCGAGATGTCAGTGAAAATGAGGTGGATCGAATTGAAGAGGACCGGCATGAAAAAAAACACCAAGAAAAGTACAGTGTGGGCAATGGGGGTGTTTCCGGACTGGCTGAAGGAGACGAAGAGACCACTAGATGTGGATGGAGAGGTCAGCGCTGAAGAATTGAACCAGGCACTCCGCATATTTTACGCATCCGTTCAAACAACCAAAGGAACGGCTTACTCTGTGGCAAGCTACATGGCCCCGCGCAGGAATCTGCAGACATTTTTCAAAAATGGATGCAATGAAGAGTCCTTCTTTTGATCCATGTAACGGGGTGTTTAAGTCCGTAATTAAAAAGCTGCGTAAAAATGGCCAAGACACCAGCCGACACCATCCTGGCATCACCACAGCAGACATGGCCATCCTGCGCAAGTCCAGTGCGTTGGCACCAACTTCGGCGACTGGACTTGTGCGCAAAGTGTGGTTCGATATTCAATTACACCTGGCCAGGAGGGGACGAGAGGGAACGAGGGAGATGAGAAGAGATTCCTTCGAGCTGAAAGTTGACGACAACAGAAAATAATATTTTGTCCTGACGCACAACATCGAATCAAAAAATCACAAAGACGCCAGGGATCCCTGCAAGGAGATGTACAGAGGAACAATGTTTTCAACGCCCGGCGACCCCACCTGCCCTGTGGCCAGTCTAAAAAAATATCTCTCCCTGTTACCCTCTTCTGCTACTGCCCTTTTCCACCATCCGCTGAGGAGACCACAGCATGACTTAAACACTGAGTCAGTGTGGTACTCCAAGGAGCCTATGGGGCATACTCATCTAGGCCAAATGATGCCCACCATCAGCCTCGCAGCCGGACTCTCGCAGCGTTATACCAACCACAGCCTGCGGAGCACGGCTGTGCAGCGCCTGTCCGAGGCAGGTCTCGACACCAGGGAGATCATGACAGTGACCGGGCATAGGTGCGAGGGAAGTCTAAAGTCATACTGGACCCCCTCCACCACAGACAGGGAGAAATGGAGCAATATCCTGTCTGGTGAGTGCTAGCCTATAACATCCTACTTACTATTTAACAGCCATCACAAATGCCAGGCTTAAGTTTTAACGCATAGCAAACTGATTATGTCTATTATGTGTTTTAGGTACGCCAAATAAAAGTGGACGCGCCCCTCCAGCCGTGGTGTCCTCCGGGAACAGAAACGCTGGTAAGTAGGCTATAGTAACCCAGTACAAGGATATGCCTACCTTTCCTATAGGTTGCATAGAAAACTTATGTTATATTATTTGTATTGTAGATGCGGAAAGACCTGGACCAGCCGGACCAGAAGGCACAGAGACGGGCCTGAACATGAATGTCCCGACGAACGCCCCCCTCAACTGGTACAATTTCACCATAAATGGAAATGTCCAAATAAATTACCAGAAATGAGACCACGCTGTAAATTTTTTTTGTTAGTAAGTTAGCCATGTAATAAGCGGGATAATGTATAGCTATACTCAGTCATTGTCGCAAAATAATTTACCTTCACTGCGTTTAGAACACCTCGGCTGCGCCTCTGTGTTCCAGAACTCCGTGTCGGTGAATTATTTTGCGACAATGACCTCGTAGCTATACATTATCCCTTACATATTTATTGGTTATTTGTTTCTTTATATCAGCATCCAGTTTCCACCACCGTGTGTTAAACTCTTCCTGTGTTGATGTTAGAGCGTGACATCATCGCCTACGGCAGCTTACACGCTCAAAACGCAAACCGTAAACAAAACCCGGAGCGCACCAAGACTGCAGTGTGTACCCAAACTAGAGGGGGGAGAGGGAGGGGGAAAGTTCGCACCCAAGGACGGAGCGGAGCTGATTCGAACCCGAATGGCTAGTGAGAAAGCACCCTAAGCCATCCTAGGTTGTCAAAGTGGGCAGGGGTGAGGTGGGTTCTTGGAGTAAGGTCAAGCAGTAGTCTGACCAGTTTGTTTTGAGATGTTTGTAATTTTGTTTTTAGCGCCTTTGAGGTGCTTTGGTACCATGAGGTGCAAGCATAGTTGTAGTACCCTTGAATGAGTGCTCCTGCCAGAGTCTTCAGGGTATTCTTGTTTACCAGAGAGGAGATCTGGTACAAGAATCTAGTTCGAATCTTTGATTGACTTTTTTGATTACATTGGATGCCATTTTGTCACAGGAAAGATTTGCCTCTAGGATGGAACCCAGGTATGTAATTTCATCTTTCCTTGTGACAATATTGTCACCCACTGTAACTGAGAAGCCGTCGGTCTTGCTGAGTTTGTTATTTGATCCGAAGAGAATGGACTCTGTTTTACGCAGGTGTAATGATAGTTTGTTATCAGCGAGCCAGGTGCAGATTCTGCCGAGTTCCGAGCAGAGGTTTTTTTCAACCTGTAACTTGTTCTTGTCAGAGACCAGCAGGGCTGAGTCGTCCGCGAATAGGAACAAGTTGCAGTCACAAGCTGACGACATGTCAAATTAGGAACAGTAGCTGTCCTAGTATGCTTCCTTGTGGAACACCACAGCTCACTGTGGGGGGGGGGGGGGGGGGGGGGTAGAGTACCGTTTACCTCCACCATCTGTTCTCTCCCCTCCAGGTAGGATTGCATCCAGCTCACTGATAAGACTAATTGCTTTTAGCTTGTCAATCAGAATGGAGTGATTGACAGTGTCGAAGGCCTTTTGTAGGTCCAGCATGACCATGCCGCAGTATTTGCCCGCGTCCACCTCTTGTTTGATGTGGTCGTTCAAATAGAGAAGGCATGTGTCAGTGGAGTGGGATGTTCTGAAGCCAGATTGGAATTCGTAGATTAGATTTCTTTCCGCAAGGTACTTTTCGACCTGTTCGTATAAAATTTGTTCCATGACTTTCGAGATGGAGGTAAGAATAGAAACAGGGCGGTAGTTGCCTGGGTTCAATTTGTTGCCCTTTTTGTGCAGGGGGGTTACTCTTGCAATTTTGAAGTCTTTGGGTACGTGTCCCTGTTTTATGGAGAGGTTTATTATGTGTGTGATGACTGGGGTGATGGCGGCTGCTGAGTCTCTGAGGAATTTGGAGGGGATGTTGTCATGGCCAGTGGCCTTGTTCGGTTGGAGGGCGCTCAGTTTTTTGAGTACCTCATCTGTTGTTACCATTTCCAGTTTGAAGTCGTCTTTGTGGACCCCTAGGTTCTTGTAGTATGCTACTATGTGTTCTACCCCATAATGCCCTGAGTGGGAGGGTAGTTTGTTTACCAGTGTTGTGGCTATGTTTGTGAAGAAAATGTTTAAGTAATTGGCTACATCCAGCAATCGTCTTTGCGGACCCCTAGGTTATTGTAGTAGGCTATAGGGCTGACCTTCGAAAAAAAAATTGGAATTCGAAGCTTCGGGGCCGAGATTCGATTTTAATTCGAAGCTTCGAGATAAAAAAAAAAAAAAAAAAAAAAAATGTTGTGGGACTTGTACAGCACTTTGTTCAACTTTGTCAGCTGAGCGCACCACTCTCTGTAGGTTTGCAGTTTGAGTTCAGTCACGTGGGCTTGGAGTTCACTGCTCAAGCTTTTGGAAAGCTTTGACTAACTTTTACGAAACTCAGAGCATTTTTTTGTCTCTGGTTTTCATAGTGGTCAATATTTCGGAGTGCATCCACAGCTTAGCGCAATTTTTTTCCCTGGTGGTTCTTAGGGGGGCCATGTCGTTTAGTATTGATGTGAATTTGGTTTTGAAACCAAGCCATGTTTCTTCAACCAGTGTACCACTGAGCTCTTCTGACCAGTCCAGACTCTCCAGTTCTAGGTTAAAGGCCTCGCTAGAGTAGGTTTTGAGGTCTCTAGATGTGATTGTTTTGTGACAGCCGGCCTTTTGTTTTAGCTTTTTGCGGGTACAGAATATCATATAATGATCGCTTAACCCGCATGCTATAACCCCTTTATTGGAGATCCTGGAATTGTCAGAGGTCAGAATGAGATCAATGGCAGTCTGAGGATGGGTATATATGCGGTAAGAATACATATATATTATATATGGTATATACAGCATTATAGTACATGCTATCATACAGAGCTAAGGGTTATGTGCAGGTGTACAAGCAAGTATATGAGGGGTTATATGTAGGTATATTAATAAATATAAATATGGGTATATATATGCAGTGATATAAATATATAAGTGTAAATATGCTGTATATTCAGCACTGTTGTACATGCTATCATACAGAGGCACTGGTGAGCCTTCTTGACCAGTGATGAGGTGTTTTCATGTTTTTACTTGTTTGTTGTCCCTTATTAACAGAGAAAGGTACATATAGAGAATATTAAACCTATTCAAAAATATATGTAATTTTATAATGTATGGTTGTCAGTATATGAGTTGTACATGGTTACATTTGGAGTTGACCTTTTAAAGAGCTCATGAGAGTGTAGCTTGAAGGCTTGTTTTCCATCATCAGAGTGTAGCTTGAAGGCTTGTTTTTCATCATGAGAGTGTAGCTTGAAGGCTCGTTTTCCATCATCAGAGTGTAGCTTGCTGCTACTGTAGCTTGAATTTTGAAATAAATCAGCCAACGGGAGGCTTATACTTAAATAGACAGCCAATGGGAGGCATATACTGAAATAGTCAGCCAATGGGAGGCATATACTGAAATAGTCAGCCAATGGGAGGCATACAAACTATGTTAACAATCACATGTTCAGTTGCTTGTGTATTTCCATGCCAATCTCTTTCATTCCAATATACAATATAATTAATGATGAATAGACTTCCTCTGTCAGAACCGGGACTCATGTCACTGAGGTCAGAGTGAGACATTCATCACGTCTTTACTGACTCGCTCTGTTCAACTCTAGAAGCACCTCTGACCTGAAGGGAAAGTGGTTCAAATACTTCCCTGCCTCTGGAGACGCATACACTTTTACTGACCTCCACTACAACCTTCTTTCCTATTCTGTATCATTCTCAATTTCTCATAATTCCTATTG
Organism: Notolepis coatsorum; assembly: GCF_963971535.1. NCBI lineage: Eukaryota > Metazoa > Chordata > Actinopteri > Aulopiformes > Paralepididae > Notolepis > Notolepis coatsorum. The sequence goes on from NC_140165.1 coordinate 188,675,413, forward strand.
ATTCAGTAATGGAAAATATTAAGTGAGAAACGTTTAAAGACATCACCCGTTCCTGAGTTGCTCTTATCCGTCTCTCAGGTAATGGTGGGAATTGCGCCTCCTTTGACCCACCCCTGTGTTCTCCTTTAAGCCACCCTATATCACTGTCCTATGAGCCATCCTATATCACTGTAATATGAGCCATCCTATATCACTGTAATATGAGCCATCCTATATAACTTTAATATGAGCCATCCTATAGCACTGCAAAATTATCTATATCACTGTAATATGAGCTATATCACTGTAATATGAGCCATCCTATATCACTGTAATATGAGCTATATCACTGTAATATGAGCTATATCACTGTAATATGAGCAATCCTATATCACTGTAATATGAGCCATCCTATATCACTGTACCATGAGCCATCCTATATCACTGTAATATGAGCTATATCACTGTAATATGAGCTATATCACTGTAATATGAGCCATCCTATATCACTGTAATATGAGCTATATCAGTGTACTATGAGCCATCCTATATCACTGTAATATGAGCCATCCTATATCACTGTAATATGAGCTATATTACTGAAATATGAGCCATCCTATATCACTGTAATATGAGCTATATCACTGTAATATGAGCCATCCTATATCACTGTAATATGCGCCATCCTATATCACTGTAATATGAGCTATATCACTGTAATATTAGCTATATCACTGTAATATGAGCTATATCACTGTAATATGAGCCATCCTATATCACTGTAATATGAGCTATATCACTGTAATATGAGCCATCCTATATAACTTTAATATAAGCCATCCTATATAACTTTAATATGAGCTATATCACTGTAATATGAGCCATCCTATATCACTGTAATATGTGCCATCCTATATCACTGTAATATGAGCTATATCACTGTAATATGAGCTATATCACTGTAATATGAGCTATCCTATATCACTGTAATATGAGCTATATCACTGTAATATGAGCCATCCTATATCACCTCTATCACCATCTCTTCTCTCAGAAACTCGGTTCCCTTTCTTCTAAAGAAGCAGTTAATTCCTAAACACTACATCACTACTCTCTGGACAGCGCCAGACTAACCAGTACATATAACGTCTCACCGTAGAGCTGCTGCACTGCGGTGATGTCATCCCAGCTGAGCACGAGGGCACGGCCCAACTTCCTGTAGTAAGGCGACATGAGGGCGTGGCGGACAGGCGAGTGCTCCAATCCCAGGGTGTGTCCGATCTCGTGGGCAGTGACCATGAACAGGTTGTGTCCCTTGTGTCCATTGAGAGTCCACCTCTCGGCCATGTCGAAGTGGGCCTCGCCTCGACAGGGGAAGAAGGCATGAGCCAGAGCGCCCCCTGGTGGACAGGTAGGAGAAATAATGACTGGACAGAACTGTTTCCTCTGGACTTTCTGCTACCAGTAGTGTCTGGGATTGATTCTGGTTCTGAATCTGTTCTGGTTCTGGTTCTATAGCATGGCATCTATAGAATAGAGATGCCATGTTCTATGAATGAATGGCCTTTATTTATATATCACCCTTCACAGCACGAATGCACAGGGTGCTTTACACTACAGCTTAATATAAAAACACAATAAAACAAAATCAGAAATAAATGACAACAACAACAAACAGCAGTTAAAAACAGTGAAACCAGATAGAAAAAGTAGAATAAAAGAATTTGGATAAAATCATGAGTCACTAATTAAAACAAAACTATAGAACAGTGAGGACAAGAAAAAGTGCCTATGTACCAAAGGCCTGTCTGAACAAATGTGTTTTTAGTTGTTTTTTAAAAGAGTTTTCAGAGGGGGCAGTTTGCAGGTCCAGGGGGAGAGCGTTCCAGAGCCTTGGTGCTGTCACCTCGAAGGCTCGATCACCCCTTGTTTTCAGCCTGGACCTGGGGACCACCAGGAGGTGCTGATCGGCAGATCTGAGTGAGCGGGTGTTGGTGTAGGGATGGATGAGTTCAGTGATGTAGATAGGGGCCTGACCGTGAAGTGCTCTGAAAGTGAAAGTGAGGACTTTGAAGTGAATTCTATAGTGTACCGGGAGCCAGTGCAGGGATACCAGAATGGGAGTGATGTGACATGATTTTTTTGACCTTGTGAGTAGCCTGGCTGCAGCATTTTGGACCATTTGTAGTTTGTCTGTGGATGATTTGGTGAGACAGGTGAAAAGTGAGTTGCAGTAATCAAGCCTAGAGGAAATAAAAGCATGCACGGACAGTTCTAGTTCAGAGTGAGATATGATGGTGCGTAGTTTTGCAATGTTTCTGAGGTGAAAGAAGCAGGTGCGTGTGAATGTTTTGACATGTTTGTCTAGGTTCATGGCCTGGTCGAAGACAACACCCAGGTTTCTCAGGTGGGGACGTATGTTGTCTTTAAGGGACCCCAAGTGAGTGGCCACTCTAGCTGCAGTCTTTTCAGCTGCTACGATCAGCACCTCCGTTCTTTTTGCATTTAACTGGAGGAAGTTACTCCCCATCCAGCTCTCAATGCCGAGCAGGCACTCCTGGAGAAGGCTGAGTTTCTCCAAGTTGTCGGGTTTAAAAGAGCAGAGTAGTTGTATGTCGTCTGCGTAGCAGTGGTATTTAATGCCGGTGAATTTATTGATGAGGAGGCCTAGGGGAAGCATGTAAATGGCAAAAAGGAGTGGTCCTAGCACCGATCCCTGTGGTACCCCACATGAGAGGGGGGTGGGGTCAGATTTAAAAGGACCCACAGCCACCGAGAAGCATAGCATTGAGTAGCATAGTATATACTAGCATATAGTGCAACATGGCAACATAGTAGATCATGGTACAGTACCGTGTATCATGGAATAGCACAGTCTATAATAGCATATAGCAAAACATAGCATAGTATAGCATGTTATAGTACAGCGTAGCATAGTATATAATAGCAAACCAAAACAGTCATGGAGTTATAATAGGAAGACTAGAGAGCAGACCAGTGTTAGAGGAAATGTGTGCTGTCAGGCGATTAAAAAAATTAATCTAATTAATTACAGGATTTGTAATTAATTAATCTAATTAATCGCATTTTAATCGCATAACCACCGGTCTTGTTTACTGTCCCATATTTATTCTTTTTGAAATTGAACTCAAACTCAAATGTCCCAGCAGTTTGAGGCACGCCTCGGGTGACGCCATCATGTTCCAGCAAATTCCTTTGTTTGTTTGATAGACAACACATGTGGAAGGAAGTGGCGCAGCCAAAAGTGAGTGTAGTCTTTTGAAGGAAGAGACCCAGGGCTTTCGATGGGCTTTCGAATTTCGAAAAGACTACACTACCCAGCTCACGCCAGCCCCTATCAATCATCTGACTTCTAGATTTACTTTTATATTTCTCATATTTTTCGGGATTATCTCCTACAAACCTGAACGTTATTGCCATAAAACAGAACGCAGTTAGTGTCTCTATCTTTCTGTGAACGTCTAGCAAAAAAACGCAATCTGATGAAAAATGGTGGAGAAATGTACATTATAAAAAAGTGTACTTACAGTAAATTTCATTCACGGTTCGTGAATCATGCCTGGTGATACTAAATCCAGATTGAACTCTGCCATTGGAAATAGGCCGTAAGGTGAAGGCTGTATCGTTTCATCCAGTTCCCACCTCGGCGGACTACACAATTTTCACTCTGGCTGAAAGATATATTGGTGTAGATTTAGGAACTAAAAGTTCTCCATTGACAAACAAGCCCGTTTTGCGCAATCATAGTTTTAAAGTCGGGACTAGATATTTCCTCGCGAACGGATACTTGGTCACCACAGAGTTTTATTTGACGTAATTGGTGCGAGTTCGGTCACGTATCTTGCGCTCAACCAATAGCAGCTCTCTTTGTTGCAAGGATACGGCCATCCGGTGTCAACAAATGACATCCACAGAGTAACGTTACGGACGTTGGTTCTGAAAGCTAACAACTAGCAGAGCTACATAAACATCACTGTAAACAATAAAACTAGATGGCATACAGATGAGAAGCACGTTCAGTCACTGCTGCCAGAAATCCAACTACAACTACTAGGAACCTTAAAAAGGACAATAACACTACCTTATGCATACTGCACCTTATGTGAAGAATACTGTATATTTCAGTTAGTTAGTTAGTTAATTATATTGACGTGTTATATTGTTTACACCACTTGTTTTTACTACCTGTACCTCCCCTCCCCCATGCTACTATGATGCCTGAATTTCCCCAAGGGGATCAATAAAGGAATATCTTATCTTATCTGAAGAAAACTAGAATGCTAGTTATGTAAACAAAAACACAGCTAAACTGTCTCTCAGCAGAGCATCAAATAGTGTATCCACATCTTGATTGATTGAAAACTGTATTAACAGATTGCAGAATGGGTACAATACAGTACGGCTCAATACACACAATTGTTAAGGGGATGCAGACCAGAGAAAGACTTTCGTCTTGTTTACATCAGGGTCCCCCATTTTCAATTCATCATGACATTTATGACACGACATACAGATATATATCATGACACAAATCGATCTCTAAACAATGTTTGTATGTCTCCATAATGGTATGATTCTGGCCTGGTACTGGTAGGTTAAGCCACCGTTCGACGCAGTTTCTATATCTATCCCACCGTGTCTGTGTAAAATCTTGTACACGTTCATTCTGAATGGACGTGAGATGCATATAACATTGTTTAGAAACCTTTTTGCGAACTTTAGAAGGTGTTTTCTGTCAATTTTCATCCGTTACTCTGTGGATGTCATTTGTTGTCGCCCGACGGCCGTATCCTCGCAACAAAGAGAACTCCTATTGGTCGAGGTGATGGTTATATATTCGTACTTGGCTTATCGCGTCCCGCTCTTAAAGCCTATCGAGATACCCCTTATCTCCTGTACCTATTGTACTCCATCACGAAAAAAACGTGTACACCCACACCTGACCGGGTCCCGCCTCTATGGAGGCGCAGCCTATAAGACCGTAACCATGGTCACCAACACACCCTTCCTCTATTTTCGTTCCATCATATTGGATGCAGTGCACCTTATGTAACTAGTAGTATGAAAAGATTGGAGGAATTGCGTAATGTTGAAAGCTTACCGGAGGTTGCTTGCCCCTGGCATCTTCGAAGCATGTTTCAGCGACACGTCGGGCTTGTGTTGATGTTCCTCGTCTGATGGCAGCAGACCAAGGATCAGCTGTGCAAGGTTGGCTATCGGGCCAGCTTGTACCCAGGTAGGCCCTGTGTCGTCAGGCATGGGTATTAGTGTTAGTAATGCTGGTTTGTTTTGTTACACAACCATGTTGTGTGTCGGCGCCGGGGGCGGGATGGTTTGGTGAACGTTTCACTGCAGTGAACGGTTTCCAAACGGTCCTGGGCGTGCTGTTAAACAACTAATGCTAATGCTACATGCTAACGCTAATGCTACATGCTAACACTACTGCTACATGCTAACACTACTGCTACGCTGTTCTAATGTCTCCGCCGTGGGATGTCGTCACTTTTCCCTCCTCTTGCCCGGTTCATCAATGAAGGTCAGTCGGTAGCTGATGTGGGGGTTTTGCTGAGTCCTATTTACCTTTTTACGGGTAAATGGGTTGACAACAGGGTAGGCCGTGGCTAGGTAGCCTGGCCAGGTAACGTTACTTCTGTGTCCCGGCGGGGGTTGTTGAACGGTATTCCCACCTGGGAGCCGATGCTTGAGGCTCGGCGGGTAGCAGTAGAGCTATACTACTGCAGGATGGGACGTAACGGCGGCCCGTGTTGGGGCTCAGCTGACTGTTTCTGTCCATAGTAGCGTTGAATGCTATGCTAGTAGTGTAGTGGGCTACTGTTTTGTTCTGTCACTCTGCTATGAGAAGGTCTGTCTATGCTACAGCTTTCTCTCCTCTTAACCATTCATGCTGACGGTCAATCGGTGTCTATTGGGGGAGTAGTGCAGGGGGGGCTTTGTTTACCTTTTGGGTAAATGGGCTAAGCTGGGGCTGGTGTGCTGTTGTGAATATTTTGAATGAATGCGGGACTAGTTCGCTCTGATCCGCCTCCCCTTAACGTTGTGTATATGGGCTTGCTCATTCTACAGTATTTTGTGGTTTAGTTCTTTTATTCATTTAACCCCTTCATGGTGCACACCACAGTGGAGGTTGCTGTTTGCAACCACCAATGGTGCTCCGTGTTAACATCAGTCCTTTGCTTTTGACATATTGAAACAGTGCCCCGCCCGGCCGACGCCATGGGTGGGTCGGCCTGGCGAGTGGCTGGTGGGCTGCTAAAGCCTGTACCGCCACGGTATGGAATTGGCAGCGATTAGAACTGTGTTCGAATTGCTGTTTTTTCTATCAAAAAAATGGTGTCTGGTGGCAGGGCCTTGAGGGCCAGCCGACGTCGACACATCGCGTGAGGTTGTTGATGTTATTAGCTTTGACCTAGCCGCAAGCTATAACCGCTCAGGGTTCCCCTCTCCGCAGGGGATTTTGATCTTCTGCTGGAGCGCGGGCGGTATTGTCCTAGGCCCCACACCACCTCACACCGCGCAGCCAGAAGAAGAGAGAGCACGGCCTCGTCAGTGGCGATGACGAGGTCCTCGACAGGCGGCCATGTTTTTCCCCTGCCAGAGGTATCCTGGGCGTTAAATCAACAGGTGTCCACAAGGCCGACAGCCTTGGCGGCCGAGGGATCGGCCATGTTGGATGGGTTCGGCTTGAACAACAAGCCGTCACCGTTCTGCCGCGAGCAGCCCGCTCTCCGATCACTCCCTCCCCCAACACCAGCGGAAAAAGTGGGCTCTGATTGTTTCCTTTGGCTGCGGGCCGCGTGCCTTCGTTGAAGCGCGGGCGGCCCCACTTTTCGCTTCTCATGGGGACAGGGGCTGACACCCAGTTGATGGCTGAGCCTGGGTCTGTCCGTGAGAATGTTGTGCTGTCAAGCGGCTCCCACACCATAAGTTGTGTTGGTTGAGCCTGGTGTTACGTCTGTCAACTATAAGTGTTGTCAGCAGGGGGGCTCGAAACCTTTTGAGGCACACAGTGCGGGCTTCCCCGGCCTCGCCTTCGCCAGGCCAGGTATCATGTTGGTGCCTCCCACTCCTGAAAGATTGGCAGTGGTCTCGCAGGCACGCGTGATTTGGGTGGTAGTAATATCACTGCAGGGCTACGGTGTGTAGGAACCCATGGGGTCCTCACACCTTGCATGTCCGGCTACAGAACAACTCCTCAGCATGTTCTGGAGGGGTGTTCAGTGGGGGGGCTTTTTTCACCTAGAAAGCCCCCCGTATCAAACCGGCCCTTTCTGTCGGGGTCCCCCCTTGGGTGCGAGATGTCCCGACACGGAACGCTCTGCTCGCACAGGGTTGGCTACGCACAGCGGGTGGGACCGGGCCAACTATCTACAGTTCCTGGCGGACCTGCGCCACATGGCGGCGGGTGCGTTGGGAGTGTCATCACATATGACTACGGCAGTACCATATGTCGAGGTGGATGGAGAGAACGCTGTGGCGGGGACTTGTGTTTACACAACCCCACCCATTTTCGGGTTTGGTACAGACCCTATTGTCAGGGTCTCCAGCAGTGACAGCTCTGGTCAACGAGATCCAATCTCTGTGGACGAAGCAAGCCATCGTCGTGGCGTTCTCCTCCCGGTGTTCTCTGGTGCCTGAGGAATCGGGAGGGGGGGGTGTCAGACCCAGGCTGGACCTGTCCCATGGGATGGAGGTCCTAGGACGGTTACGGCGCTGTCTCACGTCACGTTTTTCACCGACGCCTCCCTCGCTGGTGACGCGTCGGGCCAACGCAGTAGGGGGCAGCTGGCAAACCATGCTGCCCGGTCTGCGCTACGTTCAATGTGTTGGTATTGAAAGCGGTCCTTCTGGTCCTCAAACGGTGTTGATCAGGACGGACAATACGACGTCAGTGTCGTATATCGACAGACAGGGAGGAGTACGCTCCCCCCGTCTGCACCAGGCGGCAGGCGGCTGGCTATGGGCGTCCTCCATCTGCGCGGCCTGAGGGCTCCCCACATCCCCGGCAGGGTGAATGTGGGTACAGGTGTACTGTCGCGGGGCGGTCCTCATCCTGACGGGTGGGGATTACGTCCAGACATAGCCAGGCAGGTCTGGGACCGATGCCGTGCCGCCTGGGATTCTTCCCCATACATCTGTTAGGTCAGTTGTTGGGACGGGTACGTTGAGGAGCGCAGGTTCTTGATCCTGATGGCGCCGGACCGGGGCGCAGCTGTGTGGTTCCCGGTCCTGATCCGGCTACTGGTAGTTTGGAGAGGATGGACCCTTCTGTGGTTGATACCATCCGGAATGCGCATGCTCCCTCCACTGTCGCGCTTTACGTGGGCAGATGGCGTATGTTCCAAGTGTGGTGTAAGGCGGGGGGCCGGGACCCTAAAAGGTCTCCTGCCCCCTGGATGCTGTCCTTAGTTACCTCCAGTCTCTCCTTGATAGACTGTCAGCTTCGACGGTGAGGGTATATGCAGCAGCTATATCCTCCTATCATGAGGGATTTGAGGGGGATGTCTTGTTCAGCCACCCTCTTGTGAAGCGTTTCCTGCTTGGCGCTCGACGCGTTAAGCCGGTGCAACGCTCTTTGGCTCCGAGTTGGGATCTTCAATTGGTCCTCGGTCGGTTGTCCTTGGCCCCGTTTGAGCCTCTTGAGCAAGCGCCGTTGGAACAGCTGTCGTTCAAGACTGCGTTCTTGCTGGCCGTCACCTCCGCTGAACGCGTGGGTGTGCTTTGTGCTCTCTCGGTACGACCAGAGTGCCTGTCTTTCGTTCCGATTGCGGTGCCACTCTGCGGCCTAATCCTGCCTTCGTGCCTGTAAATATCCGGAGTTCTTCCGCTCCAGGGATATTGTGGTTTAGGCGTTTTCATCTGCCTCCTCACGCTAGTGAGTTAGATGCGGGCCTTCACCTGTCATGTCCGGTCCGTGCTTGGGAATTACCTCAGCCGTACTCAGGACCTCGGGGTCACCGATCAGCTTTTTGTCTGTTACGGTGGTTCTCAGGCCGGTAAGGCACTATCGAACAACGCCTGTCCCATTGGTTGTGCGATGGCATTGCCCTCTGCTACACGTTGGCCGGGCTGGATCCCCTTGGGGGCGTCAGGGCGCACTCCACCCGTGGGGTGGCTGCCTCTGCCGCTCTGCTGGGTGGGGCCTCGGTGGAGGACATCTGTGCTGCAGCTTCATGATCCTCCCCGGGCCCCTTTGTAAGGTTTTACCTCATGGACATGACCGGGGGTTCTGTCTCCCAGGCGGTTCTGGGGTCTGTGGCCTTTCCTGATTCCTGTCCGTTGGTAGGGTAGCAGGAGTGTGTGGGTATGGGCCACAGTGTGTTAGGTCACACGTGGTTCCGCCTGTGCTGTGTGTTCAAGGGGTTCTAGTTCCTCCTTGCTCGCACTCCGGTGGAGTTGACTGCGCCCCCCCTTCATTAGGAAGGATGGGGTGCCAGGGCTCCCCAAACCCCTTGATGTGGGCTTACGGGTCCTCAGGGGGTACATCTGTCGGGCCTCGCGTCCTCTCTAACCCATATCTCGATAGGCTTTAAGAGCGGGACGCGATAAGCCAAGTACGAATATATAACGATAGGTTATGTATATAACCTAGTTATATGAGTACTGGCTGAGCGTCCCGCTCTTAAGCGGCCCTGAGTTCCCTTTTGAGGGATCTTTTACTGGAACGGGATTTTGGCGAGGAAGGGTGTGTTGGTGACCATGGTTACGGTCTTATAGGCTGCGCCTCCATAGAGGCGGGACCCGGTCAGGTGTAGGTGTACACGTTTTTTTCGTGATGGAGTACAATAGGTACAGGAGATAAGGGGTATCTCGATAGGCTTTAAGAGCGGGACGCTCAGCCAGTACTCATATAACTAGGTTATATACATAACCTATCGTTTACATGACCGAACTCGCACCAATTACGTCAAATAAAACTCTGTGGTGACCAAGTATCTATTCGCGAGGAAAGATCTAGTCCCGACTTTAAAATTATGATTGCGCAAAACGGGCTAGTTTGTCAATGGAGAACTTTTTGTTCCTAAATCTACACCAATATATCTTTCACCCAGAGTGAAAATTGTGTAGTCCGCCCAGGTGGGAACGAGAATCATTTTCTAGACACTTTTCAGCATTGGCCCGATCCATAGATGTGCGACTTGGCCATAATAAGGTAATTTATAGGCCTGATATTCTATATTCTATAATCATATCCGGATGGCAGAATTCAGTACTGTATCTACAAAACCTTCTGTTTAATCATCTTCCCTTTATTCATTTGCTTAGATTTTTCAGGTCTGGTCAATTTTAGCATGGTGTTATTCACAGTCAAAGATAAAAAATCTTTTTTAAATTGAATTGATATTCTCATTTGGGTCATTACAATTTACTCAAGCCTACACAGTATTTCTGACACTGGGAATACATTCCCTGAGATCCATAGATGTCCCTAGAATCAGATACCAAGAACATGCAAATGGACCATTAAAAAAAAAGTCTGTACATGTTTATTCTACGTTCTTATGGGATGAATGAGTTTAAAAAAAGAAAAAGAAAAAAAGAAAAAAAGAAAAAAAATATTTGGGTTAATTTTCATAACGCGATAATTTGCTGTGTAATTAATTAATCTAATTAACACGATAAACTGACAGCCCAATGTATCAGACTACAGCCTGAAAACACTGAGCTGAGGGTATCTCTCTATGCTGACGACCTCCTATAAATGAGGCAGCTAAGCAAATCCCCCAAAGCTCTTTACCTTTTCGTTTGTCGCAGAACGGTTTCCGTTACCTGGGTATTAACATAGCTCACTCCCTCTCCTCGTTAATTAGGGACAACATCACAAAATTAGTCGTGGATATTAAATCTGATCTGATACGGTGGGACTCTCTCCCTATCTCTTTGGCAGGCAGAATTAACTCTGTTAAAATGAATATTCTGCCAACATTTTTGTTTCTTTTCCAATCCCTCCCGGTGTTCTTACCTAAATCATTTTTTTAAATGTTAGACAAAACTATTTCTACTTTTATCTGGGCGGGCAAGAGTCCAAGGGCACGCAGAACGCTTCTCCAGAAAAGCAAAAGTGAAGGTGGTCTTGCACTGCCCAACCTTCTACACTACTACTGAGCAGCAAACCTTCAGAGAATAAAAATTAGGGACAACATCACAAAATTGGTTGTGGATATTAAATCTGATCTGATACGGTGGGACTCTCTCCCTATCTCTTTGGCAGGCAGAATTAACTCTGTTAAAATGAATATTCTGCCAAGATTTTTGTTTCTTTTCCAATCCCTCCCGGTGTTCTTACCTAAATAATTCTTTTAAATGTTAGACAAAACTATTTCTACTTTTATCTGGGCGGGCAAGAGTCCAAGGGCACGCAGAGCGCTTCTCCAGAAAAGCAAAAGTGAAGGTGGTCTTGCACTGCCCAACCTTCTACACTACTACTGGGCAACAAACCTTCAGAGAATAATTTTTTTTTTTTACAATTTCCCTAATCTCAACTGGTGTATAATGGAGAGCCACTCTGCATGTCCATCATCTTTTTTTCTTTTTTTTTTATCTTTCTTCCCCTCCTTTTCCCCGATTTTTCTCCCATCCCACCCTTCCTGGTTGTTGCGTACTTTCCCCTACTATTGGTCCGGGAGACCGGAGACTGTCACATGCTTTCCTCCGACGCATGTGCAGCCTGGGGCAGGCCAACCTGGCCGCGCAGGTTCTCACCGGGGAGAGTGTAGCGTGTGGGAGGCCACACTATCTCTCCTCAGTTCCAACCCTCGCTGAGCAGGCGCCCCGACCGAACTGTAGGGGTCGCTGTCCACAACGCCCAGGACCCACCCTTCAGCTTTCCCACCCCCTGATACAGCCAATTGTATCAGTGTGAGAGGCCAGCCAAGCTGATAGCAACGCCGGGAGCTGGATTCGAACAGGCGAATCCTAGTGTCTCCCGGTGTTGGTGACGAACGTAATCTCCGTGCGCCACCTGCCCCCCATGTCCATCATCTTTGATGGCGCTCGTCTGTGCCCCCCTGACCTCTCGTTGTCCTGATCACATAAAAAACCCAGTAGTACTTTCCACACTGAAAATCTAGAAACACTTTAGGCTTAAGACAGCTTCCCTGCACAGCCCGATCTGCAACAATCACCTATTTAAACCTTCCAGCTCAGATACAGCTTTTGAAGAGAGAGAGGTTTGACCAGTTTTTTAGACTTATATCTAGAGGGCTCATTTGCCTCTTTCGAAGATCTCCAAGCTAAGTTTAACTTACCCCATTCTCTACTATTCCGTTATCTTCAGGCCCACGACTACGCTCGTACCCACCTTATACCTTTTCCTCAGTCCCCAACAGGCTCAGTGGTTAACAAGATACCCTCTCTTCCCAAGGCACAAGGCGGGATCTCGACTTATGATCTCATATCATCACTGGAAGTGTTCTCGCTTGCAGGGGTTAGAGGTAAATGGGAAGCGGAGCTTGAGCTTGACTTGGCTGATGAACAGTGGGACGAGGCAGTCTTTAGGGTCAATAATACATCATCGTGTGCTCGTCTAAGTCTAATTCAGTTCAAGATCTTGCACAGGGTCCATTTTACAAAAGCTGGACTTAGCAACCTTTTTCCAGACACAACCAATATCTGTGACAGGTGTGGCTTGTCACCTGCCAATCACACCCATATGTTCTTCTCCTGCCCCAAGCTGGCTGAGTTCTGGTCTTGTTTTTTCGACACGCTAGGCAAAGCCCTAAACATCAACCTAGAGCCATGCCCCTTGGTAGCCATCTTTGGGGTGCCCCTCACACCTGCTGGTTTCTCCAGGAAGGAACTAGACGTTGTAGCCTTCGCCTCACTCATAGCCCGTAGACGTATCCTCCTGCACTGGAAAAGCCCAAGCCCACCATCCACCACCTCCTGGCTCAAGGACTTGATGTCATATCTTTCATCGGAAAAGGTAAAGTACTCTCTAAGAGGCTCAATTGCCAATTTTTATGATAGATGGCAACCTCTAATCACATTCATAAACACTCTCACATCCCTTGACCCTGACTGATCCTAAAGAAATACTGATCCTAAAGAAATACTCCTTCTCTGAGGTGAGCACCTTAGATACTCTGTTGTAAACTCCGCCCCACTGTATATTTTATCCTGGTTATTTATTATTATTATCACTATTATTGTTTTTTTTTTTTTTTTTTTTTAGCTTTCTTTTTGCCTGTTTTCAATTTTGTTTAGTTTTTGTCTTTATTGTTTTTTGTCGTCCCTGTTCAATTTCAGTCCTGTCCGTGTCTCGTCATGTCCCATAAAAGCAAAAAAGAATCATGGTGATATGTTATATATTGATAATCAACCTTTGCTTCTCTGTACCACCTATGTTTCACCAATAAAAGATATATATATATAAAAGAATTAAAATAAACACTGAGCTGAATAAACCTAACCCTCTGGTTCCCTGCTGAAAGATACAGTAGATAAACTAAACCATCCTCTTAATACTGAAAGCTAGATAAACTAAACCATCCTCTTAATACTGAAAGCTAGATAAACTAAACCCTCCTAACCCTTGTGCATCCCTGGTCCCGATTCTGTGATTTTTGAAAAAAAATTGTGTGTGAGCACAGCGGTGTCTGTGTTGATGATTATTTCATGAAATTGGGACGATATCTTCATTTTACATATATTTTCATTATGTCAAAAGATTATGATTTGAAACGCTCTAAAACAAGTTATTAATATAGGGTGCCTACAGGGGTCCTGGTGTCCAGTTTCATCCCATTCACTTCCATGTTAAAACGCATTTTTTAATCTGCACTCATTCATTCAATTTTAGATAGAATTATCAAATTAACTCTTTTTCCACAATGTGATGGACGAAACTTTAGTGCTGGGATGTTGTTACCGAATTTCAACACACGGTGGCGCAATTGTCCTATGGCCCACTTTGCCAGCTAGTAAGCCAGCAGGAGGCGGAGACTATGCTGGTATGCTGGCTGCAGAGCTCAACAGACTGCTCCGGTGGGGGGGGGGGTTGCGAGAGAGCGATCAGCACGCAGCAACCACTCCTCCACTCCTCCTCCACTCCTCTCCCCTCTATCGCGTGTCACACAGCTGAATCACGGAGCCCTCTGATGGGTGAAGCCCCCCCCGGCTCTACGCTGAGCTCCTGATTGATTGATTGATTGAAAAGTTTATTAACAGATTGCAGAATGGGTACAGTACAGTACAGCTCAATACATACAATTGTTAAGGGGATGCAGACCAGAGAAAGACTTTCGTCTTGTTTACATCAGGGTCCCCCATTTTCAATTCATCATAACATATATGACATACATGACATACAGATAGACAGTACTGCTACATCTATACATTTATGACATATCAGATTTGCAAATACAGTACTGTTTGTGATACAAAAGTGTCCAGAAAAAGATTGTATATACATTTGGCGTAGAAACTGTACATTGGAGGAGGTTGGGTGGGTGGGGTGGGGTTGGTTAGGGGACACACACACATTTTACACTGTACATTGGAATACTGACAAAGCCTTACTTGGTCATTTACTGTACAACTAGGTTAGGACATTTGTAGGGGCCAGTTTCGAATTGCAGTCTCACGTAGGTGTTTTTTGAGAGTGTTTTTGAAAGTGGGTAGTGATTCACATTCCTTTACAGCTTTAGGTAGGGCGTTCCACATTGATGTGGCATAATTGCGAAACGTGTTTAGTCCCTTGTTTGAGCCGAATCTGGGTTTTACATGATTTGTGGAGCTCCCTCTGGTGTTGTGATCGTGGTATTCACTGACCTTTGGGAAGTATTTTGACATGTACATGGGTACCTTGGTCGCGTAGTGTATCTTGTAGACCAGGCCCATTGCAAGTTGCTGTACTCTGTCGTCTACTCTAAACCATCCTAGGTTGTCAAAGTGGGCAGGGGTGAGGTGGGTTCTAGGAGTTAGGTCAAGCAGTAGTCTGACTAGCTTGTTTTGAGATGTTTGTAATTTGTTTTTTAGTGCCTTTGAGGTGCTTTGGTACCATGAGGTGCAAGCATAGTCGTAGTACCCTTGAATGAGTGCTCCTGCTAGAGTCTTCAGGGTATTCTTGTTTACCAGAGAGGAGATCCGGTACAAGAATCGCGTTCGTTGGTTGACTTTTTTTATTACATTGGATGCCATTTTGTCACAGGAAAGATTAGCCTCTAGGATGGAACCCAGGTAGGTAATTTCATCTTTCCTTGTGATAATATTGTCACCCACTGCAACCGAGAAGCCGTCGGTCTTGCTGAGTTTGTTATTTGAACCGAAGAGAATGGACTCTGTTTTGCCCATGTGTAATGATAGTTTGTTGTCGGCGAGCCATATGCAGATTTTGCCTAGTTCCGAGCTGAGGGCTTTTTCAACCTGTAACTTGTTCTTGTCAGAGACCAGCAGAGCTGAGTCGTCCGCAAACAGGAACAAGTTGCAGTCACAAGCTGACGACATGTCATTTGCATAAATTAGGAATAGTAGCGGTCCTAGTATGCTTCCTTGTGGAACACCACAGCTCACTGTGAGGGGGGGGGATAGGGTACCGTTTACTTCCACCATCTGTTCCCTCCCCTCCAGGTAGGATTGTATCCAGCTCACTGATAAACTATCAAAACCAATTGCTTTTAGCTTGTCAATCAGAATGGTGTGATTGACAGTGTCGAAGGCCTTTTGTAGGTCCAGCATGACCATGCCGCAGTATTTGCCCGCGTCCACCTCTTGTTTGATGTGGTCGTTCAAGTAGAGAAGGCATGTGTCCGTGGAGTGGGATGTTCTGAAGCCAGATTGGAATTCGTAGATTAGATTTTTTTCCGCGAGGTACTTTTCGATCTGTTCGTATACTATTTTTTCCATGACTTTCGAGATGGATGTAAGGATAGAAACAGGGCGGTAGTTACCCGGGTCTAATTTGCTGCCCTTTTTGTGCAGGGGTGTTACTCTCGCAATTTTGAAGTCCTTGGGGACGTGTCCCTGTTTTATGGAGAGGTTTATTATGTGTGTGATGACTGGGGTGATGGCTGCTGCTGAGTCTCTGAGGAATTTGGAGGGGATGTTGTCATGGCCAGTGGCCTTGTTTGGTTGGAGGGCGCTCAGTTTTTTTAGTACCTCATCTGTAGTTACCATTTCCAGTTTGAAGTCGTCTTTGTTGACGCCTAGGTTCTTGTAGTATGCTACTATGTGTTCTACCCCATACTGCCCTGAGTGGGAGGGTAGTTTGTTTACCAGTGTTGTGGCTATGTTTGTGAAGAAAGTGTTTAAGTAATTGGCTACATCCAGCTTGTCTGTGATGAGCGTGTTGTCCGTCTTTATGTTTATGTTTGAGAACCTGGTTTTAAGTTTTTTACTGCAGCCTAGTTGATTGTTGAGTAATTTCCAAAGTTCACATGGTTTATTTTTGTTTTCCTCGGTTTTGTCATTGATGACATTTTTTTTAGCAGTTTTGATCATGGAGTTTACGTCATTTCTTAGTCTGTTTCTTTCTAGTTTGAGTTCAGTCACGTGGTCTTGGAGTTCACTGCTCGTGCTTTTGGTAAGCTTTGACTGGCTTTTACGAAACTCAGAGCATTTTTTGTCTCTGGCTTTCATAGCGGTCAGTATTTCAGTGTGCATCCATGGCTCAGCGCGATTTTTTACCCTGGTGGTTCTTAGGGGGGCCATGTTGTTTAGTATTGATGAAAATTTGGTTTTGAAGCCAAGCCAAGTTTCTTCAACCAGTGTACCATTGAGTTCATCTGACCAGTCCAGACTCTCCAGTTCAAGGTTAAAGGCCTCGCTAGAGTAGGTTTTGAGGTCTCTAGATGTGACTGTTTTGTGACAGCCAGCCTTTAGTTTTAGCTTTTTGCGGGTACAGAATATCATATAATGATCACTTAACCCACATGCTATAACCCCTTTATTGGAGATCTTGGACTTGTCAGAGGTCAGTATGAGGTCAATGGTAGTCTGAGTTGATTCACATATCCTTGTGGGTTGGGTGATTAGTTGGCTGAGGCCGTGCATGAGGCCTGTATGCGGAAGAGCGCTGGTGGTCAGCAGACAGCGCGTGTCTCTTCAGAATCTACCGGGAGAACGTGTACTGGTCGCCCGCGGAGATAATAATCAATACTTACTAACGTTAGCGTCTCAGCTATTTCTGACCGAATTAGTCAACCTTTTGTTTTTATAAGGGCAGTTTCTTATTCACAGGGACTTTGTGCAGTTTTCACACGCTGGAATATGGGGTCTAAAACATATAGAGATATGATAAATATGCCCTTTTCTGCTTTTTTTTCTCCATAAAAACGCACTTACTATCAAACAAACATGAATATAAGTGGTTAAAATTCGGAAATATTTGTAATCGGTCAGATATCTTGAGGTTCTTAATGTTAATCGTGGGGAAAATTCTTTTTTTGAACTTGATCCAGACTTTCATCCTCTAAGCCTCATGAGCTCCACCGGCGCCAAGCCTGCACAATACTGAAAGCTAGATAAACTAAACCATCCTCTTAATACTGAAAGCTAGATAAACTAAACCATCCTCTTAATACTGAAAGCTAGATAAACTAAACCATCCTCTTAATACTGAAAGCTAGAAGGAGGAGGGTAAACAATGATCACATTGACACGTTGAAGATGAGTTCAGCTCATGGGCAGTGGTTCAATGGCCACGCCCACTATCAGACCACGTCCATGTTCAGACCACTCCTACTTTCAGACCACACCCACTCTTAGACCACCCCCACTTTGGACCACCCCCACTTTTAGATAGCATAGATACCGGACGGTAGAGTCTGACCTGGTCCGTCGAAGGCGTTGCTGGCCCCGTCGTTGTGTTCTCCCTCGTAGAAGGCCAGGCGGATGTCTGTGGGGCCCTCAGGGACCTCCTGGAACACCAGGCCTGACACGTTGCTCCATAGCTGGAAGGCAGCATGCACCGCCAGCCGCACGGGGCCGGGGGACAGGTGGCGAGGCCAATTCACTATCCGGTAGGTCAGATGGTGTTTATACCATTTCTCGCCTGAATCACAGAGAGAGAAAACACACACACAAAGATAGGAGCTTAACTTAACACTTAAAGAGATAGTTCTGATTATTGGACCCCTAGCCCTGACTGTCCCTTTAACTCCAGCATTAACTGATCAGCACCATGAGAGATTGTGTTGACCTAATGGTTTGATCACAGGTTCACTTTCTTCACTGTTACCAATGACAGATCACTTCACCATCTGGTGCTAAATCAAACAGGAGGCTTTCTCTCAGCTGGTCCAAATAATCCTGTCAAACCAGGGTTCTCAGTTATATCTGTGTCTTATATGGACTGTGTCCTGTGCTTGTTAAATATATACTATATGACATATATAATATACACAACTATATAATAACACAACTGACAAATTTACAATATGTGTTTAGGTAAATGGACTTACTTTTATCCAAATTGCTTTACAATGTATGCCTCATATTCACACATTCAATCACACACATACACACACACACCTTCTGAGACAAGTATCTAACCCTAACCTTCAGATTACCAGACGACCGCTCTACCTCCTGAGACACTGCCACCCAAAGTAACCCCTATGCCCATGAAACACCACTTGTTTGATTAAAAAGGACACAGCATCATAGCTGCCAAAGTGCATCACCTGTGACAGAGGTGCTTCACATCTAAAACGAATACATGGTCATCAATCTGGAAAAAATATATTTTCCCAGCAGCCAAAATTATAGGATGCTAGCCATGTTAGCTCATACTTGAGTAGAATTATAGGATGCTAGCCATGTTAGCTCATACTTGAGTAAAATTATAGGATGCTAGCCATGTTAGCTCATACTTAAGTAAAATTATAGGATGCTAGCCATGTTACCTCACACCTGAATAAAATTATAGGATGCTAGCCATGTTAGCTCACGGCTGAATAAAATGATAGTGTGCTAGCCATGTTAGCTCAGAGCTGAATAAAATGATAGGGTGTTAGCCATGTTGGCTCACACCTGAGTAAACGAACAAGCACTTTGCATACATGCTGCAACAAACAGTTTATCTCCAACACGTGTCTGTGGTTTGGTGACTTAAACATAATTACATATGTTCCAAACACCCAAATCAGCCGTTTGTTTGGGAGGGGGAGCTTCTCTACACAAGACTGTAATCTGCTCATGTTCACATACCATTACACACTGTAGCAATCTAGAGATTACCAAAGAAAACAACCACGCATACACACACATCGGACGGACGGACGGACGGACAGACAGACGGACAGACGGACGGACAGACGGACAGACACGCACACACAGAGAGAGAGAGGTGGGGAGAGAATGAGAGAGGGAATAACAGAGAGTAAGAAAGAGAGGGAGAGAGAAAGAGCAAGAGATAATGAGAAGGACGGCGTAAGGGAGACACACACACACACGCCACTCCCCCCCCCCCCCCCACCCAGCAAGCAGACAGAAAGGCAGGAAACAGTCATTATCCAGTGTTTAGAGAGCAGCCAACTAAACTGACCTTGCTCAATGGGCCCAGAGGAGAGGTTCAACCTACCCTGATTTACCACAGAGGAGAGGTTAAACTGACTCTACTGTACCAGTGGAGAGGTTAAACTGACTCAGCCTCTCTCCTCCTCTCAGTCTCTCTCCTCCTCTCAGCCTCTCTCCTCCTCTCAGTCTCTCTCATCCTCTCAGTCTCTCTCATCCTATCTCCTCTCAGTCTCTTGCATCCTCTCAGTCTCTCTCATCCTCTTTCCTCCTCTCAGCCTCTCTCCTCCTCTCAGTCTCTCTCATCCTCTCTCCTCCTCATCCTCTCTCCTCCTCTCATCCTCTCTCCTCCTCTCAGTCTCTCTCATCCTCTCAGTCTCTCTCATCCTCTCAGTCTCTCTCTTCCTCTCAGCCTCTCTCCTCCTATCCGTCTCTCTCCTCCTCTCCATCTCTCTCCTCCTCTCAGCCTCTATCCTCCTCTCAGTCTCTCTCCTCTCTCAGCCTCTATCCTCCTCTCAGTCTGTCTCCTCCTCTCAGCCTCTATCCTCCTCTCAGGGCCCTTTCTCACTCACTGCTCTGTGTCGAATCAGACCCGGCTCGCATCAGAAAAGGGTGTGTCTGTCTGAGTGAGAACGCTGTCCCCCGTCCCCGCCCCCCGCTGATTCGTCCCCGGGGGCGCTGAACCGGGGCCGGTGAAATAGGTGGTCTCAGGTGCGCACTAGTGGGGGCGGTTAGGCCTGGCAATTTTGTTTGCCATTGCTATGTCTATACATTGTTCGAATGCATTTATTTCTATTAGACCAGTGGTGCCCAACCAGTCGGCCGTGGTCGACCAGTAGATCAATGACATGCAATATAATTGCCACAAGCGATGGGATAATGTTAGCTTCTGAACAGGCTAGCTAACTAGCGTTAGCCGTTAGCCATTGCTGTATACTATACTTTCTTGTTCGAATGCATTTATTTCTATTAGACCAGTGGTGCCCAACCAGTCGGCCGTGGTCGACCAGTAGATCAATGACATTCAATATAATGCATATAATCGATGCAGCAATGTTACTAGTAAAGGCTAAGCTAACTAGCGTTTAGCTGTTAGCTTAGCGCTATCGTTAAAACGCTCAAAAGCGGACTCTACAACACCATCCATTCGTGATAAAATGGGGTGGGTTATATTGACAAGGCTTGACAACAGAGGTTCAAATATAACTTCATATTTATTGGCAATTTGTTCATTTTATATCAGCATCCAGAGTCCGCAGTCGTGTTAAGACATTCCTGTTTACATTTTCGAACGTGACATCATTGCCTACGGCAAGCGTAAACGCTCAAAAGGCAAACCGTAAACAGAACCCGAAGCGAACCAAGACTGCAGTGTGTACACAAACTAGAGGGGGGAGAGGGGGGGGGTTCGCACTCTGACCCGGAATGAGGGCGGTATGCGACCGGTATGGACAGAATGAGTGAGTGAGAAAGGGCCCTCAGTCTCTCTTCTCCTCTCAGCCTATATCCTCCTCAGTCTCTATCCTCCTCTCAGCCTCTATCCTCCTCTCAGCCTCTATCCTCCTCTCAGTCTGTCTCCTCCTCTCAGCCTATATCCTCCTCAGCCTCTCTCCTCCTCTCAGCCTCTATCCTCCTCTCAGCCTCTATTCTCCTCCTCAGCCTCTCTCCTCCTCTCAGCCTCTATCCTCCTCTCAGCCTCTCTCCTCCTCTCAGCCTCTATCCTCCTCTCAGCCTCTATTCTCCTCTCAGTCTGTCTCCTCCTCTCAGTCTATCTCCTCCTCTCAGCCTCTATCCTCCTCTCAGTCTCTCTCCTCCTCTCAGTCTCTCTCCTCCTCTCAGTCTCTCAGCCTCTATCCTCCTCAGTCTCTCTCCTCATCTCAGTCTCTCAGCCTCTATCCTCCTCAGTCTCTCTCCTCCTCACCTCCTCTCAGTCTCTCTCCTCCTCTCAGTCTCTCAGCCTCTATGCTCCTCTCAGTCTCTATCCTCCTCTCAGCCTCTATCCTCCTCTCAGTCTCTCAGCCTCTATCCACTTCAGTCTCTCCCCTCCCCTCAGTCTCTCTCATCCTCTCAGCCTCTCTCCTCCTCTCAGTCTCTCAGCCTCTATCCTCCTCAGTCTCTCTCCTCATCTCAGTCTCTCAGCCTCTATCCTCCTCAGTCTCTCTCCTCATCTCAGTCTCTCAGCCTCTATCCTCCTCAGTCTCTCTCCTCCTCACCTCCTCTCAGTCTCTCTCCTCCTCTCAGTCTCTCAGCCTCTATCCTCCTCAGTCTCTCTCCTCCTCACCTCCTCTCAGTCTCTCTCCTCCTCTCAGTCTCTCAGCCTCTATCCTCCTCAGTCTCTCTCCTCCTCTCAGCCTCTATGCTCCTCTCAGTCTCTATCCTCCTCTCAGCCTCTATCCTCCTCTCAGTCTCTCAGCCTCTATCCACTTCAGTCTCTCCCCTCCCCTCAGTCTCTCTCATCCTCTCAGCCTCTCTCCTCCTCTCAGTCTCGCTCAGTCTCTCTATCCTTCTCTCAGCTTCTATCCTCCTCTCAGTCTCTCAGCCTCTATCCACTTCAGTCTCTCCCCTCCCCTCAGTCTCTCTCATCCTCTCAGCCTCTCTCCTCCTCTCAGTCTCGCTCAGTCTCTCTATCCTTCTCTCAGCTTCTATCCTCCTCTCAGTCTCTCAGCCTCTATCCACTTCAGTCTCTCCCCTCCCCTCAGTCTCTCTCATCCTCTCAGCCTCTCTCCTCCTCTCAGTCTCGCTCAGTCTCTCTATCCTCCTCTCAGCTTCTATCCTCCTCTCAGTCTCTCAGCCTCTATCCACTTCAGTCTCTCCCCTCCCCTCAGTCTCTCTCCTCCTCACCCAGCAGGACCTCCATGGAGGCAGATGTCCCAGTGGACAACAGAGAATGCAGGAAGTCTGATACACAAGACATTCCAGGACTTCCCTTATGGAAGTCATTAGTATTATGGTCTGTAAAACAACGTGGAGAGGGGGGGTCACAGAGATGGTCTGATACACACAGTGAGTCTTTCTGGTGTGAAGGAGCCTGTTGGAGACTAGACACACTTCAGAGAAGGGAACCCATGGCATTGTGAGAACAGCAGGTTTGAAACAGTAAAGACACACACACACACACACACACACACACACAAAGGTGGGGAGAGAATGAGAGAGGGAATAACAGCGAGAGAAAGAGCAAGAGATAATGAGAAGGACGGAGTAAGAGAGAGAGAGAGCGAGTGAGAGTAAGTAAGAAAGAGGGTGAGAGAAAGAGAGAGACTGACATTCAAACTGAATGGTCACAATGAGCTCCTAACAGTTTTTCAAGACTTTCAGACAAACCCACGTCAATATCAGACAGACCACCACAATATCTCAGACAGACCACGCCAATATCAGACAGACCACGCCAATATCAGACAGACCACCACAATACCAGACAGACCACCACAATATCAGACAGACCACCACAATATCAGACAGACCACCACAATATCAGACAGACCACCACAATATCAGACAGACCACCACAATATCAGACAATCCCACACCAATATCAGACAGACCACGCCAATATCAGACAGACCACCACAATATCAGATAGACCACCACAATATCAGATAGACCCACCACAATATAATACAGACCCACCACACAAAAACAGACAAAAAGTCAAGCTGAACAACCCACAAACAAGAGTGGACTATATTCAACCTGAAGAACGATAATGAACGCTGTGCCGTATTACCTATAAAACATAACTGATTCATTCATACCAACCATCAACAACAATCAATCAACCAGAGGAATCCAGAGTTGGGCTTCACTCCTGACTGTACTACTGTTAAAACATGAAGACTGAATGATCTGTAGGAATGTAGGTTGGAATGTGAGTTACTAGCAGCGTAGGCAGAACAGACACAGGCTTATCACAGCTTGTACAGCATATCTTGGACATGGGTTATGGAATGTCTTCTCAGTAAATATCTGCTCAGTGTTGTACTGGGAAGCTCCTAGTTGTCAACAGAGTCAGACTGTGGTTGTACTGGGCAGCTCCTAGTGGTCAATAGTGTCGGACTGTGTTTTTACTGAGCAGCTCCTAGTGGTCAACATTGTCAGACTGTGGTTGTACTGGGCAGCTCCTAGTGGTCAACAGTGTCAGACTGTGGTTGTACTGGGCAGCTCTTAGTGGTCAACAGTGTCAGATTGTGGTTGTACTGGCAGCTCTTAGTGGTCAACAGTGTAAGATTGTGGTTGTACTGGCAGCTTAGTGGTCAACAGTGTCAGACTGTGGTTGTACTGGGCAGCTCTTAGTGGTCAACAGTGTCAGACTGTGGTTGTACTGGGCAGCTCCTAGTGGTCAATAGTGTCAGACTGTGGTTGTACTGTGTGTGTAACCCCTCCTGTTAATTAGAATGTGTTCTAATTCTTCATGACTTTCTAAACCACTGTTTGCAAAACACCTTGATCTCAGGGAAACATTACACTACAACCTAATAGATATTGTATATTAGGCCATGGATTTTGTTATTAGATACGATCTAGAATGCTTATTGTAGGTGGGACTTAAGGCGATACACCCCAGGTGAATAGGCAAATATACTTTTTATTTTTTATTTTGAGATTTTGTTATATTTTGCTTCCTAAACATGTCTTCTATGAAACTAGTGACAATAAAACGTCAATAACACACATTTAGTTGTTTATTTTACTTCATTTTGCCTTATTGCATCCATAAATGTGCACATATTTAATGGGGAAGTGCCTCATTTGCATATATAAACATAAAATTCAGAAAACTTGCAATATATTTTTTCTTAGTTTATATGTACATAACAAACTGGGAAAGTGTCATAGTGATATCTATTCAAATATTTTTAGCCTATTAGGGGGTACTACACTGTTACTACACTGTTTGTAGCCTGTGTGTAGTTATGTTCAGTTCAATAACATCATTATTATTATTATTATTCAGTTATCAGGCATGTGTTTAGGTTGTCAATTACTAATGGTTTGATTAGGTATTGTGTTTGTAAATAGTTGTTTAAAAAAAAGTTCCTATACCCTGCATCTTTTTACAGAGGGGTTTGTTGATATATCATTCATAGCCTGATTTATAGTACATTTAGACCAAAAAACATGTCGGAAATAAAAAAAAATTATGACTGTAGTCAGCATTTCCTGATTCATGGGATGATAAAAAGACATATCCACAATCCCTTCTGTAAAAAGTTCACTGTGTTATGTGTCAACATAATGAATTTTTTTAAAAATCTGGCATCATCCAATGTTGGTATTTATACCCAAACGTCATATGCAAATGAGTGCATATTTAATGAGGTAATGCCTATTTTGCATATATAAACATAAGATCTCAGAAAACTTGCAATAAATCTTTTCTAAGTTGTTATGTACATAACAAACTGGGAAAGTTTCATAGTGATATCTATTTTTATATTTGCTTTTTTGAATAGATATCACTATTAAACTTTCCCAGTTTGTTATGTACATAACAACTTAGAGAAAATGTATTGCAAGTTTTCTGAGATCTTATGTTTATATATGCAAAATAGGCATTACTTCATTAAATATGCACAAATTTGCATATGACGTTTGGGTATAAATACCAACCTTGGATGATGCCAGATTTAAAAAAAATAGTTGCATTATGTTGACACATAACAGTGAACTTTTTACAGAAGGGATTGTGGATGTCTTTTTATCATCCCATGAATCAGGAAATGCTGACTACAGTCATAAAAAAATCTATTTTCGCCATGTTTTTTGGTCTAAATGTACTATAAATCAGGCTATGAATGATATATCAACAAACCCCTCTGTAAAAAGATGCAGGGTATATATAGGACAAATTTGGAAAGTATGGTGTGTGTAGGTGCTATGGGATGGTACATGTCTACTGTAACTGAGGGGTACAATTCCCTGACTGTATTGTTAGATATGATACTTACTACCACTACCTCTTGTACTTTAGACTCTGGCCACCCAGTACTAGGTATACATAATTATGATAAACACTCCCACCTGATGAAACGGATCCAACACAAATGTACCAAGTCGAAAGTCTGCGTTTAATAATAATACATAGCAAAAGGTATGTACAAAGATCACTTAATTACATTTATGATTTGAAATAGTATGCACTTTTATGGCAAATGAGTATTCGTAGGTAGATCAATATCGAATGTCCAATCTCTGATTGCACAGGAAGCAAATATACAACCTGGAATATTTAGGGAACAATAGCAATGATACTTGAATGATTATATAGCTGGATACACTAGGGGAAGGTTCCGACTGCTTGTAGGACAGCTGGAGGGGGGGGGGTAGAGTCTGGCTGTATCCCGTCTGGCCGAGGGTATCCTGGGAGAGCCCACAGTCGTGCGACCCGGTGCCCAGCGATCCTCGATCCACAGATGAAAGCAGTTGGACTCTCTGTGGCCGGCGTCCTCCGGTCCACGATGGAGAGACGTGAGGCGACCTCGTCGTGTAGAGCGTCTTCTCACTTGTCGTCCTCTCCGGGGGGGGTATTTCCAACACACCGCAGTGTTGGCCTTTATCCATAGAATAATCAAAGTACTCAAAGCATAATCCAAGCCGGGGAAGGCTAGCCGTCGTCGGTAGAATAATCCAATATACAGGTCCACTCGCTCTTTGGCCTGGAGCTCCTCGGGTGCAGCTTCACGTGGGGTCAACCACCCTGGATAAGCGTCCAGCTGATGCCCGAAACGATGGGGGTGCTGATTACTATAGAACTCTTACCGCACGAGGCACTACATATGAATAGACTATTATTAGCTTAATAGAATACGTCCAACTCGACGATATAGTGCCAAATATGACTATTCAAATATTAATATACACGATGTCTCAATGCCGATACTGGGCCGAATTGGCCTTACTGCCCACACTTGGTTCGCGGGGAGGCTTTTGCGTCTGTCACTCTGTTGGAGGGTAAGGAACTGGACTAAAAGGAAGCTCTACTTTAATAGCGCAGTATATATACGCACTATGAACAAATAGTACCATTAGTGGTGCGGTAGACATATTCCTACGCGGAACTAGGACTTGTCCATACATGTTGAGCGGTACGATTGAACCTGGTCTGAGGGGTATGGCGACCTGGCACCAAGGTCTCGTCCAATGGTAGAATGGAGACTATTATGGGATGTTCAGTAGACTAGAAGGGATATTCAATGCATATTGTACAAGGAATATACAAGGGATATCAGGGGATATACAAATACAATTAAATATATATATATAAATAAATATATATATTCGGTTTAATCTGATCCTTCAGAACATCTACCCTTGCATGTAAGAAAAACGCATAAAAACTCATTTTTGGGAAAAAGCCTTCAAAGTTCTGTATTGTAAAATGCCATACTTTTTTTTTTAAACAGCTATTTACAAACACAATACCTAATCAAACCATTAGTAATTGACAACCTAAACACATGCCTGATAACTGAATAATAATAATAATAATAATAATAATGATGTTATTGAACTGAACAGAACTACACACAGGCTACAAACAGTGTAGTACAGTGTAGTACCCCCTAATAGGCAAACACATATTTGAATAGATATCACTATGAAACTTTCCCAGTTTGTTATGTACATATAAACTAAGAAAAAATATATTGCAAGTTTTCAGAATTTTATGTTTATATATGCAAATGAGGCACTTCCCCATAAAATATATGCACATTTATGGATGCAATAAGGCAAAATGAAGTAAAATAAATTACTAAATGTGTGTTATTGACGTTTTATTGTCACTAGTTTCATAGAAGACATGTTTAGGAAGCAAAATATAACAAAATCTCAAAATCAACAAAAAAAAGTATATTTGCCTATTCACCTGGGGTGTCTCGCCTTAAGATCAGAACAGTCATTCTTAATATACTCTTTGTTACTGTGCTTCCTTCTAGTGGATTAAATCAAAGTGATAAATAAATAGATAAATACAGTCCGTATGAATTAATGTTGCGTTTCTTTTACAAATGTAGCCAAGAGTAAAGACCCTAACCCTATCAAAACAACAGTCAAAGTGTATATTCTCAGTACTACGTTTGTTTACCAATTATTTGAAGTGTTATTAGCTAAATATGAGTTTATAAATATCTCAGCGCATCTTGGCGGAAACCGGTTGAATTAGACATGAGCAAATAACGTGTCATGAAAACGCTGTCGTCCTAAGAGAGAGGAGACCAAGGGCTTTCAATGGACATTGAAATTTCATAAAACTACACTACCCAGCTCACACCAGCCTCTGTCAAAGCTGTTGAAAATATTATTAGCAAAATATTCTCACGTTATTTTTGTGATTATATCTCACGGGTCGAACAAACCTGAATGTTATTGCCATAAAATAGAACGTAGTTTGTTTCTTTACCTTTCTGTAAACGTCTAGAAAAAAACTTGTCTCAATCTGATGAAAAATGGCGGAGCTATTTACATTATAAAAAAAGTAACTGTACTTACAGTAGATTTCATTCACGGTCTTTGCTGCCCTGTTACGGGCGCCTGGTGGTACTAAATCCAGATTGAACATTGGAAAGAGGAGATTTGGCCCGATCCATAGATATAGGACTTGGCCATAATAAGGTAATTTATAGGCGTGATATTCTATATCCATATTTCAAATTGCATGTGTCCAGATGGCAAATTTCTGTACTGTATCTACAAAAACCCCTGTAAATCATCTGCCCTTTATTCATTTGCTTAGATTCTTTCTACACGTGATCTCAAGAAGATGCGGAATGTGCTCAGTGGCAATTTTTCATGTCTGGTCAATGTTAGCATGGTGTTATTAAACAAAGTAATAATTTATATTCTCCTTTGGTCCATTACAATTTACTCAAGCATAGTAGCAGACAACATTTCTGACACTGGGAATACATTCACTGGGGTCCATAGATGTCCCTAGATACCAAGAACATGCAAATGGACCTTGTAGAAGTGGAGCAATCGTCCATTTACTTAGGTTTGTACTTTTAGGCACATTTTCAGAAAATATGGCTAGGGTTTAACAGATTAAAGGATCCCATAGTGTGGTGGCTCCATGCTGTAGAACCACTGGGACACTAGCACGTGTCTGTACAACACAGTCTCATCAGAAAATGTAAATAAAGTACTAATCGACCACAGGAAAAAAGGTACATAATGTACATTATGTTATAGCCATAAGTAATATATTTACATATTGTATAAGTAATATATTTACGTATTGTATAAGTCATATCCATTTACATGTTGTATAAGTCATAACCATTTACATTTCATATCGGCAAAAGTCGAACAGTGTGGTTAAGGTTATGGTTTAGGCAAGGCTATCAGAAAAGTGTGTCTTGGCACCTGCTTCCCATGCAAGTGTCCTGGGTTTTTTCTGAAAAGGTTTTTGAATATGTAATATATATAATATATATATATATATATTAAGGCTGTCAATCGATTAAAATATTTAATCTGATTAATTGCATGATTGTCCATAGTTAAACAAATTAATCGCATATCTAAATCTTCTAAATCTACCTTAAACAAATATTTTTCATGTTTTAATACTCTTATCAACATGAGTCAACAAAGCCATTTAACACAAAAGGATGACCCTCATGCATTGCAAATTTGCATCAAATTCAAAACAGAGTGATGCACAAAATAACTTTCATAACTAATAACTAATCATTTTAAAAAATGAATAGTGTGCATGAAATAATAGGGGAAAGAAAATCTCTCCCTTTTTTTTATATTTTATTTTTTTATAATTTTTTAAACATAAACATAACAATAAATTAGACTCACAAGCATTAACAGTAAACATCCAATACACTAATACCCTACATACATGCTCTTGCTCGCTCACCCCCCCCCCCCCCCCCCGGACCCCCACTTGGATAATCCATCCATTTTCTTTCGTTTCTAATCAGGCACTACACTTCATATGCTAGCTTTTATTCTCTCAACCACTTCTAACCAGATTACAATGTTGGTTTCACTGACACCTAAAATTCTTGCTGTAGATATTTCTAGATAAATCACATCGAGATAAGTAAGAACCCATACCTTTCGGCAAATTTTTTCCGGTTGAATCCATCGTGATGCTATCAGCTTTTTAGCAGCTGTGAGACCAGATAAAACTAGTCTCTTTATCTATATAGGGGCTGCAAACTGAAATACATCATTCAACAGCATTACAGAGGGATGTACAGGTATGTTCAGAGATAAGAATACTGATAATTGCTGGGACACTTCTTTCCAAAATATCTTAACCGGTGGGCAATCCCAATACATGTGCATGAATGTACCCTCATCCCCTTTTGTACATAAGGAACATAGGGAGTCTTGTTTAAGTCCCATTCTGTTCAATCTTATAGGAGTCAGGTATGTCCTATGAATATAATTAAGATTAATTTGTTGATGGTCCGGGTTACGTGACGCAATTCGAACGTTTGCCCAGACTTCTTGCCAATCAAAATCTATTTCCAAGTCTGGTATATCCCTCCTCCAGACTGAGTCTAGGGGGAGGATTCCATACGAAGATGTTAGTAAGTGATGATAAAAATCAGATAGAATAGAAGAATAGAAGAATTTGTGATATCTGTGGTGCTCAATTGGTATCCTTAATGGGACTCCATGAGCCTTCAAACAATCCAATAACTGTGTGTAAAAATAATATGTGAAACTGGTGAGGTTAAACTTTTTATGTATATCTTGATAGCTACAAAAACCCTGTTTGTTGAAAACATCTCCCAATGTGTGTATGCCCTGCTTTTCCCATTTGGGGTATCTTATAGGTTGTTTTCCAATAAGGAGTGCATTGTTATTGAATAGGGGAGTATGGCTATGCCATTTATGTTGGTTAGAATATTTCTTTTGTGTTTCACGCCATATCCGGATCACATGTGTAATAAGGGGGCCAAATTTCAATTCGCATTGCTTAATTGATAACTTGGGCCAATTTATCCTAAATCCCGATAGATTGCCAAAGTCATCAATCAACTTGAGAAGATGAGGCATTGAGGTGTTAGGGTTTTGCATGAACAATATTACGTCGTCCGCATATAAACTAATATGATGTTGTGTGCCCTTAATTGCAATTGGTTCTATGGATTGGGATTGTCTTATATATTGTGCTAAAGGCTCTAATGATAAAGCGAATAGTCCGGGACTAAGAGGGCAACCCTGTCTGGAAGAGCGCGATACCGTAAAGATTTCGGAGGTGATTATACCTGTTGTAATCATGGCCGATGGGTCTTTGTATAATACTTTAATCATATCAATGAATCCTTTCTCTCTCTCTCTCACACACACTTTGAGTCGGAAACAAACATGCTAACAAAAAAGATATCTATATATTCTTTTTTTAAACGCTAATCGTGCATTAAAAAAATTGTGGCATTAAAAGAATTATGCGTTAATATCGCGTTAACTTTGACAGCCTTAACACATTGTGCGCCATAAACGGCGTAAATCGTTTTTGGGATCAATATTTCATTTTTTCGCCATGGCATTCATAATTCATCTAGCCTCCCTCCGCCGCCTGGTGGATGGTCGGGCGAGTTACACTCACGTCAAACCGGAAGTGGCGGTCGGTGCATCGAGGAAATCCCTCCGGCAGTCATATCTTGTTACGTGGGTCCAGACAAACACTCAAGTGCATTTGGATCGCTTTTGAAACGCAATAATCAATATGATTTCGGCATTTATTGCGCCATACAAACCGGAAATTAATCTAGGAGATTGGCGTCAAATAATTGGGATCTTTTTCCTCCAGTCTCATCGGCGGTAAGAGGACACTAACGTTATTTTCAGCCCGATTGTCCATTTCCTTGTTTGCAATCAGTCTGATCAATATATCAACCCATACTAAATAAAGCCGTTACTGACGATCAAGGAATTATAAACGCCCCCCCCCCCCCCTTTCCTTCACGCATGATGAAGCATAATGTATACCGATCATATACATTTGAATTTTTTAATATAGCGTGTATAGGAAAGAAACGCCGATCGATAATCTGTCATATGCGTCAGGGCCTATAACTAGCGTTTTTGGAATTACAGCAGAAAAGCTTAAAAACATACTTATATTCTCGAAGGTATTAACACAACAATGTATAAATGAAAAAATATAACGTTCCCACATCCGGAACGATAGATAATCGATGTTGAATGGGCCATAGTAATGTCAATATAGCTATAATATTTAAAAAGTTATAGGCCTGCAAAGAAGGTACACATCTCCATAGGGTTACAGTGCTGGCAGACTGGGTATAATGATGGGCACAATGCCCGGCGCCCAATGTGTTAATATATATATACTTATTTATAATACATACACATTGTATATTTTCGTAAACACGCCTACATTTTACTTATTTGTAATACATACACATTGCACATTTTCATAAATACGACAATATATTATGTATGGCTATAACATAACGCACAATATGTACCTTTTTCCTTTATTTTTTTTATTTTTATCAAATTGTATTCAATTTCTTTTTTATGACATGACACAAATCACATGACATCAACAACAATAATAATAATAATAATGACAAGACATATAACATAAAAATAAAACATTTCCAACAGACTTAAAATGAGAGATAATTATAAAGGAAAAACAGATACATGGACTCTCGCTCGTCCGTCCCCCCCCCCCGCTCACCCAAGGACCTCAACGTGAGTTACATACATAATATATTATTCAGTAATCAAAATTATCAAATTTATATGCGCTCTTTTAACTTTTCCACCGCAGCCAACCAAATTACAATATTGGATTCATTAACACCTATAACACGTGCAGTGGATATCTCCAGATATATCACATCAAGATAGGTGAGAATCCATACCTTCGGGCAGAGTTTGTCTGGGTGAATCCAACGTGTGGCAATCAGCTTTTTGGCGTCTGTGAGGTCGGCTAAAATGAGTCTTTTCACATGTGTAGAGGTCGGTAATTGAGAGACATCATTCAATAACAATACAGAAGGAAGAACAGGTATGGTCAGAGAGAAAATATCTGAGAGGTAACATTTTCCCAAAAGAGCTCAATAGGAGGACATTCCCAGTACATATGCATAAATGTTCCTGTGGCACCGTTTGGAGACAAGGTACATCGAGAGTCAGGTTTGAGACCCATTAGATTCAATCGTCTAGGGGTCAAATAAGTCCTGTGAACAACATTTTTATGAATCTGTTGGTGATCTGGGTTGCGTGAGGATAGCCGAACATTTTCCCAGACTGCATCCCAATCAAAATATATATCCAACTCCGGGACATCCTTTCTCCAAATCGTATCCAGGGGGAGGTCTTTATACGAGGACATAAGTAAATGGCGATAAAAGTCATAAACTAAGCCTCTCGGTGTCTCTGTCATAAAATAATTTGTGAAAACGGTGATGCACTAGTGACTAGTGGAACGTCCCATGGAACGCCATGAGCCTTCACAGCTGCTCTTATTTGTAAATAAAAGAAAAAGGAGGTTCCGGGGAGATCATATCCGTTGGATAGATCCTGGAAAGAGCGGAGACCAGAGTTATTGAAGATATTCCCCAACGTGTGGATGCCTTTCTTTTCCCATCTAGGGTACCTAATAGGTTGTTGTCCAATAAGGAGTAAATTGTTATTAAATAGAGGGGAATGCGTTTGCCATTTATGGCGGTTAGTACACACTTTCTGGGTGTCACACCAAGTCTGGATCACATGTGTGATAAGAGGGCCAAATCGTAATTTGCATTGCGGTAACGGGAGCATGGAGCTGATAAAGTTAATTCTGGGTAAATATTCATTTTCATTATTGACGCACGGGCCTGTAATGATTTTTTTTATTTGGACCATCTGTTGAAGTCCTTCATAATCCTGTCACCCAAGCTGGAGTAATTAAACCTTACCGTCTGGCTAATAGTGGGGAATATTTCAATCCTGATACATTTAAAATGCTCCACCATAAGTATGTTTGCAGGTAGGATGGTAGCCTTCGCAGGCTCGTTAAGTGGAAGAAAAGCAGATTTTGGCCGCCAAATTCATCTATCACGCTGAGCAGATGAGGCAGAGAGACAGAGGGATTCTGCATAAACAGGAGTACATCATCTGCGTATAAACTGATATGGTGATGTGTGCCCTGAATTGAAACAGGAGATATAATTTGGGATTGTCTTATGTATTGAGCTAGAGGTTCAAGGGATAAGGCGAAAAGTCCGGGACTAAGAGGACAACCCTGTCTAGAAGAGCGCGAGACAAAGAAGAGTGGCGAGCAGAACTTCCCCGTTAAGATCCTGTATAGAGAACTTTGATCATATGAATGAAACCCTCACCCAACCCTTCTTTCTTTTTTCTTTTTTTTAATCCACTTTTTCTCCTTATTTTCTATTTTTTTTTTCATTTTGTGTATCCAATTCTCCCCTCCCCTGTCTTGAACGTTGCTCGACTATGCCCCCCACTGGTCGGTTGTAGAGAGGATAGAAGCCTTGCATCACGTGTTCCCTCTGGCACACGAGGAGGCAGCCTGTCACGTCTTTTCGCCTGCCAGCGTGGACTCTCATTGGCGAGGTGTAACGCATGGGAGGCTCACACTTAGGGATGGGTACCGAATTCGGTACTTATGAGGTACCGAACCGAAACACGTCGGTACTACCGAGTATCGAATCAAGTGAGAAACCGATTTTTTATTTTTTAACTTTTTTATTTTTTTTTAACTTTTTTCTTTTCATGTCAACGTTCACACGCACAATATATGCTTACCTAGGATTTGACTTGATTCAACAACAAAGCAGTCGGAGCAATGACAAGCCGAAAACTGTCGAAATTGTAGTTATTTGAAGTTTGGATTTCTTTTTTTTACGACTGAGGTAGGTAAATTAAATTTCTTGAGACTAAAGTACAGAAAAAAGGTACCATTGGGTACCGGTATCGATTCACAGGTACCGGTACCGGTATCGGTTCAAATGTGAAAGTTACCCATCCCTACTCACACTACCCTCGCCACTTCCTATCTCTGCTGTGCACGTGTCTCCCATCCGACCTGTAGGGGTCGCTGTCCACAATGTCCAATCCCCACCCATCGACTTCCACCCGCTGACTGCCAAATGAGCCAGTACGACGGCCGGCCCAAGCCGAAGGCAATGCTGAGACTGGGATTCGATACCGGAGTCTCTTGCATTGGTGACAAGCGCAATCTCCGCTACGCCACCCAGCCGCCCAAGCCAACCCCATCCTTCTAAGAACTGCCCACAAGTAAGACCACTCCAATCTGTCAAATGCCTTCATTGCGTCTAAGGACATGACCGCTGTAGGGACTGCAACATCTTTGCTGGCATCAATCACGTGCAGTAACCGTCTGATGTTGTCAGTAACCAGACGGCCTCTTATTAAGCCGGTCTGATCAGGGTGAACTAGAGATGTCATATGCTTTTGAAGTCGGTGGCTAGAACCTTGGCATATAGCTTTAGGTCGGCTCCGAGGAGACTTAGGGGCCTGTAGCTGCTACATTCCGTGGGGTCCTTATCCTTCTTGAGTAAAACAGATATAAGCGCCATATTGACGTCTCTGGGAAAATTGCCCCCTTTGATTGAGTGTAAAATCATTGAGAGTAATAAGGGACAGAGTACATCCCAGAATGCGAGATAGAGTTCCGGTGGAATGCCGTCCCATCCGGGAGCCTTGCCCCATTGCATATCCGCAATCGCCTCTCTAAGTTCAACTAGCATGATAGGTGCAGCTAACAGCTTAGCACTATCTTCCGAGATCTGTGGTAGGTTGATTTGATCAAGAAAATCCTCCAGCTGGGTATGATCAAAGACCACCTCTGACTTGTACAGGTTGGAATAAAAAGAGCGAAATGTATCATTCATCTTTTTGGGGTTGGTGGTTACTTCCCCCTGTTGGTTCTTGATGGAAGGGATATCTGCAAATTGCTCACCGGCACGTATCTTCATAGCTAGTAGGTGGCTAGGCCTGGAGCCGTGAAAGTAGTAGTGCTGTCTTGTTCTGTGCATCTGAAATTCAGATTGTTGTCTTAGAATAGAGTTAATCTCTTTTTTCACTACCTTAATTTGAAGCTCCAGTCGACTAGAGTAGTTGTGCTGCAATGAAGAGATCAACGTGGCATGAAGCTTTTCCAATTCCACCAGCTTATAGAGACGTCCCTTGCGGAGATGCAAAGAGAATAGTGTTACTTCTGATAAAACCCTTAACCGAATCCCATAGAATTCTGGGGTCCTGTACCAAGCCACCATTAAATTGCAGGAATTCAGTGAGCTCCTCTTTAAATTGCAAGTTAAACTCTCCGTTTTTCAGTAGTGTTGACTCTTGAGTTAAAGCGCCATCTAGGGGCACGGGATGTTATTTTACTGAGTGAACCCTTGAGGAGGATACCTTTGTGGTCTGAAAGTGCAATGGGCAATAAGTCAACATCAAAGCTATCAAATAGACGCAGGGAAGAAAAAACATAATCAATCCTGGAAAAGGTCTTATGTCTTGACAAGAAGAAGGAGTAATCTCTCGCAGATGGGTTGAGCGATCGCCACATACCGATTACCCCTGTGTCCTTAGACCAGGCCTGTAGTGCTGTGGTAGCTTGCTTCTGATCAGAGGTCTTAGCGTGATTGGACCTATCAATCAATGGATCCCAAACTGCATTAAAATCAGCTCATACTATTAATGAGTAATCAGGTAGTTTCAACATAGCTGTAGTGAGTATAGCATAAAAGTTAGCGTCATACAAATTAGGGGCGTATGCAGAAATCAGCGCAATTTTCCAGTTAGAACATTCTATTTTAGCAATAGTCATTCGACCATCTGCATCAGACCACACATCTAACAGTTTAATATTCAAATTTCGCTTCGCTATTATGGCTATACCCCACGGGCCTTGGTGCTAAAAGAAGAAGAACTTATGCTATGGTAAAATGTATTTGCCAGTCTTGCGTTATCCGCCAATAAAAGGTGCGTTTCACTCAGTAAAGCAAGGTCTACTTCCTTCCTTTTTATCCACTTTAGTACACTTGTGCGTTTATGCTGTATATTGAGACCCCCTGTATTCCAGATCAATATGATCAAATGAGCCATAGTCTAAAAAGGCTGCAGTATGACTGAATGTAATTTGTTTAGAGTAGTACACCATAATAGATACATATCCACTCCTATTGAGTTCCGAGCGTGAGCGTGAAAACAAAAATAAAACAGAGCGAGTCGACTGGAAAGAAAAACAAAAAACAACACAATCCCTCATTCCCTCCCCCACATCAGAATACTTGTCCGGTATCGATCAAACATCAGTTGGTCACCCTTGACCGAGCACAGCAACCACAACAACATTATGTATCTTAACCATACCAATAACTTGTAAGGTATATTATAACAATTTAGAAAAAAGGAACCCACTTCACTCAACTGAGAGAAGAAATCTATGCAGAGTTCAATGCGAAGTTCAAAGTGCAGACGATAAAAACAGGTGTATTAAAACACAGCTCGTCTGAGTTAAACTTGAAGAAAAGGGCAACATGCATACCCGTCATTGAGATAACACAGTGCATACAAACCTTGAGCGTTATCATTCAGCTGGAGAAAAAAAGTCATAGTAGACATGTGGCAACGGCCATGTTAGCTAGGAGCACGCCCCGAGCTTAGTTTAATCGGGCTCAAGGCCTGTTATATCCTGATTCACGTAGGTAGCTCTGCCGAGAGAGGACCATCCCCCTCGACCGGCAGATACGTTAGAACATAGTTAGTTTGAGTGAAACCTGTGAAGCACAGTTCGTCCAAGTGCAAACTTGAAAAAAGACAATATGCATAACAGTCAATGTGAAGTTCAGTGCGAAGTTCAATGTTCAGACAATAAAAAGGCAAATGCGAATTATACTTGAAAATAGTCAGTGTGCATACCCATTTCTGGAAATATACAGCGAAGATAAACCTTGAGTGTTACCGTTCTGTTGGTCCGAAAGGCCGCGGTAGGCAAGTGGTAACGTTAGTGTTAGCTTGGAGAGCCGGAAAGTTAGCATAGCTCGCGCTTAGCATACCAAGGCTCCGAGGCCTGTCACTCCCCGGTGCCCGTTGCCTGCTCCGCCGGGGCCGGCTCTCCATCCTCGGCCCGGGGGGCTGCCGTGCCGCTTCGAAGAAAACTCTCCGCCTCGGACAGCGACGTGAACAGGCGGTTGAAGGAGATAACTCCGCGGCCCATCTTGATCTTCAGAGTCGCAGGGTATAATAGGTAGTGGAGAATTATCCAGCGCCTTTCCTACAGAGATATTATTATTATTATTATTATTATAGGGGCACTTATTATACAAGTATTATTTATCATCTGGTGCCACCTAGTGGGCGTTTACTGCAACTGTAGGATGCCTGGGGACTGAGATTTGGACAGGTGAGGCTGATTCAGCGTCTCTGACGCACTATTTAAGCGACACACGTAGCCATATGCCTGTAATGAGAAAAGCCCTGTGGGCGATCTAACTGGCTAACGGTACGTTGCATTGTATTATCTCTTGTATGCACTGACTCTGTTCATAACTATCATTTATATATGTAGCGCATGTGGCTAATGGATGCCGTTTTGTTTCCTGTTTTGTATAGGTAAATAATCTACTGACCGATGCTATATGCTGACAGCTACTAACTGTTACCACTGACAGCTGCTAAAATGCTACTGACTGTATCGACTCTACTGGCTAAATACTACTACTAACTGGCTAAATGCCACTACTACTACCAAGCTGCTAAATGCTAAATGCTGCTAACTAAGGACTAATGCTACCAGCTACGAGCTGTCTAAATTGACCATCTGGTGGCTATTAGTCAATGACAGTGGAACATTGGAGCGTTTGGATGGGATATCCTAAATAAATAACGTTCAAGCAAGAGTCTGAATTGTTTCCTTTGGTCCGGTATAAACAGTTGATCGCCTGCACCCTTTCAATGGGGAGATCTAGTTGACATATTGACAGTGACTGCTAGATAATTGAACAATTATTTACCGACGTGCCCGCTATGAGACGGGACGGACGGAACGCAGAAGCAAGTGCCCGCGTGAGATACCCCTCAATGTCAAGGTGGAACCAGGACGGAGTGGATACACACGACGGGGCACATCGAGAGGACGCAGTCAGCTCAAGGGAAGTGATAACGTTGATGTTGACTGCTTACTGGGTTGGAATCGCCGTATTCCGCCCACATGATGACTGCTTGAAGTGGTGGAGTCGCCGAATTCCATCCAATGCTAACTGCTAAGACACTGCTAGCTGCCAATGCTTAACGCTAGCCATTAGCCAACCAATGCTAATACTGCTAGCCACGAATGCTAACGCTGTTAGCCAAAGACTGCTAACATTGCTAGCCACGAATGCTAACGTTGCTAGCCAAAGACTGCTAACATTGCTAGCTGCCAATGCTTAATGCTAGCTATTAGCCAACCAATGCTAATACTGCTAGCCACCAATGCTAACGCTGTTAGCCAAAGACTGCTAACATTGCTAGCTGCCAATGCTTAATGCTAGCCATTAACCAACCAATGCTAATACTGCTAGCCACCAATGCTAACGCTGTTAGCCAAAGACTGCTAACGTTGCTAGCCACGAATGCTAACGCTGCTAGCCAAAGAATGCTAACACTGCTGGCCACCAATGCTAGCTAATGAACATTATCATTGACACCCATGCCTTGGCTGTGTTGAATCAAGCAACTACGGTGTTGCTCCAAACGCTGTGAACATTATCATTGACACCCTATGCCTTGGTTGTGTTGAACCAAGCAACTACTTTGTTGCTCCAAACGCTGTGAACATTATCATTGACACCCATGCCTTGGCTGTGTTGAACCAAGCAACTACGTTGTTGCTCCAAACGCTGTGAACATTATCATTGACACCCTATGCCTTGGTTGTGTTGAACTAAGCAACTACATTGTTGCTCCAAACGCTGTGAACATTATCATTGACACCCTATGCCTTGGTTGTGTTGAACCAAGCAACTACTTTGTTGCTCCAAACGCTGTGAACATTATCATTGACACCCATGCCTTGGCTGTGTTGAATCAAGCAACTACGGTGTTGCTCCAAACGCTGTGAACATTATCATTGACACCCTATGCCTTGGTTGTGTTGAACCAAGCAACTACTTTGTTGCTCCAAACGCTGTGAACATTATCATTGACACCCATGCCTTGGCTGTGTTGAATCAAGCAACTACGTTGTTGCTCCAAACGCTGTGAACATTATCATTGACACCCTATGCCTTGGCTGTGTTGAACCAAGCAACTACGTTGTTGCTCCAAACGCTGTGAACATTATCATTGACACCCATGCCTTGGCTGAGTTGAACCAAGCAACTACGTTGTTGCCCCAAACGCTGTGAACATTATCATTGACACCCCTATGCCTTGGATGTGTTGAATGGTGTAAATACGTTGTTGCTCCAGACGCCGTAAACTATACTATGAATGGATTAACCAAAGGCTGAAACGGTGCTCATTTACTCTATCCTATTTGCTCACTCTCATTGTGGCCATTACCAGGTTCAAGTGAGTGAAGCGAAACTACGTTGACCCACTATACGGTCCCGTCATTATCTCCTGCTTGGAGCAGTGTCATTGTAATCACTCTGCTACACGCCAACTATACGAACTGTGCTTCTGACTGTTAACCTCATTGTTTACTACTGCCTGCGACCAGCGACTCAGCCGCAAGAGAAGCTCCAGTTGGGGCAACGGCTGACTGGGACAAGATGGAGGGTGTAGATGTGGAAGAGCTAAAGAAGAGGCGTACTGCGGCGCAAACAGCTTTCACAAGGAGAGCTAACCAGGTAGCTGACAATGTTGACACCGCATCGCCAGCGGAGCTGGTCAACGACAAGAAAGCCCTTCAAGTAGAGTTTGCTAAGCTCGTTGACACGACGGGAGACTATGTTGGAGCATTGGAGGAGGCCGACGGAGCCGCACATGCTACCGTGATAGCCGACGCCACAGCAAAGAAAGACGCAAGCAAGCAGAGGAAAACGGCACTGGAGAAGAAGATCTTCTCGGAGGTATGGTCCCGCTTTGTTCAGCCAGAGTTAGGCCCCCTTGAAGTGGAGTTCAAGGAGGCCTTGGAAGAGACAAAGAGACTCAGCACCCAATGGGCACCCAAAGACAAAAGAGCGTTGGAGGGGAACAAATTGGAGAGGAGACTCAACGCCTTCGAACAGATGGTGAGAGAGTGGAGATACTTTCTTCCAACTCCCAACATAGCTGAATTGGGGAAGCGGTACAGGCACCTAGACGAGGAAAGAGCAGCACTAATGGACAGGTGGTCGACCCTCCTAGAGCCTGGAGGAAAGGGTGGCGTTGAGCTGGACGACAAGGATGAAGAGGAGGAAAAGGTACACGACGTTGAAAGGGATGGCGATGTAACCAGCCCACCTGGCGTCGCCAGGGACGCTCCTCAACATGCCACTGAAGCTGACCCCTCCCCGTCCTCCGACGATAAAGGGACGGTCGCTCATGCCCATTCACCTCCCCAGTGTAACAGCGGTCAAGCAGAGGGCGCTTATGGAAGCCCTCCCTTGCCTCCCGGCAGCCATGAGGAGGCCTCCAACGCCGTCCATCTCCAGTATGGAGTAGGGACCGCAGGAAGTGGGCCTCTCCAT
Organism: Notolepis coatsorum; assembly: GCF_963971535.1. Classification (NCBI taxonomy): domain Eukaryota; kingdom Metazoa; phylum Chordata; class Actinopteri; order Aulopiformes; family Paralepididae; genus Notolepis; species Notolepis coatsorum. Next base: position 188,716,524 of record NC_140165.1, read on the forward strand.
CATGTTGGAAGGCAATCACCCCCACGGGTAAGACAACCCAGCAGGGAACCCCGTTTCAGTTCATCCGTCACCATCTATATTCATGCCAACCCCACTGACACGCCTCAGTCACGAGGTGACCGCGCCACGTCACTAGGTGATGAGGGCGCAACGCAGGAAGGTCTCGCTCACCACAGAGACCACCAGGGGGCCCGACCTAGGATCAAGCTTGCCGCCATCAATCTACCCAAGTTCTGTGGGGACAGAAGGACCTATTGGCGCTGGCGGGATAACTGGGAGGACCTTCAGGCGCTGGCAGAACCCTCAGGTTTACCAGTGTGTAAACTGTATCACCTACTGGACAGTGTGGAAGAGCCACTGAGGAAGAAGCTTGGGCTGGATCGCTGCAGAACCGCGGATGACATCTTCAGGCTCCTAGACAACCGCTTTGGGGACAGGAGCGTGACCGCAAGCCTGATCCTCAAGGACCTGGAAGAAATGCCTGCAGTGCGAAGCAGCCAGCCTAGGCCGATGATAGACCTGGTCCAGGCAGTGGAAACCGCACTGTATGACCTGAAGGACCTTGGAATGGAGGATGTTATCAAGAACCACTTAACTGTCGCCGCCATAGAGAGGAAGCTGCCTATAGGCATGAGAGAGAAGTGGATCTCCTACGAGCGTGACCCCGCAAATGGCGTCACGCCCAAAAGCTACTTCGACAGGCTCTTGTCATTCCTGAAAGGACAGGAAAGGATCCTCGAGAGGCTAGCACAGCTGGAGATCAGAACCACCCACGCTGGCGATAGACCAACCCAGCGTGAGATGCTGAGCGACAGAGGTAGTGAAAGACAGTCATTTACCAGAACAACAGTGAGTGATGTCAGGAGGGAGTCCCAGAGGGACCCGTGCACCATGTGTGGAGACAAAGCACATGGAGGGAGACTTTACTTCTGCCCGGCCTTCAAGAAGGCTTCATTGACGGAGAAGAGAGCCCAGGTGAAAAAGGCAGGGATGTGTGCCAAATGTCTTGATTATCACGGGGTTGACAGCGGGTGCAGGGAGAGATTCTTCTGCCATGAGGAAGAGTGTGTGGAAGAGGACGGCCCTGTCGAGCATCATTTCCTCCTCTGCCCCAAGACGCAAGGGAGGAGTGAAGCAACCGAGGAGCCACGAGCTAGGAGAGGACCCCAAGGCCTGACAGAGAAGCAGGAGGAAGTCATCGCTGGGTTTGCGCTCCAAATGGAAGCATTCAAAAAGGCCTTCACGAACAAAACAACCTCCAAAGTGTGCGCCAGCAAGAGCCTGTTGGACAAAAGCGGCATGAAAGAATACCCAGTCCTCATGATGCTCATGGATGTCACAACAAGAGGAGGAGACTGTGTTGGAGCGTTGATGGACCTCGCCTCCGACACCAACTATATCACTCACAGTCGATATCAAGAGGTATGTGGTGGCAATCAAGGTATGGACCCCGAAGGAGACCTCAAGGTGCCATGAGATGCTCTGCTATGGCCTTGAGGACATTGCCAAGGTGGACCGAGTGGTGGACTCTGAGCAGCTGGAGCTGTTCTTCCCACGTGTCCAGCCAGGAGAACTGACCCGGCCCGAGACCATCGACCTGCTCATCAGCGCCCGGGAAGGTCGCTTAGTCCCACAAAGAGTGGGGAGAGTCGGCGATCTGGTGCTGTGGGACGGCTCGCTGGGCAAGACTGTGAGTGGTGCGCATCCAGACCTCTTTGAGGGGGTAGAGTTGACGGCACGCCAATCATTGACCCACTTCGCGCACTCCCTGGGGACGAAGGCCGTCGAAGTGAAGAAGCACCTTGCGGTAGACCTGACCGAGAGTGGCCGCCCGCCTGGTGCGAAGGAGCAACCTGCATCACTCCCTAACGACCATAGGATCTCACAGTCGGCACTCCTGAGAACGGAGAAAGCCTCAGGAGGGACCACGCATGGCGTTGAGCCTACACCAGACAGGCCCGGTGTGGTCAAGGTGGGAGGCGTAACGCCACAGAAGCCAAACCAAAGACACTGGTCCAAAAACGCCCCAAGAGGGACCCCGAGTGGAAAGGAGCCTACACCAGGCAGACCTGGTCTGGTCAAGGTGGGAGGCGTAACGCCACAGAAGCCAAACCAAAGACACTGGTCCAAAAACGCCCCAAGAGGGACCCCGAGTGGAAAGGAGCCTACACCAGGCAGACCCGGTCTGGTCAAGGTGGGAGGCACAGCGCCACGGAGGCGAGACCAAAGACACTGGCCCAAAAGTACCTCAAAAGGGGCCTCAAGTGCAAGGAAGCCCACACCAGGCAGGCCCGGTCCTGCAAAATGGGATGCAGTGACTGGCAAGGAACTCCAAAACACGTCCGATGAACTATGCCTGGTTGGGCAGGAAGGAGAAGTCCACAGGGCCAACCACAAGGGCGTTGCTGAAACCCTTTCACAATTGAGGAACAATGACCAAGTCAAGGACGTCGAAAGTCGCCTGTTTCTGCCACAAAGAAGGACGTCGAAAGTCGCCTGTTTCTGGCACAAAGGACGTCGAAAGTCGCCTGTTTCTGGCACAAAGAAGGACGTCGAAAGTCGCCTGTTTCTGGCGCAATTGAGGACGCCGAGGATTGCCTGTTTCTGGCACGATTGAGGATGTCGTGGATTGCCTGTTTCTGGCACAACTGAGGACGTCGAGAATCGCCGTTGCCGACATAACTTACGTAGTTTTCACGGACGCCGTTGAGCTACCACTGTAGATAGAACGAGAGTTGTATCTTTTCTTTTGTTTCCCTTTAAATATAAGAACAATTTGTATGGTTTGGGTAGTTTTCTGAGCCCTTACGGCCAGAATACTAGGTGGGAGGTGGAGAATTATCCAGCGCCTTTCCTACAGAGATATTATTATTATTATTATTATTATAGGGGCACTTATTATACAAGTATTATTTATCATCTGGTGCCACCTAGTGGGCGTTTACTGCAACTGTAGGATGCCTGGGGACTGAGATTTGGACAGGTGAGGCTGATTCAGCGTCTCTGACGCACTATTTAAGCGACACACGTAGCCATATGCCTGTAATGAGAAAAGCCCTGTGGGCGATCTAACTGGCTAACGGTACGTTGCATTGTATTATCTCTTGTATGCACTGACTCTGTTCATAACTATCATTTATATATGTAGCGCATGTGGCTAATGGATGCCGTTTTGTTTCCTGTTTTGTATAGGTAAATAATCTACTGACCGATGCTATATGCTGACAGCTACTAACTGTTACCACTGACAGCTGCTAAAATGCTACTGACTGTATCGACTCTACTGGCTAAATACTACTACTAACTGGCTAAATGCCACTACTACTACCAAGCTGCTAAATGCTAAATGCTGCTAACTAAGGACTAATGCTACCAGCTACGAGCTGTCTAAATTGACCATCTGGTGGCTATTAGTCAATGACAGTGGAACATTGGAGCGTTTGGATGGGATATCCTAAATAAATAACGTTCAAGCAAGAGTCTGAATTGTTTCCTTTGGTCCGGTATAAACAGTTGATCGCCTGCACCCTTTCAATGGGGAGATCTAGTTGACATATTGACAGTGACTGCTAGATAATTGAACAGGTAGACTTCTATGCCCTTCTCCCGAGCAACTCCCATAGCCTTAGAGAAGGCCCTGCGACATCTGGCGGTGTAGTCACTGAAATCCACGTCGAATCTGAGGGTATAATTACCCACTTTTGGAGGGTCTTTCCTGGCCTCTTGGAGAATAGCCTGACGTATAGGGAACCGCAGGCAGCAAAATATAAAGGCACGTGGACGTTCGCCCTTCTCCGGGGGACCGCTCCTGAATATTCTATGCGCCCGCTCAATCTCTGGTTTAGAGACGGTCGGAAACCACTGTGGAATCATCTTTTCGAGATACTGAATCGGCGCATCGTTTTCAATGTTCTCGGGTAAGCCGTATATTCTGACGTTGCACCTTCTATTCCGGTCCTCTGGGTCAGCCATCTTATTTTTGTAAAAAAGGAACTTGTCTTCAATCGCCGAGATCTCGGTGGAGTCGGTTTCAGCTACGACCGCCACCTCTGCCATCTCTTCTTCCACCCTAGAGAGCCGCGTGGTCGAGCTAGCTACATCCTCCTGGAGCGAGTCCAGTCTGTTGGTTAGCTGCAGCATGCATCGAGCTCAGCACGGAACAAAGACCTGATACATTCAACGTCAACCTCATTTAATGTTCCAATCTTGTTCGGTATTTGTTTAGCCATATCTACGAGGTATAATGTGAGTGTATGTCGTAAAATTAGCGTCGTAATCCATATTAAAGTGAAGTGGTCACGGAGCTCGGAAAAGTTACGCAGCCATCCGATCTGAGCGTAAACCGGAAGTCAATATGTACCTTTTTTCTATGGTTTAAGCGAGATGGGGTCCATTACCTTGTGGAGCGTAGCGTTTCTTGCGGAGTCGTGTTGGCTTGTGAGGTGGCAGCCTCCTCCCGGTGAAGATGGCATTGACCCGCTTGGCCCAGACCTGATGACTCCGCCCGTCCCTCACCCCACACCGCGGCTCCGCCATCTGCTTCAGGGTGGCACTGTCCAGCTTCCCCGTGACTGCCAGTCGCGACAACCACTGGAATTCTCTGGTGATAAAGGAAGGGTTTTTAAAGAGTGATCTATCGCATAGTTAAAGGTGCTATAGATAACATTCAGCCACTAGATGTCTCACTAGAGCAACAGCATGTAATTTATCCAATCAGATGCATTTCACGTGGGGAACTGGGAAGTAGGGAGGCAATACATGCCTGCAACATGTAAACAACAACCTTAATTACCTGAAATAAATTAATTCATCAATAACTTTTTTGAAACTCATTTCTAAATGCTTGTATTCTCTCTCTCTCTCTCTCTCTTTTTTTTTTTTTTTTACTGAGACTACATTAACATCCTATGTCAGACTACACTAACCCCCTAATTCAGACTACATTAACCCCCTAATTCAGATAATACATGAACCCACTAATTGACACTACATTAACCCCCTAATTTAAACTAGGCCAGAGTGAGGCTCCTGTACTATAGGCTGACAGGCCAGAGCGAGGCTCCTGGACACTAGGCTGACAAGCCAGAGCGAGGCTCCTGGACACTAGGCTGACAGGCCAGAGCGAGACTCCTGGACACTAGGCTGACAGGCCAGAGCGAGACTCCTGGACACTAGGCTGACAGGCCAGAGTGAGGCTCCTGTACACTAGGCTTACACTAAGTTACAGGTTGAAAAAACCCTCAGCTCTGAACTCTGCAGAATCTGCACCTGGCTCGCTGATAAATCAAATAAAATGTATTTATAAGGCCCAACAACACACGTTAATGTCCCCATGGGCCGTACAGGTCTTCTTTAAACAAGTCAAGAAGAAAACATAACAATAAGTCAAGAACAGAACAAGGACACCATAAGGTCCAACAAATTTAAAATAAATGCAAATAAATGAAAGAATGCAAGCACTCCCAGACATACCCCACGCGAAGGTAAGGGAAAACTCACTAAAACCTAACAATAGGTCAAAATACTCCACAGGCAGTGTGGAGGAGAGAAACCTTAGAAGGGCCATTCAAGGGGGGATCTCCCTTCTTAGATGTCGGTGATAGTAGTGTTGCAGACGGACAGTTGGTAAGCATGCACTCAAGTGTGTAGTGAAACACAGATGAGTGCATGCAATAGCAACTGAACATTTTGAAAGATAACAAACTATCATTACACCTGGGTAAAACAGAGTCCATTCTCTTCGGATCAAATAACAAACTCAGCAAGACCGACGGCTTCTCAGTTACAGTGGGTGACAATATTGTCACAAGGAAAGATGAAATTACATACCTAGGTTCCATCCTAGAGGCAAATCTTTCCTGTGACAAAATGGCATCCAAGGTAATAAAAAAAGTCAACCAACGAACTAGATTCTTGTACCGGATCTCCTCTCTGGTAAACAAGAATACCCTGAAGACTCTGGCAGGAGCACTCATTCAAGGGTACTACGACTATGCTTGCACCTCATGGTACCAAAGCAGCTCAAAGGCGCTAAAAACAAGATTACAAACATCACAAAACAAACTGGTCAGACTTCTACTTGACCTTACCCCTAGAACCCACCTCACCCCTGCCCACTTTGACAACCTAGGATGGCTTAGAGTAGATGACAGAGTACAGCAACTTGCAATGGGCCTGGTCTACAAGATACACTATACGACTAAGGTACCCATGTACATGTCAAAATACTTCCCAAAGGTCAGTGAATACCACGACACCAGAGGAAGCTCAACAAATCATGTTAAACCCAGATTCGGCTCAAACAAGGGACTAAACACGTTTAGCAATTATGCCACATCAATGTGGAACGCCCTACCCAAAGCTGTAAAGGAATGTGAATCCCTACCCACATTCAAAACCGCTCTTAAAGAGCACCTACGGGAGGCTGCAATTCTAAACTGGCCACCGTAAATGTCCAACCCCCCCCCCCCCCCCTCCTAATAGACAGTCTCCTCCCCACCGTATGTATATTTCTCTCCCACCCACCCACCCAGGCACGTGCACACATAGAGGCCAAGGGGTGCTCGAGCACCTGCCTTTTTGAGCATCATCAAAAAAGTGCCCTTTTAAAAAATAAAAATAAAAAAATTTACCGTTACGCATATAGACTGCCCTTCCAACTGAAAAATGTCAGGATAGAATCAAAATATTAGGTAAAGAGAGAGAGATGCCCCATATTCCATTGCAGTTTGCACGGCCTCCTCAGCGTGCCTCTCAGCGGACCTATATATTTTATGCATAGCGTGGGTGGTGGTGATGATGATGATGATAGAAACCGCTGTGGCGCATACAGTTGAATGCTGGTATTACACTCATTGAGGGACACGAAGAAGTCAAGTCCGATGGGATTTGGGAATCTCAAATACAAATCGGGATTGGAATAAAAAATGCATTTATATTAAACAATACAGAATATACAGCACTTCTTGGGGTCTGTAGGGTAAGCACTTATTCCCTCCCCCCTGAACATTTATGGAGATGTATGGGCCTTTTAAGTCAGTGATAAAAGTGTCTTTCAAGGATAAGTGAGCTCCTGCACTGATTATTATAGTTCAATATTCAATATTTGATCACCAAAACCCCCCAAAAAGCATTAAAAAGGGGGCCTCCCGCCCGAAAAGGGACCTTAAAAATCGCGCTCGCGCGCTCGGTTAATATATACACACAAGTGTAGTGCCCTTTTCAGCCTTTGAGCACCTGCCCCTCTAAAGTCCTGTGCACGTCCCTGCACCCACCCCCTCCTAATGTACAGTCTCCTCCCCACCGTATGTATATATTCTCTCCCCACCGTATGTATAGTTCTCTCCCACCCACCCACCCCCTCCTAATGTACAGTCTCCTCCCCACCGTATGTATATATTCTCTCCCCACCGTATGTATAGTTCTCTCGCACCCACCCACCCCCTCCTAATGTACAGTCCCCTCCCCATCATATGTATATACTCTATCAGGATCTATGGGTAACAGTACTGTATATTTTCATATCGTATATGTCACAAATGTAACAGTACTAAATACCTGTATGTCATGTATGTCCCTATGCCATAAATGTCATGTATGTTGTGTATGTCATAAATGTCACTATGAATTGAAAATGGGGGACCCTGATGTAAACAAGACAAACGTCTTTCTCTGGTCTGCATCCCCTTAACAATTGTCTGTATTGAGCCGTACTGTATTGTACCCATTCTGCAATCTGTTAAATAAAGTTTTCATTCATTCATTCATTCATTCATTCATTCATTCATTCATTCATTCATTCATTCATTCATTCAGGCTGACAGGCCAGAGCGAGGCTCCTGTACACTAGGCTGTCAGGGCAGAGTTGAGGCTCCTGGACACTAGGCTGACAGGCCAGAGCGAGGCTCCTGGACACTAGGCTGACAGGCCAGAGTGAGGCTCCTGTACACTAGGCTGACAGGCCAGAGCGAGGCTCCTGTACACTAGGCTGACGGGCCAGAGTTGAGGCTCCTGTACACTAGGCTGACAGGCCAGAGTGAGGCTCCTGTACACTAGGCTGACAGGCCAGAGTGAGGCTTCTGTACACTAGGCTGACAGGCCAGAGTTGAGGCTCCTGTACACTAGGCTGACAGGCCAGAGTTGAGGCTCCTGTACACTAGGCTGACAGGCCAGAGTTGAGGCTCCTGTACACTAGGCTGACAGGCCAGAGTGAGGCTCCTGTACACTAGGCTGACAGGGCAGAGTTGAGGCTCCTGTACACTAGGCTGACAGGCCAGAGTTGAGGCTCCTGTACACTAGGCTGACAGGCCAGAGTGAGGCTCCTGTACACTAGGCTGACAGGGAAGAGTTGCGGCTCCTGTACACTAGACTGTCAGGCCAGAGTGAGGCTTCTGTACACTATATTCATATGACTTGTATTCTGCTTACAGCTTCGAAATTCCACTTGTTTCGTTTAACGTAAAGCCTTTTAAATATAATCAAAACGTTCCCGTGTTTCTGCGGTCTGCGCAAAATAATAACGAGTTGAGCTTTATGATTTATGATGAATTGAAAATGGGGGACCCTGATGTAAACAAGACGAAAGTTGGTCTGCATCCCCAATTAACAATTGTATGTACTGAGCTGTACTGTACTGTACCCATTCTGCAATCTGTTAATAAACTTTTCAATCAATCAAGCTACGCGGAGCGCAGTCAGTCAGTAGCCTACACCCCGTATATTCCGATAACGCTATATAAACCATGCTGCATTCATTCTGAGAGAAAGATCTATTATTCCAAATGCTATTTATAGGGTTTTGACCATAATTACACTACTGTTGCTATTTTACAATGAACTATAATGAACTACGGTTCGTACAGAACATGCCAGTGTTATTATGCACAGAAGCTCATTTCCTTGTTGTAATAATATATTCTACCACTGGGCGCCAGGTACGCCTGGTCTGACCTGTGCGTAGATGTAAGCACGGAGTCAAGTTCAAATCGAAATTGATGAATCCCACTCTTTGCTTAGAAATGATCGTACGCGGGCGGTTATGTGGCCGAGCGGAGATTGCGTTCGTCACCAACCCCGGAGCTGTGAGCTGGATTCGCCTGTTCGAATCCAGCTCACAGCTCCGGGGTTGTCACCAGCTTGGCTGGCCGTCTGCACTAATACAATTGGCTGTATTAGAGGGTGGGAGAAGCTGGCGGGGTGGGTCTGGGTCGTTGTAAACAGCGACTCCTACAGTTCGGTCGGGGCGCCTGCTAAGCGCGGATAGGACTTGAGGGGGATAGTGTGGTCCTCCCACACGCTACGCCCTCTCGATGAGAATCCGCGCTGCCAGGTGAAAAGAAGCGGTGATTGGCTGGACGTGTGTCGGAGGAAGCACGTGGTAGCCTCCACTCTCCCAGATGATCTGACTGTGGGGGGTAAGTGCGCAGCGACCAGGAAGGGACTGGGAATTGGCATACGACTAACATTGGGATGGGAGAAAATCGGAGGAAAAATGGAGGGGGAAAAAGACCAATAAAAAAAAAAAAAAAAAATCGTACGCACAGGGTAAGCACAGATCTGTGCGTAGAACACGTTGATGAATGAGGGCCCAGGACACTAGACTGACAGGCCAGAGTTGAGGCTCCTGTACACTAGGCTGACAGGCCAGAGTTGAGGCTCCTGTACACTAGGCTGACAGGCCAGAACGAGGCTCCTGTACACTAGGCTGACAGGCCAGAGTGAGGCTCCTGTACACTAGGCTGACAGGCCAGAGTTGAGGCTCCTGTACACTAGGCTGACGGGCCAGAGTTGAGGCTCCTGTACACTAGGCTGACAGGGCAGAGTGAGGCTCCTGTACACTAGGCTGACAGGGCAGAGTGAGGCTCCTGGAATGCCAGAGTGGTTCAGAGAAGGTTCAACAGGAGGGTGTGTTTAACTGCCTCATCCGTCAGCCCCTCGGGGCCAGGGCCCACTGAGAAGACCTGGTCAAAACAATGTTACCTTATGGATTGTTTTAACACATAGGAGCCAGGTGAGTTGGGTTTACAACATGGTGAAAATAACCCACCTGACAGCCGCCTGCAGCTCTGCCGGGTCGTGGCCGTGGTTATCCTGGTGCAGGTAGCCATACTTCTCCAGAAAAACCTGCAATCAATAACCATCACACTCCTGTCATTTGCATTACAATATGAATAGATATTCCTGGCTGATGCAATAAGACTATCAGGTGTTGTTGTGGTGAGCGTTAAAAGTAGGTATCTGAGCAGAGATAACCTGAGGGGAACTCTGCTCTGCCACTCAACCATTCTACACATGTTTCATTTAATTTCAAACCTTTATTTAAACATCACCTCATTTAAAGAAAAAGAAAAAGCATATAGAATCATAACAAAGAGACAACAAGATGAGGCAAAGAGCAAGGATAACAAATAAATTAAAACATGTACAAATTGATAGACAAAGGTTGGAGATCAAGGTTTTAAACTCTGCAACAAAGCGGAGAATCTCAAGCTTGGACTGTTGGAGTTCATTCCATGAGCTAGGGGCATCATAGTGAAATGCAGATTTACCCTGTTCTGAGCAAACTCAGGGGACCTTAAGGAGTACCTATAGAATTTTGCTCCAAAACAAATACAAGCACTAGGCAGTTAGTTTGAATTCAGGGATCTCACTGGTCCTGGAAAATCTGGAACACTTGGACATTCAGAGACTAGATTTCCAGTCATGAAAACCTGGATAATTTACTCAAATGACAAATATCCTGAAAGAAATGGGAGGCCAGATGACCTTATTGTACATTTAATACATTCTGCTACTTACTCATTACATCCACACTGTGAGAGCTATCATTGCGTTTATTCTGTCAATTGTATGCTCATTTTATGCCTATGTCTATTTTATGTCTATTCTTAAGTCTATTTTACTGCTGTAAAGCACTTGGCCTGCAATTCTGGTAAGAAATGTGCTATACAAATAAAGTTTATTATTATTATTATTATTATTATTATTATTATTATTATTATTATTATTATTATTATTACAGTTAGCAGTGATGGATAGCAGTCACATGTAATGAACCTGAGACACTTCATCATGAATTCTGCATTGTTAAAAAAGGAGGACCAAGTGTGGATACTAGGCCTACCGGTAAATTATATGAGCTTTTGAGCAAGTGATGTCCTGGATTATTAAAAAAAAACTCCTGGAAAATGATTTCTCAAAAAGAGTGTGAACCCTGTGAACGACTAGTATAAACATGAGTTTTCACATAAGAATGTTTTAGCACAGAGACAACATGGCTCTAAGCAAAACAAGCATCAGCATGTAGGCAAAAAGAAAAATGACTGCCAAACCACCAAAACACAACTCATAGTATCACGACGCTTCATACGACCAATAAGGAACAACGCCACAGCTCATTGGCCACGGTTGTATCATGACGCTTCATACGACCAATAAGGAACAACGCCAGAGCTAATTGGCCACAGTTGTATCATGCCGCTCATACGACCAATAAAGAACAACGCCACAGCTCATTGGCCACGGTTGTCATTTAGAATATAGATCTGTTTCACTCCAGTGTTTACAACCATTACCAACGTAAACTCACTTTTTAACACATTCCCCGCCAACGACGAGTATACTTGTTATTGGCCGCCAATCGTTGAACGCCAACAACGAGTATACTCATTATTTGATCGTTATTTCTTTTATTCGATATTTCTATTCATTACAGGCGCACGGACTCTGGGTTAACATGGGGAATGTAAAAGTGCAATACCGGCTACATCACACTAGACGGCGGTATTGAGTACCCTTTCTACCCTTGTATATTTCTCTGTGGGACGGCCCCAGGCGAGGGGAGCGGTTCTCCCGGTTCCATCGAAGCGCGTCAAATATCTCCGATCCATATGTTGTGGTGAATTATGCCGTAGACGAAATGGACATTGGATATACCAGATGGCGATCAAATGAATGAATGAATGAATGAAAACTTTATTTAACAGATTGCAGAATGGGTACAATACAGTACGGCTCAATACATACAATTGTTAAGGGGATGCAGACCTGAGAAAGACGTTTGTCTTGTTTCCATCAGGGTCCCCCATTTTCAATTCATATAGACATATATGACATACATGACATACAGATAGTCAGTACTGCTACATCTATACATTTATGACATACCAGATTTGCAAATACAGTACTGTTTGTGATACAGAAGGAGTCAAGAAAAGGGAGTATATACATTTGACGTAGAAACTGTACATTGGAGGTTGGGTGGGGGGGGTTGGGTACATTGGGATATTGACAACCATACTGGGTAATTTACATTGGAGGTGGTTGGGGGGGGGGGGGGGGGGCGGGGGGCATACTGTATAAACAAGTAACACTGTACATTGAGGGGGGGGGGGAGGAGACACTGTACAAACAAACACAATTGTACATTGAACTATTGACAAAACCATACTAGGTAAATGACTGTACATTGGAGGGGGTTGGAATGATTGGGTTAGGATATTTACAGGGGCCAGTGTTGAATTGCAGTCTCCCGTAGGTGTCCCTTGAGAGAGGTTTTGAAAGTGGGTAGTGATCCACATTCCTTTACAGCTTTGGGTAGGGCGTTCCACATTGATGTGGCATAATTGCGAAACGTGTTTAGTCCCTTATTTGAGCCGATCAAACAATTGGAATATTATTTTTGGAATACTCCCGGCCACAGGTAAGGGCGATTTGACGTAAATTTTAGCTTGATCCTGCAATGCTTTCATATCGATCGGGCTGATAACCGTTTTTAGTGTTCAATGCGAATGCCGTTACTGACAATCAAATAATCAGAAACGCCCCCCCTTTCATTAATTCATGATGGAACATAATAGCTATGATGTAGATTTGATTTCGGGATAATAGCGTATACAGGCTAGACATGGCAACCAGGGTTTCCGTTGTCCGGTAATTACCGGTTTTTGACCGGCAAAATCTGTTGAAGTCCGACATATTTAATCTCTCCGGTCATAATGTCTGGTGAAAATAATTCCCTCTAAGCACAATTTGAATTGTATTAAAATAGGCTAAAATTAAATAGCCTATGCGATGAACGAAACAATCATTACATTTGTTTCATTGATGCTTCACCAAGCAGGTCTAATAATGACAACGATGTTGTCAGCGGGAGCTTGGTGCTGGATTTGTGAGAGCATGCAGCTGCAGAGCCGCAGAACCCACAGAGCTGTGCCCGCACAGTGCAGTACTCCAATTCAGCCATTGGCAATTCAGCTGTTGGGTGGGGGGCACTGCTGAGCGGTCCCCAGACCGGACCTGAAAACACAGCTGGCTCTGCGGCTCTGCAGCTGCATGCTCTTGCAAATCCAGCACTGAAGTCGTTGGGAGGTGGAGATAGTCATCACGCAAACCCACGATAATGTTGCCGTCTCTCTCTGCCAAATTTCTCAGTTCTTCGCTTGATATAATTAATACAAATGTCCAATATAACGGAATTCGTTAGCTCATAAAAATGTGATTATAACAGACTGCTGTTTATTAATGTCGAGCAGACTGCCCACCGACACCTCAAGTCGGCAGCAGCACGGTCTCGAGGGACTTATTTTATTTGGAATATATTAATGACTGTATATACGCAAAAGTAGCCTAGTTTTAAGTTAAAATATTATAAATGCCTTGAGGATGTCATTCTTTATATAGCCTGCCTATCAATTGTTTTTAAGCTCAATAAACTCTGACCGGAATTGATCCCATTTGTCCGGTAGATTTCTGAGACCGGCAAAAAAAAAATCTAACGGAAACCCTGATGGCAACGTCTATAGTGGAATCGACGTATATCGCTTTAACTCAGGATTTCATGAATTACCCTAGGCCACTCTAAAACCATACTTATATTCACTACGGTATAACACGGGAACGTATTGATGGAGAAATGTATTCTTTCTCACATTTTGAACGATAGATAGGTGATGTCAAATGGGCCATAGTATTGTATCCATAGCTATAATATAGAATATAGTTATAGCTCTACAAACAGTCCTATATTTTAACGTGTGGCAATGCAACCACAGGGCCCCGTCTAATCCCCGGTGCTGAATGAGTTAAAGCCTCTAATAAATACAGCTCAGTCAATCAACTAGAGCCTCTAATAAATACAGGAAATACATTTAAAACCTGGTATATAAAGAGCTGTTGTCTGGCGTTAGTCCTTGTGTATCAAGAGCTGTTGTCTGGAGTTAGTCCTGGGCCCTATTCCCCGTACCTGGTTCAACTAAGTCGATCAAAAGTCCCATTATCCAGATTCAATTAACCCGATGTTTGAATCCAGGCTTTCCCTGTTCCTCGAACGCTGATTCAGTCTCGTTAATTCGAACCAGACTTGATACTCATGATAATTGCACGCGGGCGCCTCACCTGAAAAGACAGCAGGTGTCGATCGCAGAAATCCTGATTTTCTAACAGCATTGATTGATTGATTTAAAACTTTATTAACAGATTTCAGAATGGGTACAATACAGTACGGCTTAATAGCCTCGCCGACAAGTTAAATGCATAATCTATAGGCTAATGTTAAATCCCTCATTACCCCAATCAATCAGATTATATTTCTTTAAATGTGCCTGCTGGCAGTAGGCTTAATGGAATGAATAATCGAATGAGATCTTGCTAGCGCAAATAATTAGTTCAACTTTCAGAATAAGTAGATACAAACAAGCCCAAAGAGTATCTAATTGATATGAATTAATATACTTATGAGGATATCTGTACTGTATGCGCTCGGCTTAGGTATCATGTACTTTATATATAAACAGTTTTCAAGGCGCGACCCCCGAAATAACGGTGTCAGAGAGGCTTGGAGGGAGGCTATACAGTTTCACTATTAATCAGGTTTTAATCTGCTTCGGACATCATCCATACATGCATTGAATTGATTAACCTTTGGTTTATACCAGTGACACCTCATGTTCATCATCAGATAACTGCTTGAACAGATAAATGCATTTTCTCAAATTCATTCGTCAAAACGTCAACGGCTCATTCAATTTCTCAAATCCGTCAAACAGCGCATCTCATCAGACATTTTAATCCCAGTTACAATATCACAATAACGTGTGAGTGACAGTGATACAATTCAAGTCAAGTTACGTCAAGAGTTTTATTTGTCACGGCATACAAGTATACAATGAAATGCGGGGGGTCTTGCCCGCAGCGATTGTGCATAATACAATAGTAATATATAATAATATAATAAGAATCCGACATTGTGCAATAATACAAGTAATCAAAGTAGGGCATATCGGTATATGTACATGAGTTATTTACAGAGCATGGTAGGACATGCTAGGTCCTGTGGTAGTGCAATACACTTTTAGCTACGGATGAGGCACTGGGTCTTTATGTACACTGCTATACAATGCTATATTATACAATCTCAAGTTATACTATACTATTCTTAAAGTGACCTTTCCTTTTGTAAAGTGACCATAAGTGTGAGCGTGTGCAGCATGAGTGTGTGTGTGCTCATGTTAAAGTGGCTGCTAGTGTGTGAGCGTGTACAGTGTGTGTGTTGTGTGTGTGCTCATGTGTGCTTGTGTGTGGAGAGTTCAGTGTTCAAGGCTCTGATGGCCTGGGGGAAGAAGCTGAGCCGAAGTCTCTCTGTCCTAGTTGCTGGTGTTCGCAGGCGTTTGCCTGACCGCAGCAGCTTGAACAGGCTGTTGTTGGGGTGGTGAGGGTCTTTCATTATTCTGCAGGCTCTGGATTTGCACCTCTTGTTGTATAGGACCTGCAGGGGTGGTAGTGCAATACCCGTGGTACGCTCGGCTGAGCGCACCACTCTCTGTAGGGCCTTCTTGTCCTGTGCCGTGCTGTTTCCATACCAGGCAGTGATGTTTCCAGTCAAGATGCTCTCTACAGCTCCGGAGTAGAAGGACTGGAGTATCTTCCCAGATACGCTGAACTTCCTTAACTGTCTCAGGTGGTAGAGGCGCTGCTTCGCCTTTTTTTACGACTGAGTCTGTGTGTTGTCCATGTCAGATCCTCTGAGATGTGGACCCCCAGGTACTTGAAGCTGCTCACCCTGTCCACGGTAGCCCCGTTTATCCTCAGTGGTGTGTGTGTCCCCTGCTGTCTCCTCCTAAAATCCACGATCAGCTCCTTGGTTTTACCAATGTTCAGGAGCAGGCTGTTGTCCTGGCACCAGCGTTCCAGTACCTCAACCTCCTCCCGGTAGGCCTTCTCGTCGTTGTCCGAGATCAGCCCCACCACCACTGTGTCGTCCGCAAACTTCACTATGGAGTTGGAGCTGAACTTGGCCACACAGTCATGTACAGCAGGGGGCTCAGAACACAGCCCTGGGGGGACCCGATGCTCAGGGTAATGGTGTTGGAGGTCTAAACCCCCACCCTGACCGCCTGGGGCCTTTCACTCAGAAAGTCCAGTATCCAGGCGCTCAGAGCGGGGCTCAGACCCAGTTCGATCAGCTTGTCCACCAGTCTGGTGGGGACTATGGTGTTGAACGCTGATCTGTAGTCAATGAACAACAGTCTCAGGGCCCTTTCTCACTCAC
The DNA here is from genome assembly GCF_963971535.1 of Notolepis coatsorum. Classification (NCBI taxonomy): domain Eukaryota; kingdom Metazoa; phylum Chordata; class Actinopteri; order Aulopiformes; family Paralepididae; genus Notolepis; species Notolepis coatsorum. Next base: position 188,733,070 of record NC_140165.1, read on the forward strand.
CCTATTCGTTTCTATTCCGTTCCATTCTGGCTCGTTCCGAGATCTGATGCAAACTCCCCCCCCCCCTCTCCCCCCTCTAGTTTGCGTACACACTGCAGTCTTGTTTCGTTCCGGGTTCTGTTTACGGTTTGCCCTTTGAGCGTTTACGCTTGCCGTAGGCGATGATGTCACGTTCGAAAATGTAAACACAGGAAGTGTTAACATGGCGCTGGAAACTGGATGCTGATATAAAATGAACAATAAGCAATAAATATGAAGTTATATTTGAACCTCTGTTGTCAAGCCTTGTCAATATAACCCACCCCATTTTATCACGAATGGATGGTGTTGTAGAGTTAGCTTTTGAGCGTTTCCCAGGGCTAACGCTAAGCTAACGGCTAACGCTAGTTAGCGTAGCCTAGTCTAGTATAGCCTGTAGCACTTTTTCTTTTCAGCAAAGAACGTGCAATAAACAAAACGGATACATTCACTGTGTGTTCTGCCTCTTTTCTCACGAATGGAACTCTGTTGTAGAGTCCGCTTTTGAGCGTTTTGCAGGGTTAGCGTTAACGCTAAGCTAACGGCTAACGCTAGTTATCTTAGTCCTTTACTATATTGCTGCATCGATTATATTGAATGTCATTGATCTACTGGTCGACCACGGCCGACTGGTTGGGCACCACTGGTCTAATAGAAATAAATGCATTCGAACAAGAAAGTATAGTATACAGCAATGGCTAACGGCTAATGCTAGTTAGCTTAGCCTGTCCAGCAGCTAACATTATCCCATCGCTGGTGGCAATTATATTACATGTCATTGATCTACTGGTCGACCACGGCCGACTGGTTGGGCACCACTGGTCTAATAGAAATAAATGCATTCAAACAAGAAACTAATGTATAGAAAATAGCATGGCAAACAAAAATTGCCAGGCTTAATGCGAGCCAGGGAAGTGCTGTGCGTTTGTAACGTGGCTTCATGTTTTGGTTGAGGTCTGAACTCTCAAATTGCCCATAAATATTGTTTTTGTGGGGGGGGCGGAGCTGAGCGATCATGGAGTAGACGTGTTTCACATGAGCTCCCTTCTACCGTGCTGAATATACGTTTCTCCCCATTAGTCTTTATTTTATTTTTATTTGTTTTTTATCTGTTTGCTAGGTCGTTGTGTTTAGTATACTGTCATCGACTTTTTTCGACTTTCTGCGATGACGGGGGTGGAAACCAGAGCCATGAGCGCCCCAACCAGCAAACCACCACCACCGGGCCTGGCCGCATCGTCGCCCGGTGTCGGGGAGATAAGCAAAGCTGTGCTCTTGGTCATGACCAAGCTACACGCAGACTCTGAGGCACGCGTCGCTGAAGCACAGAAGAAAGTGTTGGCGGATTTTTGTGTCAACCTCCATCGTGAGATATCAGAAGAAATACGGCTGGCGGTAGTCCCGCTGACAGACAAGATGGAGTCGATGCACGCTGCCTCCTCGGCTAATGCTAACGAACTAGCCATGCTAACGACGGAGGTATCATTACAGTGCGAGAAGATGGCGGGTCTCGAATCCGCCCTGCTGGCTAGGCAGGCTGAAGTCAACAAACTACAGTCGGCAATGGAGGAGATGCAGTCCCGGGATAGACGCCACAACGTCAGGATTGTTGGAGTACCGGAGGCCAGCGGTGAAGGCCGTCTCTCTGAGACCATGCCCGAACTGCTGCAGAAAATACTAGGGACGGACGTCCTCCCTTCGCCTCCTGTCTGTGAGTCGGCCTACAGGGCGGGCAGGTTTTCTCCCGGCGTGAACAAAGAGCCGAGGCCCATCATAGTCAAGCTGAACAGGCTTCAGCAGAGAGAACTCATCATGCGGTCGGCTCGTACCAGAAGGGGTAATCTGAGGCTTGGCGATCACAAAGTGGCCATTTTCAAAGACTTTACGCCAGAGGTTCAAGCACAGAGAGGCGAATACAAGGTGGTCCTGTCTAAGCTATGGAAACTAGGCCTGAGGCCCACGTTATTCGCTCCCGCGAAATTATCTGTGTTGGAGAAGGTCGATGGTCAGCGTTCATTTTGGTCGTTGGCTAAAGCGAAGGAATATCTCGATTAGGCGGACTATTCACAAATACTTGCTGTCATGCCCAGACATGCTAACTGCCCACTGCCCATCCAACTAGCGGGGCTTCCCAATGACTTCTGTTACTTGCTAAAGCTGACCTCATGGTCGTACTTGTGTATCGCCTCTTTGGAAGCTAACGAGCTAGCTGAACAATGTACATAATAGGCTAACGTGCTATCCGGATTCATCACTAGCTTACGCGCTAGCCTCGGGCTAGCTAGCGGGCTTCGTCTATCGTCTGCGCTGAGACATTCGATTACGCACTTTGGTTGTTGTTGCTGTTTAAGTGCAATCGGCTTGCACAATTCAACGGTGATGGGGTCCTTAACTAACTTCTTGTATGCTGTTATTTTTATATCCAGGCTGTTTTGAGCTTTGGGCTCCGGTAGGAGAAGATCGGTTGAATATATATATAAACAAGATATGATATGTGTCAGGTATTGCTTTTTACCATCCCCGGGTTGATGAATGTGTTTAATTCTATTCTTACATAGGTTATGTCATTCCAGCCGTGGTGCCTGATCAGAGGGGAACTTACAGGTGTACACTTTGACCATAACCCCCTTTTCCCCTTCCTCTTATCATCGTTGTTTAAATGACATTTGTTTGCACAATTTACCTGGAACCCGATCCTACCTTAAACTATATGCTGGTATGCTCTAATTTAATTTTGTTTTGAATTTTCCTTTATCCATTGGTACTATTACATTGCGACGTTGATGCGCAGACTCGGAAATAGATGGTTGCAGGGTTGATGTTGAGTTGTTATAATAATGACTATTTTATTTTTATTTTTTTTCCTTTTCCATTATAGTTATCTCATGTTAGGGCCAAGGCTCACGGTGGTTTTCGACCGATATCTTTATTGAAACAATGTGTGATAACAGGTGGTGTCAGGTGTTGCCTATTACCATCCCCGGATTAATGAATGTGTTTAATTCTATTCTTACATAGGTTATGTCATTTCAGCCGTTGTGCCTGATCAGAGGGACTGCTTCAGGGGTGCACTTTAACCATAACCCCTTTTTTCCCTTTCTTATTATTGTCATTGTTTAATTGACATTGTTCACACAATTTTGCACAATTAACCTGTGACCCGATCCTGCCTTAGACTATCGGCTGGGATGCTTTAATTTAATTTTGTTTTGAATTTTCCTGTACCCATTTGGGCTATAACATTGCGACGTTGAAGCGCAGATTCGGAAATAGATGGTTGCAGGTTGATGTGGAGTTATTATTTAATAATGGCTATTTTTACCATTATGGTTGTCTCATGTTGGGGCCAAGGCTCAGGTGGTTTTCGACCGATATCTTTATTGAATTTTATTTTTATTATTATTTGTGTTTATTGGACTAGTGGGGGTTTACTCAGGGGTTTATCTAGAGGGGGGTTGGAGTGGGGAGCGTCTTATTGGATACATGTCTCTAGTGGGAAGTGATAGGAAGATGACCATCCTCAGTGGATGGGGCATAGGGTGGGGATTGGAGAGTGGGTATAGGGGGGCTTATAATAGGACGGGTGGGTTAGGGTTTAGAGTAGAAGGAGGGGGGGTTGTAGCTGGGGTGGTATTTTTATGTGTTTTATGTACTGTTGTCTTATATGTGTGTAATTGTTCCTCCTCTGAACTCCTGGGATTGACCATCTGGGCCCGCCTGGATCAGCGCCTCTGTACTCAGCCTGGCTGCACTGGTATGTTCTCTACGCATTTAGACAAGCTCGACCATGGCTAAATTGAATATTTTAATTTGGAACGCAGGAGGGCTTAACGCCCCACACAAGCGTGCCAGTGTCCTTTGGCTATTGAAGAGGAGAAATATTGACCTTGCTCTCCTTAGTGAGACGCATTTATTGGTAGGTGACGTGTCAAGACTGGCAAATCGGCAATATCACGTTATCTCCTCATCCTCAGCCGATGATAAGACGAAAGGAGTAGTCATAGTTACAAGACGTAACCTTGATATCAAAGTCTTGGATGTATGGTCGGACACGGAGGGAAGGATTACTATAGCAAAAGTTGAATTCTCGCATAGGAAGATGGCTATAATAGCATTGTATGCTCCTAACACATTTGATTCAGCGTTCTATAATACAATCACGAAGAATATGTTGGAACTTAATGGATACGCTCTCATTGTGGGTGGCGATTTTAATGCGTGCTGGGATGCGGAGATGGATAGGTCCGGGCCCTCTGAAACGAGCGACCAAAAACGGGCCTCTAAGGCCCTTAGGATGTGGGCCAAGGACACGGGGCTCACAGACCTTTGGCGCTTATCCAACCCCACCCTCAAAGATTACTCTCACCTGTCAGCCAGACACAAAAGCTTCTCTCGAATTGACTATGCATTCGCGTCCCCTAATATGTTTGATAGTTTCGATGTCTCATTGGTTCCCTTGGCTCTCTCAGACCACAAGGGGATTTTCCTTACGGCAACCTTTGGCAGGCTCTCCGCAAGAGCTCCCAGGTGGCGTTTTAATTCGACCTTGCTAAAGAACGATGACTTCTGTTCTGAGTTCAGGAGTAAACTAGCTGAATTTTTGCAGATCAACGTTGGCACAGTAGAAGACCCTAGGGTCCTGTGGAACGCATTGAAAGGATTTATCAGGGGTCATGTCACACTATTTGCCTCCAATTTGCGAAAATCCCGGTCAAAAAAGCTAGAAGGACTGGAATCATTATATGCGGACCTATACGCATCCTTGCAAACTAACTATAATGAACGACTAAACACACAACGTAAGATAGTCAAAAAAGAAATAAACTCCATACTTAAACAACAGTCTGAGTTCTTGATACATAGGACAAGACAAAATTACTACTTTCACGGCTCCAGACCGTGAAAATACGCTCAAATGATCATTTCTCGGATATCCCCTCGATTAGGACGAGCCAGGGTGCAGTCACTACTGATTCGAAAAAGATCAATGACACTTTTAAAGAGTTTTACTCACAGTTATATAGCTCAGAGGGTAATCTTGATGACTCTAAATTTGAATCGTTCATTGGCGGGCTTGAGATACCCCACATTTCTGAGGAAGAGGCCAAGGAACTGGGGAGACCGATTACTCTCGTGGAATTGAGGGAGACGATTGTTGAAATGCAGAGGGGTAAGGCACCAGGCTGGGATGGTATTCCACCCGAAGTGTATTTAGCTTTCTGGGACCAACTGGGTCCATTGATGCTCGATATGATCAATTACGCTATCGAACAAGGGGAGTTCTCAAGAGATGTCAATATGGCGTTGATTTCTTTACTTCTCAAGAAGGACAAAGATCCCAATGATTGTGGTAGCTATAGACCCTTGAGTCTTCTCGGGGCCGATTTAAAAGTGTTTGCCAAGGTGCTGGCCCGTCGCCTGCAGAGATTTATGTCTGTATTGGTACACTGCGATCAAACTGGTTTTATTCCGGGGCGTCTGGCTGCAGATAACCTTAGGAGGCTGTTGCATGTAATCGATAACAGTAAAGACAATACAACTCCATCCACAGTTCTGTCTTTGGATGCCATGAAGGCGTTTGACAGACTTGAGTGGTCATACCTGTGGAAGGTACTTGAGGTCATGGGTCTTGGGAAGAGTTTTATTCATATGATTAAAGTCCTGTATGCCTCGCCGTCTGCGATGATACTGACAGGCAAAAACTGTTCCACACTCTTTCCGGTCTCCAGATCTTCTAGACAGGGTTGTCCTCTGAGTCCAGGACTGTTCGCGCTTTCCCTCGAACCTTTGGCCCAATTTATTAGGCAATCGGAGGACATCGTCCCCATAATGGTCAATAATACTCCACACAAAATTGCTCTCTACGCGGATGACCTGCTGATTTTCATGGACGACCCCTCCCGGTCGGCCACAAAATTATTGAGGATAATCGACGACTTTGGTAAATTGTCAGGCTTTAAGATTAACTGGAACAAATCAGCCTGCCTACCTTTTAATGAGCTGGCCAAGGCGGTACGACTACCAGCTGATATCCCCATAGTAGAACATTTTAAATACTTGGGCATAGAGATATTCCCCACGCTGAACCAAACTACTAAGTACAACTTCACGGGTACTTATGATAAAATACGCCAGGATCTAGACAGGTGGTCGTCCCTTCCTCCTAACTCCTTACAAGCCCGGGCTTCCATAATCAAAATGAACATCCTGCCTAGGATACATTTTATTAGCTCAATGCTCCCCCTGCCCCCTCCAATAGACCACTGGCGCAAGGTACAATCGATGGTATCTAAGTTTATCTGGAATAACAAACGCCCGAGAATCAAAAGGGCTACTACTCAACGTAAAAACAAGATGGGGGCCTCGCAATCCCTGATTTTAAACTTTATTTCTGGTCCTTTTCACTGAGACCTCTGATGTGCTGGCTAGACCCTGTAGAGGCTGTATCGTGGCGCTCCTTAGAAGCGGCGGCGGTGTCTCCGCTAAGATTGCAGGATGTGGTGTACTCCACTGTCTCTATTTCGAAATGCCGGCTGAGGTATGGACCGATCATAACTCACGTGATCCAAACGTGGCGTAATGTACAGAGGTCGTGTGCGGTTAAATGCCCATGGCACCTGGACTCTCCAATTTTTAATAACCAGCAATTACTTGTAGGGCACAAGCCGGTTAATATTCCTCAATGGCAAAGGAGGGGAGTGCATACTCTGGAGGATATTTATGATAAGAACGGCCTCCGTGCGTTTCAGGACTTAAGAGAATTTTATGATCTTCCCGGCGAGTCCTTCTTTCTTTACCTTCAACTAAGGTCAGCACTGAGGGCGCATGGCGTACCGTGGGCTCAAGCTTTGCACCCACACCCCTTCCTCAGGCTCATAGTGGACAGAACGACATCCAGAGGGTTTGTCTCAGACTTTTATACGCTCTTAATTCAATCCACATATAAAAATGTATCATTGGATACAATCTGGCGTGTGGATATCCCGGAGTTGGACCCCGAGTTTGACTGGGATGATGTTTGGGCAAATGTGGCATTATCTTCCCGCAACCCCAATCACCAGCAAATTAATTTTAATTATATTCATAGGACCTATCTTACACCTAGGAAGCTATTTGCTATGGGACTGATAACCAACTCTCGGTGCACTTTGTGCTCTCAAAAGGCCACTGGCACTTATATGCATATGTATTGGGATTGCCCACCAGTGGCCCGCTTCTGGAGGTCAATAACGGACAAACTTTCAGATCTGTGTGGCTTAACTATCCCATTCACAGCTGTTACGCTACTCCTGAACGATATAACGACACTACCCGCGTCCGTACAACTGAAAAGGGTTGTCCTAGCGGGCGTCACAGCAGCGAAGAAGCTTATAGCAATGAGATGGAAGGAGCCTGAGAAGCTTACAATGATTAACTGGTCCCTAACTCTATTGGATGTGATTTATCTTGAGATATCCACAGCTCGGGTGATTGGGGTAGGGCAGGCTGGCATTGACCTGTGGTTCGCAGCAGCTGAGAAGGTAAAGACCGCCGTGTGCGGCTGAGCGGGGTTGGGGCGCTTGATCGGGGGGGTCCGGCGGTCTCTGGGGAGGGGGAGGAGGAAATGTCTTGTCTGTCTTGGTTTTTGTCTTGTCCTTCTTAACTTTGACTGGGGGAATTTTAGGGGGGGTTGATATTTAGCTACTCTGCGCTATATGTCAATTCACATGCCATCTCCCCAAGGGACTAATATTGGCAGACTGATTGACCTGTCAACCAACCTGGAGGAAGATTTTCTTTCTTCTTACACTTTACCTTCTGCGAGTTTGGCAGTCTTGAACATGTGTAAGGGACCTAGGCTATCTACAGTAAATCTGCGGCAACACTCTCGTAAACAATCTGTGAAGTCACTCCACTTTGTAAAGGTGGGGAAAGGTTGGCATGTTTGAAAACCTTTTTGTTATTGAAATAGCCATCTATATTGATAGGTTGGACGCTGTTTCTTTTTCTTTTTGTCTTTATAATTTATTATTCTGTATTATTCTGTATTATTATTGGTGGTTATTCTCCTGTGAAGTTATGTTTTTTGTTACTGTGGTTATTGTGTTGTCTTGTTTCATGTGATTAATAATAAAAAAATTTGATAAAAAAAAAATATATCGTTTTTGTGGGTATTCTCCAGTTGTTGCTGTGTGGTGTTATCTGCCCAAAATTCAAGCAAGCATGACAGTAACGACGTTGTGTGTGTCACGCCCCCCGCTCCCACGGCGCGATTCCGAGACCACCTAATCCAACCGGCCCCGTTCAGCGGGGGGTAAAACGAATCAGCGCCGTTTCGCATCCCAAAAGGGGTGAGTGAGAACACTCCCCCCCGTTCCCGGGAGCAGTGATTCGATCCCAAAACGTGAGTGAGAAAGGGCCCTCACTAGGTCTAGGTGAGAGAGGGTGCTGTGCAGTACTTGGGAGACCGCATCATCAGTGGACCTGTTTGGCCTGTATGCAAATTGCATAGGGTCCATATCACTGGGGAGGGAGGCACAAATGTGATCCTTGACCAGCCTCTCAAAACATTTCAAGGCCACAGAGGTGAGTGCCACCGGTCTGTAGTCATTGAGACCTGTTGGGGAGGATTTCTTTGGTACCGGGATAATGGTAGACATCTTGAAGCAGGCAGGGACCACTGACTCCGCCAGGGATAGATTAAATATGGTGGTGAACACTAGGGATGCACGATATTGATTTTTTGACACCGATATCGATACCGATAACTTTATGCTCCTCAAGCCGATAACCGATACCGATAACCGATATTTATTGTATTATAATATTTTTTTTAAATGTATATATATATATATATATATATATATATATATATATATATTTATCAATTTTTTTTTTTTTGTATTTATAAGCTCCGACGTCATCGGTACTGCTATCGGTACTCGAGAAATTATGTTTTTTTTTTTGAGGAATTTAAACGTCGCAAACTAATCTTGTTGGCCGATGTCTATATCTCTCCTGCCTCTGTGTCTCTGCCTGCGCGGGGAGCGGGCTGTGCTGTGCTCTCTCCTCTCCTCTCCTCTCCTCTCTTCACACACACACACACACACGCACACACACACACACACACACACACACACACACACACACACACACACACACACACACACGGGTGCTGCGCTGCCGAGTACAGACAGCTCTGCTCTCATAATGGCGGACAGAACGAAACGTTCAAAAGTCTGGGTCTATTTTACTAAAGTCGATGCTGACAACGCTCGTTGCCACAAGTGCAACAAGACATTTGCCAGTAATGTATAAGCGCTGGTACTTGTCAATGTGGCTGGCGGGGAGATAACGTTAGCTCCGAGTAGAGTAATGGCTGACAATCCGGAGGTAAATAAACGAACGAGAGCTTCTGATTGGTGGTAAGAAGAAGAGGTGGGTGCAAGCGGTGGGACGTAATTGGCAGATCGACTGTCTGTCTCCGAATGTAACGTGACTACGTCACAGCCAAGAAAGGGAGCGCTGGATTTGTAAAAAACTCCCTGTTCCTAAACCACACGCTATCAGTTTTACCACAGTACTGGCAAAACGGGAGGAGGCTATAATAAAAACAAGCGCCCTTCATCCAAATCCACCCACACCGGATTTCTTTTAACCAAAAAATGTATTATATGTTATCGGAGCTATCAATAACGTTATCGGGTTTATCGGGATGACGTCATAATTGCTGATATCGATAATTATCGTGCATCCCTAGTGAACACATGGGCTAGCTGGTTAGCACAGGACTTAAGTATGCGTCCTGTTATTCCATCTGGGCCAGCAGCCTTCCTGGTGTTCACCCGCATAAATGCTCTTCTCACACTGTGTTCCGTCAATGAGAGAGCGTCCCCGCCCCCCCCCGCGGATGCCCCCCCCCCCCTCCACAACAGCCGGCGCGCCAGTGACGTCACTAGCCTGTTTACACCAAACCGAGCGTAGAAGGAGTTGAGTTTGTCCGCGAGAGAGGCGTCGTCGCTCCCCATTGAGGGGCCGCTGACTTTGTAGTCAGTTATCGTCCGCAGTCCCCGCCATAAGCCTCTTGTGTCATTCTGTGCCATTTGTGCCTCCATTTTGTCAGCATACGTCCTCTTAGCAAGTTTAACAGCCTTGCGCAGAGTGTAGACTGTTGTTTTATACTCGTCCATATTTCCTGTCTCTCTGCCCAGGTTGTAAGCAGTGGTGCGAGTTTTCAGAGCTGCTCTGATAGTACTGTCCACCCACGGTTTCTGGTTCGGGAACACCCTCGCCTTTTTTGTGGGGACGATACTATCAGCTAAGGTTGCTATGAAGCTAACAACAGTGTCTGCGAACTCGCTGACATCACTGGCGCTTCCTTGGAACATATCCCAGTCGACGTCTTCGAGGGCGTCCTGAAGCGTGGTGTTACATCCCAATGTATATTCCCCAGTGTGTGTCTCCATGTGTGTGTGTTCTCCATTTTGTTTCCTCCCTCCAGCCATTGTTCCCTTCACCATTGGTCCCTGCCAGGCCTGCCCTTCCATTATAGCAACACAGCACCGATTGGTGGATGGCTTCCCAGACTCCAACACTCAATCCACACCACCCAATCATGGATCACCCCACACCTGTTAAAACATGGCTTCTCACTTCAGTCTTTCTCTCTCTCTGGCATGAGGCTAGGCCTGTTGTGATTTTGTAAACCTGTAACTTTGACAATATTGCATTTCGTTTATTGGCCTTTGGTGCTTAGTAGAAATGTCCTTGTGTGTGTATGGCCACAGAGAGAGCATTGTTAGTTATAGTTTGTTTTTGTATATATTCTGCCTTTGTTTCTGTATAATTAATGTGTTTTTCTCTCTTTCTCAGGAAGCACAGATGGGGTGAGCTGCCATTTCCTTTGGATATTGTTTTCTCCTGTTTTGGTTAGGTAAGAGTAGTTTAGGTAATGTAATCTCTTTTACCATAGATTGTAACGTTCGGGAGACTATCATCCTTAGGATTGTCTCCCACTGTCTACCTGGGTCACTCCTGTTGTTATTGTTCACCTTGTTTGTCACCACTGATTGCTGTCATCACTAATTGTTTGTCACACCTGGGTGCTGTCATTGGCTGTCAGACTGCTGCTCCTCATTGACAGCGTGGAATGTTGAGAATGTGACGTATTTAACATTTGCTCTATTCCTTGTTCTTTGCTAGAGCTTCACCTATTCTACGGACGTACCTACCGCTGGACAAGCACAGACAGATTATCTTCTCCCTGTTATTGTTTATGCTTTTCCCCTGTTAATAAACAGTACAACTGTTTTTGATATAGTAATACATTCTCCGTCTCGTTCTTCTACCTCGACAACTTGGAAGTCACTTACCCGTTCGTAACAATAGATTAGATTTGGGTTTATTTGGAGTATAGTGGTGTTTGTTTGTTGTTTTGGCCTGGGCTCACCCCTGAGCTACATGTGCTTCCTTTGCATCTATTCAATAAATATCATTGTTGTTTACAAACGTGGTCCATCTTTTCTGTCAACCAACTGTTATGTTACAGCCCTTTACCCTTAGACTCACAGGGGTCGTAACATAAATGGGGGCTCGTCCGGGATTTTGTAACCCGTGTTCAATTGTTGGTTGATGGATTTGGTGAACTGTGTTTGTTTACACTTGTATAGTTATTAATTAATTTGTGTGTAAAAATGGCATTTGTGTAAAAAAATAATGGCAGTTAGTACTTTTGATCTGGGGAAATTCTCGAGCAATCCTACTTGGGAAGCGCTGGATAGCTGCCGCAAGGCAGACTTAGTGGAGATTGCCACACATTTTCAACTCTCGGTTCAACAAAAGCATCTTAAGCAGGATATCAGGTGTCTTGTGGTAGATAAGCTGTTGGAGCAGGGGACGCTTGTTTTACCTATGGTCTCTGATGAACATGCAAGTCCTCCTGGTGAACCTACGGAAGCACAGCCTTCTGAGGAGCAAGCCCATGGTGCTGAAAAGGCAGGTGTGAGAGTCACATTGCCACATTTTCACTTGGCCTCTCCTGTGTCATCTGGGTCTCGAGAAGGGGCCCAGGTCAAGGTTAGAATAGCCCGTCTCCAGATGGAGGCTCAGGAGAAGGCACAAGCACGTGAGGCGGAGTATCGGCTTCGTAAAATGGAGCTTGAGGCGGAAAATGAAAGGGCTGTTAACATCCGTAGGTTGGAGCTTGAGGTGGAAAAAGAGCTCAGACTGCGGGAGTTGGAGCTGGGAGACCAAAGGAGTGGATCCAACTCTGCTACACCGACTCCTCCACAAGGCCCGGGTATGTCCTCCTCCACAGCTTATTCATCGCACACTTTTGATATAAGTAAACACATTGCTTTGGTGCCTCCGTTCCGAGAGACAGAAGTTGATACTTATTTTAATGTGTTTGAGCGTATTGCTGCTTCATTGCGCTGGCCAAGAGAGGTCTGGCCTTTGTTGCTTCAATGCAAATTGACTGGTAAAGCCCAAGAGGTTTGTTCAACCCTTTCCCTAGAAGATAGTTTACTGTATGATACTGTGAAGGCTGCCATCCTTCGTGCATATGAGCTTGTGCCCGAAGCTTATAGGCAGAGGTTTCGCAGTCACAAGAGAGCTGTCAACCAGACCTTTGTAGAGTTTGCTAGAGAGAAGGGAACTCTCTTTGATAAATGGTGTGCAGCAAGCAAGGCCTCAGATCTTAACTCTCTCAGAGAACTCATTCTATTAGAAGAGTTTAAGAATCGTTTGCCAGAGCGTATTGTAATTTACCTGAGTGAGCAGAAAGTGTCCACTCTGCAGCAAGCTGCTGTATTAGCTGATGAGTTTGCGCTAACCCATAAAACTGTGTTTGTAGATAGGCGTGACTCGTTTCTCCCCCATGATTTCCCTCAGAAACATTCTGTCCCCAACCATTCAGAATTCACACACCCCCGACCAAAAATGTCACCTCCACGCTCAAAAGAGGAGCGGACATGTTACTACTGTCATAAATCTGGTCATGTTATTTCTGACTGTTTAACGTTGAAACGTAAGCAGCAACCGTCCTCTCAGAACTTTAGACAACCCAAAGGGGTTGGTCTGATTAAAATGGCACCTGATTCCGATCAACAGATGCACAATGATCAGGATGTTCTCGATCCTTGTTTCAGGCCATTTACTTCCAAGGGTTTAGTTTCCTTGACAGGGGATCCAAAAGATCAGTGTACAGTTCAGATCTTACGAGATACTGGAGCCTCACAATCCTTTATCCTCTCTGATGTACTACCTCTGTCTGAGAAATCTTCCTGTGGTTCTAGTGTCCTAGTTCAAGGTATTGAGATGGGTTTCGTGCCAGCCCCGTTACACTGTATTCATGTACAATCTGATTTGGTCACTGGTTTCTTTAAAATAGGGGTGAGACCTTCCTTGCCAGTTAAAGGCATTTCCTTTATCATGGGAAATGATTTAGCTGGAGGACAGGTGAACGCTGTGCTGGAAGTGTTGGATCACCCAGACACAGATTCTCTGCCTGATGACTTGTCACAGAACTTCCCTGAAGTTTTTTCTGCAAGTGTTGTCACTCGGGCTCAATTGAAAAAGAGAGGTGATGAAATTAATTTGTCTGACTCTGTTTTTGCTTCAGCCTTTGTCAGGGAGGAGTTGCTGGCTCCAACTTCTGATACCGCTGACAAACCACCGACTCATAGTAAGGTACCCCCACAGACAACTGTAACTAGTTCCGACGCATTGAAGTTACCCGTTACTCGTGAAATGCTAATTACTGCCCAGAAGGCTGACCCTTCTCTTGCAAAATGTTTCTCTTCTCTTGAAACAGAACAGAGGAGAGAGTTGCATTCTTATTTTGTGGATGAAGGAGTTTTGATGCGTACATGGAGGTCCCATGGTACTAGACTGGCAGAGCATGCACAATCGGAGATAGGGCTACCAGATCAGGTACCAGACTGGAGCACTGTTTATCAGATTGTTGTCCCTGCAGTTTATCGTCAGCATGTACTGTTCTTGGCCCATGACCACCCTTGGTCTGGACACTTGGGAGTCACTAAAACATACAACAGAATACTTCAACATTTCTTTTGGCCCGGTTTGAAGTCCGATGTAGTACCTGTAGTACTTGTCAGATCACCGGAAAGCCAAACCAGGTCATTCCACCTGCTCCCCTCTGTCCTATACCAGCGGTCGGTGAACCATTTGAACATGTCATAGTTGACTGTGTTGGTCCGTTGCCAAGGACCAAAGCCGGCAATCAGTTTTTGTTGACAATAATGTGTACCGCCACCCGTTTCCCTGAGGCTATCCCTCTTCGCAGAATTACAGCGCCTGTAATAATTAAGGCTTTGACAAAGTTCTTCTCCACGTTTGGACTGCCTAAGGTAGTACAAACGGACCAAGGCACCAACTTCCTGTCTAGGTTATTTGAGCAAGTGTTACAGTCCCTGGGTATCCGACATATAGTGTCCAGTGCCTACCACCCTGAAACTCAGGGGGCTCTAGAACGTTGGCATCAGACCTTAAAGTCCATGCTGCGTAAATATTGCTTAGACACAGAGAAAGATTGGGATGAGGGTGTCCCCCTTGTTCTATTTGCTGCGCGAGAGACCATACAGGAGTCTCTTGGTTTCAGTCCTGCTGAGCTCGTTTTTGGGCACACTGTTAGAGGGCCTCTGAAAGTTCTTAAAGAACGGTTCATGTCAAAGGGTGCCAGCACACCCACTAATGTTCTAGATTTTGTTAGCCAGTTTCGAGAGCGACTGCATCAGGCGTGCTCTCTCGCAAAAGAAGCGCTCTCTTCTTCCCAGAGAACTATGAAACGGCACTATGACGAGAAAGCTGTTTCTCGATCTTTCCAGCCAGGTGATAAGGTTCTAGTCCTGTTACCTATCCTTGGTTCTGCTCTTTCCGCTCGTTTTTCCGGACCGTATGCAATAGACAAGAAGATAAGTGATACAGACTATGTGGTTCGCACCCCTGATCGTAAACGTCACTCTCGTGTTTGCCACATCAATATGCTTAAACCATATTTTCCAGAGATAGTGTGCAGGTGAAGACCTCAGACCAGACAGCCGGACTGGCCGTCTCTGCTGTTGCCTCAACTCCAATAGTTCCGGACTCTCCTGACGTTAGTGGTGAGGATGTAGATGGCTTGGAGTTGCGCAATGCAGCCCATCAGGGTGCTAGATTGTCAAACACTGAGATGTTATTGAACCTGCCCACTCACTTAGCACACTTACCTGAGGAGCAGCGAGAGGACATCACAAATTTGATTCAGGCCTACATGGCTCTGTTTGGTGATGTTCCCTCCTGTACTTCTGTATTGGCCCATGATATTAATGTTAACAATGCTGTGCCTATCAAGCAACATGCATACCGTGTTAACATCACCAAGAGGGCCATGATGCAACAGGAGGTTGACTATTTGTTAAAACATGGTTTAGCCAAGCCAAGTTGCAGTCCCTGGAGTTCACCTTTCTTGTTAGCTCCCAAATCGGATGGAACTCCTAGATTTTGTACTGATTTCCGAAAGGTAAATGCGGTCACCGTGCCTGATTCCTTCCCACTGCCCCGCATGGAAGATTGTATTGACAACCTTGGATCTGCCACCTATGTTAGCAAACTAGATTTGTTAAAGGGTTACTGGCAGGTCCCTTTGACCCCCCCGTGCCTCGGAAATCTCGGCGTTTGTTACTCCTGACAATTTTTTGCAATATACTGTAATGCCTTTTGGAATGCGTAATGCCCCGGCCACTTTCCAGCGACTGGTGACCCTAGTCCTGGCTCGTGTTCCAAATTGTAATGCCTATCTCGATGACCTAGTTGTCTATCTCGGCAAGGCTACGGTTACCTATCTTGGTAAGCAGGTAGGACAAGGCCAAGTGCGTCCGGTGGATGCAAAAATATCTGCAATCACAACTTTTCCAGTGCCTACTACTAGGCGGGAATTGCGTAGATTCCTTGGGATGGCTGGGTATTACCGTGGTTTTTGCCGGAACTTTTCTTCTGTCGTCACTTCTCTCACTAGCCTGTGTAGCCCGTCCAAACCATTCATTTGGACAGCTGATTGTCAAAATGCATTTGATGGTGTTAAAGCTCTTTTATGCAGTTCCCCTGTTCTCTCTGCTCCAGATTTCTCCCTGCCGTTCCAGCTGGAGGTGGATGCCAGCGGGGTGGGAGCTGGAGGAGTGTTATTACAGGAAGATCACGATGGTGTCAGTCACCCGGTTTGTTATTTTTCCCGGAAATTTAACAAACATCAACTAAACTATTCCACTATTGAAAAGGAGACTTTGGCTATGTTGTATGTGTTGCAACATTTTGAGGTGTATGTCGGTTCGAGCGTATTACCAGTGGTAGTATACACCGACCACAACCCATTGGTTTTTCTGTCGCGGATGTACAACCACAATCAGCGCCTCATGCGTTGGGCGCTCATAGTGCAAAATTATAACCTCAGCATAAAGCATAAGAAGGGGTCTGAGAATGTGTTGGCGGATGCTCTATCTCGGAGTTAAATCTCTGTTGCTGTCGACTCGTTGTCTGTTGCTGTCGACTCGTTCTACTGTATATTGCTGTCGACTTGTTCTATTTTGCTGTCGACTCAGTCTCTCTTGCCGTTAACTCGTTCTGTCATTGTTGACCCGTGTGGTTGTACCAACTGCTAGTTTTTTCATAGCTCTTTGTTTTGGAGTACATGTTATCTCGTTGTTAAAAAAAAAAAAAAAACATGTTTAGTTGGTGTTAGGTGTCAAACATGTTTTTGTCTTATGTATGGGGGTGTTACATCCCAATGTATATTCCCCAGTGTGTGTCTCCATGTGTGTGTGTTCTCCATTTTGTTTCCTCCCTCCAGCCATTGTTCCCTTCACCATTGGTCCCTGCCAGGCCTGCCCTTCCATTATAGCAACACAGCACCGATTGGTGGATGGCTTCCCAGACTCCAACACTCAATCCACACCACCCAATCATGGATCACCCCACACCTGTTAAAACATGGCTTCTCACTTCAGTCTTTCTCTCTCTCTGGCATGAGGCTAGGCCTGTTGTGATTTTGTAAACCTGTAACTTTGACAATATTGCATTTCGTTTATTGGCCTTTGGTGCTTAGTAGAAATTTCCTTGTGTGTGTATGGCCACAGAGAGAGCATTGTTAGTTATAGTTTGTTTTTGTATATATTCTGCCTTTGTTTCTGTATAATTAATGTGTTTTTCTCTCTTTCTCAGGAAGCACAGATGGGGTGAGCTGCCATTTCCTTTGGATATTGTTTTCTCCTGTTTTGGTTAGGTAAGAGTAGTTTAGGTAATGTAATCTCTTTTACCATAGATTAGATTTGGGTTTATTTGGAGTATAGTGGTGTTTGTTTGTTGTTTTGGCCTGGGCTCACCCCTGAGCTACATGTGCTTCCTTTGCATCTATTCAATAAATATCATTGTTGTTTACAAACGTGGTCCATCTTTTCTGTCAACCAACTGTTATGTTACAGCCCTTTACCCTTAGACTCACAGGGGTCGTAACACGTGGCCTCTGATTGGTCGGACCATCTCTTTACCTCATGTGACACGACTGTCCCTCTGTCTGTAAGCAGGATAGAGGAAGATGGAGTCATGATCCGACGTGCTTGTAGCCCCCGCTAATGGCGGAGCCGGTATTGCCTTGTAGCCGGCTCTGAACGGGGTGTAACAATGATCCAGCGTGTTTCCTCCTCTGGTGGAGCAGGCGATGTGCTTGTGTCACTTTCTTCAGATTCGCCTGGTTGAAATCGCCGGCTATGATCATTGCTGCGTCCGGATGTTTAATCTGATGGATGTTGAGATGTCCCTGTAGCTCCGCCAGGGCCCTGACGGTGTTCGCTTGGGGAGGGATGTACACAGCAGTCATGATAATCGCGGTAAACTCTCGGGGGAGATGAAACGGTCGACATTGAATGGCCAGATGTTCCAGGTCCAGCGAGCATGAACTGGAGAGTATCTTGATCTCCTTTGGGCTAACCCAGCCGTTGTTGGTTTAGGAGACAGCCACCCCCGCCGATGCTCTTACCGGAGGCTTCTGTACGGTCCGCTCGGAAGACGGTGAAGGAGTCCGAGGGAGAGACGCTGTGATCCGGAGTCGCTGGTTTCAACCATGTCTCTGTGAAGCACATGATGTTACAGTCCCTCACCTCTCGCTGGAATCGGACCCTCGCCCGTAAATCGTCCATCTTACCCTCTAGCGAACGTGCATTTGCCAGAAAGATGGATGGGATCGCCGGACGGTAAGCAGATCTTTTTAGCCTTAATCTGATTCCGCTTCTCCAACAATCCACAGATTCAGATTCCTCGTAATTCATATCCACAGTCCACACATGAAGACGCTTCAATTTATGCTTGAATGAAACACAATCCGGCGCTCCATTAACACATTAACTGCCACGCTTATATCCATCAATGTTTGATCACTGCCACCAGTCTAAGTCTATGGAGATGTTTACCTTCTTTGCAGGGCTATAACTTTTTAAATTGTATTGCTAAATTGACATTACTATGGCCCATTCAACATCGATTATCTATCGTTCAGGATGTAGGAACGTTTTACTTTTTCATTCACACATTCATACGAAAATACCATCTAGAGTATAAATATGTTTTTATCGTTTTCTGCAGTAATTCCTAGAACGTGAGATATAGGCATAAATGATCCACGCTATATTAAAAATGTCAACTGTACATGGTCCTAAACGTTATGACTGATCATGCGCGGGTGAACGGGGGGGGGGGGTCGTTTATAATTCCGTGATCGTCGTTAAATGATTTATGTAGTATGGGTGATATATAGATCAGAGCAGTTTGCATCGATAATAATAAACAAAAACGATGAAAGTCACGGCAGCCTCCTCTTACCGTTGGGCGATGATACTGGAGCAAACAGATCCCAGTTATTTGATGGGGATCGAGGCGATCCATTTCCGGTTTGTATAATACTAATACACGCCCAAATCATGTCGATTATTGAGTCCTGGGATGATATGCGAGTGGCCGGACGTAATTAGGAGACACACCGAGATCCAACCGGCATATCCGGTTTGACAACTCGCCGATCATCCACCAGGTGGCAGTATTGAAGCGTTGCAGAGTTGTGCTGACTCCAACAGCATCAGACAAGGCTCCGTGAGTGAAATATGAATACCATGGCGAAAATATGAAATATGATCAAAATAACGTCGTACGCCGTGATCTGGCAGAATTTGCATGAACTTGAAACCCGTTGTACGATGTTTTTGGCGCAGAAAGTGTTAAGAAAATACATCAACAGCGGAGAATATGAAACTAATCAGAGCCAAACGCCCGATAGGTTTCATTCATTAAAAATATCCCAGCGGGATTCACATTTGCAATGCGCCGTTATTAAAATAACCACAGTGTGTATCGCGACTCCGAGCGCTGTATCCGTATAAATATGACGTGCATTATTTAGGACAAAGTAATCTATAGGCTGAATATGATTTATCAGCATTTTAGGTATATTATTTTACATTTCAAAAGCCCCCTCTAGAAGAACGAAGCACAAAAACATAATTCAGAATGGTATAATGGGATCTAGACTGAGAATTATTTCAGGAAGCAAGCTGGGATTTCTTTGCGAGGGTGTGGCCATGCAGGTTATCGAGCTAACTGAACTAAACCCTGCTCTGGAGCAGGTTCAAACTTTTTGATATGTTGCCATAGTGATTTAGACAATCGCACGTCGGGGAACGGAAAGGTCTGGCTTAAGTCAAGCTATGCTGAAAATTATCCGGCTAACTCAGTTAGCCAGGTACGAGGAACAGGGCCCTGGTAACCTATTTCTAGGTTTTTGTGAGTTTTTCCTTACCTTCGCGTGGGGTATGTCTGGGAGTGTTGCATTAATTTTGCATTTATTTAAAAAAATTTAGACTTCATGGTGTTCTTGTCTTATTGTGATGTTTCTTCTTGACTTGTTTAAAGAAGACGTGTCCGGCCCATGAGCGTGTGTTGTCGGGCCTAACAAATAAATTTGATTTGATTTGAGTTATCGACAGCTCAGTCAATCATATAGAGAATAAAAACATGTCTCCATTCTTATTTCTTATTTTTGGGGGTGGGGCTACCTACTTGTTTACATTTTAATCACTTATTGGGCCTTTAATAATAATCACGTGTTTGATCAGAATCAGAAAGGTTTTTATTGCCAAGTAGTTTTCACATACAAGGAATTTGATTTGGTTGTTTTTGGTGCGACATTGACGGACAGACAATTATGGTAGAATAAAAAATTAAAAGGTGGAATAAAATCAAATGGATATAATGAAATTAACATAGAAGCACAATAGAATAGAATAGAAGTATAAAATAAAAATAGGAATAGGCCAGGGCTGTACAACTGTGCATGATGTGGTCAGGTATACACTAATTAGAATAACAATAGTGTTGAATATTTTGTCACCTGTTGTTTTCCAACCAAGATGAATGAGAACAATACTGCTATTTGTAGTTTATTGTGTGTACCTGTGACATCCTGCAGTCTTGTTTTAAATGAGAGTTTAATTGACTTATTAAGACTCACAGGTTCCGATCCGCAGCGCATGGCTGGCTGATTTTACGGAGCTCGGCAACCCTGATTACGTTTTATTTTTTATACCATTTGATTTTCTTGAAGTTAGAATTATGTCTAAACAGACGCAGAACAAGATGGGAATCCTGAACGACGTGGATAAGGAACTCATCAGGTCGATATTCCGTGAGGAAACAGACGCTATCATGGCTAAGCTAGCCGGCAGGGTAGATGCACTACAGGAGACGGTGACCGCCATAGACGCACGTTTAGCCATGGCGGAGGGAGGTATGTCCGCGGTCGTGGAGGTAGCTGAGACCAACGTCGCGGGAATATTATACTTGGAGGACAAACTACGTGATTGTGAGATGAAGTCGGCGGACCTGGAGGACCGTGGTAGAAGATGTAATGTTAGAATATACGGGTTGCCTGATGAAACAGAGGAGGACGAACCGATAAAATACCTCGAGGAGATGATACCAAAATGGTTTCCGAAACTGGCTCGCCCCGAGATCGAGAGAGCGCATAGGATCTTCAGACCCGCTACCCAGTTGAAGGGCGAGCGTGCAAACCCTCGCACATTCATATTCTGCTGCCTGAGATTCCAGACGAGACAGCATATATTGAGAGAGGCCAGACTGAAACCTCCGGTGGTGAACGGCCGTACCTTGAGATTCGCTGCTGACTTTAGCGATTACACAGCTAAACGTCGCAGAGCATTCGCCGGCGCCATGGATCTAGCACGAGAGAGGGCGGTGGAGGTATATCTACTATTCCCAGCAAGGCGAAAGGTGAAGACGGGACGGGGAGAGGTATCGTGCAACCATCTATTCAAATCACCATCCGAGGCGGAGGACTTCATTCGAAAAAAAGCAACACAGTCATTCCGACTGAGAGGAACAGACCGGCCACGGTGGAGCATACGCCGAGCGACTGGCAATGAGGGGCCGGAGCGGGTACCCGAGGCTGGCTTCACGCGTGGCCTGCTAACATGCTAGCTATCCAGCTATCGGCCCTGTAGGAGTGGAGCTGGTTCCACACGTGCGATGCTAGCATACGAGCTAACCAAGCTAACGACTCCACTGCACGTGAGCTGTTAGCACACCGGCTAGCTATCCAGGCCAGCACTATGGTAAACACATTCGACCGTGGCTTTCTCAATCCTCAGGACGGTAATACTTGACTTTTCTATACGGTACTGTCTCAATCACGAACATGATTACTGACTATTTGAATGTAATTCAGACGCCCTGTACTCTTATCAGTTTTTTCTTTATTCTTTATCTCTTGCCTTTTTTATCATCTAACACTCGAACTATCCATTGAACGGCGCGAGGTTTGTTACGTATGTTTGTTGTCTTTATTCGGCTCTAACCGAGCGGGATGAAGATCACAATTTTCACTCAAACAGACTGAATGTGCTATGATCCGTCCAACCGAGTGGGTTGATCCCCTTTGCAACGAACTGTATGCAGGTGGCAGGTCGAGGCTATCCCACCGCTGCGGACAATGCGTGCATTTAACTCTCTTTCTTATCACAGCAGAACACAAGACCGTCACCGACGCTGCACTACCTCAACGATGGCAGCACGATAATGATCGGGGTTTATTTCCACAGTGGTATTATTTTGACATGTGTTAAGACTGAGTACCTCACTTTAATCAAGTTCAGTTCGGACGAACTATGTTTCATGTGCCTTTATCGTCTGCATAATGTTCTATGCACTGAGCTCTATATAGATATAGATTGATTCTCTCTGTTGAGAGATGGGGGGTTCCCCTATTCCTAATTCGTTACAATATACAATTCTGGTTAGAATGGTTAAGTTACGTAATGTGGTTTTGGTTGCTGTGACCCGGTCACAGTGCCAAATGATGTTTTGATCGACATCGGACAAGATATTTGATGGGGGGGTGGGGGGAGGGGAGGGGGGGATACAGGGATTTTTGTTTTTCATTTCTTTTGGCTCGCTCTACTGTATGTCTGCTCTCACCCAACAGGACCTTAGCGTGGGGATGTGTATATGTTGTGGAGCTCTACTTCGGGGGAATCACGTTCAGTCATACTGCAACCTGGTTGGACTATGGCTAATTTAAACATCTTGATCTGGAATTCAGGGGGACTTAATATTCAACATAAACGCACAAGTGTACTAACATGGTTGAAAAGACAAGAGGTTGATATGGCTTTGCTGAGTGAAACGCATCTTTTGAAGGTTGACCGTGCTAAACTTGCAAAAAAAAATTATCATAATATAAGCTCCTCCTCTTTTAGCACTCAATCCCGGGGAGTAGCCATAGTGGCTAAGCGGAAGTTGAATATTAAACTATTAGACGTGTGGTCTGATGCGGAAGGACGAATCACTATAGCGAAGATGGAATACACTAACAGGAAAATTGCTCTTATAGCTAATATGCCCCTAATGTGTATGACGCGCAATTTTATACTGCACTCACTACAGAGATGCTGAAACTACCTGAGTACTCATTCATAGTGGGTGCTGATTTCAATGCCATGTGGGATCCATTGATTGATAAATCCGGAGATGCTGTAACCCACGATCAAAAGCAAGCTGCCGCGGCCCTACATGGCTGGTCTAAAGACACGGGGGTTATTGATATGTGGCGGTTACTAAACCCAACCTCGCGAGACTACTCTTTTTTCTCCGCGAGACATAAAACTTTCTCCAGGATTGATTATGTTTTTTCCTCCCCTAGGCTATTCGATAGCTTTGACGTTGACTTGAAGCCCATTGCACTGTCAGACCACAAATACATCCTCCTTAACACTTTCTCTGCCACGCTTATATCCATCAATGTTTGATCACTGCCACCAGTCTAAGCCTATGGAGATGTTTACCTTCTTTGCAGGGCTATAACTTTTTAAATTGTATTGCTAAATTGACATTACTATGGCCCATTCAACATCGATTATCTATCGTTCAGGATGTAGGAACATTTTACTTTTTCATTCACACATTCATACAAAAATACCGTCTAGAATATAAATATGTTTTTATCGTTTTCTGCATTAAATCCTAGAACGTGAGATATAGGCATAAATGCATATATACATTATCAAATGCCATTTGTTGCCGATACACGCTATATTAAAAATGTCAACTGTACATGGTCCTAAACGTTATGACTGATCATGCGCGGGTGAACGGAGGGGGGGGGGTCGTTTATAATTCCGTGATCGTCGTTAAATGATTTATGTAGTATGGGTGATATATAGATCAGAGCAGTTTGCATCGATAATAATAAACAAAAACGCTGAAACTCACGGCAGCCTACTCTTACCGTTGGGCGATGATACTGGAGCAAACAGATCCCAGTTATGTGATGGGGATCGAGGCGATCCATTTCCGGTTTGTATAATACTAATACACGTCCAAATCATGTGGATTATTGAGTTATGGCAACGATCCATATCCACGGTGTGTGTCTTGAGTCCCGCGACGATATACGAGTGGCCGGACGGATTTGGGAGACGCACCGAGCTCCAACGGGCATATCCGGTTTGGAAACTCGCCGATCATCCACCAGGTGGCAGTATTGAAGCGTTGCAGAGTTGTGCTGAGTTCCACAGCATCAGCTAAGGCTCCGTGAGTGAAATATGAATACCATGGCGAAAATATGAAATATGATCAGAATAACGTCGTACGCCGTGATCTGGCAGAATTTGCATGAACTTGAAACCCGTTGTATGACGTTATTGGCGGAGAAAGTGTTAAGGGTTCGCTCAGCAAAATGACGTCTCGTGCCCCTAGATGGCGCTTTAACTCAACGCTGCTGAAGAACGAGGAATTTAACCTACAATTTAAGGAGAAGCTCATTGAATTCTTGCAGTTTAATGCTGGATCGGTACAGGACCCTAGAACTTTGTGGAATGCGGTTAAAGGGTTTATTAGGAGTAATACCACTCTATTCGCTTCCAATCTCCGCAAGGGGCGTCTCTCCAAGTTAGTAGAATTGGAAGAGCTGCATAAAACAATGATGTCTTCTATGCAGCAAAGATACTCTAGCCGACTGGAACTCCAAATTAAAGTGGTGAAAAAGGAGATTAACTCCATTTTAAGACAACAATCTGAATTTAAAATGCACAGAACAAGACAACACTACTACTTTTTTTTTTTTTTTTACTTTGACCAGTCACCTGGTTCTTTTAGCGTTTATCGCTTTTTCTTCGCATTCATACTTGGTCAAGTTCGACCGACAGAAGCAGGGTGAAAGGGTTCAGATGGGGGGGAAAGACACTCTGGGAAAGGCACGGCTGCCGTCCGGGATTCGAACGCGCTCAGCCCCAGATCCGCGCGAGCGCGGTTGTCCACGGCGCTGAAATAGCACTTGCGGTACGTGGTGAGCTACTGGAGCTCCCCAACACTACTACTTTCATGGCTCTAGACCCAGTCACCTACTGGCTATGAAGATACGGGCCAGCGATCAATTTGCAGATATCCCTGCCATTAAGAACCAACAGGGTGAGATAACCACCAACCCCAACAAAATCAACGATACATTTCGCTCGTTTTATTCCAACCTGTACGAGTCGGAAGTGGTCTTTGATCACGCCAAGCTGGAGGACTATCTTAGTCAAATTAACCTACCACAAATCTCAGAGGAGGACGCTAAACGGTTAGCTGAACCTATCACACTAGATGAGCTCAGGGAAGCAATTGCTGATATGCAGCGGGGCAAGGCTCCTGGTTGGGACGGCATTCCACCGGAACTCTATACTGCGTTTTGGGATATACTTGGTCCCTTATTACTTTCAATGATTTTACACTCAGTCGAGGGGGGCAATTTTTCCAGGGATGTCAATATGGCACTTATATCTGTTCTACTCAAGAAAGATGAGGACCCCACCAAATGTGGCAGCTATAGACCCTTAAGTCTCCTCGGAGCCAATCTCAAGCTATATGCTAAGGTGCTAGCCATCCGACTTCAAAAAGCATATGACATTTCTGGTTAACCCCGATCAGACCGGCTTTATAAGAGGCCGACTGGTCACGGATAATATCAGACGGTTACTGCACGTGATTGATGCCAGTAAGGATGTTGCAACCCCTACGGCTGTCATGTCCTTAGACGCGATGAAGGCCTTTGACAGATTGGAGTGGTCGTATTTATGGAAAGTACTAGGAAGGATGGGATTGGGCGAGGGTTTCATTCACATGATCAAAGTCCTCTACACAGATCCCTCTGCCATGATCTTGACAGGGAAGCTTTGCTCACCACTATTCGCTGTTTCGCGCTCTTCTAGACAGGGTTGTCCTCTTAGCCCAGGACTCTTTGCTCTTTCACTCGAACCTCTAGCTCAGTACATAAGACAATCCCGGGTTATATCCCCTGTGTCAATTAAGGGCACACATCACCATATCAGCTTATACGCGGATGATGTACTCCTATTTATGCAGAACCCAGCCATCTCTCTGCCCTGTCTTCTCCAAGTAATATATGACTTTGGCAGTCTATCTGGATTTAAGATCAATTGGCCAAAATCAGCTTTCCTTCCACTCAACAAGACTGCGAAGGCAACCATCCTTCCAGCAAACATACTCATGGTAGAGCACTTTAAATGCCTTGGGATTGAAATATTCCCAACTGTTAACCAGACAGTAAAGTATAACTACGGGCGCCCTCGTGGCGCATACCATAGTACCTCGCGCACCTACGCGGCCGACCCGGGTTCGATCCCAGCACCCGACATTATTTGTCGCATGTCCTCCCCACCTCTCCTCCCGTTCGCCCTCTCCTCTGTCGGTCCTGCGTGACCAAGAAAAGCTGTAAAAATGCTAAAAAAAAATAAAAAAAAAAAAAAGTAAAGTATAACTACTCCAGCTTGGGTGACAGGATTACGAAGGATTTTGACAGATGGTCAAAATTAAAGAACTCACTACAGGCCCGCGCCTCAATAATTAAGATGAATGTTTTACCCAGAATTAATTTTATCAGCTCCATGCTACCGTTGTCTCCCCCTGTTGGTTACTATTAAACTCTAAACACTAAAAAGTGAGTTAATATGCATCTTTACCAAGATGGACAACAGGTGATTTTAAGCAAACAACAGGTGACTTAAACCAAACAGATGATTTTAATAAAACAGGTGATTTTAATCAAACAACAGGTGACTTTAACCAAACAACAGGTGATTGTAACCAAACAGGTGACTTTAACCAAACGACAGATGGTTTTAATCAGGTGATTGTCAATAAATGAGAACTGTGGCCAACGAGCTGTGGTAGCACAATATTGTTTGTCATGAGAATATTATGAACAGCTATTGTGTTAAAGGGGACATGCATTGCTATTCCTAGCACTATTTGGGCAACTTTACACAATTCCTGTGAGTCTATGGAACACCTCTGTAAGGTTTTATTAAAAAAAGAATCATTGTTTTATATTTCTAATCAAGTACTCAAAAGCATAATTTTTCTCACTTTGGATTTCAGGCTGTGTTGGCCTGGCTCCGCCCATAAGCACTTTGAGTGACAGACAGAGAGAGATAGAGAGAGATTGAGGGGGATACTAATTAATTTCGCCGCAGGGGGCATAATCCCACGGGACAATGCATTGGTAACTTGTTTCAAATGACAATTTGACAATTTGACAATCTGATTGTCAATCAGCAGTCAAGAAAGCTGACTTCATTACTGCCTACGCCCATAGTCTAAATCTGCAGCTCCTGGCTCTAACTGAGACCTGGATAACCCCCAATAACTCATCAACACCTGCATTATCTACAAACTATAACTTCACTCACACACCTCGACCTTCCAGACGGGGTGGAGGCACTGGCCTCATGACATCTCCTTCATGGGCTACAAATTTAACACCACTCCCAGAACTGTCACTCTCCTCTCTCGAATATCATGCAGTATCTGTCTCTAATCCTTTCAATCTCACCATTGTTACACTCTATCGCCCTCCAGGTCCACTCGATCACTTCACAGATGAGCTGGATATGCTTCTAAGCTCCTTACCGGAAGATGGCCAAGATGGCTAAGCTCCTTCTATTGGGCGACTTCAACCTGCCTGACTCATCTCAGTCAGTCATAGTTGTCTCCCTCCTACAATCGTTTGACCTGACTCCCACTGCCATGCCTCCCACCCACAAAGCAGGCAACTCCTTGGATCTCATATTTTCCCGTAACTCCAGCATCATTAACACCACGGTAACTCCCCTACATGTATCTGACCATTCCTTCATATACTTCTCACTAACTCAAACCGTCTCACTCAGACGCAACCTGCCCTCCCTATCCCCCTCCACCCTCTCCTCTGACATACTATCCGCTCTACCTTTGAGTGACACCTTCTCTGCTCTCTCCACAGAGATGGCAACCTCCACCCTCCTCTCAGCCCTTGCAACCTCCTTCGACAAGCTCTGTCCCCTCGTTGAGAAACCTGCCCGCCGTTCCCCACCCAGTCCATGGCTGACAGATCCAGTGAGAGAACAAAGACAGGTCCTGAGAGCGGCTGAGAGGAAGTATAGAAAGTCACGCCTCACTGCTGACATCGACACATATCACAACCTCTTGTTAACATTCTCCAAAACCATTACTAATGCCAAATACGGGCGTGCGCATGGGAGCGTGCACAAAGATATTACAGTGATATGCTGCTCCCGAGTCCGACTGCCTGCGAGAGAGAGAGAGAGAGAGAGAGAGAGAGAGAGAGAGAGAGAGAGAGAGAGAGAGAGAGAGACGGAGCACTGTGTAAACAAACGCTGCGCATGTGAGATAAGACAGGTCCCCTTCTCTTTCTCTCTCTCCCTCTCCCGTTTGAGGAAGTGTCTGGTTTCACTGTGCGCTACAGCCATAGACGGGGCGTTAGTTATGCTCCCGAGAGAGAGAGAGATAGAGAGGGGGAGAGAGAGAAACAGAGAGACGACAACTCGACGCGCGTGTGTATGTGTGCTCTGTCGCGACTCGCGAGTGTGTGTAAACTAAGCAGGGGCAGACAGCTGAGGAGAGATCGCTCAGAGAAACACAGCGTATGAGCCTCTCTCTCTCTATCTGTTTCTCCCTCTCTCTCTCTCTCGCTCGCTCTCTGTCAAACCCTGTTTGAGGAAGTGTCGGGTTACACTATGCGCTACAACCACAGAGCCAATCAGATCACAATCAGCTCCACCAGCGCCAAGTTACGTCACCTTGCGAGTCAAATCAGAATGACCTAATTAACTGGAGGAGGAAATTGTCTGAACTGAATGAGAGAAATCCGCCAATATGGTATTTAGAGACACAGACCCATTGATACTAACCCCTATTACTATAATACAATGCTAAACACTGAAAAAAGCCATTTATAATGCATGTCCCCTTTAAGTGTTTGAGATTATCTGGTGCTCAGATACACCTCCACCGGAGAGAGACTTCAGGGCCACCATAGATTCTAAGAGCCCCGGGCAAAACTTCACATTATAGACCCAACATATGATTTCTGAAAACACTGTCCCATAATTGAACATTTTGTATGAACCCATTCTGGGCCTCTGGGCTCCGGAACAGCTGTCTTGGCATTTCCCTCCACCGACAACTGATTATGGCACTGACGATTATTTCACCCAAACAAATGATAATTTCCCCTTAACTTAAACCCCCCAGGGGATCAGAAAGACACCTTGTGGAAAATAACATAACATTTTAAAGTGGCTCAGTCAGTCAGGTAGTGGCATGTACAGTAATATATACTCTACAGCAGTGGTCACCAACCTTTTTAAGCCCAAGATTACTTTTTAAATTTTTTGGTGAAGGCAAGATCTACCTATTGAAGCGTTGAGAGAAAAAGACAGCCAAGATTGTACTTTAAACTAAATGACTTTTATTTGCCTGTATTCTAATTACATGCAATGCTTTGGTCCAACATTAAAACGTCAAAGTAGAACTGTAATATGTACTCTCAGTCAGTGCTAAGTGCAGTCAGTGCTAAGTGCAGCATCACTTTTCACATCAAAACAAAAGTAGAACTGTAATGTGGACTTTCTCAGTCAGTGCTAAGTACAGTCAGTGCTAAGTGCAGCATCACTTTTCACATCAAAACAAAAGTAGAACTGTAATGGGGACTTTCTCATATTATTAACATTGACAAATATATTTACAATTAGCATTTTATAAAGTAGAACTGTAATGTATACTTTCTCAGTCAGTGCTAAGTGCAGTCAGTGCTAAGTGCAGTATCACTTTTCACATCAAAACAAAAGTAGAACTGTAATGTGGACTTTCTCATTTTATTAACATTGACAAACATATTTACAATTAGCATTTTATAAAGTAGAACTGTAATGTGTACTTTCTCAGTCAGTGCTAAGTGCAGTCAGTGCTAAGCGCAGCATCACTTTTCACATCAAAACAAAAGTAGAACTGTAATGTGGACTCTCATTTTATTAACATTGACAAACATATTTACAATTAGCATTTTATAAAGTAGAACTGTAATGTGTACTTTCTCAGTCAGTGCTAAGTGCAGTCAGTGCTAAGTGCAGCATCACTTTTCACATCAAAACAAAAGTAGAACTGTAATGTGGACTCTCATTTTATTAACATTGACAAACATATTTACAATTAGCATTTTATAAAGTAGAACTGTAATGTGTACTTTCTCAGTCAGTGCTAAGTGCAGTCAGTGCTAAGTGCAGCATCACTTTTCACATCAAAACAAAAGTAGAACTGTAATGTGGACTCTCATTTTATTAACATTGACAAACATATTTACAATTAGCATTTTATAAAGTAGAACTGTAATGTGTACTTTCTCAGTCAGTGCTAAGTGCAGTCAGTGCTAAGTGCAGCATCACTTTTCACATCAAAACAAAAGTAGAACTGTAATGTGGACTCTCAGGGAAAGATCTAAAAAGAAATATATATATATATATTTTTTTTCAGGGACATATCTACAGGGAAAGTCTCAAGGATCGACCAGTCGATCGCGATCGACGGGTTGGTGACCACTGCTCTACAGAGATGTATAGTAGAACAGACCAACATGTACAGTAATATATATTCTACAGAGATGTACAGTAGAACAAAACTTTATTTACAGTAATATACTCTGAGAGATGTACAGTAGAATAACAGACAACCATGATAGGAATGGAATGAAGGATGAACTCACTGGGAGGGAGGAAAGGTGGCAGGGGAGAGATGAGGGACTTAATGACTGTATTCCTGTATTTTATATCCTTTGTACTTTTACCATATGAGAGATAGCACTCTAGGTTCGATGCAATTGAACAGGTGGATATAATAACATTCACGTTGCAATAGTAACTTGTGTCTGTCTCCCCCTCTCTGGGGCCTGTGGACTAACTCTAGTCCCATGTATTTGAGATCGTTAGCGGCATGTTGGCATTTGGAAAAATGTCTAGCTACCGAAGACTTGACATCTGAATTTCTCACTGAACATTTGTGTTCACCGATTCTCGATTTAAAGGCTCTAGTTGTTTGCAACGTGAATGTTATTATATCCACCTGTTCAATTGCATCAAACCTAGAGGAATGAATGAAGAGAACGTTTGAACCTGTTTCCTTTAAGCACCTTATACCATTATTATTATTATTATTTCTGGTCTAATTATGTTGTTGTTGTTTTTAAGCAAGAGGTATGGTTTTCCAAGGTTGCTCATATGAAGATTTGGAATTATTTAGGTAAATATGGAAAGGGGCTTAATTTGCCCTAGACACTATGGGCATATATCTTGTTTCTGGTCATTTTGTTTTTGGTATATACGTATAATTTGTGTATTTATGATTAGACTCTATTTTGATAGGTCATTCCTATGGTCATTGTAGACCAACAAGCTCAGGCACACCTGCGTCGTGATGTCATTTCCTGTCATGTCATTACCCGGTGTATATAACCACCATTTTGACTGAAGTATCATTGCTAGCCACAACACTGATGAAGGAACCATAGTTCCGAAACATGTATGTTTCTATTTCAGGCTGCCATTAAAAATTAATGAACCTGAGAGTGCTGGTCCGGCTTTCCTGCTTTCTTCAATGTAAAAGAAGAAGAAAATACCTTTTTTTTTAATTATCACAAAAAAAGAAAAATTATAAACAACACACATGCACATTTTTATGATTACAAAAAAGTATATCTTGATTGCCAACTGGAGATTATAGTTTTCCCAGCTGTTTAATCTGTGTGTCTCTGGTATGACAGTAGTCCCGACAGGTTACTGGGGGGAGAGTGGGTTCCGGACCACCCATGTCAGACAGAATGGCACCCCAGGGAGACGGAACTGGAAGCTCATTCAGCGTATCATTTATTGTAGTACTGCTGCCATTTGGTCTACGCTCAACGCAAGAGGAGCAACAGGTTTAACGCCTGTGTTGAAGGACAGACATGGCCTAAATGTTACAGGTGGCCATCAGTTATCCCTAAGATACCATTCAATATGATATTTACATAGTATTACCACATCCACGAAGGTGTACCATGCTCATAATGAAGTTAAGTGCAACACTTAAAGGGGAACTATGCCTAATTTAATAATTCATACATGTTGTAAGACAGTTCCAAAATATTAGTGAACATAAATAACTCTCTCCTAAATCCTAGAAACGTGTGATGCCATCAGGTATAGGCTAACGTTGCTCTAAAATGCTCCATAGATAATGAATTTGGAAAGATGTCATAGATGACATATATGACAGAGAACACCCAGTAAACCCAGGATCCCCACTGCTCTGGTTAGGATGCCCATTACTCTGATTAGGATGTTCCCCACTGCTCTGGTTAGGATACTCCCCACTGCTCAGGTTAGGATGCTGCCCACTGCTCTGGTTAGGATACTCCCCATTACTCTGATTAGGATGTTCCCCACTGCTCTGGTTAGGATACTCCCCATTGCTCTGATTAGGATGTTCCCCACTGCTCTGGTTAGGATACTCCCCATTACTCTGATTAGGATGTTCCCCACTGCTCTGGTTAGGATACTCCCCATTGCTCTGATTAGGATGTTCCCCACTGCTCTAGTTAGGATACTCCCCATTGCTCTGATTAGGATGTTCCCCACTGCTCTAGTTAGGATACTCCCCATTGCTCTGATTAGGATGTTCCCCACTGCTCTAGTTAGGATACTCCCCATTGCTCTGATTAGGATGTTCCCCACTGCTCTGGTTAGGATGCTGTTCACTGCTCTGGTTGGATGCTGTTCACTGCTCTGGTTAGGATGCTGCTCTGGTTAGGATGCTGTTCACTGCTCTGGTTAGGATGCTGCTCTGGTTAGGATGCTGTTCACTGCTCTGGTTAGGATGCTGTTCACTGCTCTGGTTAGGATGCTGTTCACTGCTCTGGTTAGGATGCTGCTCTGGTTAGGATGCTGTTCACTGCTCTGGTTAGGATGCTGCTCTGGTTAGGATGCTGTTCACTGCTCTGGTTAGGATGCTGCTCTGGTTAAGATGCTGCTCTGGTTAGGATG
This sequence comes from Notolepis coatsorum, assembly GCF_963971535.1. Taxonomy (NCBI): domain Eukaryota; kingdom Metazoa; phylum Chordata; class Actinopteri; order Aulopiformes; family Paralepididae; genus Notolepis; species Notolepis coatsorum. The sequence continues at coordinate 188,766,033 of NC_140165.1, forward strand.
GGTCACTGCTCTGGTTAGGATGCTGCTCTGGTTAGGATGCTGCTCTGGTTAGGATGCTGCTCTGGTTAAGATGCTGCTCTGGTTAAGATGCTGCTCTGGTTAGGATGGGTCACTGCTCTGGTTAGGATGCTGCTCTGGTTAGGATGCTGCTCTGGTTAGGATGCTGCTCTGGTTAGGATGGGTCACTGCTCTGGTTAGGATGCTGCTCTGGTTAGGATGGGTCACTGCTCTGGTTAGGATGCTGCTCTGGTTAGGATGCTGCTCTGGTTAGGATGCTGCTCTGGTTAGGATGGGTCACTGCTCTGGTTAGGATGCTGCTCTGGTTAGGATGCTGCTCTGGTTAGGATGGGTCACTGCTCTGGTTAGGATGCTGCTCTGGTTAGGATGCTGCTCTGGTTAGGATGCTGCTCTGGTTAGGATGCTGCTCTGGTTAGGATGGGTCACTGCTCTGGTTAGGATGCTGCTCTGGTTAGGATGCTGCTCTGGTTAGGATGCTGCTCTGGTTAGGATGCTGCTCTGGTTAGGATGGGTCACTGCTCTGGTTAGGATGGGTCACTGCTCTGGTTAGGATGCTGCTCTGGTTAGGATGCTGCTCTGGTTAGGATGGGTCACTGCTCTGGTTAGGATGCTGCTCTGGTTAGGATGCTGCTCTGGTTAGGATGCAGATGCATCATTTCCCCCACATGAATTAATAAAGTATAACTAATCAGTGAAGCAGCTCCAGACTTGACATTCTCAAATTGAGTGGTGTGTATAATATATTTCTATTCCTGTTGGTTATTTACAAGTACATTTAATAATGTAGCCTTGTGATATTGAATGGCATTCCCCTTTAAATACACCAAATTCCTGTGGGTTATTTACAAGTACATTTAATAGGTAATGTGGCCTACACTGTGTGTGTGTGTGTGTGTGTGTGTGTGTGTGTGTGTGTGTGTGTGTGTGTGTGTGTGTGTGTGTGTGTGTGTGTGTGTGTTGTGTTGTTTCAGTCAGGTAGCAACAGGCTCGGGTTCAGAATGATTGCAGCTGTGTGGTAAGGCTGGGATGGAAATTAAATCTGAACAGATGACAGACAGCAGTGTTTCATCACAAGGAAATGTGAGAAGGTGAGATGTTCCTTTATCCCAAACAACAGACACCAGTGTTTTCCATATGGCTACCACAATAAAAGACATATCGCTGTAAACGACAGACAATAAGTCACAGAAATAGTCTAAAGAAGCATTCGTCTGGACTCTGGGGCGTCGAGTACTTTTCATGTGGCTGTAATTTCTAATGTTATGGAAACACATTTGGTTTCTTTTACATCTACAGAAACCAATTAAATAGAACCACTGTACACTGATGACAGCAAAGCAAGTTATAACTCCCAGAATGACTCGTCCTGAATTATAGACATTCCAGAAACTGGCAGATTATTAAAATATTTCACCTACTTAAAATAGGAGAAAGCTCTTGGTGTACTGTGTTGTGAGGATTATTTTAGGGTTCCTGCTTATATAAATAAAAAACAGCTCTAGTGCTGGATATTTTTTATAAATGTCCACACCTGCAAATTAATAATAAAAAACATATTTTCTCATAGCTGCATTAGGCTATACCGTCAACCGAGCAAATGTTAGGTGTCACTTGTAATTTTATTTGGCTGTTTGTTTGATTGTGTTTTAATAATTTTTTTATAATTTTTTTGGCCCATTTCCCCGTTACCCTTCGATAAGCCATTTTGACCATCCGCCAGGCTATCATTGTAAATAGAAATGTGTTCTTAATTAACCTGCCTGGTTAAATAAAATAAAACATTTTGGAAGAGGGGGGTATTTTCTATCACAAATACTCAGTTAATCGTAGGACGTATACTGCTGATCATCACAGCAGTTTATTCAATTCACATCTGAACACCGCAATATTAATAGGCCTAATTATCATCAATGGTTGTCAGTATTAACGGGAGCCATTTAATAAAACACCTAATATCATCAGGGAGGTGTTGTATTGATAGTTTACCCTCCATATAACAGGAAAACGTATGGTAGTAATATCATATGACGGTCATTTCAGTTTTACCAGCTATTTGTATACAAAGATTGCCATGGTAAGTAGTTATATTACCACAGTAGCACTTTTATACTTAAATCATACATGGTATATAATCACATTAAACCATGATATAATTACTTAATTAATTCAACCGGCTTTATTCAGAGGAACACTGTTTCCCTCGTTTAGTGACGTCGAGTACAACCAAAAATATAGAATAAAAGATAAAAACAAGTATGCCAATAAAATCAAGTTAAAATAAAGTCAAACCAAGAAACAGGTTAAGCAGGCTAAAAACAATTACAAAATTACATACAATGATTATTAATCAAAGCTATAAATTGTCCAAAGGTTCGAAGAGTATCCAACTGTAAAGCACATTGAAGGGCGTTCCAAGAATATGGAGCACTACAAGATAATTCTGTTTTTCCAAATTCCATGGTAATAAATCATGGCATTCCCATCCTATGTTGGTCACTACCGTAACCAAAATGTAGCAGGATACTTTTTAGTATAGTAACAGACCCTAGGGTAAACATCAAATAAATGATCAATATAAAATAAATATGTTCTAGTAACCGTTGTCTCTAGGCTGCTTGTTGTGTTCAAAGCACGGACAGGACCTACTCACCTCGGGTTCGGCGTCTCCACTCCGCTGCGGTGAACAAACGGCGGACTGAAGCCCGATCAGTAGCGTTATCGTGAAGACCCACACGGTACAGATGCCCGACTCCCCGCGGTGCTCCGGTGCTCGGCCGTTCATTCTGTCACACGGAAAAGTCATCCCAAACAAAGCCTGCACCCGAAGGCATTTCTGTTCAGATAACACACGTAATCTACTTCTCAACTGTAGTAAATACTACTTTGGCTACTCTTCTCATTTCTATCACCGCGAAAACGTTAATCTGGTCTAGCCCCTTTCGTGACTGTGATGCACGCCAACAAGGCTTGGCCGAGTGAATCCACAGTCCCTTGCTCCTCAATAGAAAACCACCATAGATTTACTCTGAAAAACTGGTCCGACGAGAAACGTTCGTTATAAAAGTATCACAGATACATTTCAAAGGTACCCACAGTTGCACGAGGGTCTTGGACAGAGAATCGTAATGGTTTGAAAGCTCGGCGTTGCTAATAAACATTTAAAATATGTTTTATAAACGTGTAAATATCACCCAGACGGCAGTGCGGCTCTGCAGATATACCCTACTCCTCATTGCAGCGTTCGGGGGAGAGCAGCCATACGTTATTCGCCGTTTACACATTTATAAAAAATATGTAAAATTGTTATTAGCAACACCGAGCTTTCAAACCATTGCGATTCTGTCCAAGACCCTCGTGCAACTGTGAGTACCTTTGAAATGTATCTGTGGATTCACTCGGCAAAACCTTGTTGACGTGCATCACAGTCACGAAAGGGGCTACTATGAATGAATGAATGAATTTCGTGAGTATTTTGACATGTACATGGGTACCTTAGTCGTATAGTGTATCTTGTAGTCGTAGACCAGGCCCATTGCAAGTTGCTGTACTCTGTCGTCTACTCTAAGCCATCCTAGGTTGTCAAAGTGGGCAGGGGTGAGGTGGGTTCTGGGGGTAAGGTCAAGTAGTAGTCTGACCAGTTTGTTTTGTGATGTTTGTAATTTTGTTTTAAGCGCCTTTGAGGTGCTTTGGTACCATGAGGTGCACGCATAGTCGTAGTACCCTTGAATGAGTGCTCCTGCCAGAGTCTTCAGGGTATTCTTGTTTACCAGAGAGGAGATCCGGTACAAGAATCTAGTTTGTTGGTTGACTTTTTTTTTTATTATATTGGATGCCATTTTGTCACAGGAAAGATTTGCCTCTAGGATGGAACCCAGGTAGGTAATTTCGTCTTTCCTTGTGACAATATTGTCACCCACTGCAACTGAGAAGCCGTTGGTCTTGCTGAGTTTGTTATTTGAACCGAAGAGAATGGACTCTGTTTTGCCCATGTGTAATGATAGTTTGTTATCAGCGAGCCATATGCAGATTTTGCCTAGTTCCGAGCTGAGGGTTTTTTCAACCTGCAACTACTAGTGGTCCATAGTACAAGTACTAGTGTTATTCTACTAAGTCATACATAGCACAAGTCCCCTCCGGTACTTGAGGTAACAGCAGTCGCATCTTTTCACCTGCGCAGCTCGATCTCTCAGTGGCGAGGAGTAACGCGTGGGAGGCTCACGCTGCCCACGACACTTCCTGATTCTACTGCGCAGGCGCACCAACCGACCTGTAGGAGTCGCTGTCCACAACGCCCGATCCCCACCCATCAGTTTCCCACCCCCTAATACGGCCAATGTGTATTAGTATGAACGACCAGCTAAACTGAAAGCAATGTGGAGCGCTGGGCTCGAACAGGCAAGCCCAGCGTCTCCATCATTCGTGGCGAGCGCCTTGCCCACTACGCCACGTAGCCGCTACCCGTCCTATTGTTATTCTAGGAGCTAGTGTAACGGAGGTGCCGCGTGTCTATCCACAGTCACGATGGACAGTGTTGTGTAGTGACTGTGGACGTTAATCGGCACTGCAAGTAAACTCACTCCCCAGAGCAATAGTATGCAGCTGCAGAGCCGCAGAGACGCCGCAGGCGTCTATTCGAAGCCCAAACAACTCGTATTTCCGCGTTCGAGTTTTGCGCTCTGATTGGCCACTGACATACACTATTACGCCCCTTATCTACGCCGCCAGTTCACCTCCTAGAAACTACGCTCTCGCCTGAGTCGCGAAGCGCTGTGAAGCACCTCTGTATTAAATGCCGGTTCATTCATGCTTTGAGGCACAATTCCTGACAGGATTTTATATTATTGTATTTTATAATATTGTAGCTTGACAATTTTAAGAAACTACGCTCTCAGCTGAGTCAAGAAACGACGCTCTCAGCTGCACCTCTGTGAGTCTCTAGACTCTGGACTATGGGCAGTACAATTACTTTCTCAGTCAGTGCTAAGTGCAGTCATTAGTGCAGTCATCTTATGCAGCATCACTTTTCACATCAAAACAAAAGTAGTACTGTAATGTGGACTTTCGCATATTATTAACATTGACAAACATATTTACAATCTATGGATGCCAATTTCATGGGCAGTACACTTACTTTCTCAGTCAGTGCTAAGTGCAGTCATCTTATGCAGCATCACTTTTCACATCAAAACAAAAGTAGAACTGTAATGTGGACGTTCGCATATTATTAACATTGACAAACATTTACAATCTATGAATGCCAATTTCATGGGCAGTACACTTACTTTATTTTTTATTTTTTTTAAACAAATGTTTTTTATTTGTCCCCTTTTTTTTACATAAAACCAAACACACAATACATAAACAATGGAAATCCACAATAAATCAAAGGACTATGATTGACACAATGACAGTCCAGTACTTAAATCAAAATAAATGTAGATTATGTAAAAGATTTACCCATAATGCAATACAATACCTATGCTCTTGCTCGCCCCCCCCCCTCAGGACCCCCTCTTGGACAATCCATCCATTATTCCGTTTAACACCAGGAATTACAAATTCATATGCTAACCTTTATCCTCTCCACCACCTCTAACCAGATTGCTATGCTGGCTTCACTAACACCTAAAATTCTTGCGGTAGATATCTCTAGATAAATCACATCGAGATAGGTAAGAACCCATACCTTCCGGCACATTTTATCCAGTTGAATCCAGCGTGATGCTATCAGCTTTTTAGCAGCCGTAAGACCAGACAAAATTAGTCTCTTTACCTGTATAGAGGCTGCTAACTGAGAAACATCATTCAACATCAATACAGAAGGCAGTACAGGTATGGTCAGATACAAATTCTGATAATTGCGGGGTTACTTCTTCCCAGAATGTCTTAACCGGAGGGCATTCCCAATACATATGCATAAATGTACCAATATCACAGTTTAAACATAAGGAGCATCGAGAGTCGAGGTACAAACGTCTAGGAGTTAAGTAAATCCTATGAATAAAATTAAGATTCATCTGTTGATGATCCGGGTTGCGTGTTGCCCAAACTTCATCCCAATCAAAATCTACTTCAAAGTTTGGTATATCCTTCTTCCAGACTAAGTCTAGAGGAAGGACCTCATATGAGGACGTAAGTAAGTGACGATAAAACTCAGATACAAAGCCTCTCGGTCTCCTTTTCATAAAAGAATTTGTGATATCTGTGGTGTTCTAGTGGCACCTATAATGGAACTCCATGAGCCTTAACTGCTCTTAATTGTAGATAGAAATAAAAAGTGGATTTGGTACACTTACTTTCTCAGTCAGTGCAGTCATCTTATGCAGCATCACTTTTCACATCAAAACAAAAGTAGAACTGTAATGTGGACGTGCGCATATTATTAACATTGACAAACATATTTACAATTAGCATTTTATAAAGTAGAACTGGAATGTGGACTCATATTATGTCAGTGTGCGTAAATGTGCCCTGTGGATTATACGTGCCCCATGTAAAATATTTAAACCATTAAGCAGTGTTGGCAAGTTACTCAGGAAGTATAGGAGTTTGCTGAAAGCAGGATGAGAGCGTAGATTTGAGTGTGTATCATTTAATTGTATGAGACAAACAACAAACCAAAACATTGACATCTAACTTATCTTTAGATATTTACTCAACCTCTAATGTCTAACTATGAATGAATACAACACTCTAACTTACCATCTTTAGATAATAAAGTACTCAACCTCAGTCTTTAACTATGAATGAACACAACACTGTAACTTACCATCTTTAGATGATAAAGTACTCAACCTCTACTGTCTTTAACTATGAATGAACACAACACTAACTTACAATCTTTAGATAATAAAGTACTCAACCTCTGTCTAAAAATTTAAAAGTCAATTAACGACTGATGGCTGTTTGTTGTAGAGGGCGGTGGCAGACTTTGTCTGATACAGACCGTTACACTATGAGCTTCATTGTTTTTTTGCCCCACTAGTGTTCAAAGCCACAGACGCGATCAGGTTGTGTTGCTTTGCAGGTCGCCCAAGTTGAACTCGCCGAACCGGCATTTACCGGCATAAACTTACGCAAACTTTAGCGCACATGGAGGCGAACTACTTTAGCGCACATGGAGGCAAACTAAAGTCACGGAAACGGCTGTTCTTGGAGGAAGATAACTGGCGTAATAGCGTAGGTCAGTGGCCAATCGGAGCGCAAAACTCGACACAGAAATACGAGTTGTTTGGGCTTCGAATAGACGCGAGCCGTGCTCTCAGGGGCGCGCTGTAAGGGCCGCTCAACAGCGCCACCCACCCAATGGCTGAATTGGAGTATTGCACTGTGCGGGCACAGCTGAGATCCGCGCGAGGCCAGAGGATGTTGTATGAGTAAATTAACTATACTCACACAATATCTTGAATGAATGAGTTTATTTATTTCAAACATAAATTGAAAATAAATAATAAAAAACAAGTAATAAACAGATTAAAACAAACAAGCAGGAATTGATTAATTGAAAATGGGGGACCCTGATGTAAACAAGACGAAAGTCTCTCTTGTCTGCATCCCCTTAACAATTGTGTGTATTGAGCTGTACTGTATTGTACCCATTCTGCAATCTGTTAAAGTTTTCAATCAAAGTAGTGGTCTGTGATGCGCCCGCGGCACGGGAGACCGGTTCGACTCCCACTCAGGGCATGTCAAAATAAGACCGGTTACACTGGTAGTCCATATACTACCAGTACTAATGTTATTCTAGGAGCCATTGGCACGTATAGTACCAGTATTATTGCTATTCTAGGCTGCCCGGCCGACCTCTCCATCCAAATGAAACTTCCCAGCACAACACTACACTATAGGGCCGGCTGACCCCGCCCACCTCTCCTGGGCTGCACGGGAGCTGAAGGCTAAAATACCAGCATATTACAGAAGGTAACATTTTCATCCTTCCTCTCTGGAAGCATGTAGCCTGAGGCTGGAGCTGACATGTCACTCACAAAAAAGGACCAGTTTACTGTGCAGTCGCCACAAAACTAGCTTTAATATAAAAATGTCTAACTGGGCAGTGAAAATCCACTGCAAAGTTCCTCTGAAACCTTTGTCTGACAAAAGGGTGACATAGCAGAAACTCAAGGCTAGATTGCTAGATGAAAGTGGCCCAGATATATATATATTTTTTTTTTTACAAGTGTGAACAGAACAAATGACATGGAATCAGATTTAAATTCTGATGGGCCACTTTCATGTGGTCCTGAATCAGATGCAGGTGTGCTTCATTTTAATTGACTAGCCCTAAACTTATATTAATTAAACCATAAACCGACTCCAGTGTCCTCCATGTTTACGTTAATTTGCGCATGCGGGTCAGTTCAGGAGCATGACTAGTTCACACTGGAATCTTATATTGGCAACATTTAAAAACAAATCTGATCTGAGCAATAAATCTGAATTAAGCACTAAAGCTTGCAGTGTGAAATGCAACCCGTTAAAGGATAACTCCACTATTTTGGGAAATTAGCTTATTTAACATCTTCCCTGGAGTTAGACAAGAAGATGCATACCTTTTTTGTCTCAGTGCGTGCATTTTAGCTTTGGGAATAGATGCTCCGTTAGCATAGCTTAGGTTCATCACTGGAAGTGAGGCAGGACAGTAGCCTTACAGTGCCTTACAGTGTATTGCAAGGTCTGACATTGACCAAACTTGATATGCATGACCTTGGTGGGCTCTAGGTCAACTCCTGAAAAGGGGGTCAATGTCAGACCTTGCAATCAAAAGTTAGGGGCGCACTGAAATTATGGCAAGGGTTATTAGCCCCCTAACTTTTGATTGCAAAGTCTGACATTGACCCCCTTTTCAGGAGTTGACCTAGAGCCCACCAAGGTCATGCATATCAAGTTTGGTCAATGTCAGACCTTGCAATACACTGTAAGGCACTGTAAGGCTACTGTCCTGCCTCACTTCCAGTGATGAAGCTAAGCTATGCTAACGGAGCATCTATTCCCAAAGCTAAAATGCACGCACAGAGAAAAAAAAGGTATGCATCTTCTTGTCTAACTCCAGGGAAGATGTTAAATAAGCTAATTTCCCAAAATAGTGGAGTTATCCTTTAAGCTTAAGAAATGCTTCATATGGGGTGCTCCAGTAGCACACATGTACCGCGCTGCGTCGCGGAATACCGTGCTGCGTCACGGAGTTCGATTCCCGGACTCGCAGTCATTTGCCGAATGTCTTCCCCTGCTCTCTCTCCCGTTTCACCCTACATCTGTCGGTCATGCTTGACCAGAAAAGCGATAAACGCTAAAAAAAATAAAGTTAAAAAAAAAATAAAAAATGCTTCATAGTTTGCACGTGGGAGCTAGACTGAAATACTTCCACATCAGTTCAACACATGGGTTGCAGTACACCAGCAAACCACTAGGTGGCTGTGCTGAGTTGTGTTGTAGAAATGGTTATTTTCAAACTTCCTTGGCCAATCTTTCTTCAATTCAGTCCATGTTTGTAATGTTGTTAATCACGATTGATAATGGAACGGACCAAGCTTGCGAGATGATGGTAAATATGAAAGTACGTCAGAGGAACACTTAGATGGCCCGGCTCAGCCCAGGTTTATGAATGAGGAAAAAAGACACTTTAAATAGTTAAGATCAGTACAGCTTTAATATCATTTTGAAAAAAAAAACAAAAAAAAAAACAAGTAAAACAAGTTTTATTTAATTCTTATAAAACAACAGTACGAAGTCTATCTCACAAACGCCTGGACCTAGAATCAAGAGGAATTCAAACAGATGTACAAAGAAATTAAACAAAAAGAAATAAGAAAAAAAAACATTCGACTCTAAACCAACACATCAGTCAAGCCCAGTCCTTCCTCAGACTCAGACACACTGGTGAAGATGAAGAGCCAGTCTGTCCTCTCAGTATGGCCTGTCTCTCCTGTCTTCTCTATGGTCACTCCTGGGGATAAACACAGAACATCAATATGGAAATATTGAATATACTACAAGGTATGACGTATATCATTGCAGTTAAATTACAGACCATCACCTGCACCTTGTGTATACGGTTTATTTCTCATATTTTTATATTCAGAGTTAATTGTATTGCCTATATTTATGTCTTTCTACAATTACTCAGCCCATACCAGTATCTCCCCTCCCACATGCTGCCATGAGCCTCAAATTTCCCCAAGTTTTAACTGCCTATACCTACGTTAAATGATTGCAGACTAGGTCAATTGAATTGTGGAGGTACAACACATGGTCAAACTACGCAGGGGAGTTGTTTGTAGGGGTGGGGAATCGCCAGAGACCTCACGATACGATAGTATTGCAATACTTTCGTCACGATACGATAGTGTATCGCGATAATATATCGCGATACACTTGAGTTTTTTTTATCAAATTTTATTTATTACCTTTTTTCAACTGCAAAGTAAAACTTTGTCAACATGTTTTATCTAATAAAATAAAGGTCTGTTCATCTCACTTCAATAATTTTTATTGCAGAAAGCAGACAGATGTAAACACTAATCTGTGTTGCATGTACCTGACAAACTGAACTGTTTGTATTACAGTCATATTCCAACTTAACTGAATGCACATGTGTGTGTGTGTCAGGGTTTCCGTTAGAATTTTTTTTTGCAGGTCTGAGTGTCCGGTAGAGATAAATTCCGGTCAGATTTTATTGAGCTTAAAAACAATTGATAGGCCTATATAAAGAATGACATCCGCAAGGCATTTATAATATTTTAACTTAAAACTAGGCTACTTTTGCGTATATACAGTCATTAATATATTCCAAATAAAATAAATCCCTCGAGACTTCGTGCTGCTGCCGACTTGGTGTCGGTGGGCAGTCTGCCCGACATTAATAAACAGCAGTCTGTTATAATCACATTTTTATGAGCTAACGAATTCCGTTATATTGGACATTTGTATTAATTATATCAAGCGAAGAACTGAGAAATTTGGCAGAGAGAGACGGCAACATTATCGTGGGTTTGCGTGATGTATATCTCCACCTCCCAACGACTTGGTGCTGGTCATAATGTCTGGTGAAAATAATTCCCTCTAAGCACTATTTGAATTGTATTAAAATAGGCTAAAATTAAATAGCCTATGCGATGAACGAAACAATCATTACATTTGTTTCATCGTCGCTTCACCAAGCAGCCGGTCTAATAATGACATCGCTGTTGTCAGCGCGAGCTTGCTGCCGCTAGCATCTAGCTGCAGACCCGCAGAGCAGCAGTGTTTTCAGGTCCGGTCTGGGGACCGCTCAGCAGCGCCCCCCACCCAACAGCTGAATTGCCAATGGCTGAATTGGAGTACTGCACTGTGCCGGCAAAAAGCTGGTGGGTTCTGTAGGTCTGCAGCTGCATGCTTTTCGCAAATCTAGCAGCAAGCTCTCGCTGACACAGCGTTGTCATTATTAGACCGGCTGCTTGGTGAAGCAACGATGAAACAAATGTAATGATTGTTTCGTTCATCGCATAGGCTATTTAATTTTAGCCTATTTTAATACAATTCAAATAATCAAATTGTGCTTAGAGGGAATTATTTTCACCGGACATTATGACCGGAGAGATTAAATATGTCGGACTTTAACAGATTTTGCCGGTCAAATACCGGCTAACGGAAACGCTGGTGTGTGTGTGGACTACTGTACTATTACAGGTATTGAAATGAACAATGCAACTTCCTTATAAAAAAAACTTTGCGTCCCTGTATCGATACAGTATTGCCACCAGGGGCGTAGTTTGCGGGGGGGGTCCCCGGAAAATGTCCCCTGCATGATTTCAGAATGCAGTATTTGTCCCCCCCATGTTTTTACCCCCAAACCGCTGCAACTGCGCGGCCAGCACTGTGACTCACTAGTCGCTACTACACAGTGCCGGCACTGCAGATTTACCCTACTCTTGGAATTCATTGCCAGATCCTCAAAGTCATACATAGGGGCGCTGTCTCGATAATGCAGTTATTAAAGCAGCGTGTAGCCGACGCATGAACCAGTTGGAAGCGTCAACGCGGAACTGGAAATCCGTTGGTAAAGAAATAGCGGCCTGGAATCATTTTTGGGACGCTCTCAATTCGCAGTAAAGGAATATATATCTGCGGTTTCTAACGCAGGAATCCTGGACCCCCGACAGGTAAGGTAAGCGATTTTAGATGTATCACTTTAAGCTGTTGTCCGAATACTAGTGAATATTGAAAAATAAAGGCATGACATTTAGAGACGTCCCCGTACAGCAACAGGTGGGGTAGGCTGGGCAGAGATGTATGCATCAAAATGATTATATTGTTTGTCTCGCATACATTTGATTTATAATGCGAGCACCTGCATTACAATCAAATGACTGATCTGTTATGTGTTATGGACCAGAGTCTCGAGAGGCACTTTATAATAGAAAAAAAGACAGTGCAAACATGTATATGTCGCTTACAGTTTATTATGCCTATGCAGCTCGTTTATTTGACAGAGTTAAAAAAATTTCACTAGTATCATTATATTAAATTAGCGGCCGTGCAGCTGGACAAGCCCTGGCTCCACGATGACCACTTCTTACAAGAGGCGCCACCGCCTGGGAAAATGCGTATTGCACACCTGGTATTAGAAGAAAAAAATATTGGAAGGGGGGGCGCCCCCCCCTGCGACGTCACTGACCACGCTCCCTAATATGTCCACCCCACCGCTAGGAACAAAGTTCCGCGCCCGATTGCCACGCAAAGTATCGCGATACTTAGGGCTGACCTTCAAAGCTTTTTTTGGCAATCGAAGCTTCGGGGCCGAGCTTTTTAATTCGAAGCTTCGATTTTTTTTTTTTTTTTTTTTATCTTATGTTGTGGGACTTTTACAGCACTTTGGTAAACGTTGTCGTTTTTAAATGTGCTCTATAAATAAAGTGGATTGGATTAATGAATTAAGTAGCCCCTTTCGTGACTGTGACGCAGCCAACAAGGTTTCACTCGGCTGTGTGATTTAATTCAAGGTGGATCGCTGTTGTCGTTTGAACAACTTCAGATTTCATGGGAACTACCAATCCCCCAAATCAAGAATGTTTAAGATGAATGAAGTAAGATTTTGATTATTTGAAATATGGCCTGTGTAGACTAAACTATGCACAGAATTATGTCAGTCTACAAGGTCCGGATTCTACATGGTCCGGCAATGTAGACCTTGTAGACTCCACTACAAACCAATTATCAGTGAATGTTCATGCATTTTTAAGAAGGGCTACTTCCACAAAAAAAGAAAGAACTCACCAAAACATCTCAGTAGCACGTTATCTAAATGTTCCATTTCATATATGGAGATTCATATTTATTTATTGCATGCATTTCTACATTTTATTTCCTATTTTGTTTATTGATCCCAGTATCTTTCTTTCTTATGTGTGGAATTCCTGAAATCCTTCAAACAGCGCTGACTAGTTTAACTATGAAAGTGTTGTACTCGATTTCTCACATGATGGCCCGTCCTCAGCCTCCTAGATATTCAGGACATTTTCTTCAGCCATTCTGCAGACTTGCATCTCAGTTAGGTTATGCCCTCTGCTGGTCAGACAACTAACTGCAAAAAAACTGGTTCCATGTAAAGAGACCACATGAGGCTGTCGAGACCTTTCTCCTGCACTGGCACAGTGCCAAGCATGTTATGGTACTAAAATGCACTGGTACGTTACTAAGCTGCACTGGCACAGTGCTAACCTGCACTGGCAGTGATAAGATGCACTGGCAAGGTTACGCATGTTACAGAACTAAGCATGTTACAGTGCCAAGTCTGGGGAGTAGGGATGCCCCCCGGACCCCGGTTCTAAACGGGAACCGGTACTAAATTAGAAAAAAGCGGAGTATTGATAAGCTCCGACGTTATCGGTACTGCTATCGATACTAGAAATTATTATTACCATGAGTTTTTTTCCCCAGAGGAATTTAAACGTTGCCGCAGCGAGCCATTATTACTCACTCACACATACACACGGGTACTTAAGGGAGGTGCCAGTCAGTGGCTCCGTGCTGCTGAAGCGCAGCACACACAGACCGAGCTCTGCGCTCGTCATAGCGGAGAGAGCAAAGCGCTCGAAAGTCTGGGTACACTTTACGAAAGTCGATGCCGACGACGCATGTTGCCACAAGTGCAATAAAACATTTGCCAGTAAACTGGCAATACAAGCAATTTGTCAAAACATCTGTTGTCAAAACATAACATTAGTCTGCAGAAATGCGCCGTTTTCGCCTGCTTTGCTCACAGTGTTCCATCTCCATGCACGTCCACTACAGGTAAGCCAAGATACGGAGTTAGCTAGGCTAATAACGAATTATTATGAATAGGCTAATAAATAAAATATAATTGCTTAGCTACAAATATATTAGAAAGATGAAAGATCTTCAGGCTGAGGCTGCAGCCACCATGTCCCAGCCCACCCCTCCTCCCTCTACCACCACCAGCAAGCCCAAAGTCCCTTCACCCTAGCAGCTAGAGGAAGGATGACAGTGTCACAGCCTCTACTAATAACATGGAGTATTGAACCGTTTTTAACAGCTGGGTATTGGGTGGGACTTTCTAAATAAAATACAAAGTCCCAAAATAGTTAATTTATCTGACTGCTTGTATTAATTGATAAAACAGTAGCCATGTGCAGTAATATAGTTATATAAAATAATAATAAAGCAATGTCGATTCTGTTCTTAAAACTTTTTTTTGCTAAATAAAAAAAGAACCGTTAAGCAGTATCGATAAGAGTAGTAGTATCGATAAAATCCTAACGATACCCATCCCTACTGGAGAGTGAAGCCAGGTCAGCGGACACTTTCCTAGTTTGAGTTTTCTATTTAAACACGGCTTTAGTCAGTAAAAATATAAACTTACCGTCCTCCCATCTTGTAGCCTCCTCCTCCGTATCCACCTCCACCTCCACCTCCATCTCCTCCTCCTCCTCCTCCAAACCCGCCACGGCCTCCTCCTCCACGATAGCCTCCTCCTCCCCCACGCCCCCTGAAGCCACCTCCCCTGTCTCCTCCAAAACCACCTCTGCCACCACGGTCTGAAAACACACAACCACAGCAGGGACACGTCACACAACCACAGCAGGGACATGTCACACATAAGACGGCATGAAAACCATAATGGTTTTACAAGATTTGGCTCCCTTTATTAAAACCCTAGAAGCGTTTGTAGCAGAAGGGGTCTAATGTACATTATTAACACGAAGACCCTAAGAATCCTGATTCATATTAAAACAGATGTTGTCACCGTCACCTCCTCCTCCTCCTCCTCCTCCTCCTCCGCTGTCTCCAGGCTTGGGCGTGCCACACTTGTTGCATTCATACCGCCGTGCAAAGTTCATGTTGCCACAAGAACTAAGGGAGAAAGAAAAGGTCTGTTAACAATACATCATCAACTTTACAGGTAATGGCACTCAGGAGCGTGGTCTGGTTAGGATTAAAACTGATGCGTGTGTTTACATGAGCCTAAAATTAAGTTTACAAAACATTTATTAGGAGTGTAACGGTACACAAAAACCACGGTTTGGTATATACCTCGGCTTTGAGGTCACGGTTAATTTCGGTACAGTGAGGGAAAGTTTGCAGAACGTGGCTTTCCATGTTCCACTCAGGGGTGATGTAGTGCACAGTTAACAGAAAACTCCCCAACATTTTGGGAAATTAGTAGTAGGAAGACGTTTGGAACTAGGCTAATGGAGGAACCTACCGGTACTTCCAGTGACTGACGCTAAGCTAGGCTAACGGACTGTGCATGTCTTCCTACTCCTACTGCATGCACAGAGAAGAAAAAGGGTATGCATCTTCTTGTCTAACTCCAGGGTAGATGCCAAATAAGCTAATTTCCCAAAATGTTAGAGTTTTCCTTTAAGCAGGGCTGTCAACAAATATTCTATATTCAAATGAATAATAAGACTGGTATATATATATTAAAAAAAAATGTATAGGTTTGTTCGACCCGAGATAATCAAGGAAATAACATCAATATTTTTCGCATAGAATATTTTCAGCAGCTTTGACAGCGGCTGGTGTGAGCTGGGTATTGTAGTTTTACGACATTTCCACAAGCCCAACTCAGATAGAGTTTTCCCCCTGGACGCTGTGTGCATTTGCCATGTCTCGCCCAGGGATTAAAGCAAAAAAAATCTCCTGACTGACTTTTTTTCAGGCCAAGTTATATTCTTATTTTAATCTCCACTGTATTTTTTTTAATAGCGTTAGAGTTTTAAGGGAGCCTACTTGTAGAGCCTACTGTCCTGACTGACTATAGACCCTACTGTTGTGGTTCTTGTGCCAGGCAGGGAGGCTGTGTGCTGAGAGAGCGTGAATGCAAGTCTTGTGGCTAGCTTCTGATTGATGGCGTGTTAGCACCCTTTTCCCATTACTTTGAACCATGAACTAAATAGCTTGTTATCATACAAACAAGGGACTAAACACATTTCGCAATTATGCCACAAGAACAATGCACAGTCTCCTCCCCACCGTTTGTATATATTTTTACCAGGCACCCACCCCCTCCTAATGTACAGTCTCCTCCTCATCATATGTAGGCCTGCCGCGATAAGCAATAAATCGATTAATTGCCGCGATAATTAAAATGAATGCAATGATTTTGACGGGTGCGATTAATTGCTATTTGCGCGTTTGTTTTAATGAGGCGGACCCAGTGCCCCTTGTCAGTCACTGTCCGTGTTGGGAGGCGGGCCGCTGGCTTTACTACAGAGCACAGCACAGGAGCTCCGTGGGGCTAACGTTACCCCTCATTGTGTCTATTCTACTAGCATTAACGTTACTCATACAAACAGAGTAAAACACAGTTTTCAATCAATCAATCAATAACAACATTAACGAGACCCTCGTTGTGTCTATTTTGCTAACGCTAACGTTACCTCTCATTGTGTCTATTCTACAAGCGTTAACATTAGCTAGGCTGTCTATGCTAACGTTAACGTTAGCATTAGGTTAACAAGCTGTAACGTTACCAGTCGCGTCTATTTGCTAACGTTAGCATTAGGTAATAACCGGTTTAAAATGGATGGTGATTACCTCACGTTGTGTCTATTCTACTAGCATTAACGTTACTCATACAAACAATCAATAGCGAGTTATATTGATCACGCTATGTACGATAGCCATGCTAAAACGCTAGCACAACATTAGCACCTAACCTAACAACAAGCCTTAACAAGTCAGCGATCTTTTTGCGAGACTAAACTCTCCGCTCGGTGGCAAATTGTGTTGATGTCGGTTTTGTTTAATCAATAAATGAGGCAGAATACACAGTGACTGTATCCTTTGTTTATTGCACTTGTGCCTGCTGCAAACGTGACTTTTCTGGTACCCAAAGTACCCAAAAAGTACCTGATAATCACAACAATACTTCCGGTCCGGTCGGTGGGCTTCAAAATAAAAGTCTAAAACACCGGAAAAGACGGAGCGGTGGGCTTCAAAATAAAAGTTTTGGGAAATAAATTTCTCAAAAAAAAATTCTCGAACTGGTCGCAATAATATCGCTTATCGCGATATTTTCGGGGGCAATTAATCGCCCAGCAAAATGTGTTATCGTGGCAGGCCTAATCATATGTATATATTTACTGTTAGGATCTCTGGGTAACAGTACTGTATATTTGCATATCGTATATGTGACAAATGTAACAGTACTATACCTGTAAGTCATGTATGTCCCTATGTCATAAATGTCATGATGTCATGTATGTTGTGTATGTCATAAATGTCACTATGAATTGAAAATGGGGGACCCTGATGTAAACAAGACAAACGTCTTTCTCTGGTCTGCATCCCCTTAACAATTGTGTGTATTGCTACTGGATTTACCAGATCCAGAGTGAATGAATGAAAACTTTATTTAATACACGAGACCCTCTTCTTGGGACCAAGTAAGGTTTAGTCGATAATCCAATGTACAGTTACCCCACCCCGCCTAGTCCCAACCACCTCCAATGTATAGTCCCCCCACCCCACCTACCCAACCTCCTCCAATGTATATACCGTACTTTTCGCACTATAAGCAGCACCTGACTATAAGCCGCAGCAGCTAAATTGAATGATGTGTACATATATAAGCCGCACTGGACTATAAGCCGCATGTGTTTTAATGTTTAATTACCATATGTAAGGAGTGGAGCTTGCGGCTTAATTTGACTCAACACGGGAAACCTCACCCGGCCCGGACACGGAAAGGATTGACGGATTGATTGCTTTCTCAATTATGTGAGTGGTGGTGCATGGCCGTTCTTATATTGAGCTTTAAGTTCCCACCTCTACAGAGAATGACTCCCATTGGGACACAATACTGTCGGACAAATAACATTAACTCATTTACAAGTTGTATTAAGTTTAGCAAATAAGGGAACAGATTAACATTTCAATGCAGTAAAAAAAGCAATATTTGGATTTTCGGGTTTTGTCCACATATAAGCCGCACCGTTATATAAGCCGCAGGGTCGAAAAATTGGGGGAAAAGCCGCGGCTTATAGTCCGAAAAGTACGGTACTCTCTTTTTTAGACTATTTTTGTATCACAAACAATACTGTATTTGTAAATCTGGTATGTCATAAATGTATAGATGTAGCAGTATTGTCTATCTGTCTGTCATGTGTGTCATATATGTTATGATGAATTGAATGGGGGACCCTGATGTAAACAAGACAAAAGTATTTCTCTGGTCTGCATCCCCTTAACAATTGTATGTATTGAGCCGTACTGTATTGTACCCATTCTGCAATCTGTTAATAAAATGTTCAATCAATCAATAAATATTTAACAGATTGCAGAATGGGTACAATACAGTATGGCTCAATACACACAATTGTTAAGGGGATGCAGACCAGAGAAAGACGTTTGTCTTGTTTACATCAGGGTGCCCCATTTTCAATTCATAGTGACATTTATGACATGCATGACATTGACATGACATAGGGACATACTACAGGTATATAGTACTGTTACATTTGTGACATATACGATATGCAAATATACAGTAATGTTACCCATAGATCCTAACAGAGATTATATACATATGATGGGGAGGAGACCGTACATTAGGAGGGGGTGGTAGAAAAAAGATACGGTGGGGAGAGAATATACGGTGGGGAGGAGACCGTCTACAGATACACCTGTGTGATGTTGCTATGGAGTTAAGCTAATAAACGTATACTCACAATCACAGCAGGGGACTCACGTATTGTAACACGACAATGACAAACGTGTTGTTTCCGTTTTTCTTTTTGACATAGTTGCGGCACACTGAACAAGTTAACAACTCACCACTACAGCCCCCAGTAGCGCTGCCTAGCCAGTCTCTTCAAACTTCCTCTCCTCTCGAAACTTTTTGTTAGGTGGTCCCGCTGATCCTTTTCATCTGAGAAGCCCGCGTGGGTTCTCTTTTTAGTGGCCGGCTTACTCCTTCCATTTAACCGACACTATTATTAGCTAACGTTAGCTACTCGGTATAGCAGCGAGTGCAAGCAGCGTGGTGGCTGTGACGTCGGGTCAACAAGCAGAGTTAACGCGCGAGGCTGCAAAAAAGGCGACTCGTAGAACCAAAACACAGCAGTTTTTAATTATTTTACATTACTATTTTGTTACCCTGCCATGTGGCGGACAGACTTCTCAGACCTCGCAAATGTGTAACTCGCCCAATAGCCTGCAGCTGCAACCGCAGAGCGAGCCTCCGGAGCGTAATCCTGTCTCTCGAGTCGCTGAGTGATGACTCTGCTTGGCGCGATAGATTATTTTTTCATATTTGGCGCCTCTGATTGGCTCAATTTTCTTTCAATCTGTATGCATCTACAAATCATATTATACCAGGTAGCCAATTCCGTCAGACTGCGAATCAAATGGACGGATCTCCCCAATCAAATTGACGGAAATCCGTCTGGAGACTGAACGCTTTAATGCATGGTCTCGCCCCTGCATCAACGGAGGCACAGTATTTCAATACACATCTGATACATCCTGCGCAGGTATAATCACTGAGGCCACGTCTGGTCTTTGTCAGAAGCGGCGCATCGTGTGTGTGTACCAAATGCTGGCAAGAGAAAGGAAGAATTTAGTAGTAGCGATACCAGCACTACTATGAAACGGAGTAAAAGAAGTTATGATCCTAAATACTTGGCATATGGATTTACTTGGACTGGCCAAGAAGATGACCCGAGACCAGTGCGTTTTGTGTTACGAGATCCTTGCTAAAGAGAGCTTTAAACCAAGTAAATTACAGCGGCACTTGGAAACTAAGCATCCTGAATATAAAACGCTGATCATCTGTAGCCACATAGAAGGGCTCATTGATCAATTTTGGAATTATTTCCCCGAAAGAAAGAGCACAGACAGAGCAGACAATTTAAACAACTGGATCCAAGATCCGTTCATTGCACATGACACAACAGGCCTCCCACTGTCTGAGCAGGAGGTGTTGATCGATCTTTCTTGTGACGAGCTACAGAAAGTCAAGTTCACTGGACAGGCCCTCGCAAAGGAACGACTACCCAGTGCTGTGTAATGCTGCGCTGAGAAAGCTTGTCCCGTTTGCATCAACATACCTCTGAAGTAGGGCTGGGCGATATGGCCTAAATATGATATCACGATATTTTCTGACCTTTCGGCGATACACGATACGCATCACGATGTTTCTTTTTTTCCCCAAACAATTCATTATGAGGCTTACCAAGACAGTATTTGAGTTTGCAAGCTAACATTAAAGACAAAATAAAATACCCATGCATTTAGCATTTTTATATTATATATTAGATTTAGATTATTGGATTATTAGATTATATATTGCATATATTTAGCAATGAGATATTATATGATTTAGATATGAAATATGATGAATTGAAAATGGGGGACCCTGATGTAAACAAGACGAAAGTCTTTCTCTGGTCTGCATCCTCCAGTCCACTGTTGACTGTTGTTGTATTGAGCTGTACTGTATTGTACCCATGCTGCAATCTGTTAATAACGTTTATATTCATTCAGTCGGCAAACAGAATCATTTTGATTGACAGTCGCGTCTGCCAATTACGTCACATCGCTTGCACCCGCCCTGCTGTTCTTAGCACCAATCGGCAAGCGCGTATTCATTTTTTACTTCCGCCATTGGAGAGCTCAATGAAAACAACAATGGCAGCGGTAGCTCGCCGCGGCCGACGTTTAGCTTTTAGCTCTGCAGAATGACTAAACGACTGGAGGCATAATGATTTTACTGCAACGGATGTTATAATAAAAGCCTTTCCATACATCTGTCTGATTGAAAACGTTATTAACAGACCGCAGAATGGGCACAACGGAGTCAGCACGGGCTGAGATATGAACGGCTAATGCTTGCTATATCTAGGTCGACCTCGGTCGTTGCTATGTAAATACGCTGATGTTATTGAAAGTGTAACTATATAACGTCAATGCCACAAAACGAATGCCTTTGTTATCATAAGTAGTAACTTTTGATGCAGTAGTGTGTGTGGGGCGGCGCTGTTCAAAAGTGTCAACGTGTGGACCAGATTGACGCAACACAAGCCTCTTGGGCAAAACATCACGATATCCACGATACGTTTAAAAAGTGAATCGTTAATGAACTGTACCCGATAAACATCACGATATCCACGATACGTTTAAAAAGTGTATCGTTAATGAACTGTACCCGATATTTATATAATATCGTCATATCGCCCAGCCCTACTCTGAAGCGGGATTCTCGGCTCTGACAAAAAAAAAATACAGATCTCGCCTCAGAGTAGAAGCGGATCTACGCCTCTTTCTCAGCACAACGCAGCCATGTATCATGGAACTATGTTCAAATGTACAAGCACACCCTTCCCATTAAATCTCGTTTGTTTATTCTTGAAAAGCGCATGTAAACGCATTAAAAAAAAATAAAAAAATCTGCCAACATATTTTGGCTACATATGCCTTGATCGTTTTATAAATGTGTATACAGAAACAAAAAAAAATAGGGCTAGGGCATAACACTTTCAGCGCCAGACCCAATGATAGTCGGGTTATCTTGCCAGCGGTTGAGCGCCATAAGAGAGTATAGTCGGGTTTTCATTGTTTGTTCTTTTTTTTTTATTCATTACAGGTTCACGGACCTCAGTGTTACCATAGGAAATCATTCCGAGACCTCTAGAGTGCAATACCGGCCACATCCTGCTAGGTGGCAGTATAGCCCACCCTTTGAAACCTTATTTCACACCGTGTGTTACATCTAAACCCCTCCGGGTGGAGAATTTTGGTCCAGGCAAGTGTAGCGGTTCACCCGATCACATTGGACCGCGTCCATCGCTGCTCGATGCATGTGTTGTGCCGGATTATGTCGGGGACCCGATGAGACCAATATTGGAAATCGCGATCAGACAATTGGAATATTCTTTTTGGGATACGCCCGATCAAAGGTAAGGACTACCAGACGTCAATTCCACCATGATCCTACAATGATTTCATATCGATCCAGTCGATCAACGTATGTAGTATTCAAAACGAATGCCGTTGATGACGATCAGAGCATCAAAAATCTACGCCCCCCCCCCCCCATTGATTCATTCATGATGAAACATAATACCCATTATATACCTTTGAATTGGAAATAGTAGCGCCAGGCGAGCAACGCTAACGCTTTTAGCAAAATGCACATATTGCTCCATAGTGCCGTTCTCAGGAATTAGCCAAGATCTCTGAAACTATACAATATTCACCACGGTATAACACACGAATGTATACATGAAAATTTATTCTTTTTCACATGTTGAACGATGGGATAGTTAATGTCAAATGAGCCATAGTATTGTCTCCATAGCTATAATATAGAATATAGATATAGCCCTCCAAACACCACTACGCACAGTGAAAATCCCTATCTCTTAAAGCGGTGGCGCAGTAGGTACCAGGATAGCTAAAGCGGCTGGCGCTGAAAGTGTTAAAAGGTTAACCTATTGGTAAACAAACGTATTGCTGAAAATATAGACAATAACTGCCGTTTTGACAGTTAGGGTTTTTACTCTTGGCTACAAAAAAATAGATTGATTCATACAGGCTGTAGATGGATTTATGGTTTGGGTCCGGTACCGGCAGACCCGTCAGGGTTAAGAGGTTAATCTTGACAGTATACAGACCTGTTGGGACAGGGCCAGTCTCCACCCTTCACATCAAAGCTGGGTCCTCCTCCTCCTCCTCCGCCACGACCCCTAAAACCTATGGAAGACATTCACAACTGCTGAACAGAACCTCAGAATATAAATTATTCATGAATCACAGGCCATTAAGCCAAGCAGATTGTAAAATGTGAGGACATACCTCCTCCACCACCACCACCACCACCACCTCCTCCTCCTCCTCCTCCTCCTCCTCCTCTTCCACCTCCTCCTCTTCCACCTCCAGCACCTCCTCCACCTGCGGCTCCTCCTCTCTGTGTGAACTCTGCTCTCCGTGTGGCGAAAGACACTTGGAGCTTTTTACCTTGGAACTCTTTGCCTGTATGAAGACAGACCCATCAGTCCAAACAACACAGATGAGGGTGACTATTATTTCATTAGATTCAAATGTATTGTCATCATACAGCACAAAATTCTAACCAGAGTGCAAATGCAACAGTAAAGTGCAATAACAATATACAAGTGATTAAATATATATACTAGGGGTGGAACGGTTCACAAAATCTACGGTTCGTATCACGGTTTGGTTCGATATACGTCGTTTTTTTATTTAAAACTCCAAAAATACCATACATCAGCATAAGATATATAGCCTAAAAATAATCCAACTTTTCAGTTATTCTCAAGGAAGTAGTCATGCAAAAACTGAAAGAATGAGGCAGAATCAGGCACATTATTTTGACGGTGACGGTTAGAGCTAGGAGAGGCATTGCTGATTTAAACAGGCTTCAATTTTTTTGGTAAAAAATAAAAATAAAATAAGTTTACCGGTACCTTTAATAATGTTTGGCACACAAAGACCAAACTGACTGAAAAATATAAGTTTGTGCAAACAAAATAAAACCCTTCTATTTTTGTGGCCACAATATAGACAAAGCCCATCAACATAAAGTATGCATATGCTCAACCAGCACTAGACTTTATCAAAAAGGAAAAGTCAGTGTTATTTAAAATAAATCATGTGTACTAAATATATTTTTAATTTACTTTTGAATTGCATGAAACATTAAGTATTCTCTTATGCCGCTTTTCACTGCATGTTACCTAATCGACTCGCTTTTGCTTTTGGAGTGTGTTGGATGCCGTATTTGAAGTGACGTCACAAGGAAGTAAATAGTCAACAGTAACACTGCGTTGGAAGGAGAAGCCCTGATGATATAATATAAACCAACAGCCAATAAATGTGAAGTTATCTTTGAACCTCTGTTGTCAAGCATCGTCAATATAAGGGCTGTAAGCCATAATAATCTAAATTAAAACAAATAAAGGCTTGAAATATTTCACTTTGTGTGTACTGAATCTATAATCCATGAGGGTTTCGCTTTTTGAATTGAATTACTGAAATAAAATAACTTGTCCACGATATTCAAATTTATTGAGCTGCACCTGTATACACATAACAAGCTACAGAGTACAGTGTTTCCCACAGGATTTTCAGAGACTATGGGGGGTGAACCTCCGACCCTTTAGGGGGTTTTGTACATTTTAAAGTTAAATGCATCAATCTGGTGCACTTTGAGAGCAAAATAAAGAGGATCTATGATGAACTTTGTGCTCAAAACACAAAATCGACTAGACTAGTGCTTCCCAATCCTCTCCTCGAAGCACCCCAGCCGTTCAATGTATTTGTTAAATTCCACCACCAGCACACCTTATTCAACATAACTAGCCCTTTATTAGTTGAATCAAGGTGTGCTGGTGGTGGAATTTAACAAATACATGGAAGGGCTGGGGTGTCTCGAGGAGAGGTTTGGGAACCACTGGACTAGAGCATACATTTGAGCCATCAAAGAAATTAAGCAAAAGTGGTTACCTGTGTTGAACTGGTTTATTTTTTAGAAAATAAAAAAATTGTGGATTACTATTATGACTACTACCACTGCCAATACTACCGATACATCCCTATTGGCAAAATTTATATTTTGAGTAGGTATGAGATATATACAGGTATATGAACAGGGATATATCCAACAGTTGTAGATGCATAATTATTAGGGGTGGGAATCACCAGTTATCACGATACAATATCGATTCTTTGGACAACGATACGATATTTGCCGATATCACAAAGTCTGCCATGATACGATTCGTCTGAATGATTACGTTTGCATGTCCAAGTTAAAAAGAAACGCAGTTTTGGCAGGAAAACGCGTTTCCCTAGCGGGAACGGTGAAAAGGTGTTTTCTTTTTGAAAACTCGCCAAAAATGGTGCCATGTAATTTGCGCGAGCCGGATACGGAGCCGTTCTGCCCAATGCCCATGCACAGTAGAGACGGATGCCAAATTCTCCCCCTCACAGACCCATATCATGTCAACAAACCCTTACCACGCAAGAGTCGACTGCATGAGCAGCCCAGAGCTCCTCTTTCAACATAACAAGCATTAAACAAAATGGCCCAGTCATCTATTCACTTTAGTTAATACATGAGGCATTGTCTAATGTTTAGCTACTGATAGCTCCTGATATCATTCGTTTTCGCAGGTGCTGGCTGGCTAGCGTCGCTTGTGAGCTAACGTTAGCTACCTAGCTAACATTACTTTCAGACCATGTTAGTCAAGTTGAACTATTGCTCTGGGGATGCTGATTAATATAACAAGCTACAACAGTCTGCATTCCCTTAACAATTGTTTGTATTGAGCCGTATTGTACCCATTCTGCAATCTGTTAAATAACGTTTACATCCATTCATTCTGCTAGCATTAACGTTACTTCGCTGCTAGCCACAATGCTATACTGGCATATCCCAATCACGTTAGCACGTAAGCTAACAAAATCAGCGATATTTTTGTGAGACTAAACTCCGCTCTCGTGGTCATTTGTTTCATCAACAAATGAGGCAGAACAGTGAATGTATCCGTTTGTTTATTGCACTTTATTTCTTGCTGAAAAATAAGTCTCGTTCAACCTTTCTGATTGGTTGAAAATGGCCTTCATGTATGAACTACATCGCCACCTACTGCTTTGACATTGTACTACATGTATATAGTAGACGAGACAAAACGACTTCTAACTTAACTCTTACTTGCCTGCAGGGAGCGAAATTAACTTTTTGACTCACCGGCCAGTGGCGGGTAGATGGGAAGAATCTACCCGCCAAGCATATTTCTTACCCGCCAACTTTTTTTTGATAAAATTTTTTTTTATTATTATTTTATATAGATTTTTTTTTTAATAAAATATATATATTATATAATCATACTTGTGATTGTGTTATCTGCGAGACATCGCCACCTCGCTGTCTGCAAACAGCTCCACTGTCTGTGTGTATACTCGAGTGGCCTCCAGCTCCAGCAAGGATTCTCCGGGGGTGCAGCTGGACCCTAAACCAGCGTTTCCGTTAGCCGGTAATTACCGGTATTTGACCGGCAAAATATGTTGAAGTCCGAATATTTAAATCTCTCCGGTCTTAATGTCCGGTGAAAATAATTCCTCTAAGCACAATTTTATTATTTGAATTGTATTAAAATCGGCTAAAATTAAATAGCCTATGCGATGAACGAAACAATAATTCCATTTTCAGTTTCATTGTTGCGCCGCTCAGATGTGAAACTTATTTTTCTTTTTTTTTTAGCCTGCACGCTCTGGCCACCATAACGACAAACAGGTATACGAGGAAGAGAGAGATGGCGAAACAAGCTAAGCTTAGTAAATATTTCATGAAACCAAGCACAAGCAGGTCTAATAATGACAACGAAGATGAGTCTTCTGAACTTGAAGTCACAGACCGCTGACGCTGATGCCGTGGTGGCTCCCGCGGAAAAGAAACAAAAATGTCGAGCGTACTTTTACTATTAATTTATTGATTGAACCACAAAGAGCATCCCCAGTCTGCTGCTACCGTTGCGAGCCTCGCCTGTTCCAATGGGGATCTATTAAAGTCGAACCAGCTACTAAAGTCGCTGTTCTCGCAGCCGTCGCAGGTACAAAACGGATAGGCACAACGAGAGACGGGGTGAGTGATGAGTGTTGACATTTTTTAATCATATGCAACTGTTGGTTGACTGCCGTGTCACATAGTAATGCATATTATTGATTATAACTAAATGTAGGCTATAACCTATAATGAAATTAACAAATGCGTTACACGCATGTGGCTCGTCCTCTACGCATGTGGCGACGAGCTAGCAAACGAGGCAATGTGATGATCAACTACAGTTTGCTGTGTGTGAAGTTGAACATTATGATATGTGTGACGTGTCTGATACAACGAGGTGAAGCGATGTCTACTCGAGATTCATTTGGGGGTGCGTGTGACAGAGCTGCTGCAGCGCAAGCCTGCGGGGCGGGAGCTTGATGCTGGTAGCGTATCGCACTAACTTGAGAGGCGAGAGATAGTAATTTGATTCTGCAAATCAATTTCTCATTCTTCGCTTGATGTAATTAATACACATGTCCAATTATAACGGAATTCGTTAGCTCATAAAAATGTGATTATAATAGACTGCCGTTTAAAACTCTGACCGGAATATCTCGAATATGTCCGGTGATAGAAATCTTGCAGGACACTCAGACCGGCACGAATATGTTCTAACGGAAACGCTGCCCTAAACGCTACATTCAGCATGCAAAAGAATTCTCCGGCGCTGCACCTGGACCCTAGTCAGCAGCCCTCACTCATGCGATGTAAACCAGGGACTCGAATACGCATGTTGTTGTTGTAGGACATTGATGCCAAGAGCTATCTGTAGCTACTGCTGGATGGCGTTGGGACAAGTGAACTATTTAGTTTACTGCGACATTTCGTAGTGACTAGTTACCTAGCCAACGGAGGTATTATGCACTGGACTATTGCTGGAGGATTTGTTGATGTCGGGAGCTATCCGTAGCTAGCCGGCTGGATAACGTTACACAATGCCTCGTGTATTAAACTAAGTGAATAGTTGACTGGGTCATTTTGTAACGGTAGCTAATGTTATCTCACGAAGGTCCCACTGACTAGACTAACGTCACGGTGAGGCAATAGCCTCTGTTTACATGCAGGCATTAGCAGCAGCAGCAGTGCTAACTAACGTCACGGTGACTCGGAGGCAATAGCCTCTGTTTACATGCAGGCATACAGAAACAGGTGGGGAGGGGCTAGCAGCAGTGCGCGGTGCGCGCTTCATGTCGGCTGAGACAGCGAGTGAGAACTCCGCTAAAGAATTGGATCATGATTTTTGGTTTTCACATGACTATTTGATAGCCCGTCACACGGCACTCAGACGTCTCAGTGGGAGGCGCCAAACGTAAAAACTGAGCGCAAATGGCGGGTGGCGCTCTCTAGTTTCGGTCCCTGCTTGCCTGCCAATACGCAGCGTTCTGAAAAGCTAAATGAAACGAAATGGCCCTAGTGTAACCGCAGCCTAAGAAGTCTGTTGTTTTGACGAGAGCCTTTGAATGAAGGGAGTGGACAGACTGTGGACTGTCATTTTGGATAATCATCCAGAATTTAATTGGCTACAAAAGGTGGTCAAACATTCGCCATCAGCAGTGACTGGTCAGTTCAGGACTGAACAACCGGACGTGGTCACTCGTCCGAACGGCTTGTCAAATGACGCTCGCCAGATGTTTAGTCTTGTAACTTGAGAATGGAATCACGCAATAGGTTGAGTGTGGCGACTATCAAAAGGCTGCAAATTCAACTTTCTAACAATGTATTGGTTGATCGGCAAAAACGCAGCCGACAGACGAGGGCAAAGTGCTGCGACAGCCCGTATTCGGGCAGTCCGATCCTTAACACTTTGAGTGCCGGAAACGTAGATGTACATTTCTGTCACGGTATTTCTTTTATTATCTATATCCATTCATAATTCAGCAGGACACCTTGTGCATACTGTTCTGAGTGTGTCTAAGCTGGCAGACGGTTTTATACCGCCCTCCAACGCCTTCGGCCAGTAATGCACCCGGTTAGAAATGGGTTCGTTTGGACGTGTGTCGGAGGAAGCATGTGGTAGCCTCCACTCTCCCAGACCGACTGTGGGGGGTAAGTGCGCAGTGACCAGAAAGGGGATTGGGAATTGGCATAACGCATTGGGATGGGAGAAAATCGGAGGAAAAAGGAGGGGGAAAAAGATTAAAAAAATTAGTTTGTTTATTTTCTATACCAAGCTGCGGCGTGGGGGCAGGTCATAAACACTCGGGCAAAACACACGCTTATAGGGATGGCTTGGACAACTGACCCCTAGGGGGGTCCAACGACGCTCCGCTGCGCGTCGGGCCTAACAACCACCCCTAGGCGTCATCTAATGAGTATAACACACTCCTGCGCGTGATGTAATGCTCAACTGCACACTACATCACCCCTGAGTGGAACATGGAAAGCCAAACTTTTGAAAAACCTGTACCGACCTGTAACTTCAAAACCGAGGTACGTACCTAACCGTGGTTTTTGTGTACCGTTTCACACCTAGTCTGTAGTCATTGTTGTAGTAATGATGTCGAGGTTCCATTGCGATTATCTATATAGAATGTTGTATTTTGTGTGGATCCCAGGAAGAATAGCTGCTACTTCTGCTGGAGTTAATGGGGATCTCTCTTAGGAGTCAACGGGGCGTATTTAGGGCTGGGCGATATGGCCTAAATATGATATCACGATATTTTCTGACCTTTCGGCGATACACGATACGCATCACGATGTTTTTCTTTTTTTCCCCAAACAATTCATTATGAGGCTTACCAAGACAGTATTTGAGTTTGCAAGCTAACATTAAAGACAAAATAAAATACCCATGCATTTAGCATTTTTATATTATATATTATATTTAGATTATTGGATTATTAGATTATATATTGCATATATTTAGCAATGAGATATTATATGATTTAGATATGAAATATGATGAATTGAAAATGGGGGACCCTGATGTAAACAAGACGAAAGTCTTTCTCTGGTCTGCATCCCCTTAACAATTGTATGTATTGAGCTGTACTGTACCCATTCTGCAATATGTTAATAAAGTTTTAAATCAATCAATAGGATTTTAGCATTTTTATGAAACTACTGTATATTTGTATGTCTCTAAATGTTTTGATGAATTGAAAATGGAGGACCCTTATGTAAAAAAGCCGAAAGTCTTTTTCTGGTCTTCATCCTCCAGTCAGTCCACTGTTGTTGTATTGAGCTGTACTGTATTGTACCCATTCTGCAATCGTTAATAACGTTCATTCATTCAATCATTCAGCCGGCAACAGAATAATTTTGATTGACAGTCGAGTCTGCCAATTACGTCACACCGCTTGTACCCGCCCTGCTGTTCTTAGCACCAATCGGCAAGCAGCGCTATTCTTTTTTTACATTCCTGAATGCCCTCCATTGATTTTAACGAGAGCTCAGCTCAACGACAACAACAACAGCTCACCGCAGCCGACAAGTGATTACTAGCGCACCGCAGCATGACAACGAGGCATAATGATTTTACTGCAACAAATGTACGCACAACTCGGCACGGACTGAGATATGAACAGTAACGCTTGCTATCTATGTCGTCATCGGACGTTGCTATGTTTGGGTAAATACGCTGATGTGTAACTATATAACGTGTAACTATATAATGTTGATGCCACAAAACGAATGCCTTTGTTAATCATAAGTACTAACTTTGATGCAGTAGTGTGTGTGTGGGAGCGGCGTTGTTCAAAAGTTTTAACGGGGTGGACCAGATTGACGCGACACAATCCTCTTGGGCAAAACATCACGATATCCACGATACGTTAAAAAAGTGTATCGTTAATGAACTGTACCCGATATTTATATAATATCGTCATATCGCCCAGCCCTAGGCGTATTGCTCCCGTGGGCGGAGAACAAAAGAATTAGAATGTCTTCTAAATGCTCTAAACGTACATATTTTCAGAAATCGATAAAAATAGAAAAATGACAATTTTCGAGTGCTTTGAGATGTACTATATATGTCTCATTACTTGCTAAACATAATACGACTTGTAAATACGTTTAATTCTTGCTAGATGGTATGCTTGTAATTATTTCCGTTTGCGAGATAACTACAGCGCGTCACGAAACGCACATACACGCACGAGCGCACACACACAAGAGAAGCGTGTGCGCTGTGAATAGGTGTTAGACCCCCGCGCAGAGGTGAGAGGTATCAGAGACTCGCTACCCCCATCCAAATTCTAAACAGATCGGCATCGGCTTTTCATAATATGTATGAATTATCTCGTGCAATAATATCCACGGGACACTGAGCTGCTTCGCAGAATAATGTGGTGTGCGTGTATGTGTGTGTGTGCGCTGAGACGCAGCGTCGAGGCGAAACTTGTGTCGAGTCTGCTTCTATGTATGCTTCTTCAGCGCGAGAGGGGGTGTTTCTCACGGTCTGTCGTTGATAATCTGAAGAGGTCCTGCATTATTATTATTATCATTCTCGGGAATACACGGGACCCGACGGAACGTTAATTTATGTATTAAAAGTAGTCCAACATGCTTTTCATCAACATAACTGGCAGAGACAGAGTGCGTGTGTGTGTGTACGAGTTATGAGTTATCTCGCAGTTCATTCAAGCGCGCATCACGGTGATGACAGCTCTCTAGAGTAGAAAGGTGCGCTCACAGGGGCGTAGCTGGAGATTCTGGGCCCCATGAAAGAATCAATTTGTGGGCCCCCAATCTATTAAAAAAATGTGGGGCCCCCAATTATAAAAAAAATTGGGGCATTTGCTGGGCCCTTGGAATCATCCTAACCCCCCCCCCCCCCCCAGCTACTCCCCTGCACACACACACACACTCTCTCTCTCTCTCTCAAACAGAGAAATCAAAAGAAATCAGTACATTACCTTGTATTACTATTGTAATCCAAAAGTGATATATAGGGTTGTTCATTGTACAATACAATTGATACAGTTGATGTTTCTTGTTGATTATTATTCTCTATGTGTATATGAGCATTTTTTCAATACCCAACTATGTAGTGGCCGCTTGTCGCTAGGCTAGGCCTCCTGCTGGGTCCATTCACTGGAATAACAAAGGAATGACTGGGCCTTTGCTCCAGGTGTGAAATGGTTCTAGTGACAATGATCACATTGAATTCTGGGAGTGTAGTTCTCTCATCAGATAGCTGAATGAACTTTGATCAAGTTCAAGTCCTATCCTGAAAAGTTGTTAGGATTTTACCAGAATGTTTGATAGGACATTGATTGAAAACTATCCTCTCAAATTTGACAATTGATGGCTTATTTTGAAGGTATGAATCTGTAATTTTACATTATGTAACAAAAAAAAAGAGAATATTCTGAGAAGGTGGAGCTAGAAACTTTAGACCTCAGGGGGTTAAGTGTTTGTGATCCTTACCGTCAAACCATTCGATGGCAGCTTTGGCGGAGGGTGGGTCATCGAAGGAGACCGTGGCTTCTCCTTTGAGTCTCCCTGTGGCCTTGTCAGAGTACAGGTTGATCATCAGCTGGCCAGTCTTCTTGTTTACCTACAAAGACAAGTAAACACCATTAGAAATCTACCAATACCACTAAATACCTACAGATAACTTCTTTAACATTTATATACATGCCTAGGTGTATTTCTCCATTTATTTTAGGGGTGCCAAAGTTAGCGAGTGAATGCAAATGTGAATTAACGCCACAAATAATTTTGACGCACAACCTCTTTAGCCCGAGCGGTCCATCGGCGAACCGCAAATGACATCATGTCATAAATCAATCTCTCCAGAGTGTATGACATTAAGTAGGGTTTTTTCCCCCAAATGTATCCAATAGTAAAGACCCTAACCACAGCAGTCGGTGTATATTTTCAACAACACGCGTGTTTACTAGGGATGGGTACCGAATTCGGTACTTTTGAGGTACCGAACCGAAACACGCCGGTACTACAGAGTATCGAATCAAGTGAGATACCGAGAGAGAAAAAAAAAATTGTCAACGTTCACACGCACAATATATGCTTACCTAGGATTTGACTTGATTCAACAACAAAGCAGTCGGCGCAATGGCAAGCCGAAAACTGTCGAAATTGTAGTTATTTGAAGTTTGGATTTTTTTTTCACGACTGAAGTAGGTAAATTACCGAAAAAAGGTACCGTTGGGTACCGGTATCGATTCAAATGTGAAAGGTACCCATCCCTAGTGTTTACCAATAGGGTAAAGTGTTAGTGAGATTTTAGTTTATGGAATGAGTTTATAATTTAGCGAATATCTGCCATTTTGAATTTGCTAAACGTCACCGATTGTAGTCATATGAGAAGAGGTCACCCAGAGCTCTCAATGAGCGTTGAAATTTCAAAAAAAAACTACAGTACCCACATTTTTTCTTTTTTTGGGATTCTCTACCACAAAACTGAACGTTATTGGCATATATTGGAGCACAATTAGTGAGTCTACCTTCTGTGAACATTTAGCAACAATCCATGTTGCAAATGGATTAAAAATGGCGAAGCCATATCCATTATAAGAATGGAACTGTACATACAGTAGATTTTATTTGCGGTTCTTCAGTGCACGCCTGGAGATACTAAATCCAAATTGAACTCTTGCCATTTGAAAGAGATTTGGCCCGATCCATAGATGTGCGAGTTGGCTATAATAAGGTAATTTATAGGCCTGGTATTCTATAATAATATTTCAAATTGCATGTGTCCGGATGGCAGAATTCAGTACTGCATCTACAAAACCTTCCGTTTAATAATCTTCCCTTTATAATTAGCTTAGATTTTTTTGTACACATGATCTCAAGGTGCTGAACAAGCTCAGCTTCACTGTCAAAGATGCAAAGAAAAACATAATTTATATTCCCCTTTGTTTCATCACAATTTACTAGGGGTGGAACGGTACGCATTCGAACCGTACAACGTTCGGTACGACCGCCACGGTTCAGGGCATGCGTGTATTGTTCGGTTATTGGGATGCGCAAACAAATATGCACATACCCAGAGAGGCAGTAACTAAGTTAGCCACGCGCTAGGCTAACGTTAGCCACGAGCTAACCATGGAAACGCTCACAGCAAAGTGATTCCACAACACCAGTACCATTAGTGGGGAAGGGGGGTATTGACGAGGCTTGACAACAGAGGTTCCAAGATAACTTCACATTTATTGGCTGTTCATTTATATTATATCATCAGGGCTTCTCCAGGTTCCAACACTGTGTTAAGTTTAAGTTTCTTTAATAGTTGTCATACAGAAGTACAGAATACTTTCATACAAAATGCTTCTTACTGTTACACTCCAGAGACTGTGCTAGACAAGATAGTATCAAATAACATAGTATAGCATGTAATTTAGAAGTAGAAAATGAGGTCACAGTGTTCAGTATAGACATATGTACAATGTTCGATGCAGAATAGACGTAACTGAGTTACCATATAATATACAATACTATGCAGTGTACTAATGTACAGTACTATATAGTGCAAAGCAGAAATGGGATGAGGTACAATTTACAGTAAGGTGTACAGTAAGTACTGTGGTTGACTTATTTACTTCCTCGTTTGAAGTCACTTCAAATACGGCTAACAAGACGCTCAAAAAGTGAAAGTGTGTCGATTAGGTACCATGCAGTGAAAAGCAGCATAAGAGAATACTTCATAATGTTTCATGCAATTAAAAAGTAAAAATATATTTAGTTTGTTTAAACTAAGTTAATACTTTGACAAATGTTGCCTATATTTTTCATCAGTTTGGTCTTTGTGTGCCAAACATTATTTAAGGCAAACCGCTGTAAACCTTTTACCAAATAAATGAGAAGCATGTTTAACCCATTCTCTGCCGGAGCTTATATCCATCCTTGTAGCCTCTCTGCCAGCGCTATTTGTCTATGGAGATGTTCACCTTCTTTGCAGGGCTATAACTTTTTAAATTGTATTGCTAAATTGACATTACTATGGCCCATTCAACATCAATTATCTATCGTTCAGGATGTAGGAACGTTTAACTTTTTCACACAATAATACGGTACTCTAGAGCAGGGGTTCCCAAACTTTTCAGGCCAGGACCCAGAAAATAAGGCGTCAAGAGAGCCGCGGCCCAATGCACATAGTCAGGCTTTTTTTTTTTTTTTTTGCCAGGCGACCGATTTTTTAAGCCAAATATCACTTCAATCCTATTAAGTTAGTTCAAGTTAGTTATTCATTTATATGTGCTATTTATGAGAGGGCTAAATTGTTGAAAAATAATGATAATAATAATAGCCTCATTAAAATACTATTGTTGCTTCGGTTGTTTTCAGCGTTTTATGTGCATAATCTGTTATTTAGTTTGAAATGTTCGTTGAAATAAGTAGATTTTTCGTTTTTGTTTATTTATTTAAGTTAATATAAAATCATATAGTCACATTTTAGAATACCGAACAGTGTTTTGTGAACCGTTCCACCCCTACAATTTACTCAAGCCTAGTAACGCACACAATATTTCTGACACTGGGAATACATTCCCTGAGATACAGAGATGTCCCTAGATACCAAGAAGAGGCAAATGGACATGTATTTTTAGGCGGATTCAGAAAATATGGCGAGGGCTCAAGGTAGGGCTGGTCGATAAAACGAAAAATATTTTAATAATCGATAAAAAATTTCTAAAAAAATATATTTGTATTGTGACCTGCAACAGGGCAGAGACAGTGGACAGACTTGTCTTTCTTGCAACTTAAAGTAATGGCTTTGCTTGTCCAAATGACAATACAGACCACATTAAGATTCATTTTTCTCTTATTTTGTTTGCTTTTCAATATAAAATACAGTTTGAAACCGTCTGTACACAGTAGGCTATGTGTGCTAGCAGAGCTAGTCGCAAGTCACGGTGCATGGTGCGGTGGTTTGTCCATCAAAAGATAGAAAAAAAACGAGCAGAGCCATAACTGTTCTCCCCTGGAGCCACATCCACTTTTTTTGGTACTTTCGCATTCAAACCAGCTGCAGCCTGAGAACGAGTGTGAGGGGCTTTAACACTAAAGATGGGGGCAACGACAAAGAATTGCTGCAAAATAAACACACATTGTCGTTTAAATACTAATAAAAATAAATTATCGATATCGAACGATATGAAAAATGTTAGTGATATATCTTGATAAAATTGTTGGCCATATCGCCAAGCCCTAGCTCAAGGTTAAATCAATCGTTTTTTTGTCCGATACAAAAGCCTGTTCCTTTCTTTAACTCATTCAGGGCCAACCACGTAATATTAAGTTTAGTTCGTTTCTTTTTCTTTTCGATTTTAATATCCTATTCAATGTCACGGAGCTGTATTTTGCCTGGAAGAGGCATATTGGGAGGTGGTGCAGTACCGACCAGATGCTAGTAGTGGTGCCATCTCGAGAATGCAGTAACCCCTGTTGCAGACCGGAGTTGCAGACTTTTCTGTTAGCCTGAAGCGAGGGCTTCACCCGATCGCATGGAATACTTTTTGGGACGCCCGATTCATTATACTGTGGAGGGTTATGGCGTGGGCCAAATAGACATGATCTACCAGATGGCGATCAAATAATTGGAAAATTATTTTTGGAATCCAACCGGCCAAAGGTATGAGCAATTTGACGTCAATTTCAGCTTGATCGTGCAAGGATTTCATAGCCATCCGCCAGATTAGCGTATGTTGTGGTAATAACAAATGCCTTTATTGGCAATCCATTCATAATACTGATCATATGCATTTGGATTTTTAACTATCGTATGTAGGGACGAAACGCCAATGGATTTAACGTTATTAGCGTCGCGCCTTATAAATAGCCTCACAGGAATGATCCCAGATAAAATATAGATTTAGCTCTACAAACGTGACGCACAGTGAAAGTTTGTAATGGAAAGCTGGCCCAACTACAGCGGGCCCGTCTAATGGCTGGCACCCATTGAGTTAATGGAAACCCTGTGTGGGGATTTAAAGGGGACATGTCTTGCTATTCCTTTCACTATTTGGGCAACTTTACACAATTCCTGTGAGTCTATGGAACACATCTGTAAAGTTTTTTTTATTCATTGTTTTGCATTTCTAATCAAATACTCTAAAGAAGCCTTTTTCCACCTCAAGATTTCAAGCCGTTTTGGGCTGGGCTCCGCCCTTAAGTGCTTTGCACTGACAGACAGAGAGATAGAGATTGAGGGGGATACTAATTAATTTCACCGCGGGGGGGATAATCCCACGGGGCAATGCATTGGTAACTTGTTTCAAATGACAATATGTACACCTGTGAATATTATTGCACGGATCGGAATACGGGCGCGCGCATGCGCAATGATATTTTGACAGTGATATGCGAGTGCTCCCGACTGCGAGGGAGAGAGAGGGACACGGAGCATTACACACAACCTCCAACCGCGCGGGGGGGAGGAGCTTCTCTCGGGGAAAC
Source organism: Notolepis coatsorum (assembly GCF_963971535.1). Taxonomy (NCBI): domain Eukaryota; kingdom Metazoa; phylum Chordata; class Actinopteri; order Aulopiformes; family Paralepididae; genus Notolepis; species Notolepis coatsorum. The sequence continues at coordinate 188,803,489 of NC_140165.1, forward strand.
ACAAGCGAAGCTCCTGCCCCGCGCAGTCGGGTAGTTGTGTGTAAATGCTCTGTGTCCCTCCCTCCCTCCCTCTCTCTGCTGTCTGTCGGCACCCGCACAACACGTTTGAGGAAGTGTCAGTATTTCCACTCACTCTGTTGAGTGAGCTACAACCATAGATCGGCTCCTTGCTACTTAGGATAGCGAGTCAAATCAGAATGGCTTAGTTCACTGGGGAGGATATTGTCTCAACTGAATTGGATCAATCTGCCAAAATGAGAATTAGAGACAGACCCCATTGATACAAACCACCATTGCTAGAAAACAATGCTAAACACTGGAAAAGGCTATTTATAAGATACGGGACCTTTAACTGAAAGTTAAACTGTAAACCGTCTCTCACATCATAATAACAAAGCCATGTCTGCTCCCTGCAGATGATGTTAGGTGGGGGAGGGGTTAGGTGTGTTGCAAAGGCCTTCTGCATGCATCGTTACGAGAAACAGCTCCAAGCATTTGAAGCTCAGTTGCCCTAAACAAGCTATTGTGGTATCATCTTGGTTAATAAGACTGATTGAAAAGTATTTGTACAAGTGATGGCTTATTTTAAAGGTATGAACCTGTACTTTCATATTATGTTTAAAAAAAAAAATACGTGAAGATTGCCCAACAAGACCTAACGTCTGTGCCTGGTCACATATCTATTCTGAGGCAGTCCCTTCCATCAGATCCATCTATGGTGTTACGAGCAACAGTACTCATACAGGCTTCAGCCCTCATGCCTACCTTGATGATTCCAATCTGCTTGAAGTAGTTTCCCACTTCATCAGGAGTCACTTCTTCTCCTAGACCCTGGACGAAGATGGTGTTGTTGTCAGAGTTGTCCTGTTCCCCAGCTGCTGTGGACGAGACGAGACAAACACGCATTAACTCTCTGCCACGCTGGGAACGGGATATGGCTATTGGCTATGTGCTTCCACGCATTAAACCAATGGGGTCGTCACCTTGTTTGCAGGGCAATAACTATATTATAGCTATGGATGCAATACTATGGCCCATTTGACATCTGGTATCCATCGTTCAAGATGTGAAAGATAAATATTTTTTCCATCCATACATTCCCGTTTTATACTGTGGTGAATATAAGTATTTAGAGCGGTTTAGGGTAATTCCTGGGAGGCTAGTAATGTAAATGTATTGTATTAAATCCATTGGCATTTCATCCCTACACATGCTACACTTAAAAATTCTAATGCATATGCGGTATTATGCATGAGGGGGGGGGGGGGGGGGTCGTTTCTGATTAATTGATGGTCAATAACGGCATTCGTTAGTACAACCCCATACGCTGATCAGGGCGATGGCTATGAAAACAAGGCACAATCGAGCTGAAATTGACGTTATGTGGCCGGTGGTATTCCAAAAAGAATATTGTCCATTTGGCTCCCGACATGAATCGGGGGTCCCGAAAACTATTCAATGCGATCGGGTGAAGCCCTTGATCCAGGTTACTAGAAAAGTCCGCCCGTAGGAATTTCATCGACGCACAGCCTCATAACACAGTCTCAAAGGAAGTGCAACATCGGCCGCAGACTTTTGCGATCTCAGACTCATTCCCTATGGTAACACAGGCTGCCTGGATGGATAACGAATGGAAATAGCGACTAAAAGAAATAACGATCAAATAACGTATATATACACATGGTTGGCATTCAACGATTGGCGGACAAACGCGTATAAAATCGTTGTTGGCAGGGAATGAGTTAACAGCGGCTACAGGCAGGGTTGGGTATAGAGTAACGGTTCCAACATGGTTGATAACACCAGAATGAGCAACAAAATCATGGTGTGTACTTCTACTGTAATAACTAATAACTATAGATATTGAATAAGTTACATTTAGAAAGTCTAGTTTTTGTAAATGTCAATGATGTTACGGTTTAACCTCTTCCACCCGACGGGACCGGTCCCAAAATGACATCACGCCATAAATCAATCTCTCCAGACACTTTGACAGAAGTATTGTTTTTTTTTTGTCAAACGTATTAAAGTATAAACATCATAACCATGTCACAACAGCAGTTATAATGTATATCATCATCAATAAGTTAGTTTACCAATAGGTTAAAGTGTTATTAGATAGATTTCATTTTAGTCTAGTTTATTTCACGAACGTCGCCATTTTGGGAAATTTGAACGTCGGGAATTGTATTTTTTTGCAGCCATTTTGTAGAGGACACCGATAGCTTTCGATGTGTTGGAATTTTGGAACACTTCCCAAAAGCCTCTATTGGGTTTCAAGTACATTACTTCTGTATGAATTCTTTTAACATCTTTTATTATTCGGGATAATGAACCACAAAACGTAACGTTATTGACATATATTGAAGCACAGTTAGTTTATCTTCCCTATTTTTAGCATGTAGTAACATTTTTATTTGAAAATAATTTCAAAATGGTGCCACCTTGATAAAAATTTAAAAAAGCTACTGTACATTACAGTAGATTTCATTATCCGTTCTTATGCACGCCTGGCGATACTAAATCCAAATTGAACTCTGGCATTTGAAAGATAATATATGTATATAGTAAGGCTGTCAAAGTTAACACGGTATCAACGTGTTATCGCCCGATTCTATTAACGCCACTAATTTTTTTAACTTACGATTAACTTTAAGATTTTTGATTTTTTTTTAACTAGACTTCACTCAAGGGTATTATTGATGTTTGTTTCTGAAGTGTGTGTGTGTGTGTGAGATATAGAGAGAGAGGGGGGTGAGAGATGAGGAAGGGGCAAGAGAGAAAGAGAGCTGGGAGAGTGCGTGTGTGAGAGAGAAAGAGGGGGGGGGGGTGCTTACTCAGCACTTGTGTGGGTGAATGTAACAAGTTTCTAACGTGTTCTTTCCCCTATTATTTTATGCACACTTTATTCATTGTTTTGAATTATTATTTTCTTAAGTTATTGTGTGCATCACTCTGTTTTGAATTTGCAATAAGAGAGTCTTTTTTGTGTTAAATGGCTGCATAAAACAAGCATTTGTTTGATAAGAGTATTAAAACTTAGAACTTGAAAAATATCTGTTCAAGGTAGGGGGGGGGGGTGCGATTAATCACGAGTTAACTATGGACAATCATGCGATTAAGATATTTTAATCAATTGACAGCACTAGTATACCGGTATATATAAATGTGCGAATTGGCTATAATAAGGTAATTTATAAGCCTGCTATAATATTTCAAATGGCATTGGTCCAGATGGGAGAATTCAGTACTGTATCTTAGGGCTGGGCGATATGGCAAAAAAAATTGCGATAACGATATCATATCACTCGATAATTATCAAAATTGTTATATTTTTTAACAACAGATTAGGGGTGGACTGTATGGTCTAAAATTTATATCACGGTATAATTTGAAGCATAGACGGTAACGGTATATATCACGGTATCATCGTTTTTGATAACTTTTTTTTATTTTATATAATTTATTTTTTATAAAATATATATATTATATAATTAGACTTGTACTTGTATTATCTGCGAGACATCGCCACCACGCAACAAGCTCCACTGTCTGTGTGTACTCTAGTAGCCTCCAGCTACGGCCAGGATTCTCCGGAGCTGCACCTGGACCTATACTCGAGTAGCCTCGAGCAGAGCTACGGCCAGGATTCTCCGGCGCTGCACCTGGACCCTATTGTATTGGTATAACGTTAGCAAGCCCTCAGCTCGAATACGCATCGAATCAGTGTTATAAGACATTGATATCAGGAGCTATCTGTAGCTACTGCATATATAACGTTAATACAACGCCTCAGTGAATTATTTAGTTCAATGGGACATTTCGTTTTGAACGGTGAACTAACTTGCGTTAACGTGAGCTAACAGGTAGCATACACGTCTCTAGTACTAGACTTTGTGGAGCGTTTGTTGATGTCAGGAGCTATCGGTAGCTGGCCGACTAGATACCGTTCGGTTAGACAATGCCCCATCATGTATTAAACTAAGTGAATAGTTGACTGGGTCATTTTGTAACGGTAGCTAAGCTAACGTTAGCTCAGGGAGACGCCGACAGCTCCCGTGTCGCGTCCCACTAGACTACTAGACCCGTGTTTACATGCGTGCGGTAGGGGCTGGCACGCCCACTGCGCGAAGCCTCCTAAATAACTTTTTCCAGTTCGCACATATCTATTATCTATGACTAATTCCATCTATTTTTAGGGGCAAATGCGAGTGAAATAGTCGCGCTGTGGTTACATGACGTCATTGCTATTTTAGAGCTGCACTACCGGTTACACGGTATAGTCAAAATCCATACCGTAGAGCAAATTCATACAGTTTATACCGTATACCGTTTATACCATCCACCCCTACAACAGATGTATGTTTATTTTGCAGCAATTCGTCGTTGCCGCCATCTTTAGTGTTACATCCCCTCACACTCCAGTTCTCAGGCTGCAGCTGGTTTAAAAGCTAAAGTAAACCGGCTTCTCTGCTGGCTGTGGCTCCAGGGGAGTTGAACAGTTCTGGCTCTGCTAGTTATCTTTTGGTGCTTTTTTGGTAGACAAAAAAACATCGCCGTGACTGGAGTCTAGCTCCACTAGCAAACATAGCCTACTGTGTACAGACTGTTTCAAACTGTATTTTAAATTAGAAAGCAAACAAAATAAATAGAGAAAAAGAATAAGAAATCTCAATTTGGTCAGTATTGTCATTTGGACAAGCAAAGCCATTACTTTAAGTTGCAAGAAAGACAAGTCTGTCCACTGTCTCTGGTTTTAAAACTGCCCTGTTACAGGTCACAATTTTTATTTGTATTCCCCCCCCCCCCCCCCCCCCGATATCAATTATTAAAATATATCACGATAATCTCACCCAGCCCTACTGAATCTACAGAACCTTCCGTTTATAAATTTCCTTAAGATTCTTTGTACACATGATCTCAAGAAGGTACTGAACGAGATCAGTGGCAGTTTTTCATGTCTGGTCCAGGGTTTCCGTTAGAAAAAAATTGTTGCCGGCCTCAGTGTCCGGTAGATTTCAATCTACCGGTCAAATGAGAGAAATTCCGGTCAGAGTTTATTGAGCTTTAAAACAATCGATAGGCAGGCTATATAAAGAATGACATCCTCAAGGCATGTAGATTAATAATATTTTAACTTAAAACTAGGCTACTTTTGCGTATACAGTCATTATATTCCAAATAAAATAAGACCAGAGACTCCGTGCTGCTGCTGACTTTAAATCAAATGGGTGTCTGTGGGCAGTCGGCCCGACATTAATAAACAGCAGTCTGTTATAATCACATTTTTATGAGCTAACGAATTCCGTTATATTGGACATTTGTATTAATTATATCAAGCGAAGAACTGAGAAATTTGGCAGAGAGAGACAGCAACATTACCGTGGGTTTGCGTGATGACTCTCCACCTCCCAACGACTTATTTGCGAGTGTATGCCGCTGCAGAGCCGCAGATTCTGCTGTTTTCAGGCCCTATCTGGGGACCGCTCAGCAGCGCCCCCCACCCAACAGCTGAATTGTCAATGGCTGAATTGGAGTATTGCACTGTGCCGGCACAGCTGGTGGGTTCTGTGGCTCTGCAGCTGCATGCACTCGCAAACCCAGCACTAAGAGCTTTATATATCATTTATAGTATTGCTATTTGTCCATTCTCATTGTCACTTGAGTGCATAAACCGTGCCTTCATAATGGCTTAAAGAAAATAAAAATCCATCGGTTGGTTGTCATTTTATAGTGTCGTGAATATAAGGTATATCGCGCTTTTAGTCTAGGCTTTTCTGCAGGAGGCTGCAAAATAGGCTAAACGTTGGCGCCGTTATATCAAACGCCATTTCTGCTGTATATATACGAATGAAATAAAACAAACTGCGTAGCATCCGGACTATTACAGAGCATCTATGGATGAAATGGGGGCGGCGGGGAACGCCGATTACTATTATTGATTAGCAATACAGTGTGCTGACGAATCACGTTACGTTATAAAACAATGTCCAATCCAGCTGTAATTTGGGGTAATATTATCCTACCGTCAGGCCATGTGATCGCCGGCAGCATTTCCTCACCAGTCATCGGATTCTGGTAGATCGATATGCACATTGGCTAATCATAAATCCCATTATTCCACCCTGAAAAAAACGCCCGGAAGCTGATCCAAGATAGAGGATGTTCGGCTGGGATCAAGGATCTATGATCGGCCCACAGAACTGTACTTTGATACTGCAGTGGAGCGATGGCGCCCCTAAGCGGGTCTGGCCGGTACTACATGTTTCAAAAATTAAATATGTGAAAAGATGGGTAGTGGATCGGGTACCTAAGAAGAGTTATAAATATGGAATAAAACAATAACTAGTCACGTATATACTCGTGGCTCTGGTCCACAACGCTCTTTTTCGAAACACGTATATACTCGTTCTCGGACGCCATAGTGTTAAGCAACGATTAAACAAATGTAATGATTGGTTCGTTCATCGCATAGGCTATTTAATTTTAGCCTATTTTAATACAATTCAAATAATCAAATTGTGCTTAGAGGGAATTATTTTCACCGGATTTATATATATATAGTATTATTGCTATTCTAGGCTGCCCGGCCGACCTCTCCATCCAAATGAAACTTCCCAGCACAACACTACACTATAGGGCCGGCTGACCCCGCCCACCTCTCCTGGGCTGCACGGGAGCTGAAGGCTAAAATACCAGCATATTACAGAAGGTAACATTTTCATCCTTCCTCTCTGGAAGCATGTAGCCTGAGGCTGGAGCTGACATGTCACTCACAAAAAAGGACCAGTTTACTGTGCAGTCGCCACAAAACTAGCTTTAATATAAAAATGTCTAACTGGGCAGTGAAAATCCACTGCAAAGTTCCTCTGAAACCTTTGTCTGACAAAAGGGTGACATAGCAGAAACTCAAGGCTAGATTGCTAGATGAAAGTGGCCCAGATATATATATATTTTTTTTTTTACAAGTGTGAACAGAACAAATGACATGGAATCAGATTTAAATTCTGATGGGCCACTTTCATGTGGTCCTGAATCAGATGCAGGTGTGCTTCATTTTAATTGACTAGCCCTAAACTTATATTAATTAAACCATAAACCGACTCCAGTGTCCTCCATGTTTACGTTAATTTGCGCATGCGGGTCAGTTCAGGAGCATGACTAGTTCACACTGGAATCTTATATTGGCAACATTTAAAAACAAATCTGATCTGAGCAATAAATCTGAATTAAGCACTAAAGCTTGCAGTGTGAAATGCAACCCGTTAAAGGATAACTCCACTATTTTGGGAAATTAGCTTATTTAACATCTTCCCTGGAGTTAGACAAGAAGATGCATACCTTTTTTGTCTCAGTGCGTGCATTTTAGCTTTGGGAATAGATGCTCCGTTAGCATAGCTTAGGTTCATCACTGGAAGTGAGGCAGGACAGTAGCCTTACAGTGCCTTACAGTGTATTGCAAGGTCTGACATTGACCAAACTTGATATGCATGACCTTGGTGGGCTCTAGGTCAACTCCTGAAAAGGGGGTCAATGTCAGACCTTGCAATCAAAAGTTAGGGGCGCACTGAAATTATGGCAAGGGTTATTAGCCCCCTAACTTTTGATTGCAAAGTCTGACATTGACCCCCTTTTCAGGAGTTGACCTAGAGCCCACCAAGGTCATGCATATCAAGTTTGGTCAATGTCAGACCTTGCAATACACTGTAAGGCACTGTAAGGCTACTGTCCTGCCTCACTTCCAGTGATGAAGCTAAGCTATGCTAACGGAGCATCTATTCCCAAAGCTAAAATGCACGCACAGAGAAAAAAAAGGTATGCATCTTCTTGTCTAACTCCAGGGAAGATGTTAAATAAGCTAATTTCCCAAAATAGTGGAGTTATCCTTTAAGCTTAAGAAATGCTTCATATGGGGTGCTCCAGTAGCACACATGTACCGCGCTGCGTCGCGGAATACCGTGCTGCGTCACGGAGTTCGATTCCCGGACTCGCAGTCATTTGCCGAATGTCTTCCCCTGCTCTCTCTCCCGTTTCACCCTACATCTGTCGGTCATGCTTGACCAGAAAAGCGATAAACGCTAAAAAAAATAAAGTTAAAAAAAAAATAAAAAATGCTTCATAGTTTGCACGTGGGAGCTAGACTGAAATACTTCCACATCAGTTCAACACATGGGTTGCAGTACACCAGCAAACCACTAGGTGGCTGTGCTGAGTTGTGTTGTAGAAATGGTTATTTTCAAACTTCCTTGGCCAATCTTTCTTCAATTCAGTCCATGTTTGTAATGTTGTTAATCACGATTGATAATGGAACGGACCAAGCTTGCGAGATGATGGTAAATATGAAAGTACGTCAGAGGAACACTTAGATGGCCCGGCTCAGCCCAGGTTTATGAATGAGGAAAAAAGACACTTTAAATAGTTAAGATCAGTACAGCTTTAATATCATTTTGAAAAAAAAAACAAAAAAAAAACAAGTAAAACAAGTTTTATTTAATTCTTATAAAACAACAGTACGAAGTCTATCTCACAAACGCCTGGACCTAGAATCAAGAGGAATTCAAACAGATGTACAAAGAAATTAAACAAAAAGAAATAAGAAAAAAAAACATTCGACTCTAAACCAACACATCAGTCAAGCCCAGTCCTTCCTCAGACTCAGACACACTGGTGAAGATGAAGAGCCAGTCTGTCCTCTCAGTATGGCCTGTCTCTCCTGTCTTCTCTATGGTCACTCCTGGGGATAAACACAGAACATCAATATGGAAATATTGAATATACTACAAGGTATGACGTATATCATTGCAGTTAAATTACAGACCATCACCTGCACCTTGTGTATACGGTTTATTTCTCATATTTTTATATTCAGAGTTAATTGTATTGCCTATATTTATGTCTTTCTACAATTACTCAGCCCATACCAGTATCTCCCCTCCCACATGCTGCCATGAGCCTCAAATTTCCCCAAGTTTTAACTGCCTATACCTACGTTAAATGATTGCAGACTAGGTCAATTGAATTGTGGAGGTACAACACATGGTCAAACTACGCAGGGGAGTTGTTTGTAGGGGTGGGGAATCGCCAGAGACCTCACGATACGATAGTATTGCAATACTTTCGTCACGATACGATAGTGTATCGCGATAATATATCGCGATACACTTGAGTTTTTTTTATCAAATTTTATTTATTACCTTTTTTCAACTGCAAAGTAAAACTTTGTCAACATGTTTTATCTAATAAAATAAAGGTCTGTTCATCTCACTTCAATAATTTTTATTGCAGAAAGCAGACAGATGTAAACACTAATCTGTGTTGCATGTACCTGACAAACTGAACTGTTTGTATTACAGTCATATTCCAACTTAACTGAATGCACATGTGTGTGTGTGTCAGGGTTTCCGTTAGAATTTTTTTTTGCAGGTCTGAGTGTCCGGTAGAGATAAATTCCGGTCAGATTTTATTGAGCTTAAAAACAATTGATAGGCCTATATAAAGAATGACATCCGCAAGGCATTTATAATATTTTAACTTAAAACTAGGCTACTTTTGCGTATATACAGTCATTAATATATTCCAAATAAAATAAATCCCTCGAGACTTCGTGCTGCTGCCGACTTGGTGTCGGTGGGCAGTCTGCCCGACATTAATAAACAGCAGTCTGTTATAATCACATTTTTATGAGCTAACGAATTCCGTTATATTGGACATTTGTATTAATTATATCAAGCGAAGAACTGAGAAATTTGGCAGAGAGAGACGGCAACATTATCGTGGGTTTGCGTGATGTATATCTCCACCTCCCAACGACTTGGTGCTGGTCATAATGTCTGGTGAAAATAATTCCCTCTAAGCACTATTTGAATTGTATTAAAATAGGCTAAAATTAAATAGCCTATGCGATGAACGAAACAATCATTACATTTGTTTCATCGTCGCTTCACCAAGCAGCCGGTCTAATAATGACATCGCTGTTGTCAGCGCGAGCTTGCTGCCGCTAGCATCTAGCTGCAGACCCGCAGAGCAGCAGTGTTTTCAGGTCCGGTCTGGGGACCGCTCAGCAGCGCCCCCCACCCAACAGCTGAATTGCCAATGGCTGAATTGGAGTACTGCACTGTGCCGGCAAAAAGCTGGTGGGTTCTGTAGGTCTGCAGCTGCATGCTTTTCGCAAATCTAGCAGCAAGCTCTCGCTGACACAGCGTTGTCATTATTAGACCGGCTGCTTGGTGAAGCAACGATGAAACAAATGTAATGATTGTTTCGTTCATCGCATAGGCTATTTAATTTTAGCCTATTTTAATACAATTCAAATAATCAAATTGTGCTTAGAGGGAATTATTTTCACCGGACATTATGACCGGAGAGATTAAATATGTCGGACTTTAACAGATTTTGCCGGTCAAATACCGGCTAACGGAAACGCTGGTGTGTGTGTGGACTACTGTACTATTACAGGTATTGAAATGAACAATGCAACTTCCTTATAAAAAAAACTTTGCGTCCCTGTATCGATACAGTATTGCCACCAGGGGCGTAGTTTGCGGGGGGGGTCCCCGGAAAATGTCCCCTGCATGATTTCAGAATGCAGTATTTGTCCCCCCCATGTTTTTACCCCCAAACCGCTGCAACTGCGCGGCCAGCACTGTGACTCACTAGTCGCTACTACACAGTGCCGGCACTGCAGATTTACCCTACTCTTGGAATTCATTGCCAGATCCTCAAAGTCATACATAGGGGCGCTGTCTCGATAATGCAGTTATTAAAGCAGCGTGTAGCCGACGCATGAACCAGTTGGAAGCGTCAACGCGGAACTGGAAATCCGTTGGTAAAGAAATAGCGGCCTGGAATCATTTTTGGGACGCTCTCAATTCGCAGTAAAGGAATATATATCTGCGGTTTCTAACGCAGGAATCCTGGACCCCCGACAGGTAAGGTAAGCGATTTTAGATGTATCACTTTAAGCTGTTGTCCGAATACTAGTGAATATTGAAAAATAAAGGCATGACATTTAGAGACGTCCCCGTACAGCAACAGGTGGGGTAGGCTGGGCAGAGATGTATGCATCAAAATGATTATATTGTTTGTCTCGCATACATTTGATTTATAATGCGAGCACCTGCATTACAATCAAATGACTGATCTGTTATGTGTTATGGACCAGAGTCTCGAGAGGCACTTTATAATAGAAAAAAAGACAGTGCAAACATGTATATGTCGCTTACAGTTTATTATGCCTATGCAGCTCGTTTATTTGACAGAGTTAAAAAAATTTCACTAGTATCATTATATTAAATTAGCGGCCGTGCAGCTGGACAAGCCCTGGCTCCACGATGACCACTTCTTACAAGAGGCGCCACCGCCTGGGAAAATGCGTATTGCACACCTGGTATTAGAAGAAAAAAATATTGGAAGGGGGGGCGCCCCCCCCTGCGACGTCACTGACCACGCTCCCTAATATGTCCACCCCACCGCTAGGAACAAAGTTCCGCGCCCGATTGCCACGCAAAGTATCGCGATACTTAGGGCTGACCTTCAAAGCTTTTTTTGGCAATCGAAGCTTCGGGGCCGAGCTTTTTAATTCGAAGCTTCGATTTTTTTTTTTTTTTTTTTTATCTTATGTTGTGGGACTTTTACAGCACTTTGGTAAACGTTGTCGTTTTTAAATGTGCTCTATAAATAAAGTGGATTGGATTAATGAATTAAGTAGCCCCTTTCGTGACTGTGACGCAGCCAACAAGGTTTCACTCGGCTGTGTGATTTAATTCAAGGTGGATCGCTGTTGTCGTTTGAACAACTTCAGATTTCATGGGAACTACCAATCCCCCAAATCAAGAATGTTTAAGATGAATGAAGTAAGATTTTGATTATTTGAAATATGGCCTGTGTAGACTAAACTATGCACAGAATTATGTCAGTCTACAAGGTCCGGATTCTACATGGTCCGGCAATGTAGACCTTGTAGACTCCACTACAAACCAATTATCAGTGAATGTTCATGCATTTTTAAGAAGGGCTACTTCCACAAAAAAAGAAAGAACTCACCAAAACATCTCAGTAGCACGTTATCTAAATGTTCCATTTCATATATGGAGATTCATATTTATTTATTGCATGCATTTCTACATTTTATTTCCTATTTTGTTTATTGATCCCAGTATCTTTCTTTCTTATGTGTGGAATTCCTGAAATCCTTCAAACAGCGCTGACTAGTTTAACTATGAAAGTGTTGTACTCGATTTCTCACATGATGGCCCGTCCTCAGCCTCCTAGATATTCAGGACATTTTCTTCAGCCATTCTGCAGACTTGCATCTCAGTTAGGTTATGCCCTCTGCTGGTCAGACAACTAACTGCAAAAAAACTGGTTCCATGTAAAGAGACCACATGAGGCTGTCGAGACCTTTCTCCTGCACTGGCACAGTGCCAAGCATGTTATGGTACTAAAATGCACTGGTACGTTACTAAGCTGCACTGGCACAGTGCTAACCTGCACTGGCAGTGATAAGATGCACTGGCAAGGTTACGCATGTTACAGAACTAAGCATGTTACAGTGCCAAGTCTGGGGAGTAGGGATGCCCCCCGGACCCCGGTTCTAAACGGGAACCGGTACTAAATTAGAAAAAAGCGGAGTATTGATAAGCTCCGACGTTATCGGTACTGCTATCGATACTAGAAATTATTATTACCATGAGTTTTTTTCCCCAGAGGAATTTAAACGTTGCCGCAGCGAGCCATTATTACTCACTCACACATACACACGGGTACTTAAGGGAGGTGCCAGTCAGTGGCTCCGTGCTGCTGAAGCGCAGCACACACAGACCGAGCTCTGCGCTCGTCATAGCGGAGAGAGCAAAGCGCTCGAAAGTCTGGGTACACTTTACGAAAGTCGATGCCGACGACGCATGTTGCCACAAGTGCAATAAAACATTTGCCAGTAAACTGGCAATACAAGCAATTTGTCAAAACATCTGTTGTCAAAACATAACATTAGTCTGCAGAAATGCGCCGTTTTCGCCTGCTTTGCTCACAGTGTTCCATCTCCATGCACGTCCACTACAGGTAAGCCAAGATACGGAGTTAGCTAGGCTAATAACGAATTATTATGAATAGGCTAATAAATAAAATATAATTGCTTAGCTACAAATATATTAGAAAGATGAAAGATCTTCAGGCTGAGGCTGCAGCCACCATGTCCCAGCCCACCCCTCCTCCCTCTACCACCACCAGCAAGCCCAAAGTCCCTTCACCCTAGCAGCTAGAGGAAGGATGACAGTGTCACAGCCTCTACTAATAACATGGAGTATTGAACCGTTTTTAACAGCTGGGTATTGGGTGGGACTTTCTAAATAAAATACAAAGTCCCAAAATAGTTAATTTATCTGACTGCTTGTATTAATTGATAAAACAGTAGCCATGTGCAGTAATATAGTTATATAAAATAATAATAAAGCAATGTCGATTCTGTTCTTAAAACTTTTTTTTGCTAAATAAAAAAAGAACCGTTAAGCAGTATCGATAAGAGTAGTAGTATCGATAAAATCCTAACGATACCCATCCCTACTGGAGAGTGAAGCCAGGTCAGCGGACACTTTCCTAGTTTGAGTTTTCTATTTAAACACGGCTTTAGTCAGTAAAAATATAAACTTACCGTCCTCCCATCTTGTAGCCTCCTCCTCCGTATCCACCTCCACCTCCACCTCCATCTCCTCCTCCTCCTCCTCCAAACCCGCCACGGCCTCCTCCTCCACGATAGCCTCCTCCTCCCCCACGCCCCCTGAAGCCACCTCCCCTGTCTCCTCCAAAACCACCTCTGCCACCACGGTCTGAAAACACACAACCACAGCAGGGACACGTCACACAACCACAGCAGGGACATGTCACACATAAGACGGCATGAAAACCATAATGGTTTTACAAGATTTGGCTCCCTTTATTAAAACCCTAGAAGCGTTTGTAGCAGAAGGGGTCTAATGTACATTATTAACACGAAGACCCTAAGAATCCTGATTCATATTAAAACAGATGTTGTCACCGTCACCTCCTCCTCCTCCTCCTCCTCCTCCTCCGCTGTCTCCAGGCTTGGGCGTGCCACACTTGTTGCATTCATACCGCCGTGCAAAGTTCATGTTGCCACAAGAACTAAGGGAGAAAGAAAAGGTCTGTTAACAATACATCATCAACTTTACAGGTAATGGCACTCAGGAGCGTGGTCTGGTTAGGATTAAAACTGATGCGTGTGTTTACATGAGCCTAAAATTAAGTTTACAAAACATTTATTAGGAGTGTAACGGTACACAAAAACCACGGTTTGGTATATACCTCGGCTTTGAGGTCACGGTTAATTTCGGTACAGTGAGGGAAAGTTTGCAGAACGTGGCTTTCCATGTTCCACTCAGGGGTGATGTAGTGCACAGTTAACAGAAAACTCCCCAACATTTTGGGAAATTAGTAGTAGGAAGACGTTTGGAACTAGGCTAATGGAGGAACCTACCGGTACTTCCAGTGACTGACGCTAAGCTAGGCTAACGGACTGTGCATGTCTTCCTACTCCTACTGCATGCACAGAGAAGAAAAAGGGTATGCATCTTCTTGTCTAACTCCAGGGTAGATGCCAAATAAGCTAATTTCCCAAAATGTTAGAGTTTTCCTTTAAGCAGGGCTGTCAACAAATATTCTATATTCAAATGAATAATAAGACTGGTATATATATATTAAAAAAAAATGTATAGGTTTGTTCGACCCGAGATAATCAAGGAAATAACATCAATATTTTTCGCATAGAATATTTTCAGCAGCTTTGACAGCGGCTGGTGTGAGCTGGGTATTGTAGTTTTACGACATTTCCACAAGCCCAACTCAGATAGAGTTTTCCCCCTGGACGCTGTGTGCATTTGCCATGTCTCGCCCAGGGATTAAAGCAAAAAAAATCTCCTGACTGACTTTTTTTCAGGCCAAGTTATATTCTTATTTTAATCTCCACTGTATTTTTTTTAATAGCGTTAGAGTTTTAAGGGAGCCTACTTGTAGAGCCTACTGTCCTGACTGACTATAGACCCTACTGTTGTGGTTCTTGTGCCAGGCAGGGAGGCTGTGTGCTGAGAGAGCGTGAATGCAAGTCTTGTGGCTAGCTTCTGATTGATGGCGTGTTAGCACCCTTTTCCCATTACTTTGAACCATGAACTAAATAGCTTGTTATCATACAAACAAGGGACTAAACACATTTCGCAATTATGCCACAAGAACAATGCACAGTCTCCTCCCCACCGTTTGTATATATTTTTACCAGGCACCCACCCCCTCCTAATGTACAGTCTCCTCCTCATCATATGTAGGCCTGCCGCGATAAGCAATAAATCGATTAATTGCCGCGATAATTAAAATGAATGCAATGATTTTGACGGGTGCGATTAATTGCTATTTGCGCGTTTGTTTTAATGAGGCGGACCCAGTGCCCCTTGTCAGTCACTGTCCGTGTTGGGAGGCGGGCCGCTGGCTTTACTACAGAGCACAGCACAGGAGCTCCGTGGGGCTAACGTTACCCCTCATTGTGTCTATTCTACTAGCATTAACGTTACTCATACAAACAGAGTAAAACACAGTTTTCAATCAATCAATCAATAACAACATTAACGAGACCCTCGTTGTGTCTATTTTGCTAACGCTAACGTTACCTCTCATTGTGTCTATTCTACAAGCGTTAACATTAGCTAGGCTGTCTATGCTAACGTTAACGTTAGCATTAGGTTAACAAGCTGTAACGTTACCAGTCGCGTCTATTTGCTAACGTTAGCATTAGGTAATAACCGGTTTAAAATGGATGGTGATTACCTCACGTTGTGTCTATTCTACTAGCATTAACGTTACTCATACAAACAATCAATAGCGAGTTATATTGATCACGCTATGTACGATAGCCATGCTAAAACGCTAGCACAACATTAGCACCTAACCTAACAACAAGCCTTAACAAGTCAGCGATCTTTTTGCGAGACTAAACTCTCCGCTCGGTGGCAAATTGTGTTGATGTCGGTTTTGTTTAATCAATAAATGAGGCAGAATACACAGTGACTGTATCCTTTGTTTATTGCACTTGTGCCTGCTGCAAACGTGACTTTTCTGGTACCCAAAGTACCCAAAAAGTACCTGATAATCACAACAATACTTCCGGTCCGGTCGGTGGGCTTCAAAATAAAAGTCTAAAACACCGGAAAAGACGGAGCGGTGGGCTTCAAAATAAAAGTTTTGGGAAATAAATTTCTCAAAAAAAAATTCTCGAACTGGTCGCAATAATATCGCTTATCGCGATATTTTCGGGGGCAATTAATCGCCCAGCAAAATGTGTTATCGTGGCAGGCCTAATCATATGTATATATTTACTGTTAGGATCTCTGGGTAACAGTACTGTATATTTGCATATCGTATATGTGACAAATGTAACAGTACTATACCTGTAAGTCATGTATGTCCCTATGTCATAAATGTCATGATGTCATGTATGTTGTGTATGTCATAAATGTCACTATGAATTGAAAATGGGGGACCCTGATGTAAACAAGACAAACGTCTTTCTCTGGTCTGCATCCCCTTAACAATTGTGTGTATTGCTACTGGATTTACCAGATCCAGAGTGAATGAATGAAAACTTTATTTAATACACGAGACCCTCTTCTTGGGACCAAGTAAGGTTTAGTCGATAATCCAATGTACAGTTACCCCACCCCGCCTAGTCCCAACCACCTCCAATGTATAGTCCCCCCACCCCACCTACCCAACCTCCTCCAATGTATATACCGTACTTTTCGCACTATAAGCAGCACCTGACTATAAGCCGCAGCAGCTAAATTGAATGATGTGTACATATATAAGCCGCACTGGACTATAAGCCGCATGTGTTTTAATGTTTAATTACCATATGTAAGGAGTGGAGCTTGCGGCTTAATTTGACTCAACACGGGAAACCTCACCCGGCCCGGACACGGAAAGGATTGACGGATTGATTGCTTTCTCAATTATGTGAGTGGTGGTGCATGGCCGTTCTTATATTGAGCTTTAAGTTCCCACCTCTACAGAGAATGACTCCCATTGGGACACAATACTGTCGGACAAATAACATTAACTCATTTACAAGTTGTATTAAGTTTAGCAAATAAGGGAACAGATTAACATTTCAATGCAGTAAAAAAAGCAATATTTGGATTTTCGGGTTTTGTCCACATATAAGCCGCACCGTTATATAAGCCGCAGGGTCGAAAAATTGGGGGAAAAGCCGCGGCTTATAGTCCGAAAAGTACGGTACTCTCTTTTTTAGACTATTTTTGTATCACAAACAATACTGTATTTGTAAATCTGGTATGTCATAAATGTATAGATGTAGCAGTATTGTCTATCTGTCTGTCATGTGTGTCATATATGTTATGATGAATTGAATGGGGGACCCTGATGTAAACAAGACAAAAGTATTTCTCTGGTCTGCATCCCCTTAACAATTGTATGTATTGAGCCGTACTGTATTGTACCCATTCTGCAATCTGTTAATAAAATGTTCAATCAATCAATAAATATTTAACAGATTGCAGAATGGGTACAATACAGTATGGCTCAATACACACAATTGTTAAGGGGATGCAGACCAGAGAAAGACGTTTGTCTTGTTTACATCAGGGTGCCCCATTTTCAATTCATAGTGACATTTATGACATGCATGACATTGACATGACATAGGGACATACTACAGGTATATAGTACTGTTACATTTGTGACATATACGATATGCAAATATACAGTAATGTTACCCATAGATCCTAACAGAGATTATATACATATGATGGGGAGGAGACCGTACATTAGGAGGGGGTGGTAGAAAAAAGATACGGTGGGGAGAGAATATACGGTGGGGAGGAGACCGTCTACAGATACACCTGTGTGATGTTGCTATGGAGTTAAGCTAATAAACGTATACTCACAATCACAGCAGGGGACTCACGTATTGTAACACGACAATGACAAACGTGTTGTTTCCGTTTTTCTTTTTGACATAGTTGCGGCACACTGAACAAGTTAACAACTCACCACTACAGCCCCCAGTAGCGCTGCCTAGCCAGTCTCTTCAAACTTCCTCTCCTCTCGAAACTTTTTGTTAGGTGGTCCCGCTGATCCTTTTCATCTGAGAAGCCCGCGTGGGTTCTCTTTTTAGTGGCCGGCTTACTCCTTCCATTTAACCGACACTATTATTAGCTAACGTTAGCTACTCGGTATAGCAGCGAGTGCAAGCAGCGTGGTGGCTGTGACGTCGGGTCAACAAGCAGAGTTAACGCGCGAGGCTGCAAAAAAGGCGACTCGTAGAACCAAAACACAGCAGTTTTTAATTATTTTACATTACTATTTTGTTACCCTGCCATGTGGCGGACAGACTTCTCAGACCTCGCAAATGTGTAACTCGCCCAATAGCCTGCAGCTGCAACCGCAGAGCGAGCCTCCGGAGCGTAATCCTGTCTCTCGAGTCGCTGAGTGATGACTCTGCTTGGCGCGATAGATTATTTTTTCATATTTGGCGCCTCTGATTGGCTCAATTTTCTTTCAATCTGTATGCATCTACAAATCATATTATACCAGGTAGCCAATTCCGTCAGACTGCGAATCAAATGGACGGATCTCCCCAATCAAATTGACGGAAATCCGTCTGGAGACTGAACGCTTTAATGCATGGTCTCGCCCCTGCATCAACGGAGGCACAGTATTTCAATACACATCTGATACATCCTGCGCAGGTATAATCACTGAGGCCACGTCTGGTCTTTGTCAGAAGCGGCGCATCGTGTGTGTGTACCAAATGCTGGCAAGAGAAAGGAAGAATTTAGTAGTAGCGATACCAGCACTACTATGAAACGGAGTAAAAGAAGTTATGATCCTAAATACTTGGCATATGGATTTACTTGGACTGGCCAAGAAGATGACCCGAGACCAGTGCGTTTTGTGTTACGAGATCCTTGCTAAAGAGAGCTTTAAACCAAGTAAATTACAGCGGCACTTGGAAACTAAGCATCCTGAATATAAAACGCTGATCATCTGTAGCCACATAGAAGGGCTCATTGATCAATTTTGGAATTATTTCCCCGAAAGAAAGAGCACAGACAGAGCAGACAATTTAAACAACTGGATCCAAGATCCGTTCATTGCACATGACACAACAGGCCTCCCACTGTCTGAGCAGGAGGTGTTGATCGATCTTTCTTGTGACGAGCTACAGAAAGTCAAGTTCACTGGACAGGCCCTCGCAAAGGAACGACTACCCAGTGCTGTGTAATGCTGCGCTGAGAAAGCTTGTCCCGTTTGCATCAACATACCTCTGAAGTAGGGCTGGGCGATATGGCCTAAATATGATATCACGATATTTTCTGACCTTTCGGCGATACACGATACGCATCACGATGTTTCTTTTTTTCCCCAAACAATTCATTATGAGGCTTACCAAGACAGTATTTGAGTTTGCAAGCTAACATTAAAGACAAAATAAAATACCCATGCATTTAGCATTTTTATATTATATATTAGATTTAGATTATTGGATTATTAGATTATATATTGCATATATTTAGCAATGAGATATTATATGATTTAGATATGAAATATGATGAATTGAAAATGGGGGACCCTGATGTAAACAAGACGAAAGTCTTTCTCTGGTCTGCATCCTCCAGTCCACTGTTGACTGTTGTTGTATTGAGCTGTACTGTATTGTACCCATGCTGCAATCTGTTAATAACGTTTATATTCATTCAGTCGGCAAACAGAATCATTTTGATTGACAGTCGCGTCTGCCAATTACGTCACATCGCTTGCACCCGCCCTGCTGTTCTTAGCACCAATCGGCAAGCGCGTATTCATTTTTTACTTCCGCCATTGGAGAGCTCAATGAAAACAACAATGGCAGCGGTAGCTCGCCGCGGCCGACGTTTAGCTTTTAGCTCTGCAGAATGACTAAACGACTGGAGGCATAATGATTTTACTGCAACGGATGTTATAATAAAAGCCTTTCCATACATCTGTCTGATTGAAAACGTTATTAACAGACCGCAGAATGGGCACAACGGAGTCAGCACGGGCTGAGATATGAACGGCTAATGCTTGCTATATCTAGGTCGACCTCGGTCGTTGCTATGTAAATACGCTGATGTTATTGAAAGTGTAACTATATAACGTCAATGCCACAAAACGAATGCCTTTGTTATCATAAGTAGTAACTTTTGATGCAGTAGTGTGTGTGGGGCGGCGCTGTTCAAAAGTGTCAACGTGTGGACCAGATTGACGCAACACAAGCCTCTTGGGCAAAACATCACGATATCCACGATACGTTTAAAAAGTGAATCGTTAATGAACTGTACCCGATAAACATCACGATATCCACGATACGTTTAAAAAGTGTATCGTTAATGAACTGTACCCGATATTTATATAATATCGTCATATCGCCCAGCCCTACTCTGAAGCGGGATTCTCGGCTCTGACAAAAAAAAAATACAGATCTCGCCTCAGAGTAGAAGCGGATCTACGCCTCTTTCTCAGCACAACGCAGCCATGTATCATGGAACTATGTTCAAATGTACAAGCACACCCTTCCCATTAAATCTCGTTTGTTTATTCTTGAAAAGCGCATGTAAACGCATTAAAAAAAAATAAAAAAATCTGCCAACATATTTTGGCTACATATGCCTTGATCGTTTTATAAATGTGTATACAGAAACAAAAAAAAATAGGGCTAGGGCATAACACTTTCAGCGCCAGACCCAATGATAGTCGGGTTATCTTGCCAGCGGTTGAGCGCCATAAGAGAGTATAGTCGGGTTTTCATTGTTTGTTCTTTTTTTTTTATTCATTACAGGTTCACGGACCTCAGTGTTACCATAGGAAATCATTCCGAGACCTCTAGAGTGCAATACCGGCCACATCCTGCTAGGTGGCAGTATAGCCCACCCTTTGAAACCTTATTTCACACCGTGTGTTACATCTAAACCCCTCCGGGTGGAGAATTTTGGTCCAGGCAAGTGTAGCGGTTCACCCGATCACATTGGACCGCGTCCATCGCTGCTCGATGCATGTGTTGTGCCGGATTATGTCGGGGACCCGATGAGACCAATATTGGAAATCGCGATCAGACAATTGGAATATTCTTTTTGGGATACGCCCGATCAAAGGTAAGGACTACCAGACGTCAATTCCACCATGATCCTACAATGATTTCATATCGATCCAGTCGATCAACGTATGTAGTATTCAAAACGAATGCCGTTGATGACGATCAGAGCATCAAAAATCTACGCCCCCCCCCCCCCATTGATTCATTCATGATGAAACATAATACCCATTATATACCTTTGAATTGGAAATAGTAGCGCCAGGCGAGCAACGCTAACGCTTTTAGCAAAATGCACATATTGCTCCATAGTGCCGTTCTCAGGAATTAGCCAAGATCTCTGAAACTATACAATATTCACCACGGTATAACACACGAATGTATACATGAAAATTTATTCTTTTTCACATGTTGAACGATGGGATAGTTAATGTCAAATGAGCCATAGTATTGTCTCCATAGCTATAATATAGAATATAGATATAGCCCTCCAAACACCACTACGCACAGTGAAAATCCCTATCTCTTAAAGCGGTGGCGCAGTAGGTACCAGGATAGCTAAAGCGGCTGGCGCTGAAAGTGTTAAAAGGTTAACCTATTGGTAAACAAACGTATTGCTGAAAATATAGACAATAACTGCCGTTTTGACAGTTAGGGTTTTTACTCTTGGCTACAAAAAAATAGATTGATTCATACAGGCTGTAGATGGATTTATGGTTTGGGTCCGGTACCGGCAGACCCGTCAGGGTTAAGAGGTTAATCTTGACAGTATACAGACCTGTTGGGACAGGGCCAGTCTCCACCCTTCACATCAAAGCTGGGTCCTCCTCCTCCTCCTCCGCCACGACCCCTAAAACCTATGGAAGACATTCACAACTGCTGAACAGAACCTCAGAATATAAATTATTCATGAATCACAGGCCATTAAGCCAAGCAGATTGTAAAATGTGAGGACATACCTCCTCCACCACCACCACCACCACCACCTCCTCCTCCTCCTCCTCCTCCTCCTCCTCTTCCACCTCCTCCTCTTCCACCTCCAGCACCTCCTCCACCTGCGGCTCCTCCTCTCTGTGTGAACTCTGCTCTCCGTGTGGCGAAAGACACTTGGAGCTTTTTACCTTGGAACTCTTTGCCTGTATGAAGACAGACCCATCAGTCCAAACAACACAGATGAGGGTGACTATTATTTCATTAGATTCAAATGTATTGTCATCATACAGCACAAAATTCTAACCAGAGTGCAAATGCAACAGTAAAGTGCAATAACAATATACAAGTGATTAAATATATATACTAGGGGTGGAACGGTTCACAAAATCTACGGTTCGTATCACGGTTTGGTTCGATATACGTCGTTTTTTTATTTAAAACTCCAAAAATACCATACATCAGCATAAGATATATAGCCTAAAAATAATCCAACTTTTCAGTTATTCTCAAGGAAGTAGTCATGCAAAAACTGAAAGAATGAGGCAGAATCAGGCACATTATTTTGACGGTGACGGTTAGAGCTAGGAGAGGCATTGCTGATTTAAACAGGCTTCAATTTTTTTGGTAAAAAATAAAAATAAAATAAGTTTACCGGTACCTTTAATAATGTTTGGCACACAAAGACCAAACTGACTGAAAAATATAAGTTTGTGCAAACAAAATAAAACCCTTCTATTTTTGTGGCCACAATATAGACAAAGCCCATCAACATAAAGTATGCATATGCTCAACCAGCACTAGACTTTATCAAAAAGGAAAAGTCAGTGTTATTTAAAATAAATCATGTGTACTAAATATATTTTTAATTTACTTTTGAATTGCATGAAACATTAAGTATTCTCTTATGCCGCTTTTCACTGCATGTTACCTAATCGACTCGCTTTTGCTTTTGGAGTGTGTTGGATGCCGTATTTGAAGTGACGTCACAAGGAAGTAAATAGTCAACAGTAACACTGCGTTGGAAGGAGAAGCCCTGATGATATAATATAAACCAACAGCCAATAAATGTGAAGTTATCTTTGAACCTCTGTTGTCAAGCATCGTCAATATAAGGGCTGTAAGCCATAATAATCTAAATTAAAACAAATAAAGGCTTGAAATATTTCACTTTGTGTGTACTGAATCTATAATCCATGAGGGTTTCGCTTTTTGAATTGAATTACTGAAATAAAATAACTTGTCCACGATATTCAAATTTATTGAGCTGCACCTGTATACACATAACAAGCTACAGAGTACAGTGTTTCCCACAGGATTTTCAGAGACTATGGGGGGTGAACCTCCGACCCTTTAGGGGGTTTTGTACATTTTAAAGTTAAATGCATCAATCTGGTGCACTTTGAGAGCAAAATAAAGAGGATCTATGATGAACTTTGTGCTCAAAACACAAAATCGACTAGACTAGTGCTTCCCAATCCTCTCCTCGAAGCACCCCAGCCGTTCAATGTATTTGTTAAATTCCACCACCAGCACACCTTATTCAACATAACTAGCCCTTTATTAGTTGAATCAAGGTGTGCTGGTGGTGGAATTTAACAAATACATGGAAGGGCTGGGGTGTCTCGAGGAGAGGTTTGGGAACCACTGGACTAGAGCATACATTTGAGCCATCAAAGAAATTAAGCAAAAGTGGTTACCTGTGTTGAACTGGTTTATTTTTTAGAAAATAAAAAAATTGTGGATTACTATTATGACTACTACCACTGCCAATACTACCGATACATCCCTATTGGCAAAATTTATATTTTGAGTAGGTATGAGATATATACAGGTATATGAACAGGGATATATCCAACAGTTGTAGATGCATAATTATTAGGGGTGGGAATCACCAGTTATCACGATACAATATCGATTCTTTGGACAACGATACGATATTTGCCGATATCACAAAGTCTGCCATGATACGATTCGTCTGAATGATTACGTTTGCATGTCCAAGTTAAAAAGAAACGCAGTTTTGGCAGGAAAACGCGTTTCCCTAGCGGGAACGGTGAAAAGGTGTTTTCTTTTTGAAAACTCGCCAAAAATGGTGCCATGTAATTTGCGCGAGCCGGATACGGAGCCGTTCTGCCCAATGCCCATGCACAGTAGAGACGGATGCCAAATTCTCCCCCTCACAGACCCATATCATGTCAACAAACCCTTACCACGCAAGAGTCGACTGCATGAGCAGCCCAGAGCTCCTCTTTCAACATAACAAGCATTAAACAAAATGGCCCAGTCATCTATTCACTTTAGTTAATACATGAGGCATTGTCTAATGTTTAGCTACTGATAGCTCCTGATATCATTCGTTTTCGCAGGTGCTGGCTGGCTAGCGTCGCTTGTGAGCTAACGTTAGCTACCTAGCTAACATTACTTTCAGACCATGTTAGTCAAGTTGAACTATTGCTCTGGGGATGCTGATTAATATAACAAGCTACAACAGTCTGCATTCCCTTAACAATTGTTTGTATTGAGCCGTATTGTACCCATTCTGCAATCTGTTAAATAACGTTTACATCCATTCATTCTGCTAGCATTAACGTTACTTCGCTGCTAGCCACAATGCTATACTGGCATATCCCAATCACGTTAGCACGTAAGCTAACAAAATCAGCGATATTTTTGTGAGACTAAACTCCGCTCTCGTGGTCATTTGTTTCATCAACAAATGAGGCAGAACAGTGAATGTATCCGTTTGTTTATTGCACTTTATTTCTTGCTGAAAAATAAGTCTCGTTCAACCTTTCTGATTGGTTGAAAATGGCCTTCATGTATGAACTACATCGCCACCTACTGCTTTGACATTGTACTACATGTATATAGTAGACGAGACAAAACGACTTCTAACTTAACTCTTACTTGCCTGCAGGGAGCGAAATTAACTTTTTGACTCACCGGCCAGTGGCGGGTAGATGGGAAGAATCTACCCGCCAAGCATATTTCTTACCCGCCAACTTTTTTTTGATAAAATTTTTTTTTATTATTATTTTATATAGATTTTTTTTTTAATAAAATATATATATTATATAATCATACTTGTGATTGTGTTATCTGCGAGACATCGCCACCTCGCTGTCTGCAAACAGCTCCACTGTCTGTGTGTATACTCGAGTGGCCTCCAGCTCCAGCAAGGATTCTCCGGGGGTGCAGCTGGACCCTAAACCAGCGTTTCCGTTAGCCGGTAATTACCGGTATTTGACCGGCAAAATATGTTGAAGTCCGAATATTTAAATCTCTCCGGTCTTAATGTCCGGTGAAAATAATTCCTCTAAGCACAATTTTATTATTTGAATTGTATTAAAATCGGCTAAAATTAAATAGCCTATGCGATGAACGAAACAATAATTCCATTTTCAGTTTCATTGTTGCGCCGCTCAGATGTGAAACTTATTTTTCTTTTTTTTTTAGCCTGCACGCTCTGGCCACCATAACGACAAACAGGTATACGAGGAAGAGAGAGATGGCGAAACAAGCTAAGCTTAGTAAATATTTCATGAAACCAAGCACAAGCAGGTCTAATAATGACAACGAAGATGAGTCTTCTGAACTTGAAGTCACAGACCGCTGACGCTGATGCCGTGGTGGCTCCCGCGGAAAAGAAACAAAAATGTCGAGCGTACTTTTACTATTAATTTATTGATTGAACCACAAAGAGCATCCCCAGTCTGCTGCTACCGTTGCGAGCCTCGCCTGTTCCAATGGGGATCTATTAAAGTCGAACCAGCTACTAAAGTCGCTGTTCTCGCAGCCGTCGCAGGTACAAAACGGATAGGCACAACGAGAGACGGGGTGAGTGATGAGTGTTGACATTTTTTAATCATATGCAACTGTTGGTTGACTGCCGTGTCACATAGTAATGCATATTATTGATTATAACTAAATGTAGGCTATAACCTATAATGAAATTAACAAATGCGTTACACGCATGTGGCTCGTCCTCTACGCATGTGGCGACGAGCTAGCAAACGAGGCAATGTGATGATCAACTACAGTTTGCTGTGTGTGAAGTTGAACATTATGATATGTGTGACGTGTCTGATACAACGAGGTGAAGCGATGTCTACTCGAGATTCATTTGGGGGTGCGTGTGACAGAGCTGCTGCAGCGCAAGCCTGCGGGGCGGGAGCTTGATGCTGGTAGCGTATCGCACTAACTTGAGAGGCGAGAGATAGTAATTTGATTCTGCAAATCAATTTCTCATTCTTCGCTTGATGTAATTAATACACATGTCCAATTATAACGGAATTCGTTAGCTCATAAAAATGTGATTATAATAGACTGCCGTTTAAAACTCTGACCGGAATATCTCGAATATGTCCGGTGATAGAAATCTTGCAGGACACTCAGACCGGCACGAATATGTTCTAACGGAAACGCTGCCCTAAACGCTACATTCAGCATGCAAAAGAATTCTCCGGCGCTGCACCTGGACCCTAGTCAGCAGCCCTCACTCATGCGATGTAAACCAGGGACTCGAATACGCATGTTGTTGTTGTAGGACATTGATGCCAAGAGCTATCTGTAGCTACTGCTGGATGGCGTTGGGACAAGTGAACTATTTAGTTTACTGCGACATTTCGTAGTGACTAGTTACCTAGCCAACGGAGGTATTATGCACTGGACTATTGCTGGAGGATTTGTTGATGTCGGGAGCTATCCGTAGCTAGCCGGCTGGATAACGTTACACAATGCCTCGTGTATTAAACTAAGTGAATAGTTGACTGGGTCATTTTGTAACGGTAGCTAATGTTATCTCACGAAGGTCCCACTGACTAGACTAACGTCACGGTGAGGCAATAGCCTCTGTTTACATGCAGGCATTAGCAGCAGCAGCAGTGCTAACTAACGTCACGGTGACTCGGAGGCAATAGCCTCTGTTTACATGCAGGCATACAGAAACAGGTGGGGAGGGGCTAGCAGCAGTGCGCGGTGCGCGCTTCATGTCGGCTGAGACAGCGAGTGAGAACTCCGCTAAAGAATTGGATCATGATTTTTGGTTTTCACATGACTATTTGATAGCCCGTCACACGGCACTCAGACGTCTCAGTGGGAGGCGCCAAACGTAAAAACTGAGCGCAAATGGCGGGTGGCGCTCTCTAGTTTCGGTCCCTGCTTGCCTGCCAATACGCAGCGTTCTGAAAAGCTAAATGAAACGAAATGGCCCTAGTGTAACCGCAGCCTAAGAAGTCTGTTGTTTTGACGAGAGCCTTTGAATGAAGGGAGTGGACAGACTGTGGACTGTCATTTTGGATAATCATCCAGAATTTAATTGGCTACAAAAGGTGGTCAAACATTCGCCATCAGCAGTGACTGGTCAGTTCAGGACTGAACAACCGGACGTGGTCACTCGTCCGAACGGCTTGTCAAATGACGCTCGCCAGATGTTTAGTCTTGTAACTTGAGAATGGAATCACGCAATAGGTTGAGTGTGGCGACTATCAAAAGGCTGCAAATTCAACTTTCTAACAATGTATTGGTTGATCGGCAAAAACGCAGCCGACAGACGAGGGCAAAGTGCTGCGACAGCCCGTATTCGGGCAGTCCGATCCTTAACACTTTGAGTGCCGGAAACGTAGATGTACATTTCTGTCACGGTATTTCTTTTATTATCTATATCCATTCATAATTCAGCAGGACACCTTGTGCATACTGTTCTGAGTGTGTCTAAGCTGGCAGACGGTTTTATACCGCCCTCCAACGCCTTCGGCCAGTAATGCACCCGGTTAGAAATGGGTTCGTTTGGACGTGTGTCGGAGGAAGCATGTGGTAGCCTCCACTCTCCCAGACCGACTGTGGGGGGTAAGTGCGCAGTGACCAGAAAGGGGATTGGGAATTGGCATAACGCATTGGGATGGGAGAAAATCGGAGGAAAAAGGAGGGGGAAAAAGATTAAAAAAATTAGTTTGTTTATTTTCTATACCAAGCTGCGGCGTGGGGGCAGGTCATAAACACTCGGGCAAAACACACGCTTATAGGGATGGCTTGGACAACTGACCCCTAGGGGGGTCCAACGACGCTCCGCTGCGCGTCGGGCCTAACAACCACCCCTAGGCGTCATCTAATGAGTATAACACACTCCTGCGCGTGATGTAATGCTCAACTGCACACTACATCACCCCTGAGTGGAACATGGAAAGCCAAACTTTTGAAAAACCTGTACCGACCTGTAACTTCAAAACCGAGGTACGTACCTAACCGTGGTTTTTGTGTACCGTTTCACACCTAGTCTGTAGTCATTGTTGTAGTAATGATGTCGAGGTTCCATTGCGATTATCTATATAGAATGTTGTATTTTGTGTGGATCCCAGGAAGAATAGCTGCTACTTCTGCTGGAGTTAATGGGGATCTCTCTTAGGAGTCAACGGGGCGTATTTAGGGCTGGGCGATATGGCCTAAATATGATATCACGATATTTTCTGACCTTTCGGCGATACACGATACGCATCACGATGTTTTTCTTTTTTTCCCCAAACAATTCATTATGAGGCTTACCAAGACAGTATTTGAGTTTGCAAGCTAACATTAAAGACAAAATAAAATACCCATGCATTTAGCATTTTTATATTATATATTATATTTAGATTATTGGATTATTAGATTATATATTGCATATATTTAGCAATGAGATATTATATGATTTAGATATGAAATATGATGAATTGAAAATGGGGGACCCTGATGTAAACAAGACGAAAGTCTTTCTCTGGTCTGCATCCCCTTAACAATTGTATGTATTGAGCTGTACTGTACCCATTCTGCAATATGTTAATAAAGTTTTAAATCAATCAATAGGATTTTAGCATTTTTATGAAACTACTGTATATTTGTATGTCTCTAAATGTTTTGATGAATTGAAAATGGAGGACCCTTATGTAAAAAAGCCGAAAGTCTTTTTCTGGTCTTCATCCTCCAGTCAGTCCACTGTTGTTGTATTGAGCTGTACTGTATTGTACCCATTCTGCAATCGTTAATAACGTTCATTCATTCAATCATTCAGCCGGCAACAGAATAATTTTGATTGACAGTCGAGTCTGCCAATTACGTCACACCGCTTGTACCCGCCCTGCTGTTCTTAGCACCAATCGGCAAGCAGCGCTATTCTTTTTTTACATTCCTGAATGCCCTCCATTGATTTTAACGAGAGCTCAGCTCAACGACAACAACAACAGCTCACCGCAGCCGACAAGTGATTACTAGCGCACCGCAGCATGACAACGAGGCATAATGATTTTACTGCAACAAATGTACGCACAACTCGGCACGGACTGAGATATGAACAGTAACGCTTGCTATCTATGTCGTCATCGGACGTTGCTATGTTTGGGTAAATACGCTGATGTGTAACTATATAACGTGTAACTATATAATGTTGATGCCACAAAACGAATGCCTTTGTTAATCATAAGTACTAACTTTGATGCAGTAGTGTGTGTGTGGGAGCGGCGTTGTTCAAAAGTTTTAACGGGGTGGACCAGATTGACGCGACACAATCCTCTTGGGCAAAACATCACGATATCCACGATACGTTAAAAAAGTGTATCGTTAATGAACTGTACCCGATATTTATATAATATCGTCATATCGCCCAGCCCTAGGCGTATTGCTCCCGTGGGCGGAGAACAAAAGAATTAGAATGTCTTCTAAATGCTCTAAACGTACATATTTTCAGAAATCGATAAAAATAGAAAAATGACAATTTTCGAGTGCTTTGAGATGTACTATATATGTCTCATTACTTGCTAAACATAATACGACTTGTAAATACGTTTAATTCTTGCTAGATGGTATGCTTGTAATTATTTCCGTTTGCGAGATAACTACAGCGCGTCACGAAACGCACATACACGCACGAGCGCACACACACAAGAGAAGCGTGTGCGCTGTGAATAGGTGTTAGACCCCCGCGCAGAGGTGAGAGGTATCAGAGACTCGCTACCCCCATCCAAATTCTAAACAGATCGGCATCGGCTTTTCATAATATGTATGAATTATCTCGTGCAATAATATCCACGGGACACTGAGCTGCTTCGCAGAATAATGTGGTGTGCGTGTATGTGTGTGTGTGCGCTGAGACGCAGCGTCGAGGCGAAACTTGTGTCGAGTCTGCTTCTATGTATGCTTCTTCAGCGCGAGAGGGGGTGTTTCTCACGGTCTGTCGTTGATAATCTGAAGAGGTCCTGCATTATTATTATTATCATTCTCGGGAATACACGGGACCCGACGGAACGTTAATTTATGTATTAAAAGTAGTCCAACATGCTTTTCATCAACATAACTGGCAGAGACAGAGTGCGTGTGTGTGTGTACGAGTTATGAGTTATCTCGCAGTTCATTCAAGCGCGCATCACGGTGATGACAGCTCTCTAGAGTAGAAAGGTGCGCTCACAGGGGCGTAGCTGGAGATTCTGGGCCCCATGAAAGAATCAATTTGTGGGCCCCCAATCTATTAAAAAAATGTGGGGCCCCCAATTATAAAAAAAATTGGGGCATTTGCTGGGCCCTTGGAATCATCCTAACCCCCCCCCCCCCCCCAGCTACTCCCCTGCACACACACACACACTCTCTCTCTCTCTCTCAAACAGAGAAATCAAAAGAAATCAGTACATTACCTTGTATTACTATTGTAATCCAAAAGTGATATATAGGGTTGTTCATTGTACAATACAATTGATACAGTTGATGTTTCTTGTTGATTATTATTCTCTATGTGTATATGAGCATTTTTTCAATACCCAACTATGTAGTGGCCGCTTGTCGCTAGGCTAGGCCTCCTGCTGGGTCCATTCACTGGAATAACAAAGGAATGACTGGGCCTTTGCTCCAGGTGTGAAATGGTTCTAGTGACAATGATCACATTGAATTCTGGGAGTGTAGTTCTCTCATCAGATAGCTGAATGAACTTTGATCAAGTTCAAGTCCTATCCTGAAAAGTTGTTAGGATTTTACCAGAATGTTTGATAGGACATTGATTGAAAACTATCCTCTCAAATTTGACAATTGATGGCTTATTTTGAAGGTATGAATCTGTAATTTTACATTATGTAACAAAAAAAAAGAGAATATTCTGAGAAGGTGGAGCTAGAAACTTTAGACCTCAGGGGGTTAAGTGTTTGTGATCCTTACCGTCAAACCATTCGATGGCAGCTTTGGCGGAGGGTGGGTCATCGAAGGAGACCGTGGCTTCTCCTTTGAGTCTCCCTGTGGCCTTGTCAGAGTACAGGTTGATCATCAGCTGGCCAGTCTTCTTGTTTACCTACAAAGACAAGTAAACACCATTAGAAATCTACCAATACCACTAAATACCTACAGATAACTTCTTTAACATTTATATACATGCCTAGGTGTATTTCTCCATTTATTTTAGGGGTGCCAAAGTTAGCGAGTGAATGCAAATGTGAATTAACGCCACAAATAATTTTGACGCACAACCTCTTTAGCCCGAGCGGTCCATCGGCGAACCGCAAATGACATCATGTCATAAATCAATCTCTCCAGAGTGTATGACATTAAGTAGGGTTTTTTCCCCCAAATGTATCCAATAGTAAAGACCCTAACCACAGCAGTCGGTGTATATTTTCAACAACACGCGTGTTTACTAGGGATGGGTACCGAATTCGGTACTTTTGAGGTACCGAACCGAAACACGCCGGTACTACAGAGTATCGAATCAAGTGAGATACCGAGAGAGAAAAAAAAAATTGTCAACGTTCACACGCACAATATATGCTTACCTAGGATTTGACTTGATTCAACAACAAAGCAGTCGGCGCAATGGCAAGCCGAAAACTGTCGAAATTGTAGTTATTTGAAGTTTGGATTTTTTTTTCACGACTGAAGTAGGTAAATTACCGAAAAAAGGTACCGTTGGGTACCGGTATCGATTCAAATGTGAAAGGTACCCATCCCTAGTGTTTACCAATAGGGTAAAGTGTTAGTGAGATTTTAGTTTATGGAATGAGTTTATAATTTAGCGAATATCTGCCATTTTGAATTTGCTAAACGTCACCGATTGTAGTCATATGAGAAGAGGTCACCCAGAGCTCTCAATGAGCGTTGAAATTTCAAAAAAAAACTACAGTACCCACATTTTTTCTTTTTTTGGGATTCTCTACCACAAAACTGAACGTTATTGGCATATATTGGAGCACAATTAGTGAGTCTACCTTCTGTGAACATTTAGCAACAATCCATGTTGCAAATGGATTAAAAATGGCGAAGCCATATCCATTATAAGAATGGAACTGTACATACAGTAGATTTTATTTGCGGTTCTTCAGTGCACGCCTGGAGATACTAAATCCAAATTGAACTCTTGCCATTTGAAAGAGATTTGGCCCGATCCATAGATGTGCGAGTTGGCTATAATAAGGTAATTTATAGGCCTGGTATTCTATAATAATATTTCAAATTGCATGTGTCCGGATGGCAGAATTCAGTACTGCATCTACAAAACCTTCCGTTTAATAATCTTCCCTTTATAATTAGCTTAGATTTTTTTGTACACATGATCTCAAGGTGCTGAACAAGCTCAGCTTCACTGTCAAAGATGCAAAGAAAAACATAATTTATATTCCCCTTTGTTTCATCACAATTTACTAGGGGTGGAACGGTACGCATTCGAACCGTACAACGTTCGGTACGACCGCCACGGTTCAGGGCATGCGTGTATTGTTCGGTTATTGGGATGCGCAAACAAATATGCACATACCCAGAGAGGCAGTAACTAAGTTAGCCACGCGCTAGGCTAACGTTAGCCACGAGCTAACCATGGAAACGCTCACAGCAAAGTGATTCCACAACACCAGTACCATTAGTGGGGAAGGGGGGTATTGACGAGGCTTGACAACAGAGGTTCCAAGATAACTTCACATTTATTGGCTGTTCATTTATATTATATCATCAGGGCTTCTCCAGGTTCCAACACTGTGTTAAGTTTAAGTTTCTTTAATAGTTGTCATACAGAAGTACAGAATACTTTCATACAAAATGCTTCTTACTGTTACACTCCAGAGACTGTGCTAGACAAGATAGTATCAAATAACATAGTATAGCATGTAATTTAGAAGTAGAAAATGAGGTCACAGTGTTCAGTATAGACATATGTACAATGTTCGATGCAGAATAGACGTAACTGAGTTACCATATAATATACAATACTATGCAGTGTACTAATGTACAGTACTATATAGTGCAAAGCAGAAATGGGATGAGGTACAATTTACAGTAAGGTGTACAGTAAGTACTGTGGTTGACTTATTTACTTCCTCGTTTGAAGTCACTTCAAATACGGCTAACAAGACGCTCAAAAAGTGAAAGTGTGTCGATTAGGTACCATGCAGTGAAAAGCAGCATAAGAGAATACTTCATAATGTTTCATGCAATTAAAAAGTAAAAATATATTTAGTTTGTTTAAACTAAGTTAATACTTTGACAAATGTTGCCTATATTTTTCATCAGTTTGGTCTTTGTGTGCCAAACATTATTTAAGGCAAACCGCTGTAAACCTTTTACCAAATAAATGAGAAGCATGTTTAACCCATTCTCTGCCGGAGCTTATATCCATCCTTGTAGCCTCTCTGCCAGCGCTATTTGTCTATGGAGATGTTCACCTTCTTTGCAGGGCTATAACTTTTTAAATTGTATTGCTAAATTGACATTACTATGGCCCATTCAACATCAATTATCTATCGTTCAGGATGTAGGAACGTTTAACTTTTTCACACAATAATACGGTACTCTAGAGCAGGGGTTCCCAAACTTTTCAGGCCAGGACCCAGAAAATAAGGCGTCAAGAGAGCCGCGGCCCAATGCACATAGTCAGGCTTTTTTTTTTTTTTTTTGCCAGGCGACCGATTTTTTAAGCCAAATATCACTTCAATCCTATTAAGTTAGTTCAAGTTAGTTATTCATTTATATGTGCTATTTATGAGAGGGCTAAATTGTTGAAAAATAATGATAATAATAATAGCCTCATTAAAATACTATTGTTGCTTCGGTTGTTTTCAGCGTTTTATGTGCATAATCTGTTATTTAGTTTGAAATGTTCGTTGAAATAAGTAGATTTTTCGTTTTTGTTTATTTATTTAAGTTAATATAAAATCATATAGTCACATTTTAGAATACCGAACAGTGTTTTGTGAACCGTTCCACCCCTACAATTTACTCAAGCCTAGTAACGCACACAATATTTCTGACACTGGGAATACATTCCCTGAGATACAGAGATGTCCCTAGATACCAAGAAGAGGCAAATGGACATGTATTTTTAGGCGGATTCAGAAAATATGGCGAGGGCTCAAGGTAGGGCTGGTCGATAAAACGAAAAATATTTTAATAATCGATAAAAAATTTCTAAAAAAATATATTTGTATTGTGACCTGCAACAGGGCAGAGACAGTGGACAGACTTGTCTTTCTTGCAACTTAAAGTAATGGCTTTGCTTGTCCAAATGACAATACAGACCACATTAAGATTCATTTTTCTCTTATTTTGTTTGCTTTTCAATATAAAATACAGTTTGAAACCGTCTGTACACAGTAGGCTATGTGTGCTAGCAGAGCTAGTCGCAAGTCACGGTGCATGGTGCGGTGGTTTGTCCATCAAAAGATAGAAAAAAAACGAGCAGAGCCATAACTGTTCTCCCCTGGAGCCACATCCACTTTTTTTGGTACTTTCGCATTCAAACCAGCTGCAGCCTGAGAACGAGTGTGAGGGGCTTTAACACTAAAGATGGGGGCAACGACAAAGAATTGCTGCAAAATAAACACACATTGTCGTTTAAATACTAATAAAAATAAATTATCGATATCGAACGATATGAAAAATGTTAGTGATATATCTTGATAAAATTGTTGGCCATATCGCCAAGCCCTAGCTCAAGGTTAAATCAATCGTTTTTTTGTCCGATACAAAAGCCTGTTCCTTTCTTTAACTCATTCAGGGCCAACCACGTAATATTAAGTTTAGTTCGTTTCTTTTTCTTTTCGATTTTAATATCCTATTCAATGTCACGGAGCTGTATTTTGCCTGGAAGAGGCATATTGGGAGGTGGTGCAGTACCGACCAGATGCTAGTAGTGGTGCCATCTCGAGAATGCAGTAACCCCTGTTGCAGACCGGAGTTGCAGACTTTTCTGTTAGCCTGAAGCGAGGGCTTCACCCGATCGCATGGAATACTTTTTGGGACGCCCGATTCATTATACTGTGGAGGGTTATGGCGTGGGCCAAATAGACATGATCTACCAGATGGCGATCAAATAATTGGAAAATTATTTTTGGAATCCAACCGGCCAAAGGTATGAGCAATTTGACGTCAATTTCAGCTTGATCGTGCAAGGATTTCATAGCCATCCGCCAGATTAGCGTATGTTGTGGTAATAACAAATGCCTTTATTGGCAATCCATTCATAATACTGATCATATGCATTTGGATTTTTAACTATCGTATGTAGGGACGAAACGCCAATGGATTTAACGTTATTAGCGTCGCGCCTTATAAATAGCCTCACAGGAATGATCCCAGATAAAATATAGATTTAGCTCTACAAACGTGACGCACAGTGAAAGTTTGTAATGGAAAGCTGGCCCAACTACAGCGGGCCCGTCTAATGGCTGGCACCCATTGAGTTAATGGAAACCCTGTGTGGGGATTTAAAGGGGACATGTCTTGCTATTCCTTTCACTATTTGGGCAACTTTACACAATTCCTGTGAGTCTATGGAACACATCTGTAAAGTTTTTTTTATTCATTGTTTTGCATTTCTAATCAAATACTCTAAAGAAGCCTTTTTCCACCTCAAGATTTCAAGCCGTTTTGGGCTGGGCTCCGCCCTTAAGTGCTTTGCACTGACAGACAGAGAGATAGAGATTGAGGGGGATACTAATTAATTTCACCGCGGGGGGGATAATCCCACGGGGCAATGCATTGGTAACTTGTTTCAAATGACAATATGTACACCTGTGAATATTATTGCACGGATCGGAATACGGGCGCGCGCATGCGCAATGATATTTTGACAGTGATATGCGAGTGCTCCCGACTGCGAGGGAGAGAGAGGGACACGGAGCATTACACACAACCTCCAACCGCGCGGGGGGGAGGAGCTTCTCTCGGGGAAACACAAGCGAAGCTCCTGCCCCGCGCAGTCGGGTAGTTGTGTGTAAATGCTCTGTGTCCCTCCCTCCCTCCCTCTCTCTGCTGTCTGTCGGCACCCGCACAACACGTTTGAGGAAGTGTCAGTATTTCCACTCACTCTGTTGAGTGAGCTACAACCATAGATCGGCTCCTTGCTACTTAGGATAGCGAGTCAAATCAGAATGGCTTAGTTCACTGGGGAGGATATTGTCTCAACTGAATTGGATCAATCTGCCAAAATGAGAATTAGAGACAGACCCCATTGATACAAACCACCATTGCTAGAAAACAATGCTAAACACTGGAAAAGGCTATTTATAAGATACGGGACCTTTAACTGAAAGTTAAACTGTAAACCGTCTCTCACATCATAATAACAAAGCCATGTCTGCTCCCTGCAGATGATGTTAGGTGGGGGAGGGGTTAGGTGTGTTGCAAAGGCCTTCTGCATGCATCGTTACGAGAAACAGCTCCAAGCATTTGAAGCTCAGTTGCCCTAAACAAGCTATTGTGGTATCATCTTGGTTAATAAGACTGATTGAAAAGTATTTGTACAAGTGATGGCTTATTTTAAAGGTATGAACCTGTACTTTCATATTATGTTTAAAAAAAAAAATACGTGAAGATTGCCCAACAAGACCTAACGTCTGTGCCTGGTCACATATCTATTCTGAGGCAGTCCCTTCCATCAGATCCATCTATGGTGTTACGAGCAACAGTACTCATACAGGCTTCAGCCCTCATGCCTACCTTGATGATTCCAATCTGCTTGAAGTAGTTTCCCACTTCATCAGGAGTCACTTCTTCTCCTAGACCCTGGACGAAGATGGTGTTGTTGTCAGAGTTGTCCTGTTCCCCAGCTGCTGTGGACGAGACGAGACAAACACGCATTAACTCTCTGCCACGCTGGGAACGGGATATGGCTATTGGCTATGTGCTTCCACGCATTAAACCAATGGGGTCGTCACCTTGTTTGCAGGGCAATAACTATATTATAGCTATGGATGCAATACTATGGCCCATTTGACATCTGGTATCCATCGTTCAAGATGTGAAAGATAAATATTTTTTCCATCCATACATTCCCGTTTTATACTGTGGTGAATATAAGTATTTAGAGCGGTTTAGGGTAATTCCTGGGAGGCTAGTAATGTAAATGTATTGTATTAAATCCATTGGCATTTCATCCCTACACATGCTACACTTAAAAATTCTAATGCATATGCGGTATTATGCATGAGGGGGGGGGGGGGGGGGTCGTTTCTGATTAATTGATGGTCAATAACGGCATTCGTTAGTACAACCCCATACGCTGATCAGGGCGATGGCTATGAAAACAAGGCACAATCGAGCTGAAATTGACGTTATGTGGCCGGTGGTATTCCAAAAAGAATATTGTCCATTTGGCTCCCGACATGAATCGGGGGTCCCGAAAACTATTCAATGCGATCGGGTGAAGCCCTTGATCCAGGTTACTAGAAAAGTCCGCCCGTAGGAATTTCATCGACGCACAGCCTCATAACACAGTCTCAAAGGAAGTGCAACATCGGCCGCAGACTTTTGCGATCTCAGACTCATTCCCTATGGTAACACAGGCTGCCTGGATGGATAACGAATGGAAATAGCGACTAAAAGAAATAACGATCAAATAACGTATATATACACATGGTTGGCATTCAACGATTGGCGGACAAACGCGTATAAAATCGTTGTTGGCAGGGAATGAGTTAACAGCGGCTACAGGCAGGGTTGGGTATAGAGTAACGGTTCCAACATGGTTGATAACACCAGAATGAGCAACAAAATCATGGTG
This sequence comes from Notolepis coatsorum, assembly GCF_963971535.1. NCBI lineage: Eukaryota > Metazoa > Chordata > Actinopteri > Aulopiformes > Paralepididae > Notolepis > Notolepis coatsorum. The sequence goes on from NC_140165.1 coordinate 188,841,546, forward strand.
TGTACTTCTACTGTAATAACTAATAACTATAGATATTGAATAAGTTACATTTAGAAAGTCTAGTTTTTGTAAATGTCAATGATGTTACGGTTTAACCTCTTCCACCCGACGGGACCGGTCCCAAAATGACATCACGCCATAAATCAATCTCTCCAGACACTTTGACAGAAGTATTGTTTTTTTTTTGTCAAACGTATTAAAGTATAAACATCATAACCATGTCACAACAGCAGTTATAATGTATATCATCATCAATAAGTTAGTTTACCAATAGGTTAAAGTGTTATTAGATAGATTTCATTTTAGTCTAGTTTATTTCACGAACGTCGCCATTTTGGGAAATTTGAACGTCGGGAATTGTATTTTTTTGCAGCCATTTTGTAGAGGACACCGATAGCTTTCGATGTGTTGGAATTTTGGAACACTTCCCAAAAGCCTCTATTGGGTTTCAAGTACATTACTTCTGTATGAATTCTTTTAACATCTTTTATTATTCGGGATAATGAACCACAAAACGTAACGTTATTGACATATATTGAAGCACAGTTAGTTTATCTTCCCTATTTTTAGCATGTAGTAACATTTTTATTTGAAAATAATTTCAAAATGGTGCCACCTTGATAAAAATTTAAAAAAGCTACTGTACATTACAGTAGATTTCATTATCCGTTCTTATGCACGCCTGGCGATACTAAATCCAAATTGAACTCTGGCATTTGAAAGATAATATATGTATATAGTAAGGCTGTCAAAGTTAACACGGTATCAACGTGTTATCGCCCGATTCTATTAACGCCACTAATTTTTTTAACTTACGATTAACTTTAAGATTTTTGATTTTTTTTTAACTAGACTTCACTCAAGGGTATTATTGATGTTTGTTTCTGAAGTGTGTGTGTGTGTGTGAGATATAGAGAGAGAGGGGGGTGAGAGATGAGGAAGGGGCAAGAGAGAAAGAGAGCTGGGAGAGTGCGTGTGTGAGAGAGAAAGAGGGGGGGGGGGTGCTTACTCAGCACTTGTGTGGGTGAATGTAACAAGTTTCTAACGTGTTCTTTCCCCTATTATTTTATGCACACTTTATTCATTGTTTTGAATTATTATTTTCTTAAGTTATTGTGTGCATCACTCTGTTTTGAATTTGCAATAAGAGAGTCTTTTTTGTGTTAAATGGCTGCATAAAACAAGCATTTGTTTGATAAGAGTATTAAAACTTAGAACTTGAAAAATATCTGTTCAAGGTAGGGGGGGGGGGTGCGATTAATCACGAGTTAACTATGGACAATCATGCGATTAAGATATTTTAATCAATTGACAGCACTAGTATACCGGTATATATAAATGTGCGAATTGGCTATAATAAGGTAATTTATAAGCCTGCTATAATATTTCAAATGGCATTGGTCCAGATGGGAGAATTCAGTACTGTATCTTAGGGCTGGGCGATATGGCAAAAAAAATTGCGATAACGATATCATATCACTCGATAATTATCAAAATTGTTATATTTTTTAACAACAGATTAGGGGTGGACTGTATGGTCTAAAATTTATATCACGGTATAATTTGAAGCATAGACGGTAACGGTATATATCACGGTATCATCGTTTTTGATAACTTTTTTTTATTTTATATAATTTATTTTTTATAAAATATATATATTATATAATTAGACTTGTACTTGTATTATCTGCGAGACATCGCCACCACGCAACAAGCTCCACTGTCTGTGTGTACTCTAGTAGCCTCCAGCTACGGCCAGGATTCTCCGGAGCTGCACCTGGACCTATACTCGAGTAGCCTCGAGCAGAGCTACGGCCAGGATTCTCCGGCGCTGCACCTGGACCCTATTGTATTGGTATAACGTTAGCAAGCCCTCAGCTCGAATACGCATCGAATCAGTGTTATAAGACATTGATATCAGGAGCTATCTGTAGCTACTGCATATATAACGTTAATACAACGCCTCAGTGAATTATTTAGTTCAATGGGACATTTCGTTTTGAACGGTGAACTAACTTGCGTTAACGTGAGCTAACAGGTAGCATACACGTCTCTAGTACTAGACTTTGTGGAGCGTTTGTTGATGTCAGGAGCTATCGGTAGCTGGCCGACTAGATACCGTTCGGTTAGACAATGCCCCATCATGTATTAAACTAAGTGAATAGTTGACTGGGTCATTTTGTAACGGTAGCTAAGCTAACGTTAGCTCAGGGAGACGCCGACAGCTCCCGTGTCGCGTCCCACTAGACTACTAGACCCGTGTTTACATGCGTGCGGTAGGGGCTGGCACGCCCACTGCGCGAAGCCTCCTAAATAACTTTTTCCAGTTCGCACATATCTATTATCTATGACTAATTCCATCTATTTTTAGGGGCAAATGCGAGTGAAATAGTCGCGCTGTGGTTACATGACGTCATTGCTATTTTAGAGCTGCACTACCGGTTACACGGTATAGTCAAAATCCATACCGTAGAGCAAATTCATACAGTTTATACCGTATACCGTTTATACCATCCACCCCTACAACAGATGTATGTTTATTTTGCAGCAATTCGTCGTTGCCGCCATCTTTAGTGTTACATCCCCTCACACTCCAGTTCTCAGGCTGCAGCTGGTTTAAAAGCTAAAGTAAACCGGCTTCTCTGCTGGCTGTGGCTCCAGGGGAGTTGAACAGTTCTGGCTCTGCTAGTTATCTTTTGGTGCTTTTTTGGTAGACAAAAAAACATCGCCGTGACTGGAGTCTAGCTCCACTAGCAAACATAGCCTACTGTGTACAGACTGTTTCAAACTGTATTTTAAATTAGAAAGCAAACAAAATAAATAGAGAAAAAGAATAAGAAATCTCAATTTGGTCAGTATTGTCATTTGGACAAGCAAAGCCATTACTTTAAGTTGCAAGAAAGACAAGTCTGTCCACTGTCTCTGGTTTTAAAACTGCCCTGTTACAGGTCACAATTTTTATTTGTATTCCCCCCCCCCCCCCCCCCCCCGATATCAATTATTAAAATATATCACGATAATCTCACCCAGCCCTACTGAATCTACAGAACCTTCCGTTTATAAATTTCCTTAAGATTCTTTGTACACATGATCTCAAGAAGGTACTGAACGAGATCAGTGGCAGTTTTTCATGTCTGGTCCAGGGTTTCCGTTAGAAAAAAATTGTTGCCGGCCTCAGTGTCCGGTAGATTTCAATCTACCGGTCAAATGAGAGAAATTCCGGTCAGAGTTTATTGAGCTTTAAAACAATCGATAGGCAGGCTATATAAAGAATGACATCCTCAAGGCATGTAGATTAATAATATTTTAACTTAAAACTAGGCTACTTTTGCGTATACAGTCATTATATTCCAAATAAAATAAGACCAGAGACTCCGTGCTGCTGCTGACTTTAAATCAAATGGGTGTCTGTGGGCAGTCGGCCCGACATTAATAAACAGCAGTCTGTTATAATCACATTTTTATGAGCTAACGAATTCCGTTATATTGGACATTTGTATTAATTATATCAAGCGAAGAACTGAGAAATTTGGCAGAGAGAGACAGCAACATTACCGTGGGTTTGCGTGATGACTCTCCACCTCCCAACGACTTATTTGCGAGTGTATGCCGCTGCAGAGCCGCAGATTCTGCTGTTTTCAGGCCCTATCTGGGGACCGCTCAGCAGCGCCCCCCACCCAACAGCTGAATTGTCAATGGCTGAATTGGAGTATTGCACTGTGCCGGCACAGCTGGTGGGTTCTGTGGCTCTGCAGCTGCATGCACTCGCAAACCCAGCACTAAGAGCTTTATATATCATTTATAGTATTGCTATTTGTCCATTCTCATTGTCACTTGAGTGCATAAACCGTGCCTTCATAATGGCTTAAAGAAAATAAAAATCCATCGGTTGGTTGTCATTTTATAGTGTCGTGAATATAAGGTATATCGCGCTTTTAGTCTAGGCTTTTCTGCAGGAGGCTGCAAAATAGGCTAAACGTTGGCGCCGTTATATCAAACGCCATTTCTGCTGTATATATACGAATGAAATAAAACAAACTGCGTAGCATCCGGACTATTACAGAGCATCTATGGATGAAATGGGGGCGGCGGGGAACGCCGATTACTATTATTGATTAGCAATACAGTGTGCTGACGAATCACGTTACGTTATAAAACAATGTCCAATCCAGCTGTAATTTGGGGTAATATTATCCTACCGTCAGGCCATGTGATCGCCGGCAGCATTTCCTCACCAGTCATCGGATTCTGGTAGATCGATATGCACATTGGCTAATCATAAATCCCATTATTCCACCCTGAAAAAAACGCCCGGAAGCTGATCCAAGATAGAGGATGTTCGGCTGGGATCAAGGATCTATGATCGGCCCACAGAACTGTACTTTGATACTGCAGTGGAGCGATGGCGCCCCTAAGCGGGTCTGGCCGGTACTACATGTTTCAAAAATTAAATATGTGAAAAGATGGGTAGTGGATCGGGTACCTAAGAAGAGTTATAAATATGGAATAAAACAATAACTAGTCACGTATATACTCGTGGCTCTGGTCCACAACGCTCTTTTTCGAAACACGTATATACTCGTTCTCGGACGCCATAGTGTTAAGCAACGATTAAACAAATGTAATGATTGGTTCGTTCATCGCATAGGCTATTTAATTTTAGCCTATTTTAATACAATTCAAATAATCAAATTGTGCTTAGAGGGAATTATTTTCACCGGACATTATGACCGGAGAGATTAAATATGTCGGACTTCAACAGATTTTGCCGGTCAAATACCGGTAATTACCGGCTAACTGAAACCCTGGTCTGGTCATTATTAGCATGGTGTTATTCACTGTCAAAGATGCAAAGAAAAATCATAATTCATATTCTCCTTTGTTTCATCACAATTTAAGCAAGCCTAGTAATAGACAATATTTCTGGGACTGGGAATACATTCACTGAGGTCCATAGATGTCCCTAGATACCAAGAATATGCAAATAGATGTTATCATTGTGAATGGTCTGAGCTCGAAAAGGGCAAATACCGCCGCCTATCGTCTCCCGGATGGTAATGCAGATCATTGGAATGGGTGGCCATGTGCATCAGAAAAAAAGTCCGGTCCAGGGTTTTCCCATCTCTGGCAGGCAGTATCGTGTTACCAGATTGACTGAGGACCCTCAGAGCAGTGTCGATTATGTGTTTTTGACTATAACGTTGGATTCATAGCGATCACAACGCATCTGTGTGTGTATGACATTAGCGCTGACCAGGTCATGAATAAAAAAAAAATTCTCTAGCGTGCATAAGTACACATACTATCGATAATCGAGCGTTTATTTGAAAACTATTAATAAATCAGCCGAAAAATGAACGTGTTTTGTGTATTCCAATAATGGAATATTATCGCGGAATTTCTCTGAAATTACTAGAACTCTCCGAAACTATACTCTTATTCAAAACTGCATACAACAGAAATGTACCAATGAAAAAACAATCCGTTTCGTACATGTTGACTGCAAGCAAGTCATTGATAATCGAGGGGTGTTTTAGACCCATAGCCATAATTTAAGATATAGTTTAAGCGTTCACAAATATCCCCGACCTCCCATTGACTAAAGCGCTGGCACGGAAGGGGTTATCTGGGCAAAGAGGCGTGGCACCCAATGTATTAACACTTTAATGGCCAATGACGTGTTAAGACGTCATTCCTCGCCATGCGTAATCTGCCAATGACGTTTTACAGCGTCTTTGAGATCAATATTTCAAATTTCTGTCATGGTATTCATATTTCACCCACGGATCCTTGACTGGTGCTGTAGGACTCCGCTCAACTCTCCAGCGCTTCAATACCGCCACCTGGTGGCCAATCGGCGAGTTGCCAAACCGGAAGTGGGGCGGAAGTGCTTGGTGTCCCCCCTATTCAGTCCGCCACTCGCTATCGCTCGCGGGACTCCATCTGGACACACTGGATAATCGATCCGTTGCCATAACTCGATAAACATTTGGACGTATATAGTATTATAAAACCTGGAAATGGATCGCATAGATCAACATCCCATAATAGCGATCTTTTTGCTCCAGTATCATCCCCCATCTCTACGAGGAAGCTGCGGTGAGTTTCAGCGTTTTTGATTATTATCCAGACAAACTGCTGTGATCAATATATCACCTAGGGATGCCCCGATCACGTTTTTTGCCACCGATACCGATCACCGATCGTCGTGAGCCATATTGGCCGATAGCAATAGTTTGATTAAAAAAATATATAATTTTTTTTTATTTTTATAAAATATATATATTATATAATTAGACTTGTACTTGTATTATCTGCGAGACATCGCCACCACGCAACAAGCTCCACTGTCTGCGTGTACTCTAGTAGCCTCAAGCTACGGCCAGGATTCTCCGGAGCTGCAGCTGGACCCTATACTCGAGTAGCCTGCAGCTACGGCCAGGATTCTCCGGAGCTGCAGCTGGACGCTATTGATCCCATTCAACAACATGCCCTCAGCTCGAATACGCATCGAATGAGTGTTATAAAACATTGATATCAGGAGCCATCTGTGGCTACTGCTGGCCGGATATATAACGTTAATACAACGCCTCAGTGAACTATTTAGTTCAGTGGGACATTTCGTTTTGAACAGTGAGCTGGCGTCAGCTAACGTGAGCTAGCGGAGGTATCATACACGTCTCTACTAGACTTGCTGGAGCGTTTGTTGATGTCAGGAGCTATCGGTAGCTGGCCGGCTAGATACCGTTCGGTTAGACCAGTGCTTCTCAAAACTTTCTGTCAGGCCCCCCTTTGGCGGACCAAAATATTTTGGGCCCTCCCCCCCCCTCGCCACAACAAAATAGTCATGAAATGGGCCATGTTTAAATTTATTGAAATAACACCAATATCGTGACCTTTCAAATTGACAACACCTTCCCTCGCGAGAGCCACCTTGCCTTGCTGTGAAACAGCACTGCAGAATGGTCAGCTCCCATCTCCTCACACAGCGCAGAGAACAGGCACGCTTTCAGGGGTCGAGTTGATGAAATTTACCACGTTTATAACTTCTGTCAAAACCTCATTCAGCTCAGGGCTAAGCTGTCTTGACGCTGGCACCTCTGTGAATTTACAGTGAGTCCATTGCGCGTTTGGCGAGACCCCCTTGATGAGCCTGCGCACCGTCAGAGCAAAAGCCCACACAGTTCTCCCATTTCAGTCCATGTTCTGTCAGGTAACTGTCAATAATTTTGAAGAGCTCATCAGCCGTCGCTCTGTTTTTGACATATTTGCAAAACAGCAGATCTTCACTCAGTGACTGGGAATTTACAAAGCGAACATTGCAAACAGTCTTTATTGCTGTCAGTCTTTGACAAGGCAACACGAATGTCATCCTCAGGGCTCAACTTGGCCACACCTTAACTGCTGCATCATGAGATACTTGGTACTCAGCACCACACTCTGAAACTAGCTCTACAGGTGGTATCAGATGAGATTTCAATGAGTTCTTCCAAGAGTTTGGATAGAGATGTGTCAGGAAGCTTTGTCTCAATGTTGTCTGTAAAGTTTTTTTTATCCAGAGTAACTTGGTAATCCTTTTCTGTGTTTTATTAAATAATGATTTTCAGATTTTGAGAAATGGTCAAACTTATCCAAATATGTATTTTCATGGAGAACAGTGCAGCTGCAACAGATAGCACTTTAGTGATAATTTTCTGTAATGCATTTTTTTTTTTTTAAATAAATCTCAATGCCCCCCGTCATGCCTCTGCACCCCACACGTTGAGAAACACTGGGTTAGACAATGCCTCATGTATTGGACTGGAAGTGAATGGTTGACTGGGTCATTTTGTAACTGTAGCTAACATTAGCTCAGGGAGACGCCGTCCTCCCGTCCCACTAGACTAGACCCGTGTTTACATGCGTGCGGGAGGGGCTGGATGGAGGAGCAGACGCCGCACCACTGTGTGGGAGTGTGTGCAGCTCCCGGTGTCTGAGACAGAACTCAGCGAGTGAGATCGGTTTTGACGATCGGCGAAAATAAAGCATTATCACCGATCGCATATTTATACTGATTATCGGCCGATAACGACCGGTGGCCGATCGATCGGGGCATCCCTAATATCACGCATACTACATGATTCATTTAACGTCGGTCATTGCATTATAAACGACCCCCCCCCCCCCGGTCACCAGCAGATGATGAGTCATGACGTTTAGGACCTTGTACAATTGAAATTTTTAATCTGGCGTCAATCGCTATCAAACTGCATTTGATGATCCAATATATGCATAAATGGCTATAACTCACGTTCTATGAAATACTGCAGAAAACGATAAAAACATATTTTTTTTGATCCACTTTTTCTCCCATTTTCTATATTTTCTCCCATCCCAATTTCGTATCATCCAATTCAACCCTCCTCTGTCACGAACGCCGTTTCTTGCCTCCCACAAGCCAGCTGCAATGTGGACTAAGTCATACATAGCACAAGTCCCCTCCGGTACTTGAGGTAACAGCAGTCACATCTTTTCACCTGCGCAGCTCGATCTCAGTGTCGAGGAGTAACGCGTGGGAGGCTCACGCTGCCCCCGACACTTCATGATTCTACTGCGCAGGCGCACCAACCGACCTGTAGGAGTCGCTGTACACAAAGCCCGATCCCCACCCATCAGTTTCCCACCCCCTAATACGGCCAATGTGTATTAGTATGAACAACCAGCTAAACTGAAAGCAATGTGGAGTGCTGGGCTTGAACAGGCAAGCCCAGAGTCAGTCATTCGTGGCGAGCGCCTTGCCCACTACGCCCACGATAAAAACATATTTATACTCTAGACCGTATTTTTGTATGAATGTGTGAATGAAAAAGTTAAACGTTCCTACACCCTGAACGATAGCTAATCGATGTTAAATGGGCCATAATAATGTCAATTTAGCAATACAATTTAAAAAGTTATAGCCCTGCAAAGTAGGTGAACATCTCCATAGACAAATAGAGCTGGCAGACTGGCTACAAGGATGGATATAAGCGTGGCAGAGAAAGGGTTAAGCCAAACACGCTAGCATGTCTTCACACCAGTTTTCCTACAGTCCAACTGTCAAACTGACAGTAAAGCGACAATATTTATCTTTACTAGGGCTGACCTTCGAAGCTTTTTTTGGCAATCGAAGCTTCGGGGCTGAGCTTCGATTTTCATTCGAAGCTTCGATTTTTTTTTTTTTATCTTATGTTGTGGGACTTGTACATCACTTTCATAAACTTTGTTGTTTTTAAATGTGCTCTATAAATAAAGTGGGTTGGATTAATTAATTAAGTAGCCCCTTTCGTGACTGAGCCAACAAGGTTTCACTCGGCTGTGTGATTTAATTCAAGGTGGATCGCTGTTATCGTTTGAACAACTTCAGATTTCATGGGAACTACCAATCCCCCAAATCAAGAATGTTTAAGATGAATTAAGTAAGATTTTGATTATTTGAAATATGGCCTGTGTAGACTAAACTATGCACAGAATTATGTCAGTCTACAAGGTCCGGATTCTACATGGTCCGGCAATGTAGACTCCACTACAGACCAATCAGTGAATGTTCATGCATTTTTAAGAAGGGCAACTTCCACACAAAAACAAAGAACTCACCAAAACATCTCAGTAGCACCTTATCTAAATTTTATTTCCTATTTTGTTTATTCGTCACAGTATCTTTCTTTCTTATGTGTGGAATTCTACAAGGCATGTAGGTGTATATGTATTTGAGGATGATATACTTCAAACTAGGGCTGGGCGATATAACGATAAATATCGCGATATATTTTAATAATCGATATCGAATATCAAAAAAAATCGTTTTTTTTTTTTTTTTTTTTTGCAACAGGGCAGTTTTAAAACCAGAGACAGTGGACAGACTTGTCTTTCTTGCCTGCAACTTAAAGTAATGGCTTTGCTTGTCCAAATGACAATACTGACCAAATTCAGATTTCTTTTTCTCTTGTCCATTTATTTTGTTTGCTTTCTAATTTAAAATACATTTTGAAACCATCTGTACACAGTAGGCTATGTGTGCTAGCAGAACTAGACTCCAGTCACGAGTCACAGTGCACATGTGCGGTGGTTTGTCCACCAAAAAAGCGGCAAAAGATCGAAAATAAACTAGCAGAGCCAGAACTGTTCAACTCCTCTGGAGCCACAGCCAGCAGAGAAGCCGGTTTACTTTAGCTTTTAAACCAGCTGCAGCCTGAGAACTGGAGTGTGAGGGGATGTAACACTAAAGATGGCGGCAATGACAAAGAATTGCTGCAAAATAAACATACATCTGTTGTTTAAAAAAAAAAAAAAAAAAAAAAAAAAATTTAATTTTTTTTTATACTTATAACAATTCGATAATTATCGATATCGAGAAATAAAATAAAATTATCATATCGTTATCGCGATATGATTTTTTTCCATATCGCCCAGCCCTACTTCAAACGGGCAATAGTGATGATATAATTTGGGCAGTGCTGAGCTGGGTTACTTTCCTCCAGTGTATTTGTCCCCCGGCCCCACCCAATGGCCCCATGCGCACTCACACACATTTAGTCATTTAGCTGACGCTTTTATCCAAAGCGACTTACAAGTTCTGTACGACAAGACAGCAAGAAGGGTACAACTCTATCAGCTGAGTAACAATGTTTATCAAAGTGATGCGTGTTGGGGAGCTCCAGTAGCTCACCACGTACCGCGAGTGCTATTTCAGCGCCGTGGACAACCGCGCTCGCGCGGTTCTGGGGCTGAGCGCGTTCGAATCCCGGACGGCAGCCGTGCCTTTCCCAGTGTGTCTTTCCCCCCCCATCTGAACCCTTTCAGCCTGCTTCTGTCGGTCGAACTTGACCAAGTATGAATGCGAAGAAAAAGCGATAAACGCTAAAAGAACCAGGTGACTGGTCAAAGTTTATATAAAAAAAAAGATAAAAAAAAAAAAAAAAGTGTTGCGTGTTACAGTGTAGGTTAGTTTATTAGGAAAAGTGCATGACAGTAAGGTTAGTCACGGTTAGATTTTTTTTTTTTTTTTTTAATCATTTCAGATAATGGTTGAAGAAGTGAGTCTTTAGTCGACGGCGAAAGATTGGACGGGATTCGGCTGTCCTAACTGGGATGGGTAGTTCTCTCACACACACATCGAAGTATAAAAAAAAAAAAAAAGAAAATCTGTTATGACAGTTTGAGTTATTATTTCCTACCAGCACACTCTTATCTTAGTATTAAAACATAAAAGAGGCGCTTAACCCTCTGAAAAGTGGGCCATATGGGATCTGGGCAGACATCAGTCTTTCAGAAGCTGCATCTCGAGTGAAGATACTGCTATCATTAGTCAGGGCTGTATGGTAACTTTTTGCACATAGCACTGGTGCTAGAGGTTGATAGTTCAAAACAGCAGTCAAAGTGTATATTTTCAGCACTACGTTTGTTTACCAATGATTTTATGTGTTATTAGTGAAATAGGAGTTTATAGAAATCTCAGCGCATCGAGTCGGAAAAAGGCGCATATTGACGACGCAACCCAACTTGAGTAGTCTTTTGAGAAGAGAACGAGGGCTTTTGAATAAAAAAAAGTACACTTCCCAGCTCTTTTCTCTCCTTATTTTCAGAGTCATCTCTCACGGGTGGAACAAACTTGAACGTTATTGCCATAAAATAGAACGCAGTTAGTGCCTCTACCCTTCTGTGAACGTGGGTGAAATGCCTTAATCTCATAATGAGGTAAATACTGATGTTTCTTACCGGGTTCATCTCTTTGGTCGTAGTCTCGAGGCCCTGGAAAACAGAAAAGGAGAGGATGGATGACAACCCATGAGCAAGGCATCTTAATAGCCAGTCTTCTACACACAAATGCAAACTAATCAACTTCAGTCCTACAAAATGCATGATGCTACTTAAAAAAAAAAAAAACATTTCAATAAAGTCAAATGTTTACAGCTTTATGCAGCAGGTTGTTTAGTTTCTGAGACGGTTGCATCATAAACCAACACCTTGCAACAAGAGCAGAACTGAGATTGTTTTGTTCAGTTTTAGACAAAGAAAACCACCAAATGTCTCCCGTTCTAGAAGCCTGTTCTCCTTCGCATGGCCACACTGCCTCTCCTCCTGCTTTTACATTCAAACCCCGTCTCCATGCAAACAAAAACACCAATATTTTAACAGCTCAGGCTTCCATCGCCACCATATCTGAAGAGACATCCCACTAAACAACAATACTGCTGGAGTCCCCTTGGGATCTGGACATGAAATGGTGGCTTTCACTTTCCTTTTCTCTTTCCCTTTTTTTAAATCATGTTCTCTCCTCCTCCCCCACCAAGACACAGGTCTTTTGATGCTTGTCACTTACCACCGAAATTTTTGTAGCCACCACGGTCACCACCTCTGCAGAGGAAAAATTGGAGATATGATGGCTTTTCCTTTGTCCTCAACTGAGAGCCCATAGCCCTCCTACTTCCCCATCTGTGTGTGACTATGGCAGAGATCTCTCAGATGAGGGCATGGTTGTTAGTCTTGGAAATTACAGATCAAAGGGGCGGCAGACTATCGAGGGGCAGAGCAGGAGAGACTAGACGCCCTGATGCAGTAAATGTATCCAGAATGCCTCGCAGTCCGACGGAGACAGAGCACATGTCTGGATGCTTTTTACATGCACTCGTAGACCCTCCGATTGTACTAAACGTACACTTAACAAATAACAATGAGCTACCATTAACTGATTTCTAACTAAAAATAAATCTGTATTGTCCAGCTAACAGTGTTAATGGCGTTTGCTAACTGCAGTAAAATGGGTATATTGCACTAGAATTCTAGTAGTTAGGTAGATAGCTTGGCTTTCATCATATACTAGTCCTGACCGGTTGATGATATAACAGTTTGAGACCTGTAAGAGGCATAGTAATTTTCAGATGGGCCATTAAGTTAGCAACTAGTTAACAGTAGCCCATTGTTATTGTGTCTTAGGTCTAGCACAATCACAGAGGGTCTATGAGCGTAGTACACATTTAAAAGCATCCCGATGTGGCTCATTCTTTGTTGGACTGCAAGGCATTCTGGGCATGTTCACCACACTAGGGCATCTAGTCTCTCCCAAGGCAGAGCGCCCAGCGAGTAGTCAGGCCCAGGTAATGAAGGCGCTCAGTTACCACGTGATGTCACCCAATCATCATTACCATGGCTACTAAATTGTGAGAATATCTGCACACTGAATTTCGAGCTCCCCATTACTTAACGGCACAACGTTTTGACTAACGAGGTAGGGGTGGGTGATATACTTGGTGCCATAGCCGTTAGCATACTCACCGAGTCCCACGATTGGAGTTCTGGCCTGGTTCTGAGTGAACTGGGAAGCTTCAGACAGGCAGCAAATGGAGTCATGAGACAAAAGGGTTGTTAATGTACACCATCACCCGCAGGTCAACGTTGTAACCACCCACAAAAGCAGGTCTGGCGCATTTCCTATAACCGATTCATGTTGCCACACGTCATGCGTTAACACAGAGTTGTAGGAAATAGACAAGGCTAGCTGTTTTGTGTTGACTGTTAAATAGTTTGCCAGGCTGTCATGGTGCAGGTTGACATTTTTATCTTGTGACGCCATTTGCTGCCCGTCTGAAGCTTGAACCAGTCCAGAACTCTGTATAAGCAAATGGCATTGCATCAAATCACTAGCAAGTATTTCATACCACTCTACACCCAAAAATATCCTTCAAGTATTAGTAACTTGAATCCAGTGTGCAGATATCTTTTTTTTGTTTTGTTCTCAAGTTCTTTTTTTCCAGCACGTGGCCTAGAAGCAGGTTGGATCTGCACACAACCCTGTACATTATCTGTAAAGTTGACCAGATTGGGTAGAAAAGGCCGGGTAGCCAGCTCAGGGGTTGTGTGATACAGCACGGCTTGTGGCACAGAGTGCCGCTTTAACAAGCTTCCTTTAACTGAGGTCCAAGTTTTATTTCATTCACTTTGACACCTGTGGTATAGAACGTAGATCCATGTTAACACAACACACAAGTTTCTCCACGTCAAAGAAAACACAACACTGGAATTATACCTGTTGGGATGTGAGGCAACTCAAGGTGTGATTCCATTTCTAAAAGAAGTGCATCTGGATTATTTCCCAGGAGTTAAACCAATTGTTAAAAACATAACTGTTATGTGGTTCTCAGAGGAAACACACCAAGCTTAAGATGCCCATCAGCTCAAATCTGTTAATATATCGGATGCAATGTAACTTTCTCTGGTTGAAGTTAAAGGTGCTATAGTGCAATTTTTATGTAGAGTAATCTTATCCACAGAGCTTTTAGAAAGGTGCAGAATAAAAGTATTGCTTTTCCACCCAAAACAGATATTGATCAATCATTAAAAGAATATTGGCCTGAAATGAATGTGTACATGTTGCATGCATGCATCGCCTCCTTACTTCCCATTTCCCCACATGGAATGCACCCGATTGGATAAGTGGCATACTGGTGCTCTAGTGCGACATCTAGTGGCTGAATGTTATCTATAGCACATTTAGCAACAGTGTCTAGCTACACATAAAAATAAAAATAAATCGAAATAAGCGAGGACAAGTTAGAGAATTTGTTTTCAACTGTTCAGAAACAGCCAGTGTTAATCCATTACCATCCATGAGTCCTACCTACAGATTAATATGTCTGAACTAGATGCGAGTGAGAATTACATTACACAGGCCTACATGTCCTCAAATCTCAAATACAATTCTGCATAAGGCTCGTGTTTCAGTCTATAGTGAGGCTGCTATCTCGTCTTCCAAAGGGTGCAACAAATAATAAAATTATTCCTCCAACATCCACATTCTAAACATAAATCTCCAATTATCTCCCTCTGGTACTTTGTGACATTGTGAGGAAAACGTTTCCAACACAAAATAAATAAAACAAAAGCTAACACAAATTCAAACCTATGGGGTACTGCCATCAGCAAGCTAGCTTGTGGCACCTTTATGTTTCAATAACAAATGCAAACAAGGACTGGAACCCCCGCCCCCAAATATAAATAAAAAAGGAGTACAATTCTAAATGTCAAAGACTTTCCTTTAACCTGACCTAGCTAGCATGGATGTGAGCAGCAAGGCTAACCAGTCCCTTTAACCTGACCTAGTTCGCTAGGGTGAGTACAACAGGCTAACTAGTACCTTTAACCAGACTTGGCTAGCTTGGTTGAGAGAAGCAAGCCAACTAGTCCCTTTAACCTGACCTAGCTAACTTGGGTGAGCAGCGGGCTAACTAGTCCCTTTAACCTGACCTAGTTCGCTAGGGTGAGTACAACAGGCTAACTAGTACCTTTAACCAGACTTGGCTAGCTTGGGTGAAAGAAGCGAACCAACTAGTCCCTTTAACCTGACCTAGCTAACTTGGGTGAGAGCAGCGGGCTAACTAGTTCCTTTAACCTGACCTAGCTAACTTGGGTGAGAGCAGCGGGCTAACTAGTCCCTTTAACCTGACCTAGCTAACTTGGGTGAGAGCAGTGGGCTAACTAGTCCCAACTGAGGGACGAGGTCTAACATGGAATGACCCGACATCATTGAGGCTCATCTGGTCTAACAAACCTTTACCACCAGCTGACTGGGAGCAAAACCCCTGCATGCAAATACATCTGGTTAAGAGTTAAACTCCACCTATAATGTGTCTTATCAGCATCATATCCAAATGAGTCCGTTGGAATATACCAACTGAAGATATGGGGGGGGGGGGGGGGTGTATTAACATCAGTGTCAATGAATGTGTGACCTCTAGTTGGTGGGTCTTAAGTCAGTCTATGCTGGCTATATCTAGGTGTGCTGCATCTACAGTGTAAGAGGTACCTTGGGGGCAGTGGCGCTCTGTGACTTACCCCATACCACCAGGTGGTCCTCCTCCTCCGCGTCCACCCCGGTCGAAGCCGCCGCCACCACCACCGCCGCGCTCGTAGCCACCGCCGCCACCACCGCCGCGCTCGTAGCCACCGCTGCTGCCACCGCGGTCATAACCTGCCCCTCCTCCCCGCCCCCGGCCTCTGTATCCGCTGCCCTCTGAGCCGTCTTCGTCTCGGCCATAGCGCACGCCTTGGCCGCCGCTCTCACCTGGGTGCAGAGCACAGGGGGAGGAACATTACCAGGAATGTAAATCATTAAAAACACCATCATTGGCATTTGTTGGACAGACTCAGAAACACATCCAAACAGCTGAAAGGACAGGCTCAGAAAGACATCACAGAATGGAGGAGTTCTCTTGTTTCTACCCCATAATGCAAAGTGCATTCAGACCTTCGGCTCGTCTTTCATAGCCACCTGCTGCTGCTCCTGCTCCTCCTGCTGCTGCTGCTCCTCCTCCTCCTCCTCCTCCTCCTCCTCCTCCTGCTGCTGCTGCTGCTGCTCCTCCTTGAGATTGTCCATAAGATCCCTGCTGGCCATAGCTCTGCTGGCCGTAGGAGCCGGTCCCCTGCTGGCCGTAGGTTGAAGCCTTGTCACCATACCTTGAAGATAATTTAAAACTATTATAAGTACAATAAGTGCAGAACCCTGAAGCGTGGAGGCAAGATTGTGTTACTTGTTTGAGTAACTCCCCTCTGGCAGGAGGCTACGATCCATCAGGGCCAAAACCTCATGCCACAAGAATAGTTTCTTCCCATCTGCAGTGAGCTCCATCAACAAGCCTCACTGACAAACCCCCCCCCCCCCCCCCCGGGACTATATACTTGCCCACTGTATCGTTAGCTCATTCTAATTAGTGTATATAATTGACCACATCTGCCGAGTTGTACAGCCCTGGCCTATTCCCATTTTATTTTTTACTTAAAATTTTACTATATTCTATTGTGCTATATTTTATTTAAGTTATATATCCCATATCATTTTATTTACATTGTTACAGCCCTGGCCCATATTTTATATTATTCTATTGTGCTTAACTTGGCTCATATTTCATTTTACTGCACCTCTTTATTGTATTATCCATCTGCACTAGCCCTATTTTCTGAAAATCAGCCCAAAAATACATCCCTAAGTAAATGGAAGATTGCTCCACTTCTACAAGGTCCATTTGGTCTTGGTATCTAGGGACATCTATGGATATCAGGGAATGTATTCCCAATGTCAGAAATATTGTGTCCGTTACTAGGCTTGAGTAAATTGTGATGAAACGAGAATATAAATTATGATTTTTCTTTGCATCTTTGACAGTGAACACCACCATGCTAAAAATGACCAGACATGAAAAACTTCTTGAGATCATGTGTACAAAAAAATCTAAGGAAATTAATAAAGGGAAGATGAACAGAAGGTTTTGTAGATACAGTACTGAATTCTGCCATCCGGACACATGCAATTTGAAATATTATAGAATATCAGGCCTATAAATGACCTTATTATATCCAACTTGCACATATATGGATCGGGCTAAATCTACTCTTTGCAATGCCAGAGTTCAATTTGGATTTAGTATCACCAGGCGCGCAGGAAGAACCGAGAATTAAATCTACTGCATGTACAGTTCCATTCTTATAATGGATATGGCTCAGACATTTGGGATCGGATTGCAACGAGTTTGTTCACAGAAGGTAGACACTAACTGCGCTCCAATCTATGCCAATAACGTTCAGTTAGTATTTGTTGCCTGTCGATTGCCGTTTCAGGCGACAATCTACTCAGCGGCTCTCAAGTTACATGCCGATATGAGAGTTGTGCGCAGAAGTACACGGCAGACTTCCCCCCCTGAATACCACCCACAAGTCACGACGCTCTACCTCAGTCAATCATTTGGCGATCTGAAATTATAGGACAGGGTTGTAACCAATGAGTAGTATAAAGTATAGTATTTTAGTTTGCAAAAAAAGTATGCAGTCCTCAAGTTAAAGTACAAAAATTGCCACGTTTGGGGGTGCCTGTTATGAGGTTAAGTTGAACAGGACAGTACTATGCCAGAGGCCTTACCCTGACGTGTCCTGGGCGGCTGGCTGTCCGTAGCCTTCATAGCTTGGCTGCTGAGGCGGCGGCTGCTGAGGCGGCGGCTGCTGAGGCGGCGGCTGCTGACCGTAGCCTCCCTGTGTCTGTTGGCCGTAACCACCCTCTGACAAAGACACCGGACAGGTAGAAAACAATCACCACAATGACTTTTATACCTCAATATAGATATAAATATGGGCATATGCATCTACATATGTTTCTTCATACCAGTCTGTCCGTAGCTGCTACCATAGCTCTGTCCATAAGAAGCCCCACCGTTTCCTTGACCGTAACTCTGGAAACCATAGGAAAGATTGGAAGGCTGTTTAACATTATGTTACCATAGAAACCACAGGAGGTTGTAGGAAATAGTTGCTGAAAACGTGTGAGAAGACTGAACTATTTAGTACTGAATTGTGGAGCCATTCGTCTTCAGGATTTTTGGGGCTAGATGACACACTTGAGCCATCCTTAGTATAACCTCTCCCCAACACTACATAAAAACTAGGGCACATTAGCATGGTTCCCCCAGAGTTGAGGGTAGCTCAAAAGTTATACAGATCTTTGAAGTCGGACCAGGACATCCATATTTATAATAGTTATCCATGTTATCAATCACTACATTTTGGCTGGGTGGTTAACACATTTTTCTGGTGTGACAAATTCACAACATGTTTATTTCCACCCAGACTTTACCAAAATATCCTAAATTGGTGAAGATGTGTTTCAGTTTCTCTAACTCTTAAAAAAAAACTGCTAGATGGAGAGAAGAGGAGCTTACCTGCCCACCCTGCTGACTGCCATACGAGCCATAGCTGAGAAAACAACAACATGGTCAGATTCAGCACAAAACGTCTTGTTCTATGACTTCATAGGCTGACACGAAAATCCAAATGGGGATTAATCAAGTGTAATACATCCAGATTATGAATCAAATACATTCTCTTGAACCCACAATAGAACAACCCTAATCGTCAGGGTTACATGCTTGTATATCCCCATTGTCTATATGGCTAATGCATGTACTAGTTTTATTTTTTGAGTGTGTAATCATGGTGTCTGCCGGTTTAAACAAGCCAAACATAGGACTTTTGAATACCAATTTCGTATGCCACTACCAATACCAAAAATATAGCAACACTGAACTGGCAATTGAGGGCCAATTTAAAATCTTGCCAGTTACCATACATGCTCCCGGTAGCGCCCCCCCCCCCGCCACCCCAAAAGAAAAAAACTACTTGGATACAAACTTTATGTTAAATAAAGGCCTTAAATTGAGAATTATTAATGTAATACTTTTGAATCCCCCGCAGATACCATGGTAATGTATTAGTGCTACCTTTGTGCTGCGCCCTGGCCGTAGCCCGAATCTGTGGGAAGGAAATCAGACATGAATGAATGCAAGCTGTTGAGATGAAACCACTGACCTACATACATAAACCACGATCAGAAACATTAACTATAACTAAACATTATGAAGTGCGTCTGATCTCACCCTTTCTGGTTTAGATTCAAATGTGTTGTCATCACACAGCAACAAAAATTGGCATCCAACCAAAGTGCAAATGTAACAGTAAAGTGCAGTAGTAATCTAAAATGTACAGGTGATTAAACTGGACATCAAAAATAGATATTATATAATCACATGTATCAGTATGTGTAGAGACTCAGAGTTCTAGTATATTGCGGTATGTACAGTGACACAGGTATAACGTAACTAGTAAGAGTATGTAAGGGATATGTACAGATATATATAGTATCATCTACAGATATGCAAAAGGGTTATATGCAAGTATGTACAGACAGAGTTGGATAAATATGTATACGGTAAGAATAAACATACAGCCTTATCGTAAGTTACATTTCCAGCCGAGATAAGCCCTGGGGTGAGTTAATAAAGTAGGTTGTGTGGCTGGGGTCACGTTAAGACGGCAGGCAGACCGAGCACCACGCTGCTCAACAAAAATGGCGGTCTATTGAGGACCGGCCTGTTCCTTGGAGCAGGCGTTCAGGTCCATTCAACCCCCCACACAGAGGACTAAGCCAACTGCATAAACAAGGTGAAAGAAATTAAAAATAATAATTTACAGCCGTCGTTATATAACGTTATTAAGAGGCCACACGCAGTCTTCCGGCAGCCCTTATCTTTATCCCTTACTAGTAGGTAAAACAATAACCTGGATAGCTACAAAACAAAGACCATGTAACGTTAGCTTTAGCTAGTATAAAGCTCGTACGCGGCTAACGCAGGCTGTTGAGCGTAGGCAGTTACACAACCGAACACTAATAACGTTGAACCAACGAGTTTAGACGATTGCTGGAATAGAATGTGCACCGGCAAATACGAGTAATTGTATTATATATAAATCAAGCTAGCGGTTAGCTAACACAGGAAATAGCCATTGTCCTGACCTCGAGGCTACTAGCTAGGTTAGCTACAGTTAGCTAGCATCTCCCTTTATCGCATCTTTCAGCTGTGAACAGATAAACCTCAGTCAAATTGGATATAAACTACTGATATATGACAGTTATTCTCACCAGAGGCCATTCTCCTTCCCGGCAGATGCTATTAAAACCCTATGAATGTGTTTGCCAGTAGTTAGCTTAGCTTAGCTGAATAAAAACCGGGTTATCCTCGCTGCGAACGGAGCAACACTGCGGCACTGAGCTTCTTTCTTCTTCTCCTGTTTCCGGTAAAGCAGCTTTTTCGCTCCGCCCACTCGACGTCCGGGGAACGCGCCAGCCTTAAAGGAGGTGTAGTCTGACGTCACTTTGGACCGCCCGCGAGGTCCACCCATATAGGGATTTAAGCATTGGGAAAATGGATTATCGGCTATTGTAACAACAATTCTGCCTCATGAAAAGCTTTCCATTTTTGCACAAAATGAGTTCCCTTCTATCACTAACTGTAGAGGAGCCAACACTATATATTTAGGTTATTGTATTATATGAATGTTTATATGTTTATTTTTATAACCTTACATTGAAACGGCATTAGGAATATTGATTGGATTTAGATAAAGTCATTGAACCGTCTTATTTGTCATAATAGAACATTCTAGAACATTTGTGATGTCACAGTATGATGTCATAATCAAACATAGAGAACATTTGTGATGTCACAGTATGATGTCATAATCAAACATTCTAGAACATTTGTGATGTCACCGTATGATGTCATAACCAAACATTCTAGAACATTTGTGTATCTATATTCAACAATTCTCTCAGAAGAGCATCTTGAAACAGTGCTGAGCAGTACTGAACAGATAGACTAAACAACATAGATTGAAGCCTGCATTTCTAGACCCGGGTCACGGTGCCTTGCCTACCGTTTTGCTGTGGAAAGAGCCGGCAAGTTGATTTACGGCTTTCAGGTGTGGAGGAATTTTGTCATGTGTCGGGTTGGCTGTGATTTTGGAGACTGGGAAAATACAGTTTTCATTTTTTTTATCCAATTTTTCTCCCATTTTCTATTTTTCTCCCATCCCAATTTCGTATCATCCAATTCAACCCTCCCCTGTCTCGAACGCTGTTTCTTGCCTCCCACAAGCCGGCTGCAATGTGGACTAGGTTATACATAGCACAAGTCCCCTCCGATACTCGAGGTAACAGCAGTCGCATCTTTTCACCTGCGCGGCGCGATCTTTCAGCGTCAGGGGTCTGCGCTTTGGAGGGGCGCCGCCCCCATCGCTTCCTGATTCTACTGCGCAGGCGCACCAACCGACCTGTGGGAGTCGCTGTCCATAACGCCCGATCCCCACCCATCAGTTTCCCACCCCCTAATAGTGCCAATGTGTATTAGTACGGACGACCAGCTAAACTGAAAACAATGTGGAGCGCTGGGCTCGAACAGGCGAACCCAGCGTCTCCAGTATTCGTGGTGAGCGCCTTGCCCACTGCACCACGTAGCCACCCGGAAAATACAGTTTTCTTACCTTGTAGTAGTGACGTGAATATTTAGGAAAATAGTTTTAGGATCACTTCTGTAAAGAAAGACTTCGCTGTGGAAGAGAAATAAACCATTTGGATATCTTTGTTTTACACTGGAGCGGCTGTGGACATTATTTTTCTTTATCAATGAACGTACTACTCACGAGTAAGCAACTTTAACCAGTAGAGTGGAACGTCGGCCCTCATACTAACATTATTATTTAAGCATTTTTGTTTGAAATACAATTCAAAGATTTTTTTTTTACGATTAATTGCGAATATTTTCATGTTGAACTATAGATTGTGGATGAATCCGCACAGAAAGGTACACCATGCAAATGTTCATGTTTTATTTGTTTTAAACGAGACAATTTAGAAATGGGCAATGGGGGGTTACCAAAAGCTCAAACAGTGAACTCCAAGCCCACGTGGTTGAACTAAAAATTCAAAGAAACAGACACCATGATCAAAACCGCACAAAAAAATATCATCAATGACAAAACTGAACACATAGTAGCATACTACAAAAACCTAGGGGTCCGCAAAGACGACTTCAAATTGGAAATGGTAACAACAGATGAGGTACTCAAAAAACTGAGCGCCCTCCAACCTAACAAGGCCACTGGCCATGACAACATCCCCTCCAAATTCCTCAGAGACTCAGCAGCCGCCATCACCCCAGTCATAATAAACCTCTCCATAAAACAGGGACACGTCCCCAAGGACTTCAAAATTGCGACAGTGACCCCCCTGCACAAAAGGGCAGCAAATTAGACCCAGGCAACTACCGCCCTGTTTCTATTCTTACCTCCATCTCGAAAGTCATGGAAAAAGAATTCTACGAACAGGTTGAAAAGTACCTAGCGGAGAAAAATCTAATCTATGAATTCCAATCTGGCTTCAGAACATCCCACTCCACTGACACATGCCTTCTCTATTTGAACGACCACATCAAACAAGAGGTGGACGCGGGCAAATACTGCGGCATGGTCATGCTGGACCTACAAAAGGCCTTCGACACTGTCAATCACTCCATTCTGATTGACAAGCTAAAAGCAATTGACGACATGTAATAATAATAATAATCCACTGTCAATCACTCCATTCTGATTGACAAGCTAAAAGCAATTGGTTTTGATTGTTCATCAGTGAGCTGGATGCAATCCTACCTGGAGGGGAGAGAACAGATGGTGGAGGTGAACGGTACTCTACCCCCCCCCCCCCTCACAGTGAGCTGTGGTGTTCCACAAGGAAGCATACTAGGACAGCTACTGTTCCTAATTTATGCAAATGACATGTCGTCAGCTTGTGACTGCAACTTGTTCTTGTTCGCGGACGACTCAGCCCTGCTGGTCTCTGACAAGAACAAGTTACAGGTTGAAAAAACCCTCAGCTCAGAACTCTGCAGAATCTGCAACTGGCTCGCTGATAACAAACTATCATTACACCTGGGTAAAACAGAGTCCATTCTCTTCGGATCAAATAACAAACTCAGCAAGACCGACGGCTTCTCAGTTACAGTGGGTGACAATATTGTCACAAGGAAAGATGAAATTACATACCTGGGTTCCGTCCTAGAGGCAAATCTTTCCTGTGACAAAATGGCATCCAATGTAATAAAAAAAAGTCAACCAACGAACTAGATTCTTGTACCGGATCTCCTCTCTGGTAAACAAGAATACCCTGAAGAACCTGGCAGGAGCACTCATTCAAGGGTACTACGACTATGCTTGCACCTCATGGTACCAAAGCACCTCAAAGGCAAACATCACAAAACAAACTGGTCAGACTACTACTTGACCTTACTCCTAGAACCCACCTCACCCCTGCCCACTTTGACTACCTAGGATGGCTTAGAGTAGACGACAGAGTACAGCAACTTGCAATGGGCCTGGTCTACAAGATACACTACACCACACAGGTACCCATGTACATGTCACAGCCTTAAAAGGTGTGA
Organism: Notolepis coatsorum; assembly: GCF_963971535.1. Classification (NCBI taxonomy): domain Eukaryota; kingdom Metazoa; phylum Chordata; class Actinopteri; order Aulopiformes; family Paralepididae; genus Notolepis; species Notolepis coatsorum. Next base: position 188,865,374 of record NC_140165.1, read on the forward strand.
ATCCCTACCCACATTCAAAACCGCTCTTAAAGAGCACCTACGGGAGGCTGCAATTCTAAACTGGCCACCGTAACTGGCCAACTCCTGACTCCGGTGCGCACGGCTCTGGCCAGCTCGCCTCTCGTGCGCACCAAGGATTACCGTGGATTAGCAGAGGAGGCATACTGGCCTCCCGTCAGTACGTTGTGGCTGCTGTGTCTGATCGGGTGTCTGATCGCAGGGATCAGACACAGAGGGATGATAGCGGACTTTGTTATTATCATCGCCGTTTTGGCAACAAAGCTAAGCGCTGCATTCCACCATGCAATTTTGGTAACCAGGGAAACGCAAGAGCCAGCACTCGTTAGCGGCTATGAGCGCTGGCATCAATATCATCAAGCTGTTGTTTATCGAGGACACGTTTTCTGGTAGGCGTCTGTTGGTGGATTCGGGCGCCCAGAGGAGCATCCTGCCTGCGTCGGCCACAGACGCCTTGGGAAATGGACATGGACCACTGCTGGATGCGGCTAATGGAACTTCCATCCGTACGTTTTGTACCAGTTACGTGACTATGTGTTTACATGCACAACAGTTTGGCTGGGAATTTGTTATTGCTTCAGTGTCGGTGCCTATACTGGGCGTGGATTTATTGTGTGCTCACAGACTGTTAGTGGACGTTGCGAACCGTCGGCTGATTGGCCCTGCACACTGGGGGGGCCAGGGCCGCCTGCCCTTGCCAATATGCTCGCCACAGGGGATATGTACCAGCGCCTCCTCGCTGAGTTTCCTGCCCTGACTGTCCCCACTTTCTCTGCCTCAGTGGACTCTGTGCTGCGAGGCCTGTCATTTTTGTTTATTTATCTGGATGACATCCTGGTAGCCAGTGCATCATGGAGGAGCATCGGGGACATCTCCGTCAACTGTTCGAGCGGCTCAACGAGCATGGGCTGATCGTGAACCCGGCCAAATGTCAGTTAGGCCTGCCGGCCATGGATTTCCTGGGCCACTATGTCTCTTCCCAGGGGGCTGTTCCTCTACCCGCCAAGGTGGAGGCAATTGCTGCTTTCCCCCGCCCCCTCACCACCAAACCTCTCCAGGAGTTCCTGGGGATGGTTCATTTTTACAATAGGTTTATAGCCCATGCGGCTCACCTGATGAGACCTCTGTACAAGGCGTTGAAACACCTGGACAAGAGGCAGGGGAACTATGTGAGAATGCTATTCATCGACTACAGCTCGGCATTCAATACCATAGTCCCCTCCATACTCATAGCCAAGCTCAGGGACCTGGGCTTGAACTATGACCTCTGCCAGTGGGTCTTGGACTTCCTGACTGGCAGACCCCAGGTGGTGAGAGCAGGCAACTGCACCTCCTCATCCATCACCCTCAACATAGGGGCCCCCCAGGGCTGTGTTCTGAGTCCCCTCCTCTACTCCCTGTACACACACGACTGTGTGGCTCAGCGGAGTAGCAATACAATCATCAAATTTGCTGACGACACAGTGGTGGTGGGCCTGATCTCTGCCAACGACGAGAGGGCCTACCTGGAAGAGGTCAAGGTCCTGGCGGGATGGTGCCAGGAAAACAGCCTCTCCCTGAACGTCAGCAAAACAAAGGAGATGATTGTGGACTTCAGGAGGTCGGGGGTCAAGGACTACAGCCCCCTCAGCATCGACGGGGCACCGGTTGAGAGAGTCAACAGCTTTAAGTACCTCGGAGCCTACATATCCGAGGACTTGACATGGACCACACACATTGACAGTGTTGTGAAGAAGGCACGACAACGCCTCTACTTCCTCAGGCGCCTAAGGAAGTTCCAAGTCAGTCAGAGAATCCTTAAGAACTTCTACTCATGTACAATAGAGAGCATCTTGACCGGCAACATCACCTCCTGGTTTGGGAATAGCACTGCACAAGACCGAAGCAGACTACAAAGAGTGACACGTTCAGCCGAACGCACAATTGGAGGGGGGCTCCCCACCCTCCAGAACATTTACAACAAGCGTTGCAAGGGCAAGGCTAAGAGAATCATTAAAGACTCCAGTCACCCGAACAACTGCCTCTTTGAACTGCTGCGGTCAGGCAAGCGATACCGGAGTCTCAAGGCGAGCACAGAAAGACTCAGAAGAAGCTTCTATCCCCAGGCCATCAGGCTGCTAAACGAACAATGAACACTACACAACAACAACCACCAAACGCACATAGCACACACATCCACACGCACACACTCACTTTAAACAAACACACTGTAGCACCCACTCCACACACTTTATAGCACACACCCACTTTAAACAAACACACTGCAGCACCCACTCCCCACACTTTATATTTATTGATGAAGGATTGCACTACAACTCGTACACCTTACTGTAAATTGTACCTAAATTGTACCTCATCCCATTTCTGCTTTGCACTATATAGTACTGTACATTAGTACACTGCATAGTATTGTATATTATATGGTAACTCAGAACATTGTACATGTCTATACCGAACACTGTGACCTCATTTTCTTCTTCTAAATTACATGCTATACTATGTTATTTGATACTATCTTGTCTAGCACAGTCTCTGGAGCGTAACAGTAAGAAGCATTTTGTATGAAAGTATTCTGTACTTCTGTATGACTATTAAAGAAACTTGAAACTTGAAACTTGAAGGGGAAAAGAGCCAACTATGACGTGGGCTGGTCCCCGGAGCGGGTCCAGTCATTCGAGGACTTTTTAAGGCTGCTCTTGTGACAAAATGGCATCCAATGTAATAAAAAAAGTCAACCAACGAAGTCGATTCTTGTACCGGATCTCCTCACTGGTAAACAAGAATACCCTGAAGACTCTGGCAGGAGCACTCATTCAAGGGTACTACGACTATGCTTGCACCTCATGGTACCAAAGCACCTCAAAGGCGCTAAAAACAAAATTACAAACATCTCAAAACAAACTGGTCAGACTACTGCTTGACCTTACTCCTAGAACCCACCTCACCCCTGCCCACTTTGACAACCTAGGATGGCTTAGAGTAGACGACAGAGTACAGCAACTTGCAATGGGCCTGGTCTACAAGATACACTACACGACCAAGGTACCCATGTACATGTCAAAATACTTCCCAAAGGTCAGTGAATACCACGCTCACAACACCAGAGGGAGCTCCACAAATCATGTTAAACCCAGATTCGGCTCAAACAAGGGACTAAACACGTTTCGCAATTATGCCACATCAATGTGGAACGCCCTACCCAAAGCTGTAAAGGAATGTGAATCACTACCCACTTTCAAAAACACTCTCAAAGAACACCTATGGGAGACTGCAATTCGAAACTGGCCCCTGTAAATGTCCTAACACAACCCCCTCCAATGTACAGTAAATGACCAAGTATGGTTTTGTCTATTCCAATGTACAGTTTTGCTTGTACAGTTGTACAGTGTCCCCCACCCACCCACCCACCCCTCCTTCCCAACACCCCCCCCCCCCCACCCAACCACCTCCAATGTACAGTCCCCCCCACCCCCCAACCCCACCCCACCTACCCAACCTCCTCCAATGTACAGTTTCTATGTCTGGACTCTTTTCGTATCACAAACAGTACTGTATTTGCAAATCTGGTATGTCATAAATGTATAGATGTAGCAGTACTGTCTATCTGTATGTCATGTATGTCATATATGTTATGATGAATTGAAAATGGGGGACCCTGATGTAAACAAGACGAAAGTCTTTCTCTGGTCTGCATGCCCTTAACAATTGTATGTATTGAGCTGTACTGTACTGTACCCATTCTACAATCTGTTAATAAAGTTTTCAATCAATCAATCAATCAATGCCAACGCCACCATGCTGGCACACCCTTCTCCTGCTGCTCCTATAGCCCTCACCACCGATGCCTCCGATTATGCGGTAGGGGCGGTGTGTGAGCAGTGGGTGGCTGGTGCCTGCCAGCCTCTGGCCTTCTTCAGTAGGAAGCTGCGTGACAACGAGAGGAAGTATAGCACATTCGACAGGGAGCTCCTGGCCCTCTTCCTCGCCATACGTCATTTCAGGTTCTTGCTGGAGATTCGCAAGTTCACAGTTTTTGTCGACCACAAGCCCCTGACGTTTGCCATGGCCAAGACTACAGAGCCATGGTCAGGGCGGCAGCAGCGCCAACTTTCCGCCATATCGGAGTTCACTACCGACATCCAGCATGTGGCCGGTAAAGACAACCAGTCCTGTTGTTAGCTCCCCCCTCCCCCAGGGGTGAAAGCTAGCTCTATTGTCCTAGTGTGTGTGGGGGGAGGAAGAGGTGAGGGTAACAAGCATTGGTTCTGAAAGCTAACATACTTTAAACATCACTATGAACTGAGGGCGGAGCTAGGCGATCATGGAGTGAGACGTGTTTCACGTGAGCTCCCTTCTATCGTGCAAAATATACTTTTCTCCCCATTAGTCTTTATTTTATTTTTATTTGTTATTTGTCTGCTTGTTGAGTCGTCGAGTTTCAACTACTGTCGTCGACTTTTTTCAACTTTCTGCGATGTCGGTGGTGGAGACCAGATCCATGAGCACCCCAGCCGGCAAACTGCCACCGGGTCTATCCTCGCCGTCGCCCGGTATCAATGAGATAAGCGAAGCTGTTCTCTTGGTCATGACCAAACTCCATACAGACTTTGAGATACGCTTCGCTGAAACACAAAGAAAAGTGCAGCCGGAATTTTTTGATAACCTTCATCGAGAGATGTCAGAGGAAATTAGGTTGGCGGTAGACCCGTTGAGAGACAAGATGGAGTCGCTGCACGTTGTCTCCTCGGCTAATGCTAACGAAATAGCCACGCTAACGACAGAGGCCTCACTACAAGGCGAGAGGATAACGGGTCTGGAGACCTCCCTGCTGGCTAGGCAGGCTGAAGTTGCCAAACTACAGTCGATAATTGTGGAAATGCAGTCCCGGGAGAGAAACTACAACATCAGGATTTTTGGTGTACCGGAGGGCAACGAGGGAGGCCGTCTCTCGGAGACCATGCCGGAATTGCTGCAGAAAATACTGGGGAAAGATGTCCTCCCCACCCCTCCTGTATGTGAGTCGGCCTACAGAGTGGGCAGGTCCAGTCCTGGAGTGAACAAAGAGCCGAGGCCCATCATTTTCAAGCTGAACAGGCTTCAGCAGAGGGAACTCATCATGCGGTCGGCCTGTGCCAGAAGGGGTAAACTAAGTCTTGGCGATCACAAAGTGGCCATTTTCGAAGACTTTACGCCGGAGGTTCAAGCACAGAGAGGCGAATACAAAGTGGTCATGTCCAGGCTATGGAAACTAGGCCTGAGGCCTACGCTATTCGCTCCCGCGAAATTATCTGTGCTGGGTAAGGACGATGATCTGTGTTCATTTTGGTCGTTGGCTAAAGCGAAGGAATATCTCGAGGGGATAGCCGAGACTGTAGCTTGATATCTATGTCGGGTGAGTGACTTGGCGATGTGGGCCTGAATACATTGATAGGGCCGACTACTCACAAATGCTTGTTGTCATGCCCAGACATGCTAACTGTCCACTGCCCATCCAAACTAGCGGGACTTCCCAATGACTTCTGTTACTTGCTAATGCTGACCTCATGGTCGTACTTGTGTGTCGCCTCTATGAAAGCTAGCGAGCTAGCTGAACAATGTACATAACAGATTCTAACGTGCTAGCCGGATTCATCACTAGCTTACGTGCTAGCCTCGGGCTAGCTAGCAGGCTGTGTCTATCGCCCGCGCCGAGACATTCGAGACCCGTTAATGTTTACGTATTTTGGTTGTTGTTGCTGTTTAAGTGACATCGGTTTGCACAATTCAACGGTGATCGGGTCCTTAACTAACTTCTTGTATGCTTTTATTTTTATATCCAGGCAGTTTTGAGCTTTGGGCTCCAGTAGTAGAAGGTCGGTTGAATATATATATACAATAATGATAACAGGTTGTGTCAGGTATAGCTTATTACTATCCCCGGGTTAATGAAGGTGTTTAATTCTATTCTTACATAGGTTATGTCATTCCAGCCATTGGGCCTGACCAGAGGGGCACTTTGACCATAACCCTTTTTTCCTTTTCTTCTTATTGTCGCTGTTTAAATGACATCTGTTTGCGCAATTTAACTGTGATCCGATCCTGCCTTAGACTATCTGCTGGTATGCTTTAATTTAATTTTGTTTTGAATTTTCCTTTATCCATTTATGCTATAACATTGTGACATTAATACGCAGACTCGGAAGTAGATGATTACATGGTTGATGTTGAGTTATTATATAATAATGGCTATTTTTTCCATTATAGTTGTCTCATGTTAGGGCCAAGGCTCACGTTGGTTTTCGACCGATATCTTTATTGAATTTAATTTTTATTTTATTTGTGTTTATTGGACTAGTGGGGGTTTAATCAAGGGTTTATCTAGAGGGGGGTCGGAGTGGAGAGCGTCTTATTGGATCCATGACTCCAGTGGGAAATGATAGGAAGATGACCATCCTTAGTGGATGGGGCATATGGAGGGGATTGGAGAGTGGGTATAGGAGGGTTTATAATAGGACGGGTGGGTTAGGGTTTAGAGTAGAAGGAGGGGGGGTTGTAACTGGGGTGGTATTTTTCTGTGTTTTATGTACTGTTGTCTTATATGTGTGTAATTGTTCCTCCTCTGAACTCCTGGGATTGACCGCCTGGGCCCGCCTGGATCAGCGCCTCTGTACTCAGCCTGGCTGCACTGGTATGTTCTTTACGCACTTAGACAAATTCGACCATGGCTAAATTGAATATTTTAATTTGGAACGCAGGGGGTCTTAACGCCCCACACAAGCGTGCCAGTGTCCTTTGGTTATTGAAGAGAAGAAATATTGACATTGCTCTCCTTAGTGAGACGCGTTTATTGGTGGGTGATGTGTCAAGGCTAGCAAATCGACAATATCACGTTATCTCCTCATCCTCAGCCGATGATAAGACGAAAGGAGTCGTCATAGTTACAAGACGTAACCTTGATATCAAAGTCCTGGATGTGTGGTCGGACACGGAGGGAAGGATTACTATAGCAAAAGTTGAGTTCTCTCACAGGAAGATGGCAATAATAGCATTGTATGCCCCTAACACATTTGATTCAGCGTTCTATAATACAATCACGAAGAATATGTTGGAACTTAACGGATACGCTCTCATTGTGGGTGGCGATTTGAATGCGTGCTGGGATGCGGAGATGGATAGGTCCGGGTCCTCTGAAACAAGCGACCAAAAACGGTCCTCTAAGGCCCTCAGGATGTGGGCCCAGGACACGGGGCTCGCAGACCTATGGCGCTTATCCAATCCCACCCTCAAGGATTACTCTCACCTGTCGGCCAGACACAAAACCTTCTCTCGAATAGACTATGCATTCGCGTCCCCTAATATGTTTGATAGTTTCGACGTCTCATTGGTTCCCCTGGCTCTCTCGGACCACAAGGGGATTTTCCTTGTGGCAACCTTTGGCAGGCTCTCCACGAGAGCTCCCAGGTGGCGTTTTAACTCAACTTTATTAAAGAACGATGATTTCTGTTCTGAGTTCAGGAGTAAACTACTGAATTCTTGCAGATCAATGTTGGCACGGTCGAAGACCCCAGGGTCCTATGGAACGCATTGAAAGGATTTATCAGGGGTCATGTCACACTTTTCGCCTCCAATTTGCGTAAATCCCGGTCAAAAAAACTAGAAGGACTGGAAACATTATATGCAGACCTATACGCATCTTTGCAAACTAACTATAGTGAACGACTAAACACACAACGTAAGATAGTCAAGAAAGAAATAAACTCCATACTTAAAGGATAACTCCACTATTTTGGGAAATTAGCTTATTTAACATCTTCCCTGGAGTTAGACAAGAAGATGCATACCTTTTTTGTCTCTGTGCGTGCATTTTAGCTTTGGGAATAGATGCTCCGTTAGCATAGCTTAGCTTCATCACTGGAAGTGAGGCAGGACAGTAGCCTTACAGTGCCTTACAGTGTATTGCAAGGTCTGACATTGACCAAACTTGATATGCATGACCTTGGTGGGCTCTAGGTCAACTCCTGAAAAGGGGGTCAATGTCAGACTTTGCAATCAAAAGTTAGGGGGCTAATAACCCTTGCCATAATTTCAGTGCGCCCCTAACTTTTGATTGCAAGGTCTGACATTGACCCCCTTTTCAGGAGTTGACCTAGAGCCCACCAAGGTCATGCATATCAAGTTTGGTCAATGTCAGACCTTGCAATACACTGTAAGGCACTGTAAGGCTACTGTCCTGCCTCACTTCCAGTGATGAAGCTAAGCTATGCTAACGGAGCATCTATTCCCAAAGCTAAAATGCACGCACAGAGACAAAAAAGGTATGCATCTTCTTGTCTAACTCCAGGGAAGATGTTAAATAAGCTAATTTCCCAAAATAGTGGAGTTATCCTTTAAACAACAGTCTGAGTTCTTGATACATAGGACAAGGCAAAATTACTACTTTCACGGCTCCAGGCCTAGCCATCTATTGGCAATGAAAATACACTCGAATGATCATTTCTCTGATATCCCCTCGATCAAGACGCAACAGGGTACAGTCACTACTGATTCGAAAAAGATCAACGACACTTTTAAAGAGTTTTACTCACAGTTATATAGCTCAGAGGTTAATCTCGACGACTCTAAATTTGAATCGTTCATTGGCGGGCTTGAGATACCCCACATTTCTGAGGAAGAGGCTAAGGAACTGGGGAAACCGATCACTCTTATGGAACTAAGGGAGACGATTGCTGAAATGCAGAGGGGTAAGGCACCAGGCTGGGATGGTATTCCACCCGAGGTGTATTTAGCTTTCTGGGACCAACTGGGTCCATTGATGCTCGATATGATCAATTACGCTATCGAACAAGGGGAGTTCTCAAGAGATGTCAACATGGCGTTGATTTCTTTACTTCTCAAGAAGGACAAAGATCCCAATGATTGTGGTAGCTATAGGCCCTTGAGTCTTCTCGGGCCGATTTAAAAGTGTTTGCCAAGGTGCTGGCCCGCCGCCTGCAGAGATTTATGACGGTATTGGTACACTGAGATCAAACTGGTTTTATCCCGGGGCGCCTGGCTGCAGATAATCTTAGGAGGCTGTTGCATGTAGTCGATAACAGTAAAGACAATACAGCTCCGTCCACAGTTCTGTCTTTGGATGCCATGAAGGCGTTTGACAGACTAGAATGGGCATACCTGTGGAAGGTACTCGAGGTCATGGGTCTTGGAAAGAATTTTATTCATATGATTAAAGTCCTGTATGCCTCGCCGTCGGCAATGATACTGACAGGCAAAAACTGTTCCACACTTTTCCCAGTCTCCAGATCTTCTAGACAGGGTTGTCCTCTGAGCCCAGGACTATTCGCGCTTTCCCTCGAACCATTGGCCCAATTTATTAGGCAATCGGAGGACATCGTCCCCATAATGATCAATAATACACCACACAAAATTGCTCTCTATGCGGATGACCTACTGATTTTTATGGATGACCCTTCCCGGTCGGCCACAAAATTATTGGGAATAATCGACGACTTTGGTAAATTGTCAGGCTTTAAGATTAACTGGAACAAATCAGCCTGCCTACCTCTTAATGAGCTGGCCAAGGCGGTGCGACTACCAGCTTATATCCCCATAGTGGAACATTTTAAATACTTAGGTATAGAGATATTCCCCACGCTGAGTCAAACTACTAAGTACAACTTCACGGGTACTTATGATAAAATACGCCAGGATCTAGACAGATGGTCGTCCCTTCCTAACTCCTTACAAGCCCGAGCTTCCATAATCAAAATGAATGTCCTGCCTAGGATACATTTTGTTAGCTCAATGCTCCCCCTGCCCCCTCCAATAGACCACTGGCGCAAGGTACAATCGATGGTATCTAAGTTTATCTGGAATAACAAACGCCCGAGAATCAAAAGAACTACTACTCAAACGTAGGAAACAAGATGGGGGCCTCGCAATCCCTGATTTTAAGCTTTATTTCTGGTCCTTTTCACTGAGACCTCTGATGTGCTGGCTAGACCCTGTGGATGCTGTATCTTGGCGCTCCTTAGAAGCGGCGGCGGTCTCACCGTTAAGATTGCAGGATGTGGTGTACTCCACTGTCCCTATTTCGAAATGCCGACTGAGGTATGGACCGATCATAACTCACGTGATCCAGACGTGGTGTAATGTATAGAAGTCGTGTGGGGTTAAATGCCCATGGCACCTGGACTCTCCAATTTTTAATAACCAGCAATTACTTGTTGGGCACAAGCCGGTTAATATTCCTCAATGGCAAAGGAGGGGGGTTCATACTCTGGAGGATATTTATGATAAGTACGGCCTCCGTGCGTTTCAGGACTTAAGAGAATTTTATGATCTTCCCGGCGAGTCCTTTCTTTACCTTCAACTAAGGTCAGCGCTGAGGGCACATGGCGTGCCGTGGGCTCAGGCTTTGCAACCACACCCCTTCCTCAGGCTCATAGTGGACAGGACGACCTCCAGAGGGTTTGTCTCAGACTTTTATACGGTCTTAATTCAGTCCACGTATAAAAATGTATCATTGGATACAATCTGGCATGTGAATATCCCAGAGTTGGACCCCGAGTTTGACTGGGATGATGTTTGGGCAAATGTGGCATTGTCTTCCCGCAACCCCAATCACCAGCAAATTAATTTTAATTATATTCATAGGACCTATCTTACACCTAGGAAGCTATTTGCTATGGGACTGATAACCGACTCTCGGTGCACTTTGTGCTCTCAAAAGGCCACTGGCACTTATATGCATATGTATTAGGATTGCCCACCAGTGGCCCGCTTCTGGAGGTCAATAGCGGACAAACTTTCAGATCTGTGTGGCTTAACTATCCCATTCACAGCTGTTACGCTACTCCTGAACGATATAACAACACTACCCGCGTCCGTACAACTGAAAAGGGTTGTCCTAGCGGGCGTCACAGCAGCGAAGAAGCTAATAGCAATGAGATGGAAGGAGCCTGAGAAGCTCACAGTGATTAACTGGTCCCTAACACTGTTGGATGTGATTTATCTTGAGATATCCACGGCGCGGGTGTTACGTACCCCAGTGGGGAGACGCAACACAAGGCCACAGACAGGGTAGGTGAGGGTGCAGTGACACAAAACACAAGAAACTATTTGCAAAATAATAATATTTATTTCACAAAAGTCAAGATCAGCAACACAGAGAGCACGGAGGACCTACCAGTGAGCACCAAATCAAATATCAAAAAGAAACAAAAGCCCACCCCCCCCTTTACAGGCGCGGACGCCCCAAAGTACAGGTGGTGGTGCTCACTCTAAAGCTGGTGTCTTTAACAGTTTGCACCTACGTGATGCAAAATGTAGACCCAGGGTATCTTCCTGCCCTCAATGTCCCTGTGTGCGAAACAAAATGTTAATACAAAACAAAGCAATCACCATAGGCTGGGTGACGAGGAATAAATACACACGTTAGAAACAAAACAGAAATGTACAAATACTAAACTAATGCCAAACAGGCCACAGCTCTACAGAACACAAACAGCACAAAACTATACTAAAGACCTAAACTAACTGACAGCACAAAGTGCCAGAGCCTTCACCAGCTCTATACTGAAGACATACCAAAATGAGCTCCCACACAGACACAGACCAAGTATATTTACCACCACACACAGACCAAGTATAGTTACCACCACACACAGACCAAACGAACCAGGGAGCCAACTAACACTGAAACAAAAAGGGTATATGAAGAGAGAGTGGATGTTGATTGCAGAATCAGTTTCACCTGCCGCTGCACTGGGGTGAGTTGCTGATTGACCAGCTGCTGCTGCAACTGGGACTGGGAGACACCTGAGAATGGGATATGTAGACACAAGAGGGAGACAAGACAACAACAAACAAAACATGCCTATATATACAACAGATAACATACATTACTCCCTCTATATACATACATAAGGACACCGTCCGTAACAGCGGGTGATTGGGGTTGGGGGATTGACCTATGGTTCGCAGCAGCTGAGAAGGTCAGGACCGCCGTGTGCGGCTGAGCGGGGTTGGGGTGCTTGTTCGGGGGAGTCCGGCGGTCTCGTGGGAGGGGGAGGAGGAAATGTCTTGTCTGTCTTGTCTTTTGTGATGTCTTGAATTTAACTAGGGATTTTATTGGGGGGCAGCTGTTTAGCTAGTTCTTCACTATTTGGTCATCTATTAGATAGTACCCCTGGAATTTTGAATTTAAAATTTAAAAAGGTTGAACTCTGTTTTCTTTTCTTTTGTCTTTATAATTTATAAATTGTTATATTCTGTATTATTATTGTTTTTGTTATTTTCCTGTGAAGTTCTGTGTATTGTGATTGTGATTAATGTGTTGTCTTGTTTCATGTAAGTAATAATAAAAAAAAATCGATAAAAAAAAAACATCACTATGGACTAGCAGAGCTACATAAACATCACTGTAAAACAATACAACTAGATGGCATACAGTACCTGAAGAAAACTAGAATGCTAGTTATGTAAACTATAAAAACACAGCTGCGCTGTCTCTCAGCACAGCATCAAATAGTGTATCCACATCTTGAGCTGCAGAACACGTGGCCCGTTTCTCAGCTGTATCCAATTGCCTTTTGTCGACAAAATGCCTATAGCAAGTAGCGTGAAAACCAGCATCTCCAGGGACATTGGCAAACTCGATCTTTAAACAATGTTTGTATGTCTCCGCAATGGTATTGTGATGGGAAAATATTATCATGTCATATAGTTCTATGTTAAAATACATATTCTAAGGGCGGCTACGTGGTGCAGTGGGCAAGGCGCTCACCACGAATACTGGAGACTGGGCTCGAACAGGTTCGCCTCCCTGTTCGAGCCCAGCGCTCCACATTGCTTTCAGTTTAGCTGGTCGTCCGCACTAATACACATTGGCAGTATTAGGGGGAGGGAAACTGATGGGTGGGGATCGGGCGTTGTGGACAGCGACTCCTACAGGTCGGTTGGTGCGCCTGCGCAGTAGAATCAGGAAGCGACGGGGGCGGGGCCCCTCCAAAGCCCAGACCCCTGACGCTGAAAGATCGAGCCGCGAAGGTGGAAAGATGCGACTGCTGTTACCTCGAGTATCGGAGGGGACTCGTGCTATATATGACTTAGTCCACATTGCAGCCGGCTTGTGGGAGGCATGAAACAGCGTTCAAAGACAGGGGAGGGTTGAATTGGATGATACGAAAATTGGGATGGGAGAAAAATAGAAAATGGGAGAAAAAGTGGATACAAAAAAAAAACATATTCTTTACAGACTAGTTAACAATGGTGTAATGGGAAATATTAAAGGACTAAACGATGAGCCGTTTACAAATCATTCTGAGTCATTATTTATAATAAGAAGAAAGTTTATTAACAATAAGAAGAAAGTTTATTTCACCATGGCCACGTATGAACGGACAGTCTATAGTCAGAGACAATATGTTAACCCACTAGCGTCTGGCCATAGACTGACCCAGAGCGCTGTTTCAGACATATGTTAAATACACAGTTGTCAGTCATAACATAATATCAGATATGATGATGAAGGTAAACAAAAATGGTTCTCAGTCACTGGGAGCAACAACAACTTTGTTATGACTGGGAGGATGTCAGAGTGTTCTTAAAGAGACATACACACATTAACCAGTCAAGCTGGTCATACTGAGAGTCAAGCTGTATAACATGATATCTCAACACAGATCTATAAGAACATGATAATATATTCCACGACAGTTCCCCCGTCTGATAATTAATCACAATCATTATCACTTCATAAAGACAACAAAAATATTATCATCATTAAACCAAAAATAACACAAATTATAATAACTCAGCAAAAACTATTTTTATTATCTAAAAACAGTCACTAGAGGGAGAACGAAATCCACACATCAATGAATGATGACGGATGACAGGTAAACAGGTGGTCTCCGGCAAAACCCCTGTCTGGATGGTCGGGATTTCACAACACAGTGTCCAGGCTCTGGACGGTCAAGGGTGCAGAATACAGATATCACCAACCACCAGGCTGGAAAGAACACAACAAAACCCAGGAAAGTATTTTGCCGAACAATAACAATTCCCCCCGCAGAGGAGAGACTCAAGGCTGCTACTCCCCAGAGCAAAGAGATGGCACAAACCAAAACAAACTTGCAAAATTAATGAAACATAATGCAGAGGCAAAAAACATAACAACCTTGCTAACACTTTCTCTGCTATGAGTGTTTGGAACTGTTTGGAACGCAGTGTTCCCAAAACAAAATTTCTGAGATAATGTAATGTGATGTGGGTCAGACTTGCCTCTTAATCAGTTGTTGCATCTCAGGTAGGTCCCCCCCTCTCCGCCACCAAACACCCCCCGGGCCGATCCAGTCTGATGGTTCCCTCGTCGTTGCAGATGGTCTGTTCTCTCGCACTGTCCCTGGTTCGTTTTCACAACTGAAAACAGGCTAACTGTCTTATCCTCCGACGTTAAAAGCCTGTTGATGAATCGCAGTTAGGATTGAACTGTCTCTTAGTTCTTCATCTTCGGCCAATTGATTCGGCCAGTGATGGGCCAGCTGTTTAGCTGGTAGTAACAGTGGAGCAAGCTGGACAGCTCTCTGCCTCAGTTTGAGCAGTAGGCCAGCTGCAGGCTAGAGCAGGCTGGTAGGTATATGCTTCTCCAGGAACAGCTTCCTCTCACTGGGGCAGTGGTCAGTAGGGCCCGGCGGTCATTTGTTTGGCACAGAGATGGAGGACCCCCCCTGAGAAACTACAAAGGAGAGGGGTACATACATAGGTGTACGTGGGAGAGAAGAGACAAAGGAGAGATGTGAGTGCCAGCTGACTGTATATCTCACTATTCCAATCTCTTTTTTTTTTTTTTTTTTCTCAGTCACGCTTAAAAAATATTTGCCCGTTATCACACATTATAGACAGTTACACACTAAAACGGTAGAAAGGGTCCACTCCAGGCTTTGAAGTTAGGACATTCTATAGTACCTCGATCAGCTCCAACGAGCAGGGCAGTTTCCTAAATCATGACAACAACAAAAACAACTGTCTAACTAAGAGTCTCGTCGGCAAACAGGTTTGATTGATTGATTGATTGAAAACTTTATTAACAGATTGCAGAATGGGTACAATACAGTACAGCTCAATACACACAATTGTTAAGGGGATGCAGACCAGAGAAAGACTTTCGTCTTGTTTACACCAGGGTCCCCCATTTTCAATTCATCAGGAGTTCACCAGGTCATAATGATTTCTGCAGGTCACATGAAATTAGATGATCGCCGTTGCTAGCAGCTACTACACATGCAAGTACTGAACAGGTCAAAACAGACTGAATGGCAAATGACGGTAGGTCTGAAAAACATAGGTAAATTCTCCCGACTCACAGTCCCACGTTCCCGCCTCCTTGTGAGAAAAAAAAACCTTATAGTACAGACAAACAAAAATGGAATTAACCCTCAGAGCACTGCCTCTCTTGTCCATGACCCCATGAGAAAGTACCCTTATACCCTAGTTCTTACCAGGTAAAATAATTAAAGATAATCAACCCCTGTGGAACATACTGTCTCTTTTTCCCTTCACGGCAGGATCACCTATTCACAGCGTTCCAAAGGACCTTTTAAAACCCCAAAAAAATCCTCTCCCAGGACCACCCTTAAACACAGCTATCGCCCTCTGCTAACAGCCCTCATTTACAATCCCACAGCGCAGTCCCAATTCCTGCCCCTATGTAAAAAAGCCAAATACAGAGCCTGCAGAGCGAAACTAGCGCTATATATATATAATTTTGAAGCCCAAAAACCCCCACCCCTCTTCTTCGGGATGCAGACTTGAACTCAACATCTTTTATTATACTCGTGGTAGGCCCCCCCATCCCGTCTATAAGGCACAAGGCTCCGGGACATACCAAGATTGATAAACTATAGAAAAAACCATCGCCAGTCTACCAAGCACGTAATATACCAATACAATGAAAAAATAACCACTGCAGAGCACATAGTAATATACATTTAAAAAAATAGCTCTGACCGGCACCATGTTCTAGTTTAGACCTCTAATTATAAATTTAAAAACAAAAATGTTTTAAACAGAAATCAGAATGTCAACAGCTCACAGAGTGTTCCTTATCACGCGTCCCCAAGGTCCATGCCGGAGGTGACAGCCAAGCGGACGGCGCAGCTGGTTCTCTCCCCTCCGTGTCTTGCACGGAGGAGCCTCGAGACAGCGTTCCCCCAGAATTCCAGGATTCACCCTTTCTGCAGAGTCCGTTTGGCGGCCGACCTCGACACCCATCGGTTAAAAAAAAACGATGAGCCGTTTACAAATCATTCTGAGTCATTATTTATAATAAGAAGAAAGTTTATTAACAATAAGAAGAAAGTTTATTTCACCGTGGCCACGTATGAACGGACAGTCTATAGTCAGAGACAATATGTTAACCCACTAGCGTCTGGCCATAGACTGACCCAGAGCGCTGTTTCAGACATATGTTAAATACACAGTTGTCAGTCATAACATAATATCAGATATGATGATGAAGGTAAACAAAAATGGTTCTCAATCACTGGGAGCAACAACAACTTTGTTATGACTGGGAGGATGTCAGAGTGTTCTTAAAGAGACATACACACATTAACCAGTCAAGCTGGTCATACTGAGAGTCAAGCTGTATAACATGATATCTCAACACACTATAAGAACATGATAATATATTCCACGACAATGGTCAACTAGTATACAGCTCAGACACTGGGCGACAGTCTTAACAGTGTTCTTATAACAACAGCCAAAAGGGCCAGGAGATATGAGATGTCCAAGATTATTTTCCTCTCCAGTTCTTTGTGTGAAGACATAACAAAGCCATAGACCCATTCTTTGTTTTCATTTGATCACTAGGGCATTTTTGTTTACCTTTCTTAGTTTCTTGTCATATCTGGGCATCTTATGTACGTCATGTCAAATTATGTATCTATTGTTAAGTCTCACCAAAGCTCTTTCTCACTTTCTGGTCAGACATTTGTGTGTCTGATTGTAAACTGAGCTCTGTGGCCATAGAAATAAACTGTGTTCTATATTTCTATATATACAAATTGACTCGTCTGAATTTCTACAGTTTCACTGTTTGGCTCATTTAAAATATTCCACAACAGTATGATTCTCGCCTGGCAAGTTAAGCCACCGTTCTACGCAGTTTCTATATCTTTTTTTTTATCAATTTTTTTTTATTATTATTCACATGAAACAAAACACATTAAACACAATCACAATACATAGAACTTCACAAGAAAATAACAAAAACAATAATAATACAGAATAACAATTTATACAGACAAAGAGAAAAGAAAACAGAGCTCAACCTTCTAATTTCTAAATCCAAGGGGTACTATCTAATAAATGGTCTTTCCCAGTGTTCAGCCCCGATTCCCGGCCGTGTGACCTTATATTAATAAAACGTACATCTCCAATTCACCACAAGGACCACTTTTTGAGAACACGACCCGAAAACAGAGCAATGAACCTTCATGAAAAAACAAAAACCTGTAGAGGTGTTCCATAGACTCACAGAGACCATGTAAAAGTGACCAAACAGTGAAGAAATAGTTAAATAGCTGCCCCCCCATTAAATCCCCAGCTAAACTCAAGAGGACAAGACAAAAGACAAGACAGACAAAACATTTCCTCCTCCCCCTCCCAAGAGACCGCCGGACCCCCCCGATCAAGCACCCCAACCCCGCTCAGCCGCACACGGCGGTCCTTACCTTCTCAGCTGCTGCGAACCACAGGTCAATGCCAGCCTGTCCTACCCCAATCACCCGCGCCGTGGATATCTCAAGATAAATCACATCCAATAGTGTTAGGGACCAGTTAATCACTGTAAGCTTCTCAGGCTCCTTCCATCTCATTGCTATTAGCTTCTTCGCTGCTGTGACACCCGCTAGGACAACCCTTTTTATTTGAACGGACGCAGGTAGTGTCGTTATATCGTTCAGGAGTAGCGTAACAGCTGTGAATGGGATAGTTAAGCCACACAGATCTGAAAGTTTGTCCGTTATTGACCTCCAGAAGCGGGCCACTGGTGGGCAATCCCAATACATATGCATATAAGTGCCAGTGGCCTTTTGAGAGCACAAAGTGCACCGAGAGTCGGTTATCAGTCCCATAGCAAATAGCTTCCTAGGTGTAAGATAGGTCCTATGAATATAATTAAAATTAATTTGCTGGTGATTGGGGTTGCGGGAAGATAATGCTACATTTGCCCAAACATCATCCCAGTCAAGCTCGGGGTCCAACTCCGGGATATCCACACGCCAGATTGTATCCAATGATACATTTTTATACGTGGATTGAATTAAGAGCGTATAAAAGTCTGAGACAAACCCTCTGGATGTCGTCCTGTCCACTATGAGCCTGAGGAAGGGGTGTGGGTGCAAAGCTTGAGCCCACGGCACGCCATGCGCCCTCAGTGCTGACCTTAGTTGAAGGTAAAGAAAGAAGGACTCGCCGGGAAGATCATAAAATTCTCTTAAGTCCTGAAACGCACGGAGGCAGTTTTTTTTTTTTTTTTTTTTTTTAACTTTGGCCATTTCCCTGGCTCTTTTATACGTTTATCGCATTTATACTTGGTCAAGTTCGACCGACAGAAGCAGGCTGAAAGGGTTCAGATGGGGGGGAAGACACTCTGGGAAAGGCACGGCTGCAGTCCGGGATTCGAACTCGCTCAGCCCCAGATCCGTGACGAGCACGGTTGTCCACGGCGCTGAAATAGCACTCGCGGTACGTGGTGAGCTACTGGAGCTCCCCTCGGAGGCCGTTCTTATCATAAATATCCTCCAAAGTATGCATTCCCCTCCTTTGCCATTGAGGAATATTAACCGGCTTGTGCCCAACAAGTAATTGCTGGTTATTAAAAATTGGAGAGTCCAGGTGCCATGGGCATTTAACCCCACACAACCTCTGTACATTACGCCACGTTTGGATCACGTGAGTTATGATCGGTCCATACCTCAGCCGGCATTTCGAAATAGAGACAGTGGAGTACACTACATCCTGCAATCTTAGCGGTGAGACCGCCGCCGCTTCTAAGGAGCGCCACGATACAGCCTCTACAGGGTCTAGCCAGCACATCAGAGGTCTCAGTGAAAAGGACCAGAAATAAAGCTTAAAATCAGGGATTGCGAGGCCCCCATCTTGTTTTCTACGTTGAGTAGTAGCCCTTTTGATTCTCGGGCGTTTGTTATTCCAGATAAACTTAGATACCATCGATTGTACCTTGCGCCAGTGGTCTATTGGAGGGGGCAGGGGGAGCATTGAGCTAACAACATTTATCCTAGGCAGGACGTTCATTTTGATTATGGAAGCCCGGGCTTGTAAGGAGTTAGGAAGGGGCGACCACCTGTCTAGATCCTGGCGTATTTTATCATAAGTACCCGTGAAGTTGTACTTAGTA
Organism: Notolepis coatsorum; assembly: GCF_963971535.1. Classification (NCBI taxonomy): domain Eukaryota; kingdom Metazoa; phylum Chordata; class Actinopteri; order Aulopiformes; family Paralepididae; genus Notolepis; species Notolepis coatsorum. Next base: position 188,884,797 of record NC_140165.1, read on the forward strand.
GTTTGGTTCAGCGTGGGGAATATCTCTATGCCCAAGTATTTAAAATGTTCTACTATGGGGATATCAGCTGGTAGTCGTACCGCCTTGGCCAGCTCATTAAGAGGTAGGCAGGCTGATTTGTTCCAGTTAATCTTAAAGCCTGACATTTTACCAAAGTCGTCGATTATTCTCAATAATTTTGTGGCCGACCGGGAGGGGTCGTCCATGAAAATCAGCAGGTCATCCGCATAGAGAGCAATTTTGTGTGGAGTATTATTGACCATTATGGGGACGATGTCCTCCGATTGCCTAATAAATTGGGCCAAAGGTTCGAGGGAAAGCGCGAACAGTCCTGGGCTCAGAGGACAACCCTGTCTAGAAGATCTGGAGACTGGAAAGAGTGTGGAACAGTTTTTGCCTGTCAGTATCATCGCAGACGGCGAGGCATACAGGACTTTAATCATATGAATAAAACTCTTCCCAAGACCCATGACCTCAAGTACCTTCCACAGGTATGACCACTCAAGTCTGTCAAACGCCTTCATGGCATCCAAAGACAGAACTGTGGACGGAGTTGTATTGTCTTTACTGTTATCGATTACATGCAACAGCCTCCTAAGATTATCTGTAGCCAGACGCCCCGGGATAAAACCAGTTTGATCGCAGTGTACCAATACCGTCATAAATCTCTGCAGGCGGCGGGCCAGCACCTTGGCAAACACTTTTAAATCGGCCCCGAGAAGACTCAAGGGCCTATAGCTACCACAATCATTGGGATCTTTGTCCTTCTTGAGAAGTAAGGAAATCAACGCCATGTTGACATCTCTTGAGAACTCCCCTTGCTCGATAGCATAATTGATCATATCGAGCATCAATGGACCCAGTTGGTCCCAAAAAGCTAAATACACCTCGGGTGGAATACCATCCCAGCCTGGTGCCTTGCCCCTCTGCATTTCAGCAATCGTCTCCCTCAACTCCATAAGAGTGATCGGTTTCCCCAGTTCCTTGGCCTCTTCCTCAGAAATGTGGGGTATCTCAAGCCCGCCAAAGAACGATTCAAACTTAGAGTCGTCGAGATTAACCTCTGAGCTATATAACTGCGAGTAAAACTCTTTAAAAGTGTCGTTGATCCTTTTCGAATCAGTAGTGATTGTACCCTGTCGCGTCTTGATTGAGGGGATATCCGAGAAATGATCATTCGAGCGTATTTTCATTGCCAATAGATGGCTAGGCCTGGAGCCGTGAAAGTAGTAATTTTGCCTTGTCCTATGTATCAAGAACTCAGACTGTTGTTTAAGTATGGAGTTTATTTCCTTCTTGACTATCTTACGTTGTGTGTTTAGTCGATCACTATAGTTAGTTTGCAAAGATGCGTATAGATCCACATATAATGTTTCCAGTCCTTCTAGTTTTTTTGACCGGGATTTACGTAAGTTGGAGGCGAAAAGTGTGACATGACCCCTGATAAATCCTTTCAATGCGTTCCATAGGACCCTGGGGTCATCGACCGTGCCAACATTGATCTGCAAGAATTCAGCTAGTTTACTCCTGAACTCAGAGCAGAATTCATCGTTCTTTAATAAGGTTGAGTTAAAACGCCACCTGGGAGCTCTCGTGGAGAGCCTGCCAAAGGTTGCCACAAGGAAAATCCCCTTGTGGTCCGAGAGAGCCAGGGGAACCAATGAGACGTCGAAACTATCAAACAAATTAGGGGATGCGAATGCATAGTCTATTCGAGAGAAGGTTTTGTGTCTGGCAGACAGGTGAGAGTAATCCTTGAGGGTGGGATTGGATAAGCGCCATAGGTCTGCGAGCCCGGTGTCCTGGGCCCACATCCTGAGGGCCTTAGAGGACCGTTTTTGGTCGCTTGTTTCAGAGGATCCGGACCTATCCATCTCCGCATCCCAGCACGCATTAAAATCGCCACCCACAATGAGAGCGTATCCAGTAAGTTCCAACATATTCTTCGTGATTGTATTATAGAACGCTGAATCAAATGTGTTAGGGGCATACAATGCTATTATTGCCATCTTCCTATGAGAGAACTCAACTTTTGCTATAGTAATCCTTCCCTCCGTGTCCGACCACACATCCAGGACTTTGATATCAAGGTTACGTCTTGTAACTATGACGACTCCTTTCGTCTTATCATCGGCTGAGGATGAGGAGATAACGTGATATTGTCGATTTGCTAGCCTTGACACATCACCCACCAATAAATGCGTCTCACTAAGGAGAGCAATGTCAATATTTCTTCTCTTCAATAACCAAAGGACACTGGCACGCTTGTGTGGGGCGTTAAGACCTCCTGCATTCCAAATTAAGATATTCAGTTTAGCCATGGTCGAGTTTGTCTAAATGCGTAGAGAACATACCAGTGCAGCCAGGCTGAGTACAGAGGCGCTGATCCAGGCGGGCCCAGACGGTCAATCCCAGGAGTTCAGAGGAGGAACAATTACACACATATAAGTAGGGATGGGAATCGAAAACCGGTTCCCGTTGGGAACCGGTTCCTAATTGGCCGATGCCTGGAACCGTGTGCCTCCCGTGACTTTCGATTCCCTTATCGCTGCCAGGTTTTCAAAACAACGTTAGCGTTAGCATGTAACCATGGCAGACTTATTTGATTCCTTAAGGGCTCGAAATTGCCTGGATTTTGGTAATATGCTCCCGAAATGCTCCCGCTGTTTGGCTACTTCTATGTGCAGTGAAAACTACTTGAATGCTTTAGAACCTAGTCATTGATTTAGGTCAGGGTGAGCTAAAATTAGCCGCGGAGCTAACGCTATCTAACGTGAGCTAACGCTATTTAATCAAGCTCACAAAGAGAGATAAACAGCTGACAGCGGATAGTACAGGTACAAATACAATAAAACAGCAGGTGGGGGCTGTTGTGTAAACCTTGTACTCTTTAGTTCACATATAATAAGAGCCGCAGTGTTTGTTTACAAGTCTACACTGTAAGCCAGGAAGTACCATGGTGGTGCAACATACAAATGTGTCCGTGTAGCAACACAAGCCAATACCTTATAGGACAGGGGCCCGGGGAGGGAGCTCTGTCTCTGTCTGTGTGTCTGTGTGTGTGCGTGTGTGTGTGTGTGTGTGTGTGTGTGTGTGTGTGTGTGTGTGTGTGTGTGTGTGTGTGTGTGTGTGTGTGTGTGTGTGTGTGTGTGTGTGTGTGTGTGTGTGTGAGACAGAAATCGGAGGAATAACGACCTGTTATTCAATACATTAAATTAAAAAAATAAATACATTTTAAGAGAATCTCAAATACATTATTTTATTTAAGTGTAGGCTATAGTTAATGTTTTATTTTTTACAGTTTTTGTATTTTTCTGACATGGGGGCTCAACAATAAATGACAATCAGAAATGTCAAGTTGCATGTTGTTATTCTAACCAGCTTAGACCCCTACGCTCTGCATCTTCTGGCCGCCTCAGACCTACTCCTATCCAAGCTCCGGGAGGGTCATCAAAGAGAAGTCGCCTATTCTCAGTCCTTGCCCCACAATGGTGGAATGAACTACCCACCCCAGTTAGGACAGCCGAATCACGTCCAATCTTTCGCCGTCGACTAAAGACGCACTTCTTCAACCATTATCTGAAAAAAAAAAAAAAATCTAACCCTAACTAACCGTACTGTCATGCACTTGTCCTAATAAACTAACCTACACTGTAGCACTTAACACTTTGATGAACATTGTTTCTCAGCTGATAGAGTTGTGCCCTTCCTGATGGCTTGTCGTACAGAACTTGTAAGTCGCTTTGGATAAAAGCGTCAGCTAAATGACTAAATGTAAATGTAAATGTAGTTCTGTTGCATTTCCAATTTATTTATGTAAATTATAAATTGATCAGGTAGCGATAAGGGTATCGATAAAGAATCGAATCGATAAGCAGAATCGATAATGGAATCGTATCGATAAAATCCTATCAATTCCCATCCCTACATATAAGACAACAGCACATAAAACACATAAAAATACCACCCCAGTTACAACCCCCCCTCCTTCTACTCTAAACCCTAACCCACCCGTCCTATTATAAGCCCTCCTATACCCACTCTCCAATCCCCACCCTATGCCCCATCCACTAAGGATGGTCATCTTCCTATCATTTCCCACTAGAGTCATGGATCCAATAAGACGCTCCCCACTCCGACCCCCCTCTAGATAAACCCCTGATTAAACCCCCACTAGTCCAATAAACACAAATAATAATAAAAATAAAATTCAATAAAGATATCGGTCGAAAACCACCTGAGCCTTGGCCCTAACATGAGATAACCATAATCGAAAAAATAGCCATTATTATATAATAACTCAACATCACACCTGCAACCATCTATTTCCGAGTCTGCGCTTCAACGTCGCAATGTTATAGCACAAATGGATAAAGGAAAATTCAAAACAAAATAAAATTAAAGCATACCAGCCGATAGTCTAAGGCAGGATCGGGTCACAGGTAAATTGTGCAAAATTGTGCAAACAGATGTCATTTAAACAACGACAATAATAAGAAAGGGAAAAAAGGGGGTTATGGTCAAAGTGCACACCTGTAACAGTCCCTCTGATCAGGCACAACGGCTGAAATGACATAACCTATGTAAGAATAGAATTAAACACATTCATTAATCCGGGGATGGTAATAGGCAATACCTGACACAACCTGTTATCATATATTGTTTCAATAAAGATATCGGTCGAAAACCACTGTGAGCCTTGGCCCTAACATGAGATAACTATAATGGGAAAAAAAATAGTCATCTATTATATAACAACTCAACATCAACCCTGCAACCATCTATTTTCGAGTCTGCGCATCAACGTCGCAATGTTATAGTACAAATGGATAAAGGAAAATTCAAAACAAAATTAAATTAGAGCATACCAGCATATAGTCTAAGGTAGGATCGGGTTCCAGGTAAATTGTGCAAACAAATGTCATTTAAACAACGATAATAAGAGGAAGGGGAAAAGGGGGTTATGGTCAAAGTGCACACCTGTAAGTTCCCCTCTGATCAGGCACCACGGCTGGAATGACATAACCTATGTAAGAATAGAATTAAACACATTCATTAACCCGGGGATGGTAAAAAGCAATACCTGACACACCCTGTTATCATATCTTGTTTATATATATATTCAACCGATCTTCTCCTACCGGAGCCCAAAGCTCAAAACAGCCTGGATATAAAAATAACAGCATACAAGAAGTTAGTTAAGGACCCGATCACCGTTGAATTGTGCGAGCCGATTACACTTAAACAGCAACAACAACCAAAGTGCGTAAATATTAACGGGTCTCGAATGTCTCAGCGCAGACGATAGACGCAGCCCGCTAGCTAGCCCGAGGCTAGCGCGTAAGCTAGTGATGAATCCGGATAGCACGTTAGTCTATTATGTACATTGTTCAGCTAGCTCGTTAGCTTCCAAAGAGGCGATACACAAGTACGACCATGAGGTCAGCTTTAGCAAGTAACAGAAGTCATTGGGAAGCCCCGCTAGTTGGATGGGCAGTGGGCAGTTAGCATGTCTGGGCATGACAGCAAGTGTTTGTGAATAGCCGGCCCTAACAATGTATTCAGGCCCACATCGCCACGTCACTCACCCGATATAGTTATCAAGCTACATTCTCGGGTATCCCCTCGAGATATTCCTTCGCTTTATCCAACAACCAAAATGAACGCCGACCATCGACCTTATCCAACACAGATCATTTCGCGGGAGCGAATAGTGTGGGCCTCAGGCCTAGTTTCCAAAGCCTGGACAAGACCACTTTGTATTCGCCTCTCTGTGCTTGAACCTCCGGTGTAAAGTCTTCGAAAATGGCCACTTTGTGATCGCCAAGCCTCAGATTACCCCTTCTGGCACGAGCCGACCGCATGATGAGTTCCCTCTGCTGAAGCCTGTTCAGCTTGACGATGATGGGCCTCGGCTCTTTGTTCACAACAGGAGTGGACCTGCCCGCTCTGTAGGCCGACTCACAGACCGGAGGCGAGGGGAGGACGTCATTTCCCAGTATTTTTTGCAGCAATTCCGGCATGGTCTCAGAGAGACGGCCTTCCCCGCTGCCCTCCGGTACTCCAACAATCCTGATGTTGTAGCGTCTCTCCCGGGACTGTATTTCCTCAATTACCGACTGTAGTTTGGTAACTTCAGCCTGCCTAGCCAGCAGGGAGGACTCGAGATCCACCATCTTCTCGCCCTGTAATGATACCTCCATCGTTAGCGCAGCTAGCTCGATAGCATTAGCCGAGGAGACAGCGTGCAGCGACTCCATCTTGTCTATCAGCGGGACGAGCGCCAGCCTTATTTCCTCTGATATCTCTCGATGAAGGTTGACACAAAAATCCGCCAGCACTTTCTTTTGTGCTTCAGCGGAGCGTGTCTCAGACTCTGCATGTAGCTTGGTCATGACCAAGAGCACAGCTTCGCTTATCTCACCGACACCGGGCGATGGTGCGGCCAGGCCCGGCGGTGGTTTGCTGGTTGGGGCGCTCATGGATCTGGTTTCCACCACCGACATCGCAGAAAGTCGAACTACAATGTATAAAACAACAGCCTAGGCTTTTAAATACAACAAGGTCAGACAGATATTTCACAGACACCAAGCAATGCTGTTGCATTTCATGGCAATCACACAGACCATCGTTCACAGTTTCACACCAAACTTTGAGGGGAGGGGTATTTGAGCACACCTGACGACATGGCTGTTGTTATGCAAAGACAGCTGTGGTCGGTACTTAGCGCGTGCCTCGCCAGGTGAATCACCTGGCTACCTGTCTTTGCATGACAATGGCTCAGGTCTTCAGACCTGAGCTCAGAGATGGAACAAGCAGCCGTGTTTCCATGTGGTCCAAGTGCCGCGTCGCGTCACCGTTTATTATCATGTAACATTGTTTTTGGACGGTAAAAACGTGGGGGGGACAATAACTGCAATCTGAAACCATGCAGGGGACATTTTCCGATGTCCCCGCCCTTAGTTATGCCCCTGGGCAGAAGGATTCAACAGTTTCTTTGTTAATGTGGGGCCAAAATTGGCAGAGGAGATAACCCCGCCACAAGGGGGAGGTGTTTCTAATTATCTTGAAGAACGAAACCCAAGTTCTATCTTCTTGAGAAATACGGATACAAATGAAATTATGGATACTGTGAACAATTTTAAGAATAAAACATCAACAGATTGGAACGGCATTGACATGACCTTAATTAAGCATGTAATAATAGCCATAGCAGACCCTTTAGTGCATATATCAAACTGGGTGCCTTCCCAACCAAAATGAAAACTGCAAAAGTGATACTGATCTTCAAAGCCGGTGAGAAAAATCTATTCACCAACTACAGGCCGGTTTCTCTCCTTTCCCAGTTTTCAAAGATAATGGAAAAGGTATTTGCTGCACGATTGGACAGTTTCATTGATAAACATGCATTACTTATAGACAGTCAATATGGATTTAGATCAAATCATTCAACGTCATTGGCACTAATGGACCTAGTAGAAGAACTGACAAGCATAATTGATAATAAGAAGTTTGCAATAGGGGTCTTCATAGATCTGAAGAAGGCGTTTGACACTATAAATCATGATATTCTGCTACTAAAATTGGAAAGGTATGGGATCAGAGGAGTAGGGCTCAAATGGTTAAAGAGTTACTTAGAACAAAGACAACAGTTTGTGCAGTTGGGGGAGTACAGGTCCACTCAGTCAAACAATCTGTGGTGTGCCGCAAGGGTCAATTCTGGGCCCGAAACTATTCATACTGTATTGTCGTGGAATATATTATCATGTTCTTATAGATCTGTGTTGAGATATCATGTTATACAGCTTGACTCTCAGTATGACCAGCTTGACTGGTTAATGTGTGTATGTCTCTTTAAGAACACTCTGACATCCCACCAGTCATAACAAAGTTGTTGTTGCTCCCAGTGACTGAGAACCATTTTTGTTTACCTTCATCATCATATCTGATATTATGTTATGACTGACAACTGTGTATTTAACATATGTCTGAAACAGCACTCTGGGTCAGTCTATGGCCAGACGCTAGTGGGTTAACATATTGTCTCTGACTATAGACTGTCCTTTCAGATGTGGCCACGGTGAAATAACCTTTCTTCTTATTGTTAATAAACTTTCTTCTTATCATTGATAATGACTCAGAATGATTTGTAAACGGCTCATCGTTTAGTCCTTTAATATTTCCCATTACAGATGGCGACGAGAGATGTTTTTTTTAACCGATGGGTGTCGAGGTCGGCCGCCAAACGGACTCTGCAGACAGGGTGAATCTTGGGTTTCCAGGGAAGCGCTGCCCTGTCTCAAACTCCTCCGCGCACTGGGGGGGGGAGAGAACAGTCTGCGCCGTCCGTTTTGGCTGTCACCTCCGGCTTGAACCTTGGGAACGCGTGGGGAACATTCGGTGAGCTGTTGGCATTCTGTTTAAAGCGGTTTTGTTTTGCATCTATAAAGTAGTTAGGTTACGATTAGATTAGGGCGTCTAGATTGACCAGATAGCGTATGACACAGAGTGGTGATTGCCGACGAGCAGTCCAGGGGAGAAATAATATCTCTTGCCTCAAATCCTCAGAGAAAAAACAAGGAGAAGGGGGACGCCTGTCTACGACTGTCTTGTCAACTCTGACAGGTAAACCTATGGGGATGCGAGTGGGAGTTTGAAGTTATTTTTGGGGTTCTGGGTCTAGAGGGTGTCTAACATTAGAACATAGTTTTTCTTTTTGTGTGTAACCCTCTTGTTTCCTCTGATCACTTGGATTTAAAGGGTACGTTCTGGTAATTAGCGAGAATTACATTTGTATCCGATATTGTAGGCGTGTGCAAAGTGTACTGTGAGCATGTTGGGAATTACAGGAGTTCATGCAATAAGTCCCACTATTTAGACACAAGGCGTGGGTTATCTTTTTAGGCACTGGTTCTGGTTTTTTTTGGGTTGTTTTTCTTTCACAAGGAGGCGGAAAGTGAGTCCGTGCGTGGGGAATACCAAGAGGGGAGACAGGTGCTGTGTTGTGTGATTAGTTTCTACCACCTATCTGGTCAAACTGCAGTTTTTCTGAAAAGAAATAGGATAGGGCGTTGTTAATACGCTGTTTCACAGAGCTTTTTTTCCCCCTGAGTACTTAGAGGAAACAAATTTTTTGGGGGCGATGTGGACAATTTAGAGGAGCAGGGAGCGGCCTGTGGGGGTGTGAGGGAAGAAGCTAACACTTTGTTCTCTTTCTCTTCTCCCACGGCGGTGTGCCCGGGGATTGACTCCGAGCTCGGTGCCTTTCCGTGTGCGTCCCCGGCTGTCCCGCCATGTCAACGGCCTCGCCGACGACCATCAACTCCGGAGCGACCACCACCCGCAATGGTCTGGCCTGTGTCAACGGCCACACACGGGGCTGGATCAATAACAGCAGATGAATTGGCCAGGCAATTAGAGATGCTGAGGCTGCATGCTCAGGAGCTGACGGAGCGGTCACAATTGTCGCTGATAACAACGGTCGGACAATCACAGTTAGCCCTGGTGAGAACTGTCTCACAGCTTGGGCAGAGCATCCCAAGGGGCATCCCGAGAAAGAGGCAGCGCAAACCTGCTGGTGTTTGTTTTATATGCGGCCAGGACGGTCATTGGCATAAGGATTGTGCCTATAGGGAAGAGTTTGAGAGGAAAAAGGCACAATGGCGTGCAGAGTTGCAAGGCGGGACCGAGCCCTCAGCGCATTGACTGGACGCACGGCGGGGAGGCATCGACCGGGAGGACATGATGATGGCAGGCAGAGTATATGACACACACATGTTTGCATGCAGGCATGTTGTGACAGGGGATGAACAATTCTGGTTGAAATATTCTCATTATTTTGGTTGAAATATTCTCATTATTCTGGTTGAACAAATCCATTGAAAAAAACCCTATCAGATTTATTTAGAACAGGCTTGATCCATGCATGGTCCTAGTCGAGACCGGCTAGGTGGCATTATTTTTATAAGCGCAGGGTTTGTTATCACTTCTCCCCGATACGGAAGAGGGGGAGGAGGGGTGCCGCTATTTTATCTTGTCTGGACTGTTTTTTCTCATCATCACATTGTACCAGCCACCAAAATACTCATCAATATTTACATAAATTAACACTTATGTCTGTGATCAATACATAGAACTATCCTACATGTCTGTGATATTAGGGTCGAATGTGTTGTCTTTGTACAGCACAGATACAGTACAGTGGGAATACATGTTAGCATGCAATGGTGAAGTGGAGTGGGTCAGAGTGAAAAGTAGTCAAAGGGGGACAACAGTAGAAAATAAAACAGGCATATGGTCAGAGATACAAGCATGTATCACATAGAGAGACGACACTAGGTCTAAAAGGACCCACTGGAATTATGTGCGCTATCATACAATAAATAAATAGATTAATTGCTGGATGATTAAAATGAATGCAATGATTTTGAGCTCGCCTATAGCAACGCCAGCCACATATAGCTTAACTACATTTCTCAATAGTGTTGTTCCTTTTAACCAAGTAGCGTTATGGGTAGTGTAACGTTTGTTGTTTTTTAGACCCAAGTGGTTACTCGCTACTGCCGGAGAAACTGGACTGCTCAATGAAGATTAAAGATCTAACGTTCGGTGGTGCTCGTTCAGTGCTAACAACATTAGCTAAATAGCTAACAAAATGAATACAACGTATAGCGGAGCTACGACACAGAATAACGTTAATACAATTACATGCATCATTGTTTACAATAAACGGGTGGGGCTGGTCAAAGGACTGGACACGGGGACAAGTTAAACATGAATCAATTTATTATAACGGGTAGTTTCGAGTCGTGCCTACGCACCGCAGGGCTACTGTTCTAGTATATACGGGTTTGACGCTTCCTCCTCATCGTTGATTGCCTGTAGTAGCTGCATCTAACGTTAGTAGCTAACGTTAAAACTAACCTAAAGTTAGTTGTTCACCAACAATCTCAACATTTGTTTTATCATTAGCTCAAAAACACAGAACCGGGCGAGACAAGAGACAAGTGGTCCGCGCATAGGTTTTGCTAGGATAATCACACAACAATACTTCCGGTCCGGTCGCCTAAATATTAAAGGCAACCAACTTGTGTCTAGCCACGCCCAACTTGCGTCTAACCACGCCCCCGCGGCGACGCGGCAGCAGCAGAGCGGAGCCCGCTCTGTCGCGGCAGCATTATGTAGCAGTAATCCCCCCTTTTTTAACATCCAGAACTAGCTCAATTGGTAGCGCTGCCTTGCTGTGGATCCTGGTGACAAGTTCGATTCCCTTATTTTTTTTTTTTTTTTTTTTTTTACATGCATTCTTTCGCCGGTTAAGTTTAGGCATGTTAACTTTAAGCATTGTTTCGGAGTTGGTTAAGGTTAAGGTTAGGCATTGTTTCGGAGTTGGTTAAGGTTAGAAGGGTTAAGTTTAGGCGCTGTTAAGGAGCTGGTTAAGGTTAGAGTTTGTCTTAGAGAATGGCAATATTCTTTCGGAGTTGGTTATGGTTAAGGTTAAGGTTAGGCATTTTTTCGGAGTTGGTTATGGTTAAGGTTAAGGTTAGGCATTGTTTCGGAGTTGGTTAAGGTTAGAAGGGTTAAGTTTAGGCGCTGTTAAGGAGCTGGTTAAGGTTAGAGTTTGTCTTAGAGAATGGCAATAGACAGCCTATTTCCGCACTGCAGCTCTCTCGCGCTGCCGCGGTCACATGGGCGTAGTGGCCAATCAGAGAAACGCTAAACACAAGTTGGTTGCCTAAAATATTCACGCGGTCCGGTCAGTGGGCTTCAAAATAAAAGTCTAGAACACCGGAAAAGACGGAGCGGTGGGCTTCAAAATAAAAGTCTAAAACACAGCGTTTTCCTCCGCGAGTACTCGAGTACATATCATGTGATCGGTCGATCTGGATTATTTTTGCCCATCCCTAGTTTATCCTGTGCTGAAGTCTCCAGTTTGTTTCCTCACACTTTATTAACATTTTGTACATGGTACTGCGGCGCAAGGTACATTAATAATACATGTTCATGTTAAAAGGATGACACAAAAAGCCAGACAGAGGGCTTGTGTCCAGTTTCAGTTTGTTTTATAGTAAACAATCAAATTAACAAGGTAGCTGGCCAAAAACACACTTATGAGTAAGAGTAAAAAAAAAATCCTACTTTTGAGAGTACTTAAGTACTGAAAAGTAAAAGTACATTGTTTTTTTTTAAAGGGATAGACCAGGGGTCTCAAACTCATTCAATCATGGGCCAAGGATTCATTTTTGCAGCAAGTCATATTGTTTATTGTTGTTGTTTATTGTTTAAAAGCTCTATTACTCTCCTCTGTCACTGACAGATGCACAGTGGTTATAGTAGGACTACAGGGAAACATAAATAAAATAAAATAGAGAAATAAGATGTATGTATTACTGTTGTAAATTAGACATTAACACATCAAGAGAAAACGGTGGTTCAGGATAGCACACTGCCGGCGAGGGTGTTTGTTTTGAATTCCGATTGAAGACACAACAGAGATAGCACAGGGCGTGATGGAGGTTTTGACAGTGAATGAAACGTTTTGAAATGTGTGTAAAGGTTAAACGCGTTTGTCATGACAGCGCGTCGCATGACAACCAGGAGGGGGCCTATTTTTGGGTATAATTAATTGAGAAACCAAATAATGATTTATGATTCTGGGGTTATTAGAATCATAGGGGGGGGAATCAGAGAGTTTTTCAATGTATATTTGGTTTATAAACTAATATATAGAGACGCTTCACTATGGTAGCATGAAAATCATCCTTACAGCCAGCAGCCACACGTGCATTTCAACAGGTGATAAGCAGAACACCACCAGTGTCAAAAGCAATATGCTCTAAAGTTTACTAAAACAGACAGTAGCAAATTAATGGTCACATTTCTATAGTATCTGTTCGTGTGCGTTTCCTTCACACCAGAAAAGACAAGCATGTGAGGCAGAGACTAGTGATGAAAATGAACTCATTATTGGCAAACTCCAGTACATTTATGTGGAAACTGAAAATGTTGATTAATGTGCATTGTCCCTGGTAAATTAATTAATTAATAAAATTAATGTCCCTACCCTTCCAACAAATGAACCAGTACCACAAGTGGAAGATACAAAGACAGCAGTCAGATTCTCAACCAGAACAGGCAAGCAAGAATCCAGGGGCAGCGCATCCTATTTCCCTAGAAAGGTTGAGGTGAGGGTTAAAGTACAGTAAGGAAACAAATAAAATGTACCTTACATATTGTAAGCAGTGTGGTGCAGTCATGTGTTGGACCTGAAAGGCTGTCCCTCCTAGTTGTGGGCTTTCAGAGGCAGGGCAGAGGGAACAGAGCGAGTGGAGAACAAAACATGCCACTCAAGTTTAAATGTAACTATGATAGAACAAGACAAACCACTCAAGTTAACGTAAAGCTGCAATACGTAGTTTTGGGATAGAAGTGGGTGTGTGATAGTATCTTTAGAACCAAATTATCAGAGTATCAGAGTATATACACTGCACTCCATTTGCAACAAAAGGACAGCAGTATTCTTCACTAACAAATTACAGGACAATTTGCTTGTGTTATGTCAACTGAGCTTTACAAAACTGTCATGGGAGGTGACTACTCTATGTATATATATATATATATATATATATATATATATATATATATATATATGGGGAGGTGAGAGCATCTAATGGGTCTAAATGTGCATGGTTTGCCTTAGAAGAGGGTGATAGAACAGTGGTTCAGAGCAAGCAGGGTGATTGTGCAGCACACTGCCAGCGAGAGAATGTTTTGAATTCCTTGGAAGAACACATAGATAAGAGAGTGTAGGCCCAGAGCAGGAGGGAGAGAGGCTCATCTTAATGAAACGTTTAATGGTGTGAAAGGTTATAAACAGTTGTCATGGCAGCGGCACCTAGTAACCAGAAGAGGGGCGGGGTCTGTCGTTGCTATGGCGAGGTGAGTAAATAGGCGACAGTGCAGAGAGGCAGATTGTTTGTTTTGAAGACCGTGTTAGCAGGGCAGAATGTTTACATTCCTAGCCAGAACATCAACAAGCTGATAAGATAGGCAACGGGCACAGAGAGAGGGAGCACGGGCCGTTTGTTTGAGAGAATAGCCATTAGGCACAGAGACAGATGAGATGAGGGGAAATGTCAACAAAACTTGAGCAGACAAGATGGCCGCCGTGAGCCACGAGGAGATAGGAACAGGGACCAGAGTGACACGTCAGCTAGAGTACTCTAGACTGAGTTTGGCCATCTAGGGGGGACAGTGGGATAATGCAGGCACAAGTTCTTTGCAGGGTGTTACGTATTACTTTCACATGGTGAAGGGATACTTACTGTCTGTGGTGCATATTCACATTGTGGTTGTAGTGTGTTGTCACTAATTGGTGGTTTGATTGACACACTGTTTCTTCCTGTTTTTGTTTTCCATGTTATTAAAATGGCCGCCCTTGTAATTGACACAGGTGTGGTGATGAGGCACCACGCCCTACAAAGCAGAGCAGAGTGCAGGCTGCAGTGTCTCCCATTTTCACAAGAGATGTCAGCTCACCAGAGTCTCATCTGCTCTCACTGCTTCTATTTTTTGCTGTTTGTTCTATTTTGGCCTAGGTGCCTTAGTTTTGTTATTGACCTTTGGAGTCTGGAACACCCAGCTCTCACCCTTTTGTCCATTTAAATAGCTGTTCCAATAGATATTGTTATTTTTGATAAACTCCTGTCTTGTCCTGTGTCCACCACTTTGCATTCAAGGCCTACACGAGCCATACTTTAGGCTTGAATGTAACATGGGGGCTCTAGCCGGTCTTCAAACAGGTGAGTATGCTCTTAATTTATAATTTGATTTGACCACTTATATGCTGTTTAAATATTTAGTTTAGTGGACACCACAAGTAGGTACTTTCATTGTTTTCTGGTTGTGTTTAGCTTCCTGTGTACCACGTAACCCTGGGGCAGTCATTGAAGGGATTAGTACCATATACTTGTCTTGTACTATACAATATACTTGACGGGTATATGGTCGATATGATCTTTGGCTGGTAGCAGGTGTGGTTGAAGAAAGCTAGGTCTACAGTGCATTAGCTTTCAGTATAGGTAGGTTAGGGGGCCGGAGAATATAATTGTTAGGACCTGATGTAAGTATTTTTGTTAGATTAGACATGTGGTGGGCCTGGCAGTCCTTCTTTGGCTGCAGTGTAGGTTTTAGAAGCTATTTGTGAGTCATATGAATGAATGAATGAATGAGAACTTTATTTAACAGATTGCAGAATGGGTACAATACAGTACGGCTCAATACATACAATTGTTAAGGGGATGCAGACCTGAGAAAGACGTTTGTCTTGTTTCCATCAGGGTCCCCCATTTTCAATTCATATATATATCAGGTTGTAAGGAGCACCTGTTTGAATTGTTTGGATTTGTTCGTTTGAGTTTGACTTCTAAGCTCGAACATATTTGTTTTGGATACATTAGGAGATTGTTTTTAGTTCAGGCAACAGTTCCAAATAGGAGTATGACACTCACACAAACAGTCAGGTTAATTAATACGACCCCCAATAAGAGTCTTCTAATCAAAACCAAGACTTGGGAACCACAGCTCCGTCTGGTAGTTAGAGGGTGTTTTTGTTCATAGTCATCTAGCTTCTTGATGCGTGTATGTGTGAAACTTGCTCTGTTTGTGGAGATTATTGACTAGTTCACTGGGCAGGTGGCATTAGCCAATCAGATAATCTCAGGCACAGCCTACTTATACGTCTGTCACAGGCGTGCATGTGTTTGTTTTCAGTTATTTTGAGTCACTCTGTTTAAACATTTTTTTGTGTTTTTTAATTTATAATTAGAGGTCTAAACTAGAACATGGTGCCGGTCAGAGCTATTTTTTAAATGTATATTACTATGTGCTCTGCAGTGGTTATTTTTTTCATTGTATTGGTATATTACTGTGCTTGGTAGACTGGCGATGGTTTTTTCTATAGTTTCTCAATCTTGGTATGTCCCGGAGCCTTGTGCCTTATAGACGGGGTGCGGGGGCCTACCACGAGTATAATAAAAGATGTTGAGTTCAAGTCTGCATCCCGAAGAAGAGGGGTGGGGGTTTTTGGGCTTCAAAATTATATATATATAGCGCTAGTTTCGCTCTGCAGGCTCTGTATTTGGCTTTTTTACATAGGGGCAGGAATTGGGACTGCGCTGTGGGATTGTAAATGAGGGCTGTTAGCAGAGGGAGATAGCTGTGTTTAAGGGTGGTCCTGGGAGAGGATTTTTTTTGGGGTTTTAAAAGGTCCTTTGGAACGCTGTGAATAGGTGATCCTGTCGTGAAGGGAAAAAGAGACTATGTTCCACAGGGGTTGATTATCTTTAATTATTTTACCTGGTAAGAACTAGGGTATAAGGGTACTTTCTCATGGGGTCATGGACAAGGGAGGCAGTGCTCTGAGGGTTAATTCCATTTTTGTTTGTCTGTACTATAAGGTTTTTTTTCTCACAAGGAGGCGGGAACGTGGGACTGTGAGTCGGGAGAATTTACCTATGTTTTTCAGACCTACCGTCATTTGCCATCAGTCTGTTTTGACCTGTTCAGTACTTGCATGTGTAGTAGCTGCTAGCAACGGCAATCATCTAATTTCATGTGACCTGCAGAAATCATTATGACCTGTTTGCCGACGAGACTCTTAGTTAGACAGTTTTTTTTTGTTGTTGTCATGATTTAGGAAACTGCCCTGCTCGTTGGAGCTGATCGAGGTACTATAGAATGTCCTAACTTCAAAGCCTGGAGTGGACCCTTTCTACCGTTTTAGTGTGCAACTGTCTATAATGTGTGATAATGGGCAAATATTTTTTAAGCGTGGCTGAGAAAGAGAAAAAAAAAAAAAAAAAAAGATTGGAATAGTGAGATATACAGTCAGCTGGCACTCACATCTCTCCTTTGTCTCTTCTCTCCCACGTACACCTATGTATGTACCCCTCTCCTTTGTAGTTTCTCAGGGGGGGTCCTCCATCTCTGTGCCAAACAAATAACCGCCGGGCCCTACTGACCACTGCCCCAGTGAGAGGAAGCTGTTCCCGGAGAAGCATATACCTACCAGCCTGCTCTAGCCTGCAGCTGGCCTACTGCTCAAACTGAGGCAGAGAGCTGTCCAGCTTGCTCCACTGTTACTACCAGCTAAACAGCTGGCCCATCACTGACCGAATCAATTGGCCGAAGATGAAGAACTAAGAGACAGTTCAATCCTAACTGCGATTCATCAACAGGCTTTTAACGTCGGAGGATAAGACAGTTAGCCTGTTTTCAGTTGTGAAAACGAACCAGGGACAGTGCGAGAGAACAGACCATCTGCAACGACGAGGGAACCATCAGACTGGATCGGCCCGGGGGGGGTGTTTGGTGGCGGAGAGGGGGGGGCCTACCTGAGATGCAACAACTGATTAAGAGGCAAGTCTGACCCACATCACAGTACATTATCTCAGAAATATTAGGTAATAATGTACTGAACTTTGTTCAGAATGGAGATGTTTTTGCGAATTGTAGTTTTGTTTTGTTTTAGCTATCTGAGGGAATAGCCTTGAGCTTTTCCTCTGCCTGGAGATTCCAAGCACTGTGCAGTTTGCAGTCATGTGTTCTTGCTGTTAATCTGTTTTCGCTCTACTGACAGAGTTTTGATAAAAAAAAAAATTTTGAATAAGGGAAATTATTTTTCTGCAAAATACTCTCCTGTTTTTTTTGTGATTCTATTTTTCAGCTTGGTGGTGGGAGAAATATGGCCTTGACAAAACCAGAGGCTGGACTGTACTATTGAGTCCTCCGCCACCGTCTGGACATTTGCAAAGAGACGCTAATGATGGTTGGCTGTTATGGCAACTTCTCTTTTGCACGTAACACAGGGTCTATGCAGAGGACCTTTTGTTTTTTAGATAATAAAAATAGTTTATGCTGAGTTATTATAATTTGTGTTATTTTTGGTTTAATGATGATAATATTTTTTGTTGTCTTTATGAAGTGATAATGATTGTGATTAATTATCAGACGGGGGAACTGTCGTGGAATATATTATCATGTTCTTATAGATCTGTGTTGAAATATCATGTTATACAGCTTGACTCTCAGTATGACCAGCTTGACTGGTTAATGTGTGTATGTCTCTTTAAGAACACTCTGACATCCCACCAGTCATAACAAAGTTGTTGTTGCTCCCAGTGACTGAGAACCATTTTTGTTTACCTTCATCATCATATCTGATATTATGTTATGTCTGACAACTGTGTATTTAACATATGTCTGAAACAGCACTCTGGGTCAGTCTATGGCCAGACGCTAGTGGGTTAACATATTGTCTCTGACTATAGACTGTCCTTTCAGATGTGGCCACGGTGAAATAACCTTTCTTCTTATTGTTAATAAACTTTCTTCTTATCATTGATAATGACTCAGAATGATTTGTAAACGGCTCATCGTTTAGTCCTTTAATATTTCCCATTACAGTATATAAATGATATAGGTAATGCCACAGCTGAGCTAACCAAGCTGAAAGTGTGGTTTGATGTAAATAAATTATCATTAAATATTAAAAAAATCAAATTCATGATATTTGGTAAATATGACTCAAGATCCAGCGATACAATAGCAATATTGTTGTGAAAAGTCTAAAGTATGTTGTTTTGGTTTGCAAAAAAAGTATGCAGTCTTCAAGTTCTAGTTAAAAAATTGCCACTTTTCTGACCGCTTGATAAGAGGTTAACTACGGCGATTGTGGCTGCAATTCTGTATGGCTCATTTCAAGAGGGAGGGTGTAGAGCATTCACTATATGCCTTTTGATACACGGTTATAGCGGCCACCGTACCGTCTACTGTTTAATGTGCACTCTCGGTAGAGCCTGTGTTAAGCCATGTGTCGTGGTAATAAACATAATACTTTATAAAGTATTCCCTCCATCTGGTCATTCAACATGGTGTCAGAAGTAAAAGCGGACATACTGGATTATGCACGTTTCGAGAAAGACGAAAAGAAAAGAAAAAGCAAGGAATGATTTCTTTTATTGACTAAGAGGCTAACAAGCTAACATTGAACTTGTAGCCTACTAGCCGACCCGATCCCCTGGTATTCGATGGGAACATCGCAGAGAACTGGCGAGTGTTTGAACAAGAGTACAACATTTTCATTGCAGCGGCACACTCTGAAAAACCAGCCCGCACACAGGCGTATATTCTACTCAATCTGGCAGGATCAGAACAGGGGCGTTTTTAGGGTTAGAAAACATTGGGGGCTTCAGCCCAGGGGGGTGGAGGGGGGTTCCCCCCCCCCCCCCCCTTTTTTTTTTTTTTTTTTTTTTAAACACAGTAATACGCAATTTTAGAGTAATTAGAGATGAATACTGAAGAACTAGAATCATTAGAGGTTCTCAAAGTGAGGTCCATGTCCATGAGAGGGATCTGGGCAGTCCCCATAGAACATTCAAAGTTAACAGGACCAAATCATCAGTTTCTTATTTATTTATTTAACCTTTATTTAGCCAGATAAAACATTGATCTGGTCCAAGAGGCCCCAACAGGAGTACAAATATACATATATACACATATATATATATACATATACTGTACATACATACACACATATACACCAATAACAAAATAAAAACAGTTAAGAATCATACACATACGCAAATAAACAAACAAACAAACATATGCACAGCCTATGTACAAAAGAAATAAACAGTTAATCTCTAGTCTTTACAGTTTTTTATTCAATTGCATAAACACTCAAATCAAAAGTATTACACAATTATCAAAACATTACACTCAAGGAGCAAAACATAGGCCCAGATTTGCACCTCTATAAGCACAATGTCAGCCTCACACTTTTTGCAAAACAATACACAGAGCAAAAAAGTATCTTGCCAGATCCAGCTAGGCAAAGAGATAATGTCTAGTATTTTCTGTACTCTATTTAAATTTTTTCAAAATTGTTTTTGTTTTACTGTAATTTTAACCTGTAGGCCTACTGGATACAGTATTTTATGTTTGTCTGATATTTGCTGAGCTTACAGTGTTATGCACATAGTAGCATGAAAACTGGGACATGTTTTGTTGTGATTCTCCATGTTGAAATGTTGACTGATTTGGTTATATGGCGAGAAAATTTATATTTTCATCAGTCTGCATCATTGATTTGGGTATATGGAGAGAAAATGTTTTTTTTCCAGCAGTCTGCATCATTGATTTGGGTATATGTAGATAAATAAATAATATTTTTATCAGTCTACAGCATTGGTCTTGTGTAGTGTTTGGTGAATTTATTGTATATTTGCACATTCTCTGCGTACTTCACTTACAGTACTCTAATCACTGAGAAGTAGAATAGCTAAATGTGTTTTAGGTTAAGCACAGCAGTGTGAGTAACTGGTTCAAACAGAATTAAGTCATATAAAACGTGTGTTTCATATAGTAACAAAATGTAGTTTTTTTAAATTAGTGTATGGTTTTGACAAGTGTTTAATTTAGCAAAGGATCTGAGGTGTTCTGATAATTGTGTGTGTGGTTGTGCTAATTGTGTGTTTTGAAACACCGGGCCCCGTTTTAAAAATCATGCTTAAGCAATCGAAAAAAAAGTCTCATAAAAAAGATATTAGATTTTTGGGTATTTTCCTGCCTTTGGTCCGCTTTGCATTCACATCTCAAATGCAGGGTTCACTTGCAAGAGTGAATGAGCTTTCACACCACCCCAAACCAACCGGACTATCCGAGGAAATGAACCAGGGTTCGATTAAAGCTTATTATAGTTTATCACAGTATCATGAGCATGTCTTTGTCAGTGGACACTGGACATGGGTATGGAGGCTCCAGGTGCTGCTGCGTTAAAGTGCACATCTTCAATACCTATCTGTACTATTTAAAAGCACAGTGCAGGACACACTCAAAGGTTATCGCACCTCAGAGATGGCAGTGGACATGTATGACAGGACAAAGGCCATATGTAATGGCATCTTGTGGCACAAGCTCAGACCTCAGCTCAGGAGATCAGCTGAGACAGAGACTGTTCTATCCAGAGCTTGAGAGCAGGTTCTCATGAGTTGGATAACAACTTATGAGAGGCATACAGGCATGTTATCCAGCCTCAGACCAGTTTCTCTCAGTGGAATTGCTGCAACCCCTCGCCACACATTACAATATCCAACTATTGCCAGAGGAGATCACAGTTGCAAAGTGTTTCCTGGTCAGGACAGGCAGAGATGCAGTCCCTACTATCCAAAGTGTCTTTTCCCTCCTGGATGATGATGATAATAATAATAATAATAATAATAATAATAATAATAATAATAATAATAATAATAATAATAATAATAATAATAATAATAATAATAATAATAATAATAATAATAATAATAATAATAATAATAATAATAATAATAATAATGCATTTGATTTATAAGGCGCCTTTCAGGACACTAAAAAAAAAGTCCACAAATCGGTGAATGAAAAATTATAGGATCAAATGAAAACTACTTACTAAAAAATTTTAAAAGTACTAAAAACCAACAAAAAATACCAAACACTAACAAACATTCAGCAAAGACAATGGGGATGCTGACATAAAAAAAAAAAAAAAAAAGTAAACAAAAAAAAAAAAAAAAATGTAAACTTTTTTTTTTTTTTTTTTTTTTAGATCCGGGGCTAGGAGAAAAACATCCGGGGCTAAAGCCCCGGAAGCCCAGGGCTAACGACGCCACTGGATCAGAAGCCATTGAACGTGAGAGATCATTCACATACGCAGCGCCGGTAAGAGCACCCGGTGAAGGTGGAAACGTCATCACTCCCGCGGAGTCTAAGGAGAACCCAGTATGTTTAAAGAGAAAATTTCGGGAAATTTGCAATCCTCAAACCAACATTACAATGGAAAGGCACAAGTTTAACACAAGATGCCAAAACCAAGGTGAGACAATTGAATCATATGATACGTTACTGATTTAAGGATCAAAGCGAAGAGCTGCAATTTTGGAATATTGCAAGATGACCTCACCAGAGATAGACTTGTATGTGGCATAAGTGACGATGGTCTGAGAAAAGTATTGCTGCGTGATAGTGAACTGACTCTAACTAAGGCCATATCAGTCTGTCGAATACATGAGCTGTCTGACCAGCACACAAAGACACTATCTGCAGTACCGCAAATGTCCACTAAAGTTGACAGCGTGCAACACAGAGTCTCAAGGAAACAGAGATTTGAGACAGAAACAGACAGAAACTACAGTCAGAAAATAACACGCATATCACAAATTGTAACAATTGTGGGGGCAGCCATGCAGCTAAGAGGGAGGTTTGCCCTGCATATGGTCAACAATGTCACACATGCAAGAAATGGAACCACTACAAAAACAGTTGCAGATTAACACAGAAACGCTCTGGCACACAGAGGCAAAGGAGATCCGTCAACCAACTAGAACCAGAACGAGCCACAAGTGGTAGCGATGAAGAATCATTCTATGTGGACAGAATAACACTGGAGAATGTTGACACAATAAACTCTAATGCAAAAGGGAAAAGTGAAGCATTTACCACTGTTCATGTCAATAGCAAGCCTATTGAAAATGAAAGTCGATACAGGAGCAAGGTGCAATGGCATGTCATATGATGCATTCAAACGTGTGGAGAAAGAAGAAATCGACCGTTAAAAAATAAAACCAACTTGATTGCATATGGAGGAGATCAGATCAACACTGTGGGTTCAATACTATCATGTCATCTAGCAGGCCAGCCATATGCACTGCAGTTCTACATTGTGGAGAGAAACTTCCAGCCACTACTAGGCTTACCAGCATGCTTATGCATGGAACTACTAAACAAGGAGGTTCACCAACTCAGTGTGTGAAGGACAATGATAACCTGCCCCATCAGATCTTTACAGACTATGCTGATCTTTTCTAGGACAAACTTGGCAAGCTACCAGTCAAATACTCCATGAAACTAGATCCAGATGTACAGCCCGTCGTCCGTCCGGCACGCTGTATTCCGTTAGCCATGCAGGACAGAGTCAAGGCGGAGCTTGACAGGATGAAGGACCTAGGCGTCATCGTTCCCGTCTCGGAGCCAACGGAATGGGTGTCATCCATGGTGGCCACAAATAAAAAGCAAACTGATGACATAAGAATCTGCATCGACCCCAGAGATCTCAACAAAGCATTAAAACGTTCCCACCATCCTATGCGTACTGTTGAGGAGGTTGCATCACAAATGACAAATGCAACGGTGTTCTCAGTCCTAGACGCCAAAAGCTCTTTCTGGCAAATCTCCTTGGACAGTAAGTCATCACTGCTAACCACTTTCAGCACACCTTTTGGCCGCTACAGATTCCTCTGGATGCCATTCGGAATAAATGCAGCCAGCGAGGTGTTCCAGCAGATATTTGCAGGATACCCCTGTGCCATCATCGTCGACGACATCCTTGTCGGAGGCCGAAATGTAGCAGAGCATGACAGAAACCTGGTGAAGATACTGAACCGCGCACGTCAGTTGAATCTGAGACTCAACCCCCTCAAGTGCAAGTTTCGACTGGCTGAGGTCTGCTTTGTCGGTCACGTGTTCACCAGTGATGGCCTAAAAGCGGACCCATCCAAGACCAAAGCCATCGCCGAACTGCCAATCCCTGAGGACGTCACAGCACTCCAGCGCTTTCTCGGCAGGGTCAACTACCTCAGGAAATGTATCCCAGGCTTCAGCAAACATTCAGCTCCGCTCAGACAACTCACACATAGGGATACAGTGTGGTGCTGGCTAAAGCAGCACCAGGATGCATACGACACTCTGAAGGAACGCATGTCTAGCCCACCTGTCCTGTCGTACTATGACGTTCATCAATCAGTCACACTCACCTGCGACGCTTCACAACACGGACTTGGAGCAGCATGCTTGCAGGAAGGCAGACCAATTGCCTATGTGTCACGTACGCTGACACAGACTGAAACACAATACGCGCAAATAGAGAAAGAACTCCTAGCGGTTGTGTTTGCATGTTCGAAATTGAATGATTATTTACATTTACATTTAGTCATTTAGCTGACGCTTTTATCCAAAGCGACTTACAAGTTCTGTATGACAAGTCATCAGGAAGGGTACAACTCTATCAGCTGAGTAACAATGTTCATCAAAGTGTTGAGTGCTACAGTGTAGGTTAGTTTATTAGGACAAGTGTATGACAGTAAGGTTAGTTAGGGTTAGATTTTTTATATATATATATATTTATTTTTTCAGATAATGGTTGAAGAAGTGTGCCTTTAATCGACAGTGAAAGATTGGATGGGTTTCGGCTGTCCTAACTGGGGTGGGTAGTTCATTCCACCATTGTGGGGCAAGGACTGAGAAAACGCAGGTTCTCCTTGATGACTCTCCCGGAGCTCGGATAGGAGTGGGTCTGAGACGGCCAGAAGATGCAGAGCGTAGGGGTCTTGAGGGTGTGTAGTTAGAGACCATTGACCGGAGGTAGGCAGGAGCGGTTCCCTTTGCCGCACGGTATGCTAGGTCGAGGGCCTTGAAGCAGATTCGTGCAGCAATGGGGAGCCAGTGCAGGTCCCTAAGAAGTGGGGTGACATGGGCCGACTTCGGTAGGTTTGAGATCAGGCGGGCCGCTGCGTTCTGAATGAGTTGAAGAGGCTTGGTGGCAGTGGCCGGGAGGCCAGTGAGCAGTGCGATTATGTCTATGGAAAACCATTAACTGTGTAAACCGACCACCAACCCCTGGTCACAATCATCAACAAGCTGATCTCCACAGCTCCAGCACGACTCCAACGTATGATGCTACAGTTGCAGAAATATAACATCAACCTCGTCTACAAGAAAGGGAAAGACATGTACCTGGCCGACACTCTATCTTGAGCCCCCAGGACAACCTTTCAGCACACAAATGAGAGGAATGACTTTGAGGTGATGTCGATCAACCACATCTCATCTGCCCGCCTAGAGGAGCTAAGGAGACGCACAGCAGAAGATGCAATGCTGCAGAAACTCACCGCTGTTGTCAAACATGGATGGCCCACCAAACAGCGCAGCGCTCCACCAGCCATTGGTCCTTTCTTCCCCTTCCGGGACGAGCTGACCATCGAAGAAGGAATCGTAATGAAAGGTCACCAAATAGTCATCCCTCAGTCCCTACAGAGTGAATACAAACAAATTGTACACAGAGGCCACCCGGGGGCAGAGCCAACCAAACGCAGAGCCCGAGGCATAGCGTTCTGGCCCACCATGAGCAAGGACATTGACAATGCAGTACTCTCATGCTCTGTGTGCAACAGCACAAAGCCACACCAGCCGAAGGAACCACTCCAGCCACACCCGGTTCCTGACCTGCCTTGGTCTACAGTGGCAACAGACATTCTGGAATGGAACGGGAAACATTATCAAGTGCTCATGGACTCTTCTATTCTGGATGGTATGAGATTGACCAACTCAAGGACATCACGTCAATTTCAGTCATCACAAAACTCAAACGACACTTCTCTGTCCATGGATCACCATGCACACTCATCTCAGACAACGCTAGGCAGTATACCAGCCAGCAGTTCAAGGACTTTAAGCATGTCACCAGCAGCCCAGAATTCCCACAGA
Source organism: Notolepis coatsorum (assembly GCF_963971535.1). NCBI lineage: Eukaryota > Metazoa > Chordata > Actinopteri > Aulopiformes > Paralepididae > Notolepis > Notolepis coatsorum. The sequence goes on from NC_140165.1 coordinate 188,910,372, forward strand.
GCAACGGTCTAGCTGAGAGGGCAGTCCGTAGTGCAAAACAGCTGATGGAAAAGTCGAAAAGGGATGGAACAGACACGTTTCTAAACCTACTGAATCTGAGAAACATCCCTCAAGATGCACAGCTAGGTTCACCTGCACAGAGACTCATGTCAAGGCAGACACGCACCACCCTCCCAGTCAGCAAACAGCTACTGGAGCCTACCACTTGCGACACCCAACAAGTCAAAGCCCAGCTTCAAAAGAAAAGACTCTCTCAAAAGCTGAGCTATGATAAGTCGAGCAGTCCACTACGGGCTCTTTATGAAGGTGAGGTAGTCAGGATGCAGACCCCCCATGGGTACAATCGCATGGGCATGATAAAAGAGGTGTGCAAAGAACCAAGATCTTACCTCATCCAGTCTGAAGGTAAGGAGTACAGGAGAAATCGCATACATATCCTACCTGTAGCTGAGCCACTTCCAGGACAGTCCGACGATGCCGACCGGCTGCACTTCAGTCCAGCTGTAGAGGAAATTCCCACTCCCTTTGCAGAGAGACTTAAGCTCACAGACAGTGAGACACCCTTATATCAAGAGCCTGTAGCTCTGATTCCCACACGCACCAGTGGGAGCACATACCAAACACGCTCAGGTCGCAATAGTAGGCCAAATATTTGGCCTACTGTACTACTACTATATGCTGAACTTGGTGTGCATCACACACTCATTGTTAATTACAGTACACCTGTAGTGTTGTTTATTAAAAAAAAGAAAAAAGGAATGTTTACTGGGTATCTAAAATAATTTGTGCATTGAGTCAGTGGAGTTAAATGAGATACCATGTTTTTATTATTTTACATATTTCAATCAACATATTTGATGATTCTGTTATGACATAGAAATGGCATTGTTATTTCCAGTTAACCATATTCTATCTTGTTGTCAGGACTACAAGTTAAAGAGAGAGGATGTAGAGCATTCACTATATGCCTTTTGATACACGGTTATAGCGGCCACCGTACCATCTACTGTTTAATGTGCACTCTCGGTAGAGCCTGTGTTAAGCCATGTGTCGTGGTAATAAACATAATACTTTATAAAGTATTCCCTCCGTCTGGTCATTCAACAGAGGGTTTTTGTCACAGCTGAACTGCAGAAAAGGCACAGTGCACATATTTAAATTTTTATCAGTGTTGGGACAACCCCTCATTCTGTAAAAGCAATGTAACACACAGGAAAAGGCCATTTTCACAAGGGGTTCCCTTAAGCTGTAGCCCTATTTTCAGAAATTTCGCCTAAAGGTACATGCCTAAGTAAATGGAAGATTGCTCCAATATGCATGTTATTGGTATCTAGGAACATCTAGGGACCTGGGGGTATGTATTCCCAGTGTCAGAAATATTGCATCTGTTACTAGGCTTGAGTAAATTGTAATGAAAAAAAGGAGAATATAAATTATGATTTTTCTTTGCATCTGTGCCAGTGAATAATACCATGTTACAATTGTGTTGGAACCGAGCTCGCTCACTGAGCTCATACAGCACCTTCTTGAGATCAAGTGTACAGAAAATCTAAGCAAATGAATAAAGGGAAGATGATTAAACAGAAGGATTTGTAGATACAGTAATAAATTATAATCTATTTTAATTATAAATTCATATTTGACCTTGAACTTGACCTTATTATGGCCAAATCATACATCTATGGATAGGGAAAAACCTCCTCTTTCCAATGGCAGTGTTACATCTGGATTTAGTCATTTCCTCTTGGTTTTACAATAAGAGATATAATTAGCATTTTTTCGATAAATTTGCCTGTCGATTGCCGTTTCAGATGACAAAATCCGAGTTACATGCCGATATGTGAGGCGTGCGCCAAAGTACACATTACCACCCCCGACTCCCGGGGCTCTAGCTCCGTCAATCATTTGGCGATCTCGAAACATTTTGGACAGGGTTGTAGCCAATGAGTGTGGCTTTCCAATGATACCCCATGATCTAATACAGTCTGTATTGATCGATTTATGATAAAAACAGCAGGGTCCCCCAATTGGACCGGTTACTGTAAATCAAACCCTGGAGCGTTTATCCCTGTGGTACGGTTCGTTTGGGCTGGTGTGAACACAGTAATCTAACCCAGGTCCGCACAAAACAATTCCAGCCTGGGCCCTGTTCCTCGTACCTGGCTAACTGAGTTAGCCGGATAATTTTCAGCATAGCTTGACTTAAGCCAGACATTTCCGTTCCCTGATGTCGGATTTTCTAAGTCGCTATGGCAACAGATCAGAAAGTTTGAACCTGCTCTAGCGCAGGCTTAAGTTCAGCTAGCTGGATAAACCATGGCCACACCCTCGCAAAAAAATCCCAGCTCGCTTCCTGAAATAATTCTCACAGTCTAGATCCCATTATACCATTCTTTTTATTGAATTTTTTTTTATCTTTTTCCCCCTCCTTTTTCCTCTGTTTTTCTCCCATCCCAATGTTAGTCGTTATGCCAATTCCCAATCCCCTTCCTGGTCGCTGCGCACCTACCCCCTACAGTCGGTCTGGGAGAGTGGAGGCTATCACATGCTTCCTCCGACACACGTCCAGCCAATCAACCGCTTCTTTTCACCTGGCAGCGCGGACTCTCACTGAGAGGGTGTAACGTGTGGAAGGATCACACTACCGCCCTTAGATCCTTTCCTCGCTGAGCAGGCGCCCCGACCGAACTGTAGGAGTCGCTGTTTACAATGACCAGGACCCACCCACCAGCTTTCCCACCCCTAACACTGCCAATTGTGTTAGTATGAACGACCAGCCAAGCTGGTAGCAATGCAGAGAGCTGGGCTCGAACCCAGCATCTCCTGCACTAGTGGCGAGCGCCTTGCCCACTGTGCCACTTAGCCGCCCCTCCCATTATACCATTCTGAATTATGTTTTTGTGCTTCGTTTTTCTAGAGGCGGCTTTTGAAATGTAAAATAATAGACCTAAAATGCTGATAATAAATCATATTCAGCCTATGAATTTACTTTGTCCTAGATAATGCACGTCATAGTTATACGGCACTCGCGATCGCGACACACAGTTATTTTAATAACGGACTAAATGGATCATTGCAAATGTGAATCCCGCAGGGATATTTTTAATGAATGAAACCTATCGGACGTTTGGCTCTGATTAGTTTCATATTCTTCGCTGTGTATTTGCTTAACGGAGTGCCCGGATTGTGTTTCATTCAAGCATACATTCGTCTATGCGTGGATTGTGGATATGAATTATGAGGAATCTGAATCTGTGGATTGTTTAATTGTATCACTGTCACTGTGACAGTGTCACATGTTATTGTGATATTGTAACTGGGTTTAAAATATATGAGGAGATGCGCTGTTTGATGGATTTGATGACGTGACTTGATAAATTGAATGAGCCTTTGACGTTTTTGATGAATGAATTTGAGAAAATGCATTTATCTTTTCAAGCACTGTTATATGATGATGAACATGAGGTGTCACTGGTATAAACCAAAGATTAATCAATTCAATGCATGTATGGATGATGTCCGAAACAGATTAAAACCTGATTAATAGTGTAACTGCAAGCCTCCCTCCAAGCCTCTCTTTGGAAACCATGTATTTATATAGTACATAATACCTAAGCACATACAGTACAGATATCCACATAATATAATTCGTATCAATTAGATATACTATTTGGGCTTGTTTTTATCCTTATTCTGAAAGAGTTGAACTAATTATTTTTGCTAGCAAGATCTCATTTGATTATTCATTCCATTAAGCCTACTGCCAGCAGCAGGCACATTTAAAGAAATATAATCTGATTGATTGGGGTAATGAGGGACTTAAAATTAGCCTATAGATATGCATTTAACTTGTCGGCGAGGCTATTGAGCCGTACTGTATTGTACCCATTCTGCAATCTTGTTAATAAAGTTTTAAATCAATCAATCAATCAATGCCGTTAGAAAATCAGGATTTCTCCGATCGACACTTGCTGTCTTTTCAGGTGATCCGGCCGCCTCTATGCCTTCTACAACAGCGCTCAGTTTCCGGGTTTCTCTGATTGGCCACTAAGCCCACGTGACCGCGTGCTAGCACGCCCCCCTTATCCTGCACGCTAGCACGCCCCCCTTATTGCCCACTCTCGCGCTGTGAAGCGGAAACGCCCAGCGGGGCGAGGCGGTGGTTTCTCCCCGGCTCCGTGCGGCGCTAACTCGGTCCAGCTCCAGCGGCCGTCTTCCGCCTGCGATATCCTCTCTCCGAGGCGGCTCGTTCTTATTAATCCCCCATTGTTCAGGTCGACATGGTTGCACAAACACCCGTTGGAGGAGTAGTGGGGGAGAAATGAATGAATGAATGAATGAAAACTTTATTTAACAGATTGCAGAATGGGTACAATACAGTACGGCGCAATACACACAATTGTTAAGGGGTTGCAGACCAGAGAAAGACGTTTGTCTTGTTTACATCAGGGTCCCCCATTTTCAATTCATATCGACATTTATGACATACACAACATAGGAGTAGTGGGGGAGAAGAAGAGGAATATTTTTAAATAGCAAGAATTATCGACTGGCAACTCTGTGCTCGTCAGACATGTTAATGTCATGTATGTTGTGTATGTCATAAATGTTGATATGAATTGAAAATGGGGGACCCTGATGTAAACAAGACAAACGTCTTTCTCTGGTCTGCAACCCCTTAACAATTGTGTGTATTGCGCCGTACTGTATTGTACCCATTCTGCAATCTGTTAAAGTGCGAAAAAAGAGGGAACTAGAGACCCCTAAAAACGCACAGCACAGGCGGGACCACGTGTGACACATCACCCCGTGACACACACCCACACACCCCTGCTAACCCACCGAAGGGCGGGACGCAGGGGAGGTCCCAGACCTCAGAACCGCCTGGGAGACAGAACCCCCAGTCATGTCCATGAGGTAAAACCTAATGAAGGGACCCGGGGAGGACCAGGAGGCCGCAGCACAGAAGTCCTCCACAGAGGCCCCCCCTAACAAGGCGGCAGAGGCCGCCACTCCACGAGTGGAGTGCGCCCTGACACCCCCAGGGGGGCCAGTCCAGCCAACGTGTAGCAAAGGGCAATGCCCTCGCACAACCAATGTGACAGGCGCTGTTTGGACAGTGCCTTACCAGCGCGAGAGCCACCATAACAAACAAAGAGCTGATCGGTAGCCCTGAAGTCCTGAGTCCGACTGAGGTAAACCCCCAAAGCCCGGATGGGACAGACAGGTGAAGGCTCGCCTCTAACTCACCAGCGTGAGGAGGCGGATGAAACGCCTGAACCACAATATCCCTGGAGCGAAAAGACCTCCGGATATTTTTTGGCACGAAGACTGGATTAGGCCTCAGAGTCGCACCGCTATTGAATAGACAAGCACTCAGGCCGCACCGAGAGAGCACACAGCTCACCCACGCGCTTAGCGGAGGTGATGGCCGGCAGGAATGCAGTCTTGAAGACAGCTCAAACGGGGCCTCAGACAACCGGCCGAGGACCAGTTGGAGGTCCCAACTCGGAGACAGAGAACGTTCCACCGGCTTAAGACGCAGAGCGCCAAGCAGGAAACGCTTCACAAGAGGGTGGCTAAACAACGTAACGCCCTCAAACCCCACATGACAAGAGGATATAGCCGCGGCATATACCCTCACCGTCGAAGCCGACAGTCTACCCAAAATAGACTGAAGGAAGGAAAGGACAGCGTCCAGGGGGTAGGACACCGGGTCCAAGCCCTCCACTCTACACCACTCTTGGAAAATATGCCACCTACCCGCGTAAGCCGTGGTAGAGGACGGAGCGCGCGTGTGCCGGATAGCGTTAACCACAGAATAGCCAAGACGCATCCCCACCAATTCACACTGACAGCAGCCAAGCCTAGAGGCTGCCCCAGAACAGGAAGGCAGAACAGAGTTCCGCGTGCCTGAGAGAGGGCCCGCAGTGACCACGGAACAGGCCACGGCGGGGCCACACAGAGCTGAATCAGGGCCGGGGACCAAACAGCTGAGTCCCGGCCCGGCACGACCAGGACCAAGTCCCGCGCTCCCGACGTACCCGCCCCAACAGCTGAGCTATCAGGTGTAAGGGGGGGAAAGAGTACAGCATCCCGGACGGCCACGGAATCGGTCCCAGACCTGCCCGACTATGTCCGGACGTAATCCCCACTCGTCAGGGTGAGGACCGCCTCGCGACATCACACCTGCACCCACATTCACCCTGCCGGGGATGTGGAGAGCCCTCAGGCTGCGCAGATGGAGAAACGCCCATAGCCAGCCGACCGCCGCCCGATGCAGACGGGGGGAGCGTACTCCTCCCTGTCTGTCGATATACGACGCTGACGTCGTGTTGTCCGTCCTGATCAAAACACCGTTTGAGGACCAGAAGGACTGCCTTCAATTCCAACACATTGAATGTAGCGCAGACCGGGAAGCATGGTCTTGCCAGCTGCCCCCTACTGCGTTGGCCCGACGCGTCCCCCCCCAGTGAGGGAGGCATCGGTGAAGACCGTGATGTGTGACAGCCTGCTGCCCATGGGGACCCCGCTGGTGAGGGCCCCAAGCCCTCCCCAGAGGGCGAGGTCCCCCAGTACTGACATGGTAACCTTAGCCGCTTCCACTTGCCTCTCACCGGGTCTATGTCCATACTGGAAAACCACCTCTGTATCCTCCTCATGAGGTGAAGAGGAGGCCAAGAGGGACCACGGAATGAGCAGATGCCATCATACCGAGCAGGCGCATCACGGACAGCGCCGTAACCGTCCTAGGACGGAACCTCCCGAGCGTGCCGAGAACACCCACTCGCCGCCGCTCCGAGAGGGATGCCCATATAGACCTTGAGCTTAGAATAAGCCCAAGTACTCCACCCATTGACTGGGAAGAGGAGTACTCTACTTCCAGTCTACAGCAAAACCCAGGCTGGTGAGGAATTCCACCACCTGCCTGGTATGAGACCTGACGATCTACCTTGACCGCCAAGGACCAGAATGTCGTCCAGGGCAGAATACACTTCATAACCCCTGACGACGCAGAGGCCCCAGTGCGGTCTCCACGCACTTGGTGAAGATGCGGGGAGCCAGAGAATAGCCTCTGGTACTCATATGCTAAACCCTGCAAAGGAAGCGTAGGTAAGCCCTAGGATGGAAGATCGGGGATGCGAATACGCATCCTACAGGTCTATGGAGGAGAACCAGGCCCCCACCTGACAGCGTTCAACAGGTGGGAGACGGTCCAAAATGCTGAACCTTCCATGGCACAGGTCCAGCATGGGTCTGACACCCCCCTTCCCGATTTCTCGGGCACCAGAGAATACCGGGAGGAAACGCCACGCATCGCATCCTCCTTTGGGACCACGACGATGGCTTGCTTCGCCCACAGAGATTGGATCTCGTTGGCCAGAGCTGTCACTGCTGGTGACCCTGACAATAGGGTCTGTACCAAACCTAAAAACGGGTGGGGTTGTGTAAACACAAGTCCCCGCCTCAGCGTTCTCTCCATCCACCTCGACATATGGCACTGCTGTAGCCATATGTGATGATAATCCCAAGCGCACCCGCCGCCACTTGGCCCCCACACTGCCCGATAGGGTGGGTTCCTACACACCGTAGCCCTGCAGTGATATTACTACCACCCAAATCACGCGCGCCTGCCAGACCACTGCCGGTCTTCCGGGAGTGGGAGGCACTAACGTGATACCCGGCCTGGCGAAGGCGAGGTCGGGGGAACCCGCACTGTTTGCCTCAAGAGGTCTCGAGCCCCCCTGCTGATAACCTTTGTAGTTGACAGACGTAACACCAGGCTCAACCAAACACAGACGCAGAACGTGTGGCATGGGAGACCCAGTTTCTCATGGACAGACCCAGTTTCAGCCATCAACTGGGTGTCAATCCCTGTCCCCATGAGAAGCGAAACGTGGGGCCGCTTGCGCTTCATTGAAGACACGCAACCCGCAACCAAAGGAAACAAATCAGAGCCCTTATCCCGCTGGTGTTGGGGGAGGAGTGACCGGAGAGCGAGCTGCATACAGCTAGACGGCGACGGTTTTTTAGGGCGTGCTCATCTAATGTAGCCGATCCCTCGGCCGCCAAGGCTGTCGGCCTTGCGGTCACCTGTTGACGTTGTGCCCAGGGTACCTCAGGCGGGGAAACATGGCCGCTGGTTGAGGGCCTCGCCACAGCCACTGGCGAGGCCGTACTCTCACCTCTGGCTGCACGGTGTGAGGCGGTGTGGGGCCTAGGTCAAATACCGCCCGCGCTCCTGCGGAAAGACCAAAGTCCCTCTGCGGAGAGGGGAGCCCTGAGGAGGGAAAAAACGTCTCACCCCCTCAAAGGGAGACTAATCCAACCAAGATGTCTGTAAACAAGCGTTGACAGCATCCTAGCCCTCCCTGCGGTTATAGCTTGCGGCTAGGTCAAAGCTAATAACGTCAAAACCTCGCGCGATGTTTCGACGTCGGCTGGCCTTCAAGGCCCCGCCACCCGACACAATTTTTTTTACAGAAAAAACAGCAATTCGAACAATGTTACTAATCGCTGCTAATTCTATACCGTGGCGGTATAGGCTTAACAGCCCACCAGCCACCCGCCGGGCTGACTCACCTCATGGCGTCGGCCGGGCGGGGCACTGTTCCAACATGCCAGAGGCAAAGGACTGATGCCACCTGCTTCACAAGCACGGAGCACCAGTGGTGGTTGCAACCAGCAACCTCCACTGTGGTCTACACCCACACAATGTTAAGGGGATGCAGATCAGAGAAACACCAGTCCCGCACACCATTCATAGATTCACAAAAAGCACACCAGCCCTAGGCCTCAGCCCATTCACCCATGAAAAAGGTAAACAAGCCCCTGTCAAAACTCCCAACAGTAGACAGCCTCAGAGGACAGCGGATTGTAAACAAACCGATGTACTTTCTAAGAGCTTTATATATCATTTATAGTATTGCTATCTGTCCATTCTCATTGTCACTTGAGTGCATAAACCGTGCCTTCATAATGGCTTAAAGAAAATAAAAATCCATCAGTTGGTTGTCATTTTATAGCGTCGTGAATATAAGGTATATCGTGCTTTTAGTCTAGGCTTTTCTGCAGGAGGCTGCAAAATAGGCTAAACGTTGGCGCCGTTATATCAAACGCCATTTCTGCTGTATATATACGAATGAAATAAAACAAACTGCGTAGCATCCGGACTATTACAGAGCATCTATGGATGAAATGGGGGCGGCGGGGAACGCCGATTACTATTATTGATTAGCAATACAGTGTGCGTTCAATATAGCATTTTCATTGACCGATCACGTTACATTATAAAACAATGTCCAATCCAGCTGTAATTTGGGGTAATATTATCCTACCGTCAGGCCATGTGATCGCCGGCAGCATTTCCTCACCAGTCATCGGATTCTGGTAGATCGATATGCACATTGGTTAATCATAAATCCCATTATTCCACGCTGAAAAAAACGCTCGGCAAGCTGATCCAAGATGGAGGATGTTCGGCTGGGATCAAGGAACTACCCACAGAACTGTACTTGCATTTTTTTTAAATTCACATAATGATACTGCAGTGGAGCGATGGCGCCCCTAAGCGGGTCTGGCCGGTACTGCATGTTTCGAAAATCAAATATGTGAAAAGATGCTGGTAGTGGATCGGGTACCTAAGAAGCATTATAAATATGGAATAAAACAATAACAACTCGTCACGTATATACTCGTGGCTCTGGTCCACAACGCTCTTTTTCGAAACACGTATATACTCGTTATCGGACACCATAGTGTTAAGAGGAGGGAAGACCTTTTTTTAAAAAGACAGCCCTCAGCGGGGAATCAAAAGAACAGTAACCCAGCATCGTAGCATAGCATTAGCCCCGCGCTCCAGGATAGCCGGGAAAACGACAACGTTTACCCAGATATCCTGCCCCTTGCGCCAATACACAACTCGGTTGTGTGATGGCTTCGGTGTGGGTTAGGAGAGGAGATCCCAAATGCAGGTAACCCGAGCAGAGAGAGAAGAGACTGAGACGACGTACTGAAGTGAACAGGCTTTTACTGAACAGTTGCAAAACAGGATACACGTTGAAACTGTTACAAAATAAAAGCGAACTGCAAAACCCGAAAATAAACAATACATCAGCAGAGCTGGAAAGATAAGGAACGAACTCACAGGGAATACTGGTGACAAAGGTGAGTACGACCGAAACCAACTACAATACAAAACAAGGCAATGGTGCGACAATGAATGAGAGGAACGGGCAGCTCTATATACTGCCCGTAATTACTAACAAGTGCCAGCTGGTGTAAGGCCAGGCATGGCCTAGGCTGAGGAACACAGATAGTAAAACAAACTCACAACATTGTTAAAAGCATGTGTAAGGAATATCTAAAAGGAAACATATGTAAAACAAACCACCCTTAAAGGAACATACATATGTAAAGATGTTAACACTATTAAAAACATATGCAAAAGAGATGAACCTTTAAAGGAAATATATGAAAAGATAAACTTATTAAAAACACAAGCTAAAACGCACCACACAACATGAACAGAGAACACAACAAAGCATTAAAGGAATCCAGCAAACCTAGACTCAAATGCCACAGAGAGTCCAGGATCTGGAGTTGCTGCGTTTGGCCACCAGAGAGCGGCAGAAAACCACTGCTCACATTGTTCGGGCATGATCCCTGGCTGGGACCATGGCAGTACCCCCCCCCCAAAGGGTCGGCTCCCAGACGACCGGTAAGACCGTCCGGGAACGGGCGAGGCGGGGGGCCGAGACACCGGAAAAAACGGGGGGCGAGGACCCGGAGAGCCAGGACCGGGGGGCCGCGAAAATAACCCAGGAGGGGCAAAGCAGCAGGGGACCCGAGGAACAGGACCAGAGGGAAACCCGGGGAAGGGCGGGCGGGGCACAGGACCAGGGCGGCCGGAGACGGGGACAAAGGCCCGACGACGGGGGCCGGAAACGTGGACAGAGGCCCGGTGAGGGGGACTGGACACAGGGATGAAGGGCCGGTGAGGGGGACTGGAAACGGGGACGGAGGACCGGTCAGGCGGCCTGGAGCAAAGGGGCGTGGGCGTCAGACCCGGAGCAGGACCCTGGATGAAGGACCCTCCAGGCGCAGGACTTGGGGCCGGACCGGAAGGGCCGGAGCGGAGGCACGAAGACGACAACCCCGGAGCAGGACCCCGGACGGGGACCACTCCACGTGCAGACCTCGGGACCGGGTGCAGACCCCCGGACGGGGGTCTCTGCGGATGAAGACCACGGCGAAGACCACGGCGACGACCACGGCGAAGAGCTGGACCAGACGAAGAGCCGGGACCAGACGAGGAGCGGGGGCCAGTCGAGGAGCCGGAATCAGTCAAGGAGCCGGGACCAGACGAGGAGCCGGGACCAGACGAGGAGCCGGGGCCAGTCGAGGAGCCGGAATCAGTCAAGGAGCCGGACTCAGTCGAGGAGCCGAGACCAGACGAGGAGCCGGGACCAGTCGAGGAGGCCGGGTCAGGCGTGGGAGCCGGACTGGGCGTGGAGACCGGGCCGGGCGTAGCACCTGGGGCTAAGCTAACAGGGGCTAGGCTGGCAGTAGAGGCTGGGTTAGCTGAAGAAGCCCTGCTAACTGTGAGGGCTTTACTAGCCTTTCTAGACTTGCTAGCAGTAGCAGGGGGAGCTAAGCCTGTACTAAGGGCCGGAACCACACTGAGTCTCCTAACTGAGGAAGCCAAAGGTTTAGCTGTAGGGCCTGTAGAACTAGCAGTGGCTAACCTAGCAGGGGAAGCTAAGGAAGCAGCTGACACGGCTATATTGGCTACAGGGGCTACAGGGCCTGGGCTAGCAGGGAGAGCTGAGGTGCTAGCTTTAGGTGCTAAGTTGCTAGCAGAAGAGGCTAAACTAGCAGACAGTGCTGAGCTAGTTGAGAAAGCCTGGCTAGCTGAAGAGGCTAAACTAGCAGTCAAGGCTGGACTAGCTGTGAAAGCCTGGCTAGCAGAAGAGGCTAAACTAGCAGTCAAGGCAGGACTAGCTGTGAAAGCCTGGCTAGCAGAAGCGGCTAAACTAGCAGACACTGCTGAGCTAGTTGAGAAAGCCTGGCTAGCTGAAGGGGCTAAACTAGCAGTTAAGTGCTAGCTGTGTTAGCTACGGTAGCTATGCTAGCGGCTATGCTAGTAGCCTGGACTGTGTTAACAGAGCTGGGGTTAGCATTACTAGCTGCGGAAGCTAGGCTAACGGCTGGGCTAACAGCCTGGACAGTGTTAACAGGACGAGAGTTAGCAGCACTAGCTGGGGGCGCTAGGCTAACAGCCTGGACAGTGTTAACAGGACGAGAGTTAGCAGCACTAGCTGGGGGCGCTAGGCTAACGGCTGGGCTAACAACCTGGACAGTGTTAACAGGACGAGAGTTAGCAGCACTAGCTGGGGGCGCTAGGCTAACAGCTGGGCTAACAGCCTGGACAGTGTTAACAGGACGAGGGTTAGCAGCACTAGCTGGGAACGCTAGGCTAACGGCTGGGCTAACAGCCTGGGCCGTACTAACGGTGAGAGGACTAGCTGTACTTGCGGAGGAAGGCTTGCTGGTAACCGGGGCTTCGGAAGCAGAGGACAGGAGCTCCCGAATCAGCCAACGGATCACATGGCCGTGTGCTTCCAGCTTGAGCGCCTGCTTGGCGCTGCGCTCACCGACAGAGATGAGCAGCGTGTACATAGTCCATTTGAAGACGAAGAGAGGAAATCCCCCTTGAAGAATCTCTCCATCAAGAGGAGCTCGTCGCTAGCTCTTACTGTCTTCGTGCGTGCTGGGATCAGAACTGGTCGCACCATTCTGTGATGGCTTCGGTGTGGGTTAGGAGAGGAGATCCCAAATGCAGGTAACCCGAGCAGAGAGAGAAGAGACTGAGACGACGTACTGAATTGAACAGGCTTTTACTGAACAGTTGCAAAACAGGATACACGTTGTTAAAAGCATGTGTAAGGAATATCTAAAAGGAAACATATGTAAAACAAACCACCCTTAAAGGAACATACATATGTAAAGATGTTAACACTATTAAAACATGTGTAAAGGGAATGAGCCTTAAAGGATAACTCCACTATTTTGGGAAATTAGCTTATTTAACATCTAAAGTAACACAAGTAACACAAGTAAAGTATTAACACTTATAAAAACATATGCAAAAGAGATGAACCTTTAAAGGAAACATATGAAAAGATAAACCTATTAAAAACACAAGCTAAAACGCACCACACAACATGAACAGAGAACACAACAAAGCATTAAAGGAATCCAGCAAACCTAGACTCAAATGCCAGAGTCCAGGATCTGGAGTTGCTGCGTTTGGCCACCAGAGGGCGGCAGAAAACCACTGTTCACATTGTTCAGGCATGATCCCTGGCTGGGACCATGACAGGTTGTCTCACGAGACAACAAGCAGTATCACTAACGCCAGCATTGTTATGCCTGGTGGCACAAGCCCTACCTGGGCGCGACCTAGCCACGACAGATAGCCGCCATGCGACGTCCCTCGATCCGCTGTCAGAAGACGAGGAACCCCAGGACAGGCCCGATGCGCTGTCAGAACGTGCCGAGAAGATTCCAGGGGCTGGAAAAATCTCCGGCGAAAACCCAACATTGTTCAATTTCTCTCTGCATTTCATAACAACTAGTTACATGGAGTGCACTGCAACGTCCATGATGGAAACGAAAAAAAGAGGAAGGGCGAGTATGACCATGTCCGGTGCCTTATAGGGGGACACTGGGGCGGGGCCTGGTCAAGTGCATGGGTGCATTGTTTTCGTTAATGAAGTACAGTAGGTACTGGAGATAGGGGTATATCTCGGTATGGCGAAGAGCGAGACGCTTTTGGCCAGTACGCTATAACCTGATTTTCTAACGGCATTGATTGATTGATTGATTTAAAACTTTATTAACAGATTGCAGAATGGGTACAATACAGTACGGCTCAATAGCCTCGCCGAATCTATAGGCTAATTTTAAGTCCCTTATTACCCCAATCAATCAGATTATATTTCTTTAAATGTGCCTGCTGGCAGTAGGCTTAATTTAATGGAATGAATAATCTAATGAGATCTTGCTAGCGAAAATAATTTGTTAAACTATTTCAGAATAAGTAGTATAAGTAATAAGTAAGTATAATGTGCTTAGGTATCATGTAGCCTACTATATAAATACATGGTTCCGAAAGTTTTCAAGGCGCGACTCCCGAAATAACGTGTCAGAGAGGGAGTTGGAGGCTATTATACAGTTTCACTATTAATCAGGTTTTAATCTGTTTCGGACATCATCCATACATGCATTGAATTGATTAACCTTTGGTTTATACCAGTGATGTTCATCACCCTCTTGTTCATCATCAGATAACAGTGCTTGAACAGATAAATGCATTTTCTCAAATTCATTCTACAAAACGTCAAAGGCTTGAAATTGCTCATTCATTTTATCAAGTCACGTCACGTCATCAAATCCGTAAAACAGCGCATCTCATCAGACATTTTAAACCCAGTTACAATATCACAATAACGTGTCAGTGACAGTGATGCAATTCAACAATCCACAGATTCAAATTAATTCATATCCTCAAGCCACGCATAAAGACAGTTAAATTTATGCTTGAATGAAACACAATTCGGGCGCTCCACCGCAGATACATCCACAGCGAAGAATATGAAACTAATCAGAGCCAAACTCCCAATAGGTTTCATTCATTAAAAATATCCCAGCGGGATTCACATTTGCAATGCTCCGCGTTATTAAAATAACTACATAGTGTATGTCGTGACAGCGAGCGCCGTATCCGTATAACTTGCATTATTTAGGACAAAGTAAATTCATAGGCTGAATATGATTTATATTATTTTACATTTCAAAAGCCCCCTCTAGAAGAACGAAGCACAAAAACATAATTCAGAATTGTATAATGGGATCTAGTCTAGACTGTGAGAATTATTTCAGGAAGCGAGCTGGCATTTCTTTGCGAGGGTGTGGCCATGCAGGTTATCCAGCTAAAACTGAACTAAACCCTGCTCTGGAGCAGGTTCAATTAAAAGTTTCTGATCTGTTACCATGTTGATTTAGACAATCCGACGTCAGGGAACGGAAAGTTCTGGCTTAAGTCAAGCTATGCTGAAAATTATCCGGCTAACTCAGTTAGCCAGGTACGAGGAACAGGTCATTCTTGTTTGTTTTTGTGTTATTCGCCGCCATCTTTGTTTTCATTGTAGCTATGAATAAAACATTCAAAACATGAAAACTATGGCAAAAAAAAGAAAATGTCATTGTAGGATCAGGGTCCAGGTTCATAGTTTAGAAATGTTCTTGCAGAACCTATTTTAACTGTAGGGTCAGGGGTCAGGGTCAAGGTTCATAAAGAAATTAGATCCAGGAGGTTTCATGAAATCCTATAATACAGTATGAAGGAACTTAGCATATAATAAAAGCATAAATGCACATGCAAGCGAACCAGAAGACACCATGAGAAACTCTCCCTTCTCTCTCTTCCTCTCTCTCGCCCTCTCTCTCTCTGAGGAATGGATGCTATTAATCTTTAACGTCAAGGTAGTGGACATATACTCCAGTGTCATGTGAGAAACTGCACTTTACACTTCACCAGAATAGAAGGAAACAAGTATTCCATCAGTCAACAAGTCTTCTGTCAGAGGATAACAAGGCTGTTGTGAATCAATCGTAAACACTGACCAAAACCAATACAGCTTGCAGACCAAGTCCAAGTACTACAGTAAGTATTCCAAATACTTAAATACATCCATTATCAGTGAACAGCTTTGTGCTAGGCTTAATTAGGGGTAGATGACTTCTGTTGTAACTTCTAGATAAAAATAGAAACAGTAGATACTTAATCTACTGATTGATAGGAAGGCTGATTATTGTGGCTGATCATTGTCAAAGTTAACTCTCTGTTCCTCTCTAGCTGTTGGTGAAGATGCTCACTGGGACACTGGTGAGCTGTACGCTGCTTGCAACTCTCCTGAGTTGTCCAGTCCAGCCAGAGGGAGCAGCTGTTGGCCAGGGCCCTCTGACCCTAGCCCCAACCAGCATGGTCACAGTTCACCCTGGGGCAGAGTTGGCATTATTCTGTGGAGACAGAGAGAGTACAGGTGAGAGAATTGACTTAATACAGTTGAAGTGACAGACATTTTGTCATACAGTCCTACTATGACTAAGTGCAGAGCTGTTCCTAGTCCTTTTGGGGACCCTAGGCAAAAATAAATGCAGGGGCCGGATCTCCGCACCAGAAGGGTACAGCTGTTTAAAAATGTTACTGATCAGATGAAATAATGTTTAACATGATGATTGACGTGGGGGGGGGGGGGGGGGGGGGCGGAGCTAGAGGATGCATGGGATAAGAAGTTTTCCTGATCGGCTCCCCAAGAAATACTTTTAAAACACACTTTTACCCATTAGGCTTTATTTAATTTTTGGTTTTTATCCAGTATTTTGTTTGATACATCGAGTGTCTCTATTTTTAAGCGTTAGAGATGACAAGTAAGCGAGCGGTGGGTCACGGTATGCCGCGGTATGTCGCTGTATGTCGACGCCTTCTGCCAGTGTGTCCTCGACCAAGCTCAGCGAGGCAAGCCTTGAGGCTATCGACAGGCTAGTTAGCAAGCGGATAGCAGACTCGGCGGCAGAAACGGAAAAGCGCACTGCCAGGACACAAAGGGAGCTCTTTGAAAGCTTTAGGCAATCGGTAACATTAGAGATCAGGACGGCAGTGGATTCGGTGATGGAGAGAGTGGAGTCGTTGAATACAAGAGCCACGGCTAGCGCGACTGAAATAGCATCGCTAACCGAAGAGACCTCCAAACAGTCTGAAAGATTGTTGCTTTTAGAGGAGACCTTGCTCAGCAAGCAAACGGAGGTGGCCAGAATGCAGTCTACAACTTGTGAGATAGGCCAGGCCTATGTCCCAGTGGCAGCAGCCCTCCTCTTCCTCCAGCCACCAGGCCAGGCCTAGCCTCCAGCAGCAGCAATCTATAGAATCAAACTATAGACCCATAAGTATACTACCCATCATGTCTAAGATTATTGAAAAACTGGTGGCTGAACAATTCATTTCTCATCTAAATACTAATCAGCTCCTACATCCAATGCAACACCAGCGCCAATCACTCTACGGAAACTGCAACTGTCTACTTCATTGAAAGGATTAAGACCCTAATGGACAGGGGCGGAATTGTTGGTGCTGTTTTCTTGGATTTACGGAAAGTTAGAAAGAGTTTTCATCTGTCTGGTTCAAATCATATCTTTCTTCTTGAACTCAGTGTGTCAAAATCCAGAACTCAATCTCTAAACTGTTCCTTAGTTGTCCCTTTCTAACAAATAAAACTAAACTAAGGGGTACACGCTGACACGGCCACAGAGATACCCATTCAACCAAGTGAAGCACCACGGAGGCCGTACAAGCCATGGGAATTAATAAAGGGACACGCACGAGGGAGCTAAAAATACTACCCGACATGCTACCTGTCCCAGAAACTTGCTTATGTTAAAAACACAACAAAAGGAGGGGGGAAGGAAAGGTCCAAATTACATGCTGGTGCTCTAGTGGCTTAATGTTATCTATAGCACCTTTAACCTTTTTTTATGTGAGGCTTGCTAAATGTTTACCCTATCAACACCCACTTTGGTACAGACTTTATCTGAGCCTAGTCAGATAAACTGTAAACAATCAACCATTTCTCTAATCTACAGGTGTGGTCCAGTACTGGCATACACCCTTCGGTCATCTCCACAGAGGTTTCCATGACTACCTGGAACCTGTTGCTATGCAACGTGATGGAAGTCTTGTAATAGCCAACAGCAGCCATCACCACTACGGCCTGTACTACTGCTTCCTACAGGATACTGAAGGAATTACTCTCAGGTCATATCAGATACAAGCTGGACAGAACCTCAGTGGTCAACACAGCCTAGGGAACCGAGAGGACAGTAGCTTTTCAAAATTGAGTGTTAACAGAAGCAAAGACAACATGTTAGAAATGAACAGTCAAAACAATAGGAACTCAGTGATCCAACCAACCAGGGACTTGAGACCTAGACGAGGAGCAGTGGATCTGGGCTCAGAGAGAGAGAGGCAGGTTAGACTGGACTCAGAGAGAGAGAGGCAGGTTAGACTGGACTCAGAGAGAGAGAAGCAGGTGAGACTGGACTCAGAGAGAGAGAGGCAGGTTAGACTGGACTCAGAGAGAGAGAGGCAGGTGAGACTGGACTCAGAGAGAGAGAGGCAGGTGAGACTGGACTCAGAGAGAGAGAGGCAGGTGAGACTGGACTCAGAGAGAGAGAAGCAGGTGAGACTGGACTCAGAGAGAGAGAGGCAGGTTAGACTGGACTCAGAGAGAGAGAGGCAGGTGAGACTGGACTCAGAGAGAGAGAGGCAGGTGAGACTGGACTCAGAGAGAGAGAGGCAGGTGAGACTGGACTCAGAGAGAGAGAGGCAGGTGAGACTGGACTCAGAGAGAGAGAGGCAGGTGAGACTGGACTCAGAGAGAGAGAGGCAGATGGGACTGGACTCAGAGAGAGAGAGGCAGGTTAGACTGGACTCAGAGAGAGAGAGGCAGGTGAGACTGGACTCAGAGAGAGAGAGGCAGGTTAGACTGGACTCAGAGAGAGAGAGGCAGGTTAGACTGGACTCAGAGAGAGAGAGGCAGGTGGGACTGGGCTCAGAGAGAGAGAAGCAGGTGAGACTGGACTCAGAGAGAGAGAGGCAGGTTAGACTGGACTCAGAGAGAGAGAGGCAGGTTAGACTGGACTCAGAGAGAGAGAGGCAGGTGGGACTGGGCTCAGAGAGAGAGAGGCAGGTGAGACTGGACTCAGAGAGAGAGAGGCAGGTGAGACTGGGCTCGGAGAGAGAGAAGCAGGTCGTCTCAGATGGCCAGTTTGCTGGGGCCATGGCGGCGTCCGTCCTGGTGACTTTCTTGGTCGGGTTCAGTGCTGGTTGCCTCAGCAGGAGCCATGTACTCAGGTGGGTTATTATGAGCATCATCATCATATGATCATCTCTCTATTCAATTTAATTCAACAACATATAGTCAAGACAGTCAACCCATGAAGAGAGCAACTACAGACAGCAAGACAGAGAGATAAAGAGAGAAATAGTGAGATAGAGAGTGAGAGAAGGAGAGAGAAGGAGAATAGAATAGAATATAATAGAAATACTTTTATTATCCAGAGGGAAATTTGACACTGCAAATCGCTCAACATTAAACACAGTGAAATAGTGAAAGATAAAGACAGAGAAAGAGAGAAAGAGTGAGAGAGAGACTGCTAACAAGTCTTTTTGGGGGTTCTGAAGGATGAAGATTAGCTGTTTCCTGCTTGTGTCATGAGCCTGTTGAAGACTAGAGAAACAGGGAAGACTTTACACTGGTTAACATGTAACATATAAACAAAGGTTCTCCCAAAATGAAAGCCATGTCACATATAAACATAGAATTGAGCTATTTGCTGGAAAAAAAAGATTTCAACTACAATACATAGAACTTTCTCTTGAAGTTAGATACTAACTAACCCTAGCCCTCCCTGTGTTGGTACATTCCATACACCTAACCCTAGCCCTCCCTGTGTTGGTACATTCCATACACCTAACCCTAGCTCTTCCTGTGTTGGTACATTCCATACACCTAACCCTATCCCTCTCTGTGTTGGTACATTCCATCCACCTAACCCTAGCTCTCCCTGTGTTGGTACATTCCATACACCTAACCCTAGCCCTCTGTGTTGGTACATTCCATACACCTATAGCTCTCCCTGTGTTGGTACATTCCATCCACCTAACCCTAGCCCTCTCTGTGTTGGTACATTCCATACACCTAACCCTAGCCCTCTCTGTGTTGGTACATTACATGATACACCTAACCCCTAGCCCTCTTCCCTGTTGAATAGTCATTCTCAGTTCTGAATATCTGTATTGGGTACATTCCTCACTTTCAGGTGTATGGGAGCGGTCACTAAGAGGTTGTCACGGCAAGGGAGCCGCCATAACGATGCCACATACCACGGTGGTGAGGTCTCCATTTCAACCCGGCCTCTCGCGAAAAGGGCAACGGCATCTCCTCCCATCAAGCCTCAGAGGAGCTTCAGGTACAAGCAGGAGGAGCGGCCGGTAAACACAGAAACCACCGCCTACCTGGAGGGATGTGATTACGGAGGAGAGGAGGAGAGGGGGGTGAGGGGAGGGGAGGAGATGAGAGAAGGCAGGAGGGAGAGTAAGGACCAGAGGGAGGAGGAAGAGGAGAGGGGGATGAAGGAGGGAAGGGGAATGGAGGAGAGGAAAGAAGGCAGGAGGGAAGAGGGTGAGGAGGAGGAGAGTGATGGAAAGGGAGAAGAGAGAGGAGGCTCCATGGACAGTAATGAAGGAGAATATAGTGGCAGTGAATCTGAACAGACTCCTGGAGAAACGTATGGAGGTAAGAGACAAGGAATGGAGGAAGAGGAGGGGAGGAGAGACAGCAGTGGAGGAGGAGAGGAGGGAAGGAGAGACAGCAGTGGTGGTGAAGGAGGATAGGAGGAAAGGAGAGACAGCAGTGGAGGTGAATGGGGAGAGGAGGGGAGGAGAGACAACAGTGGTGAAGGAGAAGAGGAGGGGAGGAGAGACAGCAGTGGTGGAGGAGAGGAGGGAAGGAGAGACAGCAGTGGAGGTGAAGGAGGAGAGGAGGGAAGGAGAGACAGCAGTGGTGGAGGAGAGGAGGGAAGGAGAGACAGCAGTGGAGGTGAAGGAGGAGAGGAGGGAAGGAGAGACAGCAGTGGTGGAGGAGAGGAGGGAAGGAGAGACAGCAGTGGTGGAGGAGAGGAGGGAAGGAAAGACAGCAGTGGAGGTGAAGGAAGAGAGGAGGGAAGGAGAGACGGCAGTGGTGGTGAAGGAGGAGAGGAGAGGAGGAGAGACAGCAGTGGAGGTGAAGGAAGAGAGGAGGGGAGGAGAGACAGCAGTGGAGGTGAAGGAAGAGAGGAGGGGAGGAGAGACAGCAGTGGAGGTGAAGGAGGAGAGGAGGGGAGGAGAGACAGCAGTGGAGGTGAAGGAGGAGAGGAGGGAAGGAGAGACAGCAGTGGTGGAGGTGGAGAGGAGGCGTGTCCTCGCCCAGCCCGTCGGAGCCGTGTGATTCGTCTGTACCAGTACGATGAGGACGGGCAACGATATAGCCACCTCCCAGGCTCCGCCTCTGACGACCCAGGCCCTGCCCCCAGGCCCAAGCAGCGCTCATTGTCCTTGACTCGCCTCAACGCCATCATGGCTGCCGCATTGGCCGGCCCCCTGGAAACGACCGGCAGAGAGACGGAGATGGAGCAGGGTGAGTCTCTTAGAACAACAAGGACACACAGGGTTATAGATTACAAGCATGAGGGTAGATCCCCTGAACATGAGTCCAAGAACCATGCCTCTGAACTGCCACTAGGGGCAGAGTGGATAACTGTGAATGAGTGAGTGAGTGAGTGTCATTGTGGCTCTATTAAGTAATTTCTATTTTTTTTTTTAATCTTTTTTCCCCTCCTTCTTTTTCCGATTTTTTTCTCCCATCCCACTGTTAGTCGTTATGCCAATTCCCAACCCCCTTCCTGGTTGTTGCGCACTTTCCCCTACTGTTGGTCCGAGAGGCCGGAGACTGTCACATGCTTTTCCTCCGACGCATGTGCAGCCAGCCGGCAGCCAGCCTGGCCGCGCAGATTCTCACCGGGAGAGTGTAACGTGTGGAAGGTCGCACTACCTCTCTCCAGATCCTACCCTTGCTGAGCAGGCGCCCCAACCGAACTGTAGGGGTCGCTGTCCACAACGCCCAGGACCCACCCACAGCTCCCCTCCCCCTAACTCAGCCAAACGAGTTAGTATAGCGATCAGCCCGAGCCAAGGCAATGCTGACTCTCCCGGAGTCGAGACCGCAGCCTCTTGCATTGGTGACGAGCACAATCTCCGCTACGCCACCTGACCGCCCATTATTTTTTACTATACGTATACTTCTTTGTAATACATGCACATGTTCATAAATATGGCATTAATTCTACTTATGGCCTTTTTCCCTGTGGTTGATAAATACTTTATTTACACATTTTAAGCGAGATCGGGCTGCCACTTAACAGCCAGATGTGTACCCTTCCTGCTGACTTATTGTACAGAACTTGTAAGTCGCTTTGGATAAAAGCATCAGCTACATGACTAAATGTAAATGTAACTCCTAGTTGCCCAGTTGCCATTATGGACAGTAATATTCAGAATATGGTTTTATGTAAAGCCTGATTGACGTCTCTCAGTTCTCTGTCTCATCCACCTCTTTTCAAGTGTGTGTGTTTGGGCTGTGTGGTCCGCTCTTGCCGCTGAAGATTTGAGTACCCAGTATCTGTGAATGGGACTCAGTAAAACCTTGGTATCTCATGTACCGTGTCCAATGTGCAGTTGAGGTGGGGTATGACGTCCAATGAGGTTAAGATGGAGCATGAGGTCCAATGAGGTTAAGATCAGGGTTAAGGTGAGGAGTGAGGTCAAGGTCAGGGTTAATGTGAGGTCCATTTACAATGAGGTTAAGGTCATGGTTAAGGTGGGGGGTGAGATCCTGTGAGGTTAACTCTTTCACTGCTGCACTACCAAACGGTTAACCCTTTCACTGCGACAATGCACAGAAGGTTAACCCTTTCACTGCCACACAACAGCCGGTTAACCCTTTCACTGCCACATGACAAAAGAGGTCTTGTCATTGTCGTTATTATTATTATTATTACTGTTATTGTCCTGTGATGTCTTGTTTATTAGTATTGTTACTGTATTGTGTCATCTTGTTTCGTGTAAAAAAAGGAAAATAAAAAAGATTTGATAAAAAAAAAACGGTAACCGGTAACTGTCGGTAGTGTGATAGTAAAGGGTTAACCTTCTGTCATGTGGCAGTGAAAGGGTTAAGGTTAGGGTTAAGATAGAGCCACCAGGGTAAAAAATCGCGCTGAGCCGTGGATGCACTCCGAAATACTGGCCGCTATGAAAACCAGAGACAAAAAATGCTCTGAGTTTCGTAAAAGTCAGTCAAAGCTTACTAAAAGCACGAGCAGTGAACTCCAAGCCCACGTGACTGAACTCAAACTAGAAAGAAACAGACTAAGAAACGACGTAAACTCCATGATCAAAACTGCAAAAAAGAATTTCATCAATGACAAAACTGAGGAAAACAAAAACAAACCACGTGAACTTTGGAAATTACTCAATAATCAACTAGGATGCAGTAAAAAACTTAAAACCAGATTCTCAAACATAAACATAAAAACGGACAACACGCTCATCACAGACAAGCTGGATGTAGCCAATTACTTAAACATTTTCTTCACAAACATAGCCACAACACTGGTAAACAAACTACCCTCCCACTCAGGGCTTTATGGGGTAGAACACATAGTAGCTTACTACAAAAACCTAGGGGTCCGCAAGGACGACTTCAAGCTGGAAATGGTAACAACAGATGAGGTACTCAATAAACTGAGCGCCCTCCAACCTAACAAGGCCACTGGCCATGACAACATCCCCTCCAAATTCCTCAGAGACTCAGCAGCCGCCATCACCCCAATCATCACACACATAATAAACCTCTCCATAAAACAGGGACACGTCCCCAAGGACTTCAAAATTGCGAGGGTGACCCCTCTGCACAAAAAGGGCAGCAAATTAGACCCAGGCAACTACCGCCCTGTTTCTATTCTCACCTCCATCTCGAAAGTCATGGAAAAAATAGTCTACGAACAGGTCGAAAAGTACCTAGCGGAAAAAAATCTAATCTACGAATTCCAATCTGGCTTCAGAACATCCCACTCCACTGACACATGCCTTCTCTATTTGAATGACCACATCAAACAAGAGGTGGACGCAGGCAAATACTGCGGCATGGTCATGCTGGACCTACAAAAGGCCTTTGACACGGTCAATCACTCCATTCTGATTGACAAGCTAAAAGCAATTGGTTTTGATAGTCTATCAGTGAGCTGGATGCAATCCTACCTTGAGGGGAGGGAACAGATGGTGGAGGTAAACGGTACCCTATCCCCCCCTCTCACAGTGAGCTGTGGTGTTCCACAAGGAAGCATACTAGGACCGCTACTGTTCCTAATTTATGCAAATGACATGTCGTCAGCTTGTGACTGCAACTTGTTCCTGTTTGCGGACGACTCAGCCCTGCTGGTCTCTGACAAGAACAAGTTACAGGTTGAAAAAACCCTCAGCTCGGAACTAGGCAGAATCTGCATATGGCTCGCTGATAACAAACTATCATTACACATGGGCAAAACAGAGTCCATTCTCTTCGGTTCAAATAACAAACTCAGCAAGACCGACGGCTTCTCAGTTACAGTGGGTGACAATATTGTCACAAGGAAAGATGAAATTACCTACCTGGGTTCCATCCTAGAGGCTAATCTCTCCTGTGACAAAATGGCATCCAATGTAATAAAAAAAGTCAACCAACGAACTCGATTCTTGTACCGGATCTCCTCTCTGGTAAACAAGAATACCCTGAAGACTCTGGCAGGAGCACTCATTCAGGGGTACTACGACTATGCTTGCACCTCATGGTACCAAAGCACCTCAAAGGCGCTAAAAACAAAATTACAAACATCTCAAAACAAACTGGTCAGACTACTGCTTGACCTTACTCCTAGAACCCACCTCACCCCTGCCCACTTTGACAACCTAGGATGGCTTAGAGTAGATGACAGAGTACAGCAACTTGCAATGGGCCTGGTCTACAAGATACACTACACGACCAAGGTACCCATGTACATGGCAAAATACTTCCCAAAGGTCAGTGAATACCACGATCACAACACCAGAGGGAGCTCCACAAATCATGTTAAACCCAGATTCGGCTCAAATAAGGGACTAAACACGTTTCGCAATTATGCCACATCAATGTGGAACGCCCTACCCAAAGCTGTAAAGGAATGTGGATCACTACCCACTTTCAAAACCTCTCTCAAGAGACACCTACGGGAGACTGCAATTCAACACTGGCCCCTGTAAATATCCTAACCCAACCCCCTCCAATGTACAGTCATTTACCTAGTATGGTTTTGTCAATAGTCCAATGTACAATTTTGTTTGTTTGTACAGAGTCTCCCCCCCTCAATGTACAGTTTTGCTTGTTTATACAGTGTGCCCCCCCCCCCCCCCCCCCAACCACCTCCAATGTAAATTACCCAGTATGGTTGTCAATATCCCAGTGTACCCAACCCCCCCCACCCAACCTCCTCCAATGTACAGTTTCTACGTCAAATGTATATACTCCCTTTTCTTGACTCCTTCTGTATCACAAACAGTACTGTATTTGCAAATCTGGTATGTCATAAATGTATAGATGTAGCAGTACTGACTATCTGTATGTCATGTATGTCATATATGTCCTGATGAATTGAAAATGGGGGACCCTGGTGTAAACAAGACGAAAGTCTTTCTCTGGTCTGCATCCCCTTAACAATTGTGTGTATTGAGCTGTACTGTATTGTACCCATTCTGCAATCTGTTAATAAAGTTTTCAATCAATCAATCAATCAATCAATCAATCAATCAATCAATCAATCAATCAATCAATCAATCAATCAATCAGGTCCAATGAGGTTGTTAGGGTTAAGATGGAGCATGAGGTCCAATGAGCTAAGGT
This sequence comes from Notolepis coatsorum, assembly GCF_963971535.1. Taxonomy (NCBI): domain Eukaryota; kingdom Metazoa; phylum Chordata; class Actinopteri; order Aulopiformes; family Paralepididae; genus Notolepis; species Notolepis coatsorum. The sequence goes on from NC_140165.1 coordinate 188,936,003, forward strand.
TTAACCTCGTTCCCAGCTTTATCTCGAGAGATAAAGCCTGGTAAAGCACTACGGCCGAAAGTGGGAATTGGGTAGGAAGTCCCGCCCCTGAAATCACGTCAGGTGCTCGTGAAAATGCACTCCCCCCAGAAACAACCTCGTTATCGCCTCCCTCGAGATGTACGAGCGTCTGCTTGTTGTTTGTTTCCCTGGGGACTATAAACAGATCAGGGGGTGCCCGGAAACCGGAAAGCCTGCAGCCGGTATTTCTGTATTTCCGATTAACACTTTAGGAGGCATAGCTTTACCAGCCTAGGTAAGGTTAGGGTTAAGATGGAGCATGAGGTCCAATGAGGTAAGGTTAGGGTTAAGGGAGCGGTGGTATATACAGGATAATTGCATGCCAATTAAAGACCTCTGAGCAGGTCCTGCATTATTATATTATTAAGATACCAAGTTTGTAGGGAGTTCCATAGAACATGCACAACTCACTTCTAAAGCTAGAAATCAGAGAGCCTTTAAATGGGTGACGTCTCCAGGATGTAAAATCTGTAGCAGCTCCAGTGTCTTTGTGGAGAACCGTAAAACGTTACATGGAGCTCTCACCCACATGTTTATATTCTAGTACTGACAACAGGTCTAAAGAACAAGTTAAACATCAATTGGTTCTATAACAAATATGTTATGGCCCCAGAGTCGATGCCTAGAATCTATGGAGCAGACTGAACTGTCCTGGGGCACAGGAAGAACTCAAATAATTTTTGTTGGTTGTACTGTACACTTCTTTTCGTTATATTGTATTTGTGCTTTAAACTAATCTAATCAAACATACTGACTGAACTGTCCTGGGAGCCTGAATACTTTAGACAACAAATGTTTGTTTCCGCGTCTCTGATTGGCCAGGTCATTTCTGGTCATGTGACATGTACGCCCAATCGTGGGACCGCAAGTGTCTACACTGGTTAAGCTTAGGCGCTCTTTCGAAGTTGGTTAAGGTTAGAGTTTGTCTTAAAGCGTGGCGATAGAACGCCTGCCCTTCTTTCGACGGTTAAGCTTAGGCACTCTTTCGAAGTTGGTTAAGGTTAGAGTTTGTCTTAGAGCATGGCGATAGAACGCCAGGTAGTTTGCAGGCTGTTAGACCAGGAATTAGGAGCAGAACTTGCTGTCCCACGATTGGCGCACATGTCACATGACCTGGCCAATCAGAGCGCAAAACTCGCACGCGGAAACAAACATTTGTTGTTGAAAGTATTCACGCGTCCTGGGACACAGGAAGAACAGCTGACGTTTTAAAATGCGTGAACCTCCCCTTTAAGCCCTGTTTTTCTGCTCCTAGGGAAAGAGGAGGGAGAGTCCCCCGGCCCCCCCGCCTCACTGCTGGAAAAACCCGTCTTCCATTTGGACATCTGATAAAGAGCATCCACCAATCAGCACTCAGCTGATAAAGAGCTTCCACCAATCAGCACTCACCTGATAAAGAGCTTCCACCAATCAGCACTCACCTGATGAAGATAACCTCTATTTCGGTCTCTAGTGAGGTTAAGGTCAAGTTTCAAGTTCAAGTTCAACCCCATTCATCACGTATAAAGTACATGTACATTACAGTGAAATGCTTGGTTCTGTATGAGCCCCCTGAGAATGTGCTTCATACAGTAAAAAAGTTAAAAGAATAAAGTCCAAACACAAAATATACAATAATACAAACTAAAGTACAACCTAAAGTACAAAATGCAAACAATGAGGTACAAAAATGCAAACTGCCCAAAAGAAAATGCTAAATGAAAAGATGAAGTATGGATGTAGTGCAATCTTTTTTGGTAATAAATAGATACAATATGGTGTAGTGTTAAAAGTGTCTAAAGTGAATGTTAAAGATGATTGATGATGTTTGTTTAATTAGAGTGAGTGTGTGCATGTGGATGTGTGTGCAATGAATGTAGATGGATGGGTTAACCGTTAGTGCTATATATAACATTCAGCCACTAGATGTCACACCAACATGTCATTTATCCAATCCACATGGGGAGATGGGAAGTACATGTACGCAAAAATGTTTAAATGATAAATTCATAACTTCCGGTTTAGCTGCAACATGTAGCGCACGCATTTGGCAATAGCTCCGCTCCCGTTAGCGTTAATTTAGTTTAAAAACCTTATTTGGACAATACCAAAAGAGATTAGACCACATCGTATGTGTTACAAAGGATCAGATTAAACCGAATATATATATTTATTTATTGATATATATTGCATAGTATTTGTATATCGTTTGATATCCCCTGTATATTCCTTGTACATATACACGGAATATCCCTTTAGCCCAGACCATAATAGTTCATTCTCCTATTGGACAGCGGTCCACCGGCGCCAGGGACGGCCTCCGGAGCCAGGTTCAAAGTCACCGTCAAGATGTGTCTGGACATGCCCGGCCTTGCCCAGGGATACGCGACAGAAATGAGAGTGGAACTAGTTTGTTCACCGTGCGTATAAATACGGCGCAGGTGAATATAGGAGCCCCTTACCTCCGTACCCTTCGTCCTTAGCATGTTACCGATAAGTTGAAGCCTCACCCACGATACAACGTGCAGTGAAGTATGGCCTGTTTGGCCTCAGAATAGAGCATCGAGACCGTGTGCGAATTAATAACTGAATTGTCAGAGTTTGGCGCTATACCGTCGAGTGCGACATATTTCTATTAAGTCTTTAATAGTCTATTTGTGTATAGTGTATCGTGCGGTTAGAATTCTACAGTGACCAGCATCTCCAACGCTTTCTCGTATTAGCTAGAGTTCTTATCCAGGCTGGGCCGACCGCATGGCGCTTTCACCCGAGGAGACCTAGACGAGAGCCGTATGGACATGTACACTGGATTAATCTACCCGACGACTACATAGCCCTTTGCGGCTGGGATATATTTGCTTTGGTCCTGTGATTTATGGAGCGGATAATCGCCGACGCCTGCACGTGTTGGATTTACCCCGAGAGGAGTCAAGTCGAGTCGGCGCCCAGAGAGCCTGAGGCCGACTAGCTTTCTTCCCTGTGGAGCTACAGTCTACAAGAGAACCAAGCTGTATTCGTCTGTGGATCAAGAGGCTACTGCACCGGCTTCTGTACCTGAAGTCTCCCTAGTCATCGTTGACCAGACGTCCTACTACCGACAGATCTTCTACCCCCCCTGCTGGCTTACAACCAGTGGAAACCCCCTTCCAGTATCTTCCGCTATATTACTAGTGTACCATAGATATAATTCCCTAAGATTCAGGTTGTATAATTACCTCCTGCGTAACCAGAGAATGGACATTCGTTATTGATTTGCCTACGCATACTCATTTGCCTTACAAGTGCATTCAAAGAATAATGTAAAGTATCCTATGTACCTTTTGCTCCATTAAATACTTGATTAATACCTTTGACTGGAACCGATTTCATTGTGGGAAGTGTTCATCATATTCATATATCGTGTACTGTATGGCCAGTAATTAAAGTACATAAAGCGGTAGTGGTTTAATGATACCATACTTATCAATACAGTCAGGGAATTGTACCCCTCAGTTACAATTGGTCCTTCGAGCCGGAGGGTAACTAGTGTAATATTAATATAGTGGTATTAATATTGACATGGCCTATGATGAACACTCCACAAAACGGTTCTCCTAAAGTAGATCGCCCGCAGCGTAGGCGGCAGACACCTCAGTACTTAGAGGATTACGTTGCCAGTATACTACCTAGCCTTCTACAGACGGTAAACGCGGAAAAAGTAGATAGTAAAATTATGTCCGACCCTATCGCCCAGGTTACCCCGCCAATAGAGGCCCTAGTGGGTTCTAATGTAACTGACCAAGCTCACGGTAGGGACCAGGAGGGACCTGACACGACTTTACCCCCCGCCAAGACCGAAGAAGTAGTCCCCGGAGAGCTCCAGGATAAAAACGGCTCTCCAGGGATGGAACTCTACCCGCTACAAGAAGAAGAAGAGACCCCGGAGATGGATCTCCAGGACTCGCCACAGGAGAACAGATCTCCAACGAGTACTGCCAGAAGCGGATCACCTCAACCAGCGTCTTCCCCCAGCGGGGCGGACAAGATGCTGGCACAGGCATTCCTCGCCAGCCTAGCAGCCTCTACAGAGCGCGATCGACTCCAAGCACAGATGCTTAGCGAGCGCGAACATTCTTCCATGGAAAGAGAACGCATTCAAGCGCAGCAACGGAGCGACGAAGATCGTATACGTCTAGAGATTAGACGCCTTCAGACGGAAGAGAATATGGTAAGAGACCGGGCCGAAGCAGAGCGTGCCGCCGCCGAAGCAGAGCGCGCCGCCGCCGAAGCCCAGCGCGCCACTGCCGGTGCCCAAAGAGAAGCAGAGCGCAACATCGCTCTCACCAAGCGCGAAGCCGAGCGCGACCGATTACAAGCGCAGATAATGGAGCAGCTGATCGCCAGAGCGACACCCCCTCCCTCCGCACGGGGTTCCAGGGCCTCGTCAAGACACGGGTCAAGGGCACCCTCCCCTACCCGATCAAACGACCCTGAGCCCGACCACCAGAGAGAGCCTATACCCCCCTCCGAACTCCTTCCCCGACCGGTCCACGCGAGGACCAGCTACAAGGAAGAAACGGTCTACACCGCGGAGAGGCTAAATAGACGACTACAGGATCTAGAGGACCTGCCAGAACAAGAAGAAGAGGGAGAGGAGGAGAGTCAAGCCCGACAGCAGCACAGAACTCCACAGGACCAGGAGGTCCAGTACAGCCCAGGCTCTACCCCCGCTCTACCCACCCCCAGGCTCTACCCCCTCTGCGCTACAGACCCCCGACTCAATTCACGGGTGAGCTTGACGCACGACCAGCCCCGAGGAATAGCACCTGGATACGCGGGCCATGGTACCCAGCAGGTACCAGCCCACCAAGAGGCGTAAGAGGAGACTCGCCTAGGAGGCTTCTCTTCCAACGCTCACCGATGTGCCAGCCATCCATGGCATCATACATTGGCACACCGACGTTTCCGGACTTCACCCACGAGAACAGAGCACAGTACACGGAGCTACGAATGTGCTTAGAGACAATGATGTCCGATGTAACTGACGAACCGTACAAGTATGCTATCCTACTGAAGCACCTCAAGGTGCCCCGAGCGCACAATATAGCGCTGGCCTATGCCACCTCTACTACCCCATACACAGCGGCTCTAGCAGCACTCGACCAAATATATGGACTTTTATGGGATTACATAATACAAGAGATAAGGCATATTGACCGCCTACCCCCAGCCACAGACAATCGCTCACTAGATGACCTGTCTATCAAGGTACAATCCCTGGTAGGGATGCTGGGGGCGCAAAGAGAAAAGGGTATGCACGAACTGTACGCGAACTCTAATGTCGAGAGGATCTTAGAGAAGCTCCCGCCCGCCCGACAAGAGCGCTTCAGGCGGCAAAGAGACCACCGTGATCCTAACAGCCCCGAGCCATCCCTCCTAGACCTAGCCGACTTCCTAGCGAGAGAAGTCAACAGCCTACGGTTGGATACGTTCATGCGGAGCACCCCAAGCTCCAGAGAGGGACCTAGGAGAGCAAATGATGGCCGAAGATTGGTGACCGTCATGCACCAATCAGAACCAGTACCGAGCAGCAAGAACCACAGTACCCCCTCGATGAAAGAGAAGTGGAAGATGGTGTGCCCGTACTGCGAGAAAGAACACTGGTTGTCACAATGTGACACATTCAAGAAGATGACCGCCGACGAGGTGGGTCAATGGATAAAGTCCAACCGACGCTGTTACCGATGTGCGCGCAGTCACATGGCAGCCGACTGCCGCTTAAAGAAGAGGTGTAGTCGGTGTGACGGAGCCCACCTAGATGTCCTACACGACAGTAACAGAAGAAAGCCCACACCCTCAAGCAGCACAAAGGCAAGTGTTATGTACATTGACCCCGCCAGCAGCGGGGGCGCCCGAGTGCTCTTAAAGGTGGTCCGCGTAACACTGAGTTACCAAGACAAGGTCATGGACACTTACGCCGTCCTTGACGACGGGTCAGAGAAGACCCTTCTCCTCGCATCCGCTGCGGCCCAGCTGGGGCTGCGGGGGAGCGAAAACCAGATGACGATTCGGACAATAAGAAGAGATCTAAAGACGATAAAGGGCGAGAATGTCTCCTTCACTATCGCAGCAAGCGGGCAGCCAGAGAGACGGTATAGGATTACTAATGCTTTCACCAGCCAAGAAATAGGCCTGTCGCAGTATACCTACCCCATCGCCAAGCTGATGGATAAATATGTGCACCTGCGTCAACTACCTATCCCGCTCATAGACGGTGCCACCCCGACCCTGCTGATAGGCTCCGACCATGCAGACCTCATAGTCCCGATAGACCGGGTCCACACAGGGCCCAGAGGCTGTCCTGCAGCAGTCGAGACCCGCCTAGGATGGACATTACAAGGCCCCCTCGCTAAGTCTCTTAACCGAACAGCAGCCACTAGCTGCCTCCACTCCAGAGTGACAGAAGAAGACACCACCCTCCTACAGCATGTCGAGAGGCTATGGACACTAGAGACAATGCCCTTTAAGAACGAAAAGAAAGACATTCGTTCCAAGGAAGACATTTACGCCATAGCACTCCTCGAGCAAGGGACAAAGAGAGTCAAAGTCAACGGAGTGATGAGATACGCAACTCCACTCCTGAGGCGAGAGGGTATGCCCACCTTCCACGCCCCAAAAGAAGCGACGGAGCGGTATCTATTGAACACAGAGCGGCGCCTAGCCAGAGACCCCGCTCAAGAGACTGTGTACCGCGCTGAGATTAACAAGCTAATCACAGCGGGACACATAAAGAAAATTGACATTAAAGAGGCCGATCAGACGACCGAATCATGGTACGTGCCGCACCACAAAGTCCACCACAACGGCAAGGATCGTATTGTGTTCAACTGCAGCTACCAGATCGGATCACAAAATCTGAATAAAGAGCTCTTGCCCGGCCCAACACTCGGCCCCTCCCTACTAGGCGTGTTACTACGTTTCCACCAGGACAAGGTGGCCATCAGCGGCGACATCAAAGGGATGTTCCTGCAGGTGAGACTAGTGGAGGAGGACAAGCCCCTGCTGCGGTTCCTATGGAGAGAGAGGATCGGGGATGAGCAACCAGCCATCTATCAATGGGAAGTCCTCCCTTTCGGAACCACATGCAGCCCATGCTGTGCTACGTTTGCACTGCAAAAACACGTCGCAGAGGACCCAGCAGCTGATGAAGAGGTCCGAAAAAGTGTAGAAAATAGTTTCTACGTGGACAACTGTCTGCAAAGCGTCTCGACGCCAGAAGAAGCCGAGGCCCTTCTACTCAAGCTCCGCGCCTCCCTGATCAAAGGCGGCTTTGATCTCAGGCAGTGGGCCAGCAGCGACCCGCAAGTATTGCGCAGCCTCTCCCCCGAGGACAAGGCAGCAAGCAGCGAGACCTGGATGGCGACCATCCCAGGAGAAGCCCAAGAAATGACATTAGGACTAGTCTGGCGCTTCAAAACAGACTCGCTCCATTATAAACACACACCCCTGACCAAGGAGCAGGGAAGGTCGACTGCACTACCGACCACCAGACGGAGTGTATACAGAACACTCGCCAGACAATATGACCCGTTGGGATGTATTCTACCTTACACCACCAGGGCAAAGATGATTGTAAGAGCGTTATGGGACAAGGACCAGGGCTGGGACGACCCCATACCCGAACACCTTGCATCCACATGGAGAGAGTGGGAGACGGAACTCAGCTCACTCCCAGGTGTTAACATACGCCGCAGCTACTTCCCACCCACAGTGAGGCCGGAGACGTGCCAGATGGACCTGCACGTCTTCAGCGACGCCTCCGAAGTAGCCTACGGTTCGGTGGCCTACTTGCGTGCCCGAGAGGAGGGAGGAGATATACATACTGCCTTCATCCTGGCTCGCTCAAGAATAGCCCCACGAAAGCAACAATCTATCCCGCGTCTAGAGCTCTGCGCAGCCCTAGCAGGAGCGCAACTCGCCACGTTAATCCAACGTGAACTCACCATTCCGGTGCAAAGAACAATCTTGTGGTCAGACTCCACGACAGTACTCACATGGATCCGGTCTGATTCGTGCAGATACAAGGTCTTCGTGGGAGTCAGAGTCACAGAGATTCAAGATTTAACAGAAGTAGCAAGCTGGAGGTATGTGGACACAAAACACAACCCAGCTGACGTCATCACCCGGGGAATGTCCCTGGATGACCTCACCCGTCACAACCTATACAGTGACGGGCCAGAGTTCCTCAAGCTCCCGGAAGAAGAGTGGCCTACACCCACCCCACGGGAAGCGAGTAAAGAGGAGGCAGAAAACAAGAAATCTATGTTCTGTGGATTGAACACACTCGTCTCCACAGACCCCGACATAGACGATTGCCTCACCCTAGAGAGTGCGCAGCTAAAGACATTCCTGTGGCACCACCCAGAGGTTCAGCTCACTACTGACATTACTGCAGCTGACTACGAAGAAGCAGAACTTCTTCTACTACAACGAGCCCAGAGAGACTCGTTCCCCGATGAGCTAGACTGTCTACAGGGAGCAAAGCCCGTCCCATCAGACAGCAGACTGCTCCACCTAGCCCCCGAGAGCGACGCCCATGGTCTCATCAGAGTGGGTGGTCGTCTGCGGAGAGCTCCAGACTTACCGGATGACGTCAAGTACCCGATAGTCTTAAACAGCCGACACAAGGTCACAGAGCTGATCATAAAGAAATACGACGAGGATGTGCATCACGCCGGGGCAGAGAGAGTCTTCGCGGAGATCAGACGTCGTTATTGGATACTGCAAGGGAGAGAAGCAGTGCGGCGCTTCCAGCGAACCTGTCTAGACTGTCGTAAGTGGCGAGCGCAGCCCAGTATACCCCGGATGGCTGACCTACCTCCCTGTCGCCTCCGACTCGGCGACAAGCCTTTTCACTCCACCGGTATGGACTGTTTCGGCCCGCTGTATATAAAGAAAGGAAGAGGCACCGAGAAGCGGTGGGGTATTGTATTCAAATGCATGACCACCCGAGCGATGCATATAGAACTCCTTCCAACCATGAGCACAGACTCATTCCTTATGGCCTTCCGAAGATTCACATCGCGGAAAGGTAAACCGTCTATATTGTTGTCTGATCACGGGACAAACTTCAAAGGCGGAGAAAGAGAGCTGAGAGAGAGGTTCCAAGCTATGGGCCCAGAACTTAAGACCCACCTCGCTCCATACCAGATTGACTTCCAGTTTAATCCCCCGAACGCACCTCACTTCGGTGGAACTTGGGAACGAGAAGTACGTTCTATAAAGACAGCCCTGTACGCCGTGCTTGGGGCCCAGACCGTGGCGGAAGAAGTCTTAATGACAGTCCTCACGGAGATCGAGGGAGTATTGAACTCAAAGCCCCTCGGTTACGTCTCAAGTGATGTAGCAGATGTCGACCCAGTCACCCCCAACACACTCTTGATGGTGCGGCTGGACCCCGCGCTACCACAGACAATGTACAGGCCTGAAGAAGCGAATGGCCGAAGAATGTGGAGGTACAGTCAAGTACTGGCTGACAAGTTTTGGAACAGCTTCCTACTCCACTACCTACCGTCTCTACAGACCCGCCAGAAATGGGTGAAAGAGAGAGACAATTTGACAGAAGGAACAGTCGTCATGATTATCGACCAGTCACTACCCCGAGCTATGTGGCCGGCCGGCCGCGTAAGCAAAGTGATCACCGGTGCCGACGGAAAGGTCCGAGCAGCCGAAGTGCTCGTCCAAGGGCGGACCTACACCCGACCCGTGGCGAGGCTAATAGAACTGCCAAGGCTCCCCGATACCATCGATGACGACCATGACCCCATGACTTTGTGAACTGACCGATCCCTCACAGCAGACATTGAGTAGAGGACAGTGCGGTTAATCTGTCTCTGCTTAGCTAATTAGGTGGGACTAATTAGGGGGCGGCTGTTACAAAGGATCAGATTAAACCGAATATATATATTTATTTATTGATATATATTGCATAGTATTTGTATATCGTTTGATATCCCCTGTATATTCCTTGTACATATACACGGAATATCCCTTTAGCCCAGACCATAATAGTTCATTCTCCTATTGGACAGCGGTCCACCGGCGCCAGGGACCGGCCTCCGGAGCCAGGTTCAAAGTCACCGTCAAGATGTGTCTGGACATGCCCGGCCTTGCCCAGGGATACGCGACAGAAATGAGAGTGGAACTAGTTTGTTCACCGTGCGTATAAATACGGCGCAGGTGAATATAGGAGCCCCTTACCTCCGTACCCTTCGTCCTTAGCATGTTACCGATAAGTTGAAGCCTCACCCACGATACAACGTGCGGTGAAGTATGGCCTGTTTGGCCTCAGAATAGAGCATCGAGACCGCGTGCGAATTAATAACTGAATTGTCAGAGTTTGGCGCTATACCGTCGAGTGCGACATATTTCTATTAAGTCTTTAATAGTCTATTTGTGTATAGTGTATCGTGCGGTTAGAATTCTACAGTGACCAGCATCTCCAACGCTTTCTCGTATTAGCTAGAGTTCTTATCCAGGCTGGGCCGACCGCATGGCGCTTTCACCCGAGGAGACCTAGACGAGAGCCGTATGGACATGTACACTGGATTAATCTACCCGACGACTACATAGCCCTTTGCGGCTGGGATATATTTGCTTTGGTCCTGTGATTTATGGAGCGGATAATCGCCGACGCCTGCACTGTTGGATTTACCCCGAGAGGAGTCAAGTCGAGTCGGCGCCCAGAGAGCCTGAGGCCGACTAGCTTTCTTCCCTGTGGAGCTACAGTCTACAAGAGAACCAAGCTGTATTCGTCTGTGGATCAAGAGGCTACTGCACTGGCTTCTGTACCTGAAGTCTCCCTAGTCATCGTTGACCAGACGTCCTACTACCGACAGATCTTCTACCCCCCCTGCTGGCTTACAACCAGTGGAAACCCCCTTCCAGTATCTTCCGCTATATTACTAGTGTACCATAGATATAATTCCCTAAGATTCAGGTTGTATAATTACCTCCTGCGTAACCAGAGAATGGACATTCGTTATTGATTTGCCTACGCATACTCATTTGCCTTACAAGTGCATTCAAAGAATAATGTAAAGTATCCTATGTACCTTTTGCTCCATTAAATACTTGATTAATACCTTTGACTGGAACCGATTTCATTGTGGGAAGTGTTCATCATATTCATATATCATGTACTGTATGGCCAGTAATTAAAGTACATAAAGCGGTAGTGGTTTAATGATACCATACTTATCAATACAGTCAGGGAATTGTACCCCTCAGTTACAGTATGTATTGATAAGACCTTCTACTAACTATATCAAAAGACAACATGGTTAAGGATAAGGAAAGGACGGGAAAGAAACAAGATACGGCAACTTCAGCGGCGCAGATTGAAACACGATCAAGAAGAAACGTTCAAGGCGACGCGGATACAGATCCGTTGGCGACAAGCCCCGACGAAGAGAATAAAGAGGAGAATACACCGAGACCATCGACTATTGTCCCCGACAGGGAGACAATAGTTGTCAACATAACAGGAGCGACAGGAACAAGCTCCGTGAGAGATATAGCAGTTGATTTTGAGAAGATAATAGCAGACAAATCCATCGGCATCGTCACTGCACCTATACCACCAACTGACACAAGTAGTACAATCACACCACCCGATTTCAACTCATTGACTAACCTGATGAAAGAACAGATGGTCGCTTTCAGATTACACATCGAGGAACTCAAAGATGAATTCAAAGCACACGTCGATGCAAAACTCGATCACATCGATGCTAAATTAGAAGAAGTTAAGAAAGCGGTCGCTGTACAGTCCGAGCGAATCACGACAGTGGAGAATACGGTGACAGATATTACATGGGCAGTCAAAGTGAACGAGAACACCATCTGCATTGGCATGACAGAGGTGACAAAAGAGATAGAAAGGGTGGAAGAAGAATGCCGGAGGAAAATACAAGAGGTTAAAGATGAAGCGATGGAGAGGCTACTCGAAACCCAACGCTACCACAGGCGAAATAACATCCGCATTGTAGGACTCGATGAAGCAGTCAATTGCGCAGACGACAACTTTCCAACAGTGCTATCAGTGATTTTGGGTAACAACTTTCTAAACACAGTGCCGAAAGTGGACCAAGCTTACAGAATCGGTTCTCGGGAGCAAAGAAACAACGGGCCAAGAGTCATCATTGTTACTCTGCGGAAGACATCAATAAGAGATGACATCATCAAAATTGCTCGCAGCCAACGTGGGAAGCTGAAACATGGTGATCATTCAATATTTATCTATGAAGATTTAAGCAAAGACGCCATCGCTCGACGTCTACCATACAAGGAGGTGATGCAAAAATTGTTCAAGTCTGGCCACAGACCAAGGCTAACATACCCAGCGCTGTTATCGATCGTGGGCAGGGACGGCCGCAGGATTGGATTACATACACCTAAAGAAGCTGAGGAATATTGGAGTCGATATGGAGCAGATCCCCCAGGACAGAACGACACTGTCTGAAAACAGATAAGCCGATTCATCTCCCTCTTTCTCTGTGTATATCAGTATTAGAATGACTTTTATTGTGTTCATCAGAAGTAGCAGATGATATGCAGGCCGTCTACACCAATGCGTATTGTGTATAATACGATTCGTAATACATTATAATTTCAGACCTCTGGTCTCCGGGGAGACAAGAACATATCATTGGCAATAAGAACAATCTGGAATATTCTGGGTTTATCGTCGCTCGACTGCCCTGGGTCACTTAGATCATTCTGGAACACAACACACAGTCTATTAGTACTAGTGTATTCTACAATCTTCTAGAATATAATGCACCATGACAACGAAGGCTTGCAACTCTAACATTAAACATCCGGTGTGTATAAACATAGCATATAATCAATTGACTGAAGTTCAATCAGACCTTAATAATACTTTAAAAAATTAACCACACCTAAACGTATGAACACAACAAGGTTATTCTAACAATTTAAGTAATCACTCCACTGATGAAGAGACTGGCACATTGAAGCTCTAAAAGGCTCTGTTTTCTATTTTATCTAATCACTCAATTCGGTTCTAGTGGCTTCTCCACGATGAGTATTATTCTATCTCTCACTACTTATCTTTATCTTTTTTTTATTATTTCTATTTTTTCTCTCTTTCTTTTATCTTACATTGTTCTTTTCCATTGTTCTTCACATTAAGGTGTCAACATTTCTCTACAATCTTTTCCTTTTTCCTGATGTTTCCTACGTTAGTAGAGGGTTCAAGTGAATATGTCGATGAAAGTTTATTCTCTTTTTTTTCATTTTTCACAATATTTCATTACAGTAAGGGAAGGTGCAAGACCAAAAGCGACATTCTATTGTATTAGAATGAAAATGTTAGATCCTATGGCAATTAGCATAGGAAGATTAGGATTACAATGCTCAGTTTGGGCAATCCGGTGGACTAAGGGAGAAACTTTGAGAAAGTCATACGCGGAGGATGTGTTTTTGGAACACAGGCCTGTACGACTCTCTGGGTGAGGGGAAAATAGGGGATTTTTATTTGTATATATATATGTTTTTAAGCTCGGCTCTCAACGGGACCTCAATAATTGGATGTACATCTATTGTAGCTTCGCACTCCAGAAGCATTACCAAAAACTACACAAAAACATGCATAGATTATGGCTAGTTTGAATATAATGATATGGAACACTGGTGGGATAAACAAACAACACAAACGCAAAAGCGTGCTCACACTGATGAAAAAAGAACATGTGGACGTGGCTCTACTAAGCGAAACGCACATTTTAGAGGAAGACATAGATACGTTAGCGGATAACACATACCATAATATTTGTCACTCTTCTTTTGGTACGAGAATTCGAGGTGTAGCCATAGTCGTCAGACGTAAATTAAATATCGAATTAAAAGGGGTATGGTCGGATGCTGAGGGGCGTATAACTATAGCTAGGATTGTACATAATAACAGGAAAATAGCGTTGGCAGCGGTATATGCCCCAAATTTGTACGAAGTGGGTTTCTTGACTTCACTAACCGATGAAATGTTAAACCATCCCGAGTACTCATTTATAATAGGTGCGGATTTTAATGCCATTTGGAATCCAAGGATGGACAAATCTTACCTTGCCTTTTCCAGCGAACAAAAAAATTCATCTAAAGCATTAAAAGATTGGTCAAAGACTACAGGGGTAATTGATTTATGGCGTTCACTTAATCCCACGACCCGAAAGTACTCCTGTCGATCGGCGAGACATAACACATTATCCAGAATTGATTATGTCTTTGCATCCCCGAGACTATTTGATAAATATGAAGTGGAAATGATTCCCAATGCGCTTTCAGATCACTGTTATTTAATCCTAAAAGCAACATTTGGTATACTATCTTCCCGGGCCCCAAGATGGCGTTTTAATACTATGCTGCTTAACAACAAGGAATTCATTACACAACTCAAAGAAGCTCTCACAGTATTCCTACGGGAGAATGCAAACGCGGTGCAAGACCCCAGAATAATATGGATGTCGGTAAAGGGTATGATCAAGGATTTCACGGATAGATTTTCCTCCATATTGCGCAAAAATCAATGCACAAAACTGTCTGAACTGGAAACGCTTTACTCAACGTTATTTAATTCTTTAAAATACAACAACTCAACTAGACTAGAAAATCAAGTTAACGTTCTAAAAACAGAGATCAATGCAATATACAGACAAAAATCGGAAATGCAAATACGCAGCACAAGACAACAGCAGTATTTCCAAGGTTCTAAACCTAGTCACCTATTAGCCATGCGATTAAGAATTAATGCAAAATTTGCAGATATAACTGCCATTAGAAAACAACAAGTACTTGTAACAGACCCCAAAATAATAAACGATACTGTAGGGTTTGGTTCTTTCCCCACCACGGGCTTCTTGAAGTACTGTGATGATTGGTCCGCTGCTCACCCACTCGCTCTGTTCCTTTAAGTTTTCTGTCATTCAATTGCATTCCCCTTTCACACGCTTCTTCCCTTAGACGCCGTTTGGTTGGTTCTCCCCCAACCACACGCTTGTCAATCACATCCCTCAGCTGTCACTGCTTATCAATTAAGCATTCCCTGATTATTTATACCCCGTTTCCCCATTCAAGTTTTGTTGGATCGTTTTGATATTTCAGTTGCATTCGCCGTTCCTGCTGCCTGCTGTTGTTTCCCTGTGCTTTGCCTCCAGGATATTCAAGAAGCATTCCTCTTGGACACCCTTTCCCTGAGGCGACGCGCTCGCTCCATTCTGTTCCAACGCTCTTTACGCACAACGCCTGGGTGAGTTTTTTATGACTGTCTTTGATCCAATTCCGTTTTTCGTGTGTTTATATAACACTGAAGATTTCCAGCTTTTTATCAGACAGTCACTCACCCAGCGTTTAGCCTTTTTTGGATTGTTTCATTGGGATAATATTTTGGCCTAACATCTCCCACTGTGTGTTTACACACCGAAGATATTATCACATTGGATTTGTATTTTGGGACTTCGCTCACAGTGTTTATTTTGCACCGAAGATATCTATCACTTGGGATTGTGTTTGGAACGTTACTCACAGTGTGTATTTACACCGAAGATTCAGTCACTTGGATAACTCTGTTTTCGGGTACAAGTCACCTCTCCTGTTCACCTGCTCTGTTCCACCTGCACTCAGAGTTAACTCGCTCCCTCTCTCTCTCTCGGTCCCGCAACCACCTCGGAGATTCTGCCGAGAGAAGTCTGCAGAGCGGCTCTGACGTCAGTGTCTGCTTCCCCTGACTACCATCCCGGGAGAAGCTGCAGAGCAGCAACATTAATCCTTGCTTGTATTCCAGTCTTTGTTTAAACCCTTCCAAGTCTGTGCTGTTTATTTAGTCTTAATAAACAAGCCCTTGTTTTTGGCAACTCTGAATCCTACTCTCTTGTGTCGTTGCGTTTGGGGTCGGTGTCAAACCATAACATTACGATCCAACCGATATGACGACCCCAGCCGACACAGAGAGAGTCGTCACCTTGGGCATCGAGGGGGTGGTAAGGCGGGCCCTACGCTTCCATCGCGCTCCAGGCAACGTACCGGTTCATCGTCTCTTTGTCCCCAACTCAGTCCGGTCCCGGGTCCTCCAGTGGGGCCATACCAGCCGGTTCGCCTGCCACCCGGGCGTTCATCGCACGTTCTCCTTCCTGGCTCGTCGATTCTGGTGGCCCACCATGAGGAGCGACGTCAAGGAGTTCGTACTGGCCTGCGCGGTCTGCGCCCGCAAGAGAGTCAGCACAGCGGCGGCAGTCCAGTTAGAGTCAGCCAGGGAACACAGCCTACAGCTAGATGCGGCTGCGGCCGCTGTACTGGAACTCAGGGAGCAGGTCCAGCTTATTCAAGGGTCCCTGGCCGCTCTGGCAGGACAACAGTCAGGAATTCTCGTTCAGCTTCACACGCTGTGCGACACCGTTAACGCTTTAATTCCCTCACTTCCTTCAGGAGCATTCCCCGCAGTCCCAGCAGTTCCCACGCTTCCCGATCCTGCACCTCGGGAACCCCGTCTCTCCGTCCCACGGCTGTTCGACGGCAATCCCGAGGATTGTGCCACATTCATCATGCAATGTGAGTTGGTTTTCCGTCATCAACCAAGTCGATTCACTTCTAGAGGGGCCCAAGTGGCCTATATGACAAACTTGCTTTCAGGCCGGGCTGCCCAGTGGGTCACTTCCTCCTGGGCAATGGATGCAGATTTTGTTTTCTCCTATCCAGACTTCGTGGCTGAGCTCCGCAGGGTGTTCCACCATCCAGCCCGTGGTCTGGACCCTGGAGCCCGGTTGGGTACCTTCCGACAGGGGAGCGGCGGGGTAACAGACTACGTCCTGGAGTTTCGACTGGCGGCGGTGGAGAGTGGTTGGAACGACCCAGCACTTCGCCTAACCTTCATGAGTGGGCTCAGTGACGCAGTCAGGGACCAGCTCGCGACCCGGGAGGAACCTGATTCCCTCGAGGACCTGTTCAGCCTCGCCATCCGCATCGACGGACGCCTCCAGGAGAGAAGACGTGAGAGAACCCGACGGGGACCCTCAGACGTACCCCCCGAGGACCACGACCTCGAGGAGGTTTTCTGTACCCCAGACGTACCCCCCGAGTACCACGACCTCGAGGGGGTTTTCAGGGAGTCCAGGGCTCAGGTCTTTCCGCCTCGCCGGCCTTACGACTGTGCCATCGACCTCCGCTCAGGGGCCCCCTTTCCCGGCGGCCGCCTCTACAGTGCTGACCGCCCTGCCCCCTCCGTGACTGGTGGGTTTGTTCCCTCCCGAGCCGTGACCGAGGAGGAACCCATGCAGCTGGGACACAACCGCCTTAGCCCGGCCGAACGGGAGTCCAGGCTCTTCTCCGGCCGTTGCCTCTACTGTGGCCGGGGTGGACACCGTGTCTCCAATTGCCGTGCCCGGCCAAGAGGACCAGGCTCGCCGAGACCCCGGGAGATCCTGGTGAGCCGTCTTTCCTGTTCCCCCACCCGTGCACCACCCAACCGTCTGGCGGACGTCACCCTAGCCTGGGCGGACCAGCGGGCGACGGTGGGTGCACTCATGGACTCTGGTGCTGATGGGAGTTTCATGGACGTTGGGTTTGCCACCCGGGCCAACATTCCACTTGAGGACCTCGAGAGGTCCTTGGAGGTCTTCGCAATGGATCATCGCCGCCTGGCTGACGTCACTCAACGCACCTGTCCAGTCCTTCTCACCGTTGCTGGTGACCACGTTGAGAGGCTCCAGTTTTTCCTCACCAGCTCTCCTCTTGCCCCTGTGGTCCTGGGCAGGCCCTGGCTTGCGCTGCACGAGCCCCACATCGCCTGGTCCTCCGGTACCATCAAGGGGTGGAGCTCCTCCTGTCGTGCCCGGTGTCTTCAGGTGCCGTCCAGCCCCCTCACCGGGTCCCAGTCCCCGTCTCCGGCCTCCCTCGCCGGTCCTCTGTCCCCGTGCCCGGCCTCCGCTGTCGGGCCCCAGTCCCCGTCTCCCTCGCCGGTTCTCTGTCCCTGTGCCCGGTCTCCGCTGTCGGGCCCCAGTCCCCGTGCCCGGCCTCCGCTGTCGGGTCCCAGTCCCCGTGCCCGGCCTCCGCTGTCGGGTCCCAGTCCCCGTCTCCGGCCTCCCTCGCCGGTCCTCTGTCCACGTCTCCGGTCCCCCTCTCCGGGCCTCTGTCTTTGTTCCCCTCTCCAGTGCCCCTGATCGCCGGCTTCCTTGGGTCCCTTCCGGGCAGGCCGGGGCCGAGTGGGTCGCCGGGTGGCTCCCGTGGAGGGGGGGGTACTGTAGGGTTTGGTTCTTTCCCCACCACGGGCTTCTTGAAGTACTGTGATGATTGGTCCGCTGCTCACCCACTCGCTCTGTTCCTTTAAGTTTTCTGTCATTCAATTGCATTCCCCTTTCACACGCTTCTTCCCTTAGACGCCGTTTGGTTGGTTCTCCCCCAACCACACGCTTGTCAATCACATCCCTCAGCTGTCACTGCTTATCAATTAAGCATTCCCTGATTATTTATACCCCGTTTCCCCATTCAAGTTTTGTTGGATCGTTTTGATATTTCAGTTGCATTCGCCGTTCCTGCTGCCTGCTGTTGTTTCCCTGTGCTTTGCCTCCAGGATATTCAAGAAGCATTCCTCTTGGACACCCTTTCCCCGAGGCGACGCGCTCGCTCCATTCTGTTCCAACGCTCTTTACGCACAACGCCTGGGTGAGTTTTTTATGACTGTCTTTGATCCAATTCCGTTTTTCGTGTGTTTATATAACACTGAAGATTTCCAGCTTTTTATCAGACAGTCACTCACCCAGCGTTTAGCCTTTTTTGGATTGTTTCATTGGGATAATATTTTGGCCTAACATCTCCCACTGTGTGTTTACACACCGAAGATATTATCACATTGGATTTGTATTTTGGGACTTCGCTCACAGTGTTTATTTTGCACCGAAGATATCTATCACTTGGGATTGTGTTTGGAACGTTACTCACAGTGTGTATTTACACCGAAGATTCAGTCACTTGGATAACTCTGTTTTCGGGTACAAGTCACCTCTCCTGTTCACCTGCTCTGTTCCACCTGCACTCAGAGTTAACTCGCTCCCTCTCTCTCTCTCGGTCCCGCAACCACCTCGGAGATTCTGCCGAGAGAAGTCTGCAGAGCGGCTCTGACGTCAGCGTCTGCTTCCCCTGACTACCATCCCGGGAGAAGCTGCAGAGCAGCAACATTCATCCTTGCTTGTATTCCAGTCTTTGTTTGAACTCTTCCAAGTCTGTGCTGTTTATTTAGTCTTAATAAACAAGCCCTTGTTTTTGGCAACTCTGAATCCTACTCTCTTGTGTCGTTGCGTTTGGGGTCGGTGTCAAACCATAACAGATACATTCAAAGAATTCTACTCCGACTTATATAATTCAGAAACGTCCTTTGATCAAAACAAATTGGACACATATCTTAATCAAATTATTCTCCCTAAACTTTCGGAGGACGACGCTAAACAGTTAGAAGCACCGATCACATTAGAGGAACTCAAGAAGGCCATATCCTAAATGAAAAATGGTAAGGCTCCTGGAAGAGACGGTATCCCATCAGAAATGTACCTTTCTTGTTGGGACATATTTGGACCCTTATTACTAAATATGATCTTATACTCAGTCAAGGAGGGGAGCTTCCATAAACACCACAATATCGCACTCATTTCAGTCCTTCTCAAAAAAGACAAAGACCCCACCGAGTGCGGTAGTTACAGACCTTTAAGCCTCCTCGGAACCGATGTCAAACTGTACTCTAAGGTATTAGCCATCAGATTGCAAAAGCATATGACGTCTTTAGTTCATCCGGACCAAACTGGCTTCATAAGAGGTCGCCTGATCAATGATAACATAAGACGAATACTGCACGTACTAGATGCAGACAAAGAGGACACCACACCTAAGGCGATGCTATCCCTGGATGCTATGAAAGCATTTGACAGGCTGGAATGGTCGTTTCTATGGGCAGTATTAGAAAGGATGGGGTTAGGAAAGGGATTCATTGATATGATTAAAGTATTATACAAGGACCCATCGGCCATGATTACAACAGGCACATTCATCTCTGAAATCTTTCCGGTATCACGCTCAGCCAGACAGGGTTGCCCTCTTAGTCCCGGACTATTCGATCTATCATTAGAGCCTTTAGCACAATATATAAGACAATCCCAATACATAGAACCAATCGTAATCAAGGGCACACAACATAAAATTTGTTTATATGTGGACGACGTAATATTGTTCATGCAAAGCCCCAACACCACATTGCCTCATCTACTCAAGTTGATAGAGAACTTTGGTGATTTATCGGGATTTAAAATAAATTGGCCGAAGTCGGCTTTCCTTCCACTTAACATCCATGCAAAAAAAGACACAACCCTCCCAGGTGCGATACCCATGGTAAAACATTTTAGATGCTTGGGTGTGGAAATATTTCCCACCATAAGACAAACGGTGAAGCACAATTACACAAAAATACAGAACAAAATCTGGACAGGTGGGCAAAACTTA
Source organism: Notolepis coatsorum (assembly GCF_963971535.1). NCBI lineage: Eukaryota > Metazoa > Chordata > Actinopteri > Aulopiformes > Paralepididae > Notolepis > Notolepis coatsorum. Next base: position 188,956,577 of record NC_140165.1, read on the forward strand.
AAAACTCAGTACAGGCAAGGGTATCAATAGTTAAGATGGATGTATTACCAAGAATCAACTTCATCAGCTCAATGCTACCGTTACCCCCTCCAGAGGGCTACTGGAAAAGATTACACTCCTCCACATACAAATTTATTTGGAATAACAAACCACCTCGCATAAAAAGATCCACCGCACAGAGAAATAAAGCAGACGGTGGCATGGCAGTTCCAGATTTCTTACAATATTTTAAGGCTTTCACATTAAGACCATTGACAATATGGTTTGATCCCCAGGCTTTGGTATCTTGGAGAGAATTGGAAGAAAACATAGTAGCCCCACAGAGACTGAAGGACATAGCACACACTAAACTTCCAATCAAGCACTGTGAGCGGAAATTTGGCCCCATAATTACCCATGCAATCCGAACATGGCGGGAAACACAAAAAAAATACCCTAACCCTCAAAAATGGCATAATCACACTCCCATATTCAATAACAATGCACTCTTAATGGGAAAACGTCCTATAAGATTCCCTATATGGGAAGAGCAAGGCATACACTCATTAGGGGATATTTTTAATAACCAGGGCTTCTGTAGTTATGGAGAAATATGCACAAAGTTTAACCTCACCGAGTCCACATGGCTTTTTTACATACAGTTACGCCTATGTTTGAAGTCTCACGGTGTTCCATTACACATACCAGTTGAACACCACAGATACCACAAATTTTTCTATGAAAGAGATACATTGGGAGGTTTTGTATCAGGTTTTTATTATCAATTACTAACGTCCTCGTATGAAACCCTTCAACTAGACACTGTCTGGAGGAGGGATATTCCAGACCTGGAAAGTGACTTTGATTGGCAAGAAGCATGGGCAAATGTCCGTCTTACATCAAGGAACCCGGACCATCAACAAATCAATCTTAACTATATTCACAGGACATACTTGACTCCTATAAGACTGAACAGAATGGGCCTGAAACAGGACTCAAAATGCTCCCAATGTACAAAAGGAGACGAAGGGACATTTATGCACATGTATTGGGACTGCCCACCAGTTAAGGCATTCTGGAAAGATGTGACCCATCAATTATCAAAACTAGGGATGTCCGATATTATCGGCCGACCGATATTATCGGCCGATATCGGCAGTAAAATGTGATATCGGAAAATATCGGTATCGGTAAAAAAAATAAAAAAAACAATTTTTTTTTTTTTTTTTTTTTTAACCTTTATTTACCCAGGCAAGCAAGTAAGAACCCATTCTTATTTTATTTATTGTCAAAAGTATGCATGTTGGTTTAATTCAACAACTTGTATGTTAATTTTAACTTTTTTAATGATCATATTTTGCACAGATAATGCTTACATTTAGAAAGCCTTTTGAATGCATCCAGTGAAATTATTAGTTACCTGAAATTATTCCGTTTTTTTGGGGGGAAACCCTGCATATATCGGTATCGGTTGATATCGGTATCGTATCGGTATCGGAAATTAAGAGTTGGACAATATCGGAATATCGGTATCGGTAAAAAAGCCAATATCGAGCATCCCTAATCAAAACTCATATCTTGGAATATACCAGTACACCCCTCTGTATTGCTTCTAAATGATGTTTTTGAGTTTGCAGTAAATCCACAGCTAAAGAGATTGGTCTTATCGGGTATCACAGTAGCTAAAAAACTGATCGCATCACGCTGGTTTCAACCGGAAAAAATGTGCCGGAAAGTTTGGTCTCTTACATATCTCGATGTGATATCAAGAAATATCTACAGCAAGAATTCTGGGTCTCAACGAATCCAAAATGTCATTGTGGGTAGAAGTGGTGGAGAGAATAAAAGCTAGCTTATAATGGTAGTGTCTGGTTAGGAGTGAGGGATAATGGAGGTACTATCCAAGGAGGGGTCCGGGAGGGGGGGGTTCGAGCTGGAGCATATGTGTGTAGGGTTTTAGAAAATAGGTATTAGGGGTATGTCCTATATAAGCATTTGTATAATTGTTAATTTCGCTGGATATACACTGTATACGGTTAAAATATTATTAGACTTTTTTTTTGTCTTGTTTCTGTACTTGCATGTAATTTAACCACCTTGACTGTTAGTTTCATTATGCATTATGTGTTGAGTACTGACTTTTAATAATTTTTGTTTTGCAATAATAAAAAAAATATAAAAAAAAAAAAAATGATAAATTCATTAATATATATTTTTTTATTCTGCACCATTCTAAAAGCTCTGTGGATGTATTATTTTAAAATAAATTATTACTCTACATAAAAATGTTATCTATTCTATAGGACCTTTAAAGGAAAACTCCAACATTTTGGGAAATTAGCTTATTTAACATCTTCCCTGGAGTTAGACAAGAAGATACATACCTTTTTTGTCTCTCTGCATGCATTAGGCTTAGGGAACGCCCGCACCGTTAGCGTAGCTTAGCTTCATCACTGGAAGTGGGTCAGACCTTTACCCTGAAGTTCCCTACAGTCCCCTACAGTCACGAAATACACTCCAAAACGTTCCTGTAAACATGTTGTGACCTGTGTATTTACCACGTGGAGAAATAAAAAATAATTGAATTCGACATTTACGTTTTCTAAGCAAATATACTCGGAATTCTTTTTTGCTGAACCACTCCTCTCTGGGCGCAGTGATTTCACGTCACCAGTGCTACTTTCTAACGTGAGGCCAGTGTTTGTTTACATTTTCATTTCATTCAAAGGATCCGAACCGATTGAAGTTTATGGATACCATGACTGTGGTAAGTTTTCATTTATGTTTTTAGATGGAAGGCTGTATTCCATGTCTAACGTTAGCGAATATTGTGAAATTGATGAATAGGACAGTCACAACGTTGCTGGACTATCGACCTAGTTAGCCCCTTTCATGACTGCGATGCACGGCTACAGGGTTTGGGCAAGTGAATCCACACTCGTGGTATTATTATAACTCATTTATTGTGTAACGCTAGCCCCTTAAAACTTACCACAGGTTTATAAACAGTGAGAGGTTAGGTTTATAAACAGTGAGGTTAAGGTAAGGGTTAGGTTTATAAATAGTGAGTGTAAGGCTTGGGTTTATAAACAGTGAGGTTAAGGTAATGGATATGTTTATAAACAATTAGGTTAAGGTAAGTGTTAAGTTTATAAATAGTAAGGTTGAGGTAAGGGTTAGGTTTATAAACAGTGAGGTTAAGGTAAGGGTCAGGTTTATAAACAGTGATGTTAAGGTAAGGGTTATTAACAGTGATGTTAAGGTGAAAAATCAACTAAAAGTGGTTACATTCCAGCCATGACGCTGGTCCACCAATCAGCATCATCTGACAGATTGAGCTGTTCCACCAATAAGCATGATCTACATCAGTATTTCACCTGGTTGCTGTACTTGGCAGGGTGGGATGACCTCTGAAAGAACAACTTATTGGAGGTCAAGTCACCCAAAGGGAGATGGAGGTTCGGCACAAGCTCAGATTGTGATGGTGGAGTGTTGGGGACCAAATCACATAGAAATGCTAGAAATGTTAAGAGCGCATGTGTTGTACCACATCGTCACAGGATATGATGCAAAATTACGGCAGTGACCGTCCATTGACGTCCATTTAGCCTCCGTGGAGAACAGAACTCCAGGGTGGATTTATGTTGAGCCCATTCTCCAGAGTCGCCTTTGCTCCTTATTGAATTTGGAAGCAGTATTATCACCAAACCAGTTCCCTGGATGTCATTCTCTTCTCATTCAACTCCAAGCTTAGTGTAGTGAGGTCATCTTTGGAGCCTTGTCATAGCTGGTGAGTCCAATCAATATGAATCCTTGGCTAGGCTGTGCAAAGCTTGATGTAGATGTAGAACTTGATGTAGAGTCTGGACAATACTTTATTTCTTTTACTTTGCTCCCATATCCCCAATTTAGTAGTTTCACTTCCTGGTCATTGTGCTTCCCTACTGTCGGTCTGCGGAGGGTATAGACTACCACATGCTGCCCTACTGTCGGTCTGCAGAGGGTGTAGCTGTAGACTACCACATGCTGCCCTACTGTTGGTCTGGGGAGGGTGTAGACTACCACATGCTGCCCTACTGTTGGTCTGAGGAGGGTGTCGACTACTACATGCCTCCTCCGATACATGTTTACTTGGATTGTTTGTGCGTGGTGGTGTGGGTGTCGTTTCGGTGGGCTGCTTTGTTGCCTCTGGTCCTGGTGGCCTTGCCGTTACGGGGGGATTGGTGGGTTCTGTTTTTGGATTTTCTGGTGGCGGGTCGTGTGCTCCATGGCCTGTGGCCGTGCTAGGGGGGGGGGGCAGCGATTCTGGTTGGTTGGCGTTTTTGGGGATTCCTTGCATGGGGGGGCTCGCTGTGGCTTCTTCTGTGTTTCGGGTCTCCCGGGGGTCCCAGTGTCGTCTCGGACCATCCGTGGTGCTGCATGTCTTCTCATATGACTGCTGTTGTGTCTGTCTGCTTGAGTGCTTGGAGTCCTGGCTCCTCTGCAGGTCCTTGGGCGCATGGCCTGGAGTTTCCTCCGTGGAGTTTGGGGGTGGGGGCGTGGGATTCGCTGGTTTCCTCATGGTGGGCGAGGTCGCCGGGACCGGAGATAGTGCGGCCTGCGGAGGTGGCATTCCCGTCGCCATGCATGGCAGTGTGAGTGGCGCGCAGGCTGTTTGTGTTTTTCTTTCGGTCATGGCACACTTTATCGGGGGTTGCGTCTTGGATGGGGATTGATGTGCGGCGTGCTTGGGGGACTGGCTGTTTCAGGGGGGTTCACATGCCTTCAAGCTGTGAAAAGAAGCCTCATTGTACTTCATTTATGCCTATTCTTGTCTGCACAAGCCTTATGCCTATTCTTGTCTTGTCTACTTAAACATTTTCTTCACAAACATAGCCACAACACTGGTAAACAAACTACCCTCCCACTCAGGGCATTATGGGGTAGAACACATAGTAGCTTACTACAAAAACCTAGGGGTCCGCAAGGACGACTTCAAGCTGAAAACAGATGAGGTACTCAAAAAACTGAGCTCCCTCCAACCAAACAAGGCCACTGGCCATGACAACATCCCCTCCAAATTCCTCAGAGACTCAGCAGCAGCCATCACCCCAGTCATCACACACATAATAAACCTCTCCATAAAACAGGGACACGTCCCCAAGGACTTCAAAATTGCGAGAGTAACACCCCTGCACAAAAAGGGCAGCAAATTAGACCCGGGCAACTACCGCCCTGTTTCTATCCTTACATCCATCTCGAAAGTCATGGAAAAAATAGTATACGAACAGATCGAAAACCTCATGGAAAAAAATCGAATCTACGAATTCCAATCTGGCTTCAGAACATCCCACTCCACTGACACATGCCTTCTCTATTTGAACGACCACATCAAACAAGAGGTGGACGCGGGCAAATACTGCGGCATGGTCATGTTGGACCTACAAAAGGCCTTCGACACTGTCAATCACACCATTCTGATTGACAAGCTAAAAGCAATTGGTTTTGATAGTCTATCAGTGAGCTGGATACAATCCTACCTGGAGGGGAGAGAACAGATGGTGGAGGTAAACGGTACCCTATCCCCCCCCCTCACAGTGAGCTGTGGTGTTCCACAAGGAAGCATACTAGGACCGCTACTATTCCTAATTTATGCAAATGACATGTCGTCAGCTTGTGACTGCAACTTGTTCCTGTTTGCGGACGACTCAGCCCTGCTGGTCTCTGACAAGAACAAGTTACAGGTTGAAAAAGCCCTCAGCTCGGAACTAGGCAAAATCTGCATATGGCTCGCCGACAACAAACTATCATTACACATGGGCAGTCCATTCTCTTCGGTTCAAATAACAAACTCAGCAAGACCGACGGCTTCTCGGTTACAGTGGGTGACAATATTGTCACAAGGAAAGATGAAATTACCTACCTGGGTGTTAAGTTCACTTCTACTGCAGCCTTTACGGTAATCTGTAAAAAAGTGAATGGGCGCTGTTGTTGGGCGTGTCTTGTTTGGGACTGGAGGAAGGCTGTGGCCACTACGCTGTGGAGAGCGTGAAATAAACATGAATGAAAGATAACGGTTGTCTTATTTGCAACTTAACATGGTAGCAGAGGATGTCGGCCTCTAACGTTACTAACTACAGGCAGCCGCCTGGACTGGACGAAAAGACGTCTTTTGAGAAGTGGAAGAATGAAGTGGAAATGTGGAGTCGGGTGACGGATTTAGTCAAGAAGAAACAAGCGTTGGCTGTTGCTCTATCGTTGACGGGTAGGGCGAGGGATACTGCGTTGGAAATACCTGTCGATGATCTAAATAAGGATGATGGAATGGTAACTTTGATTCGGGAACTTGACAATGTGTTTTTGAGAGAAGAGAAGGACCGGGCTTACGAGGCCTATTCGGAGTTTGATCAGATTTCGCGAGGAGACGGCGTCTCCATGGTGGACTATATTGTTGATTTTGAACAGAAGTACAACCGGATCAAGAAATTCGATATGGTTCTACCTGACGCTGTTTTAGCATTCAAACTACTGGATACAGCAGGCCTCGACATCAAAGACAAACAACTGGCATTGACTGCCTGTGGTAAGCACACCTTTGTTGATATGAAGTCAGGACTGAAACGTATATTTGGAGAAAAAACTGAGAAAAGGGCAGGGGGCATTACTGTGAAGCAAGATGCAGCTTTCTACACAGATCAGAGACGAGAGCAGCAGAGACGGGAGCAGCCAAGAGCTCAAAGTGGACAAGTTAGAGGCCCATTCGCAGGCACAAATCCACTTGATAAATTTGGAAGACGAACGAAGTGTGGGATTTGTCAGAGCACATTCCATTGGGTGAAAGATTGCCCAAACAAGAAAGAATATGTAAAGGTGACGGAAGAAAATGAAGAACCAGATGAGTGTAATATAACACTTTTTTCTAAGGAATCAGATGCAGCAATATTTATGGTTGAGGCTCTGGGAACGGCCGTCATTGATACGGCATGCACACGGACTGTATGTGGTGAAAAATGGCTGAATAACTATGTTGGGGGACTAAATGAGAAACAAGTCAAAGGGTTGGTTAGCACAGAGAGTAGCAAACCTTTTAAGTTTGGGGATGGGCGAGTTGTACATTCTACAAAAAAGGTCAAGATACCAGCCAAGATAGGAGAAACAAAATGTTGTATTGAAACAGAGGTAGTCTCATCTGACATCCCTTTACTGCTCAGTAAAAGCGTCGCTAAAGAGAGCAGGAGCTGTGTTGAACCTGGAAAACGATACAGCTATAATGTTTCAGAAACCAGTAGCTCTGGAGTTGACTTCATCTGGACACTACTGTCTGAACATACTGGATAAAGAGTCCCCAAGTGAAGCATATGAGAATGTGGTCCTGGCCATCACAGATAATATGACCAATGTGGAAAAACACAAAGCTTTACTTAAACTTCACAAGCAATTTGGACATGCATCAGTTGATAGACTAAAGAAGCTGCTGACAAATGCTGGAAACACGGATGATGAATGCACTGCTATTCTAGGGGAAATTGTAGGAAAATGTGAGATATGTCTCAAGTACAGCAAGGCTAAGCCCAAGCCTGCTGTTTCATTGTATACCTGTATGCCGTGACAATTAAAACTCTTGACTTGACTTGACTTGGCCTCCAGGTACAACGAGACTGTGGCAGTTGATCTACATGAGCTAGAACCAAATGTGTGGTACCTACACATTATCGATCACTTCACTCGCTTTAGTGCAGGTAGCATCGTGACCTCAAAGAAGCCAAGTGTGATAGTGAACAACTTTGTACATTCCTGGATCAGTGTCCATGGTCCACCTGAGCGTCTCTTCAGTGACAACGGTGGAGAGTTCAATAATGAGGAAATAAGAGACATGGCGGAGAACTTCAACATCGAGATCAAGACGACTGCTGGCTACAGTCCATGGATCAATGGTTTGCTGGAACGCCACAACCAATCCCTTACAGAGATACTACTGAAGGTAAAACTTGACAAAGGACTTGACTGGAAAACGGCTCTTGATTGGGCACTCATGGCAAAGAACACAATGCAGAACGTGCATGGCTACAGTCCACATCAGCTGGTGTTTGGACAGAACCCGAACCTTCCCTCTGTGTTTGTTGACCAGCCACCTGCTTTGGAGGGAACTACAATGAGCGCATGGGTGGGAAAGCACATAACAGGATTACATGCAGCAAGGAAAGCTTTCACGGAGGCAGAATGCTCAGAGAGAATCAGACGAGCTCTTCGAAAGCAGCTTCGTCCAACAGATGAGAAGTATGAAACAGGAGACAAAGTGTTCTACAAAAAGACAGACTGTGTTGAATGGAAAGGCCCTGGGGTTGTGATAGGGCAAGATGGGGTGGTGATTTTTGTACGTCATGGTGGGACATATGTCAGGGTTCATCAATCTAGGCTGCGAAAAGTGCACCCTGGGGAAAGTAATACTGTGGGCAATATCGATGTATCTGTTAGTGATAGTAATGTGCCTGTTACTGACAATGATATGAATAGTAACAGTGGGGACATGTCCGTTACTGATGGTGATATAAATGGTGACATGAATAATGACGTAGAGGCAGCGGGTGTAGCAAACCAGGATATAGATAACCCTAATGGGATAAATCAAGATGATTATCACCAGACCGGCATAAAGGTAAAAACCGGTATAAAGGTAAAAACCGGTCAGACAATCAGCTTTGTGGATAATGTAACAGGTGTTTCTCACACAGCTAAAGTGATGGGACGAGCAGGAAAGGCTACAGGAAAACACAGCAACTGGTACAACCTACAGTACTTAGAACCTTTTGACATCACCGGTACTATGGGGTCAGTTGATCTTATTAAAGTAGACAATTTTCAGGTTAAGCCACTAGATGGTGTAGAACTAGATGGTGTAGAACTATGCTCTGATATGCAGGAAAATGATGTATTAGTAACAGAGGGTGTATCATTTGATAAGGCTAACAAGATGAAATCAGTAACTGGAGGAAAAATGAGGTGTTTGAGGAGGTGAAAAATGTGGGTCAAAGACAGGTGTCAACGAGATGGGTGTGTACGCTTAAAGAAACCCCTGATGGTATCATACCCAAAGCACGGCTAGTGGCTAGGGGTTTTGAAGAATTTAACACTCAAGATCTACAGAAGGACTCGCCTACATGCTCATCAGAGTCCCTTAGATTACTCATGTCAGTTCTGTGTCAGAAAAATGGACATTGAACTCTATGGACATAAAGTCAGCTTTTCTTCAAGGAATGGAGCTGTCTCGGGATATACACATCCGCCCTCCTCCTGAGGCTAAAAGTGAGGGGACACTGTGGAAGCTGAAGAAGTTTGTCTATGGACTCGCTGATGCCTCTCTCTACTGGTACAACAGAGTAAAAGCAACGATGATCAAAACAGGGGCCACTATGTCACAAGTTGATCCTGCTGTATTCTACTGGCTTGATGAAAACTGTATTGTGACTGGTGTTCTTGCCTGTCATGTGGATGATTTCATCTGGGGTGGCTCACACACATTTGCCACGACGACCATCCCCCACCTCAAAACAGTTTTCCAGGTGGGACGTGAGGAACAAGACAACTTTCGCTATGTGGGGATGGAATTCTCCACAGTAGGTGGAGAAGTGCTTGTGCAACAGGAGATCTACATAAAGAACCATCAGCCCATTCTCATAGACCCATCAAGAGCGTTGCACCGTGATGCTCTTCTCACAGAGTGTGAGACTGACAACCTAAGGTCAAAAATAGGACAACTCTTGTGGGTGGCTAGACAGAGTAGGCCAGATATCATGTTCGATACATGTGTCCTTGCAACCAATCTAAAACATGCTACTGTGCAAACTATGCATGAAGCAAATAAGGTAGTACGAAAACTGAAATCAGAACATGTCACCCTGAAGTTTCACAACTTAGGAAAGGAGGACTCTTTGAAGCTTGTTGTTTTCAGCGACGCATCCATGGGAAACCTCCCAGATGGGGGAACACAAGGAGGGCATCTCATCGTTCTGATGGGTGAGAAAGGATGATTCTCTCCAATCTGCTGGAAATAAAAAAGGATCAGAAGAGTGGTTCGGAGCACGCTGGCAGGAGAGACACTAGCCCTGGCTGATGGTATTGATAATGCCATATTTTTGTCCTCCCTCTACTCTGAACTTACCACAGGTATGGTCAAACAGCGCACCCTACCTGTGATGTGTGTTACAGACAACTTCTCCCTTGTGGAGGCTATCAAATACACCAAGTCAGTGACTGAGAAACGACTGATACTGGAAATAAGTGGAATCAAAGAACTTATCCAGAACAAAAGGATCCAACAGATTCTGTGGTCTACTACGAAGGAACAGCTGGCAAACTGTCTGACCAGAAAGGGAGCATCTTCCCTTGTACTGCTTAAAGCACTGAAGAATGGACAGTGGAAGCTAGATGACTGAATAACTGGTTATGATGACTGAGTTTATTTTTTTTGTTTTCTTGAAATATCCTTGCAGTCTATTTTTTGTTTGTTTTTTAAAGAGAGTGAGATTTGGGTTTTTGTTTTCTTGAAATATCCTTGCAGTGTATTATTTGTTTAAAAAAAAAGAGAGTGAGATTGTTAAGTTCAGAGGAAGGCTGTGGCCACTACGCTGTGGAGAGTGTGAAATAAACATGAATGAAAGATAACGGTTGTCTTATTTGCAACTTAACACTGGGTTCCATCCTAGAGGCTAATCTTTCCTGTGACAAAATGGCATCCAATGTAATAAAAAAAGTCAACCAACGAACTCGATTCTTGTACCGGATCTCCTCTCTGGTAAACAAGAATACCCTGAAGACTCTAGCAGGAGCACTCATTCAAGGGTACTACGACTATGCTTGCACCTCATGGTACCAAAGCACCTCAAAGGCACTAAAAAACAAATTACAAACATCTCAAAACAAGCTAGTCAGACTACTGCTTGACCTGACTCCTAGAACCCACCTCACCCCTGCCCACTTTGACAACCTAGGATGGCTTAGAGTAGACGACAGAGTACAGCAACTTGCAATGGGCCTGGTCTACAAGATACACTACACGACCAAGGTACCCATGTACATGTCAAAATACTTCCCAAAGGTCAGTGAATACCACGATCACAATACCAGAGGGAGCTCCACAAATCATGTTAAACCCAGATTCGGCTCAAACAAGGGACTAAACACGTTTCGCAATTATGCCACATCAATGTGGAACGCCCTACCCAAAGCTGTAAAGGAATGTGAATCACTACCCACTTTCAAAACCACTCTCAAAGAACACCTATGGGAGACTGCAATTCGAAACTGGCCCCTGTAAATGTCCTAACCCAACCCCCTCCAATGTACAGTAATTTACCTAGTATGGTTGTCAATATTCCAATGTACAGTTTTGCTTGTTTGTACAGTGCCCCCCCCCCCCAATGTACAGTAAATTACCTAGTATGGTTGTCAATATTCAAATGTACAGCTTTGCTTGTACAGTTGTACAGTGTTTCCCCCCCTCAACCCCTCCTACCCAACACCCCCCACCCAACCTCCCCCAATGTACAGTTTTTACGTCAAATGTATATACTCCCTTTTCTGGACTCTTTTTGTATCACAAACAGTACTGTATTTGCAAATCTGGTATGTCATAAATGTATAGATGTAGCAGTACTGTCTATCTGTATGTCATGTATGTCCTGATGAATAAAAAATGGGGGACCCTGATGTAAACAAGACAAAAGTCTTTCTCTGGTCTGCATCCCCTTAACAATTGTGTGTATTGAGCTGTACTGTATTGTACCCATTCTGCAATCAGTTAATAAAGTTTTCAATCAACATTTATGTTGCACTACTTTTATTGTCTTTTATACCTATTCTTAAGTCCAAGTTATGTTTTTTCCCCTTCACTCCATCAACTATATGCTGATTGTATGCCTGTTAATTGTATACTAATTGCTGTGTGGCTATAAAGTGTGTAGCACTATAAAGTGCTATATAGTTATTAATATTTATTATTATATTGTAAAAACGACAATGAAAATGAGGGTGACCTCAATTATCCTTTTCGAGAAAAAATAAAGGTTTGAATTTAATTGAATGTGGAGTCTCCAGCTCCAACTCTCCCCCCAGATCCCCTCCCTGCTGAACAGGGCCCCCCCCGACCAACCAGTAGAAGTTGCTATTGCAACAACCAGAACTCATACCCCATCGGCTTCCCACACACGACACAGATGACTGTATTAGTATGCAGATTCCTCCTGAGGGGGGCTTCCCACTCTCCAGAACATTTACAACAAGCGGTGCAGGGGTAAGGCGAAAAGAATTATCAAGGACTTACTGTAAATTGTACCTAAATTGTACCCCATCCCATTTCTGCACTATATAGTATATTGTATGGTAACTCAGTTACTGCTATCCTGCATTGAACATTGTACATATGTACATACTGAACACTTGTGTCTACGTACGTGACTTCTATTTTTTACTTTTACTTGCTATACTTATTTTATTTCATACTTATCTTTTGCCTAGCAGTCTCTGGAGCGTAACAGAAAGAAGCATTTTGTATAAAAGTATTCTGTACTTCTGTATGACAACTATTAAAGAAACTTTTTTTTTTTATCCACTTTTTCTCCCATCCCAATTTCGTATCATCCAATTCAACCCTCCCGTCTCGAATGCTGTTTCTTGCCTCCCACAAGCCGGCTGCAATGTGGACTAAGTCATACATAGCACGAGTCCCCTCCGATACTCGAGGTAACAGCAGTCGCATCTTTTCACCTGCGCTGCGCGATCTATCAGCGTCAGGGGTCTGCGCTTTGGAGGGGCGCCGCCCCCATCGCTTCCTGATTCTACTGCGCAGGCGCACCAACAGACCTGTAGGAGTCGCTGTCCACAACGCCCGATCCCCACCCATCAGTTTCCCACCCCCTAATACTGCCAATGTGTATTAGTACGGACGACCAGCTAAACTGAAAGCAATGTGGAGCGCTGGGCTCGAACAGGCGAACCCAGCGTCTCCAGTATTCGTGGTGAGCGCCTTGCCCACTGCACCATGTAGCCGCCCTACTATTAAAGAAACTTGAGCAGTCAGAAGGATCCGTCTCTTGCTGACAAAAGCCATCAAGCTCCTCGTCCAATCAACAGTCGGCTCTCGCCTCGACTACTGCAATGCACTACTTACTGGTCTACTGACCACCGCCACCAAGCCACTACTGACCACCGCCACCAAGCCACTTCAACTCATTCAGAACACAGCCGTCCCAGTCTGATCTCCAACCTACCAAAATCAGCCGATGTTACCCCACTTCTTAGGGACCTGCACTGGCTCCCCATCGCCGCACGAATCAGCCTCAAGGTCCTCAACCTGGCATATAGCGCAGTGAAGGGAACGGCTCCCGCCTACCTCCGGTCAATGGTCTCCAACTACACACCTTCAAGACCCCTCCGCTCTACATCTTCTGGCCCACTCCAATTCTATCAACTAAAGACCTTACTGTCCTCTACCATGCACTCTTCCAATAATATACCAACATGTCTACTACTATGCACTCAACACTACAGCACTCAAGTTTCAACAATTTGATACTCAGCCGATAGTTGTACCCTTCCTGCTGATTTGTCATACAGAACTTGTAAGTCGCTTTGGATAAAAACTACTTAGCGGCTTGTGTTTAGACCTCTAGACTACCCATCCACTCCAGTGATCAGACCTCTACAGTACTCAGCCAATCCAGTGCTTAGAGCTCTACACTACTCAGCCACGCCGGTGCTTAGAGCTCTGCACTAACAAACCGCTTCCAGTCTTGAAAAGCAATCTTTTATAGTATATGGGCTAGTAAATTAGTGTTTGTCATTATTACAATACTGAAATCAACACACTGAAACTAATACTCATGTAATTCTCACTTAGTGGTAGAGATATTGACCTAGATATCATTTATCATCCATGAAAGACAGGCACTGGAGAATATTTTTTGTAAATATTTGCCATTAAATAAACATAAAAGGTTTGTTGCAGTATGTCATGTCACCTTGTGAGTTAATACCAGTTATTGACGTTGAAACAGGTCTGGCTCAATTCCATTTGTTTTTTTATTTACCTTCTGAAAACATAGCTACTATAAACAAGTTAAGACTGAAAATAAGGAAAGGGAAGAACAGAGGAACCGTCTTACAATACTTTCTAGAAACCATGGCCACAGATGAAATACGAAAAATACTTCCCCCACTGGCAGTTCATTTTTCTTTCATTTAGGAACTTTAAATTAACACTGTAAAAAGTCTCTTCAGAGAGAGAGAGAGAGAGAGAAGGTTCCCACAGTTGGCTGAGGAGTCACAGATGCTGTCCTTGGGAAGATGTATGTCTGTGTGTGCATGTCTAGTCCATGTATGTGGTCCGTCGAGGGTGTGTGGTTGTGTCTCTGTGTTGAAGAGCAGGGGGTCCTGGTGTTAAATCCTCTTTTCTCTCCTCCTCCTGGTTGTTGTTGTTGGTTTGGCTTTGTGTCGTTCTCTTCTGCTGCTATAAGGCTGCTGCTGCTGTTGCTGCTGCTGCTGCTGCTGCCACTGCCCGCGCTTTCTGCCACTCAACAAACTCATCTAGCAAGACTGGCCCTGAGAGACGGAGAGAGAGGCAGAGAGAGAGAGAGAGAGAAAGACGAAGCGAAACAAAGAGAGAGAGAGAGATGAAGAGACAGGGAGACAAAGAGCAAGAGAGAGACAGAGAAACAGAGACAGAGTATGAGAGACAAAATGAGAGAGAGAGACAAAGAGGGAGCGAAAGAGAGGGAGACAGTAAGAAACCGAGAGACAGTGAGATAAAGAGACAGACAAAAAGAGAGCACAAGACAGACGGACAAAGAGAGACCGGGGGGTAAATGTATAGATGTGATGAATGGTTTCTATGGTGACGAGCACAAGCAGCAGCAACATCAAGAGGTCTGCTCTACACTATGAAACACATACAGTACATACATAGTGACAACGTAACGCAAATAAATACATAAATAAATATCAAGTAATTATTCCTCAACTTTTATTCCTTTTCCCCATGGCATGCAGGACTGCTGATGTGGGCTATGTGTGGCACGAATACGGGCCGGTGCAAGTTAAGATGTTAATTAAGTCCCAGATGCTGGATATGCTCATCAACCTCCAAGAACTCATGCATTACCCCCTCTCGCCTCATGCACTTGGCTCTCCTGATTTTTTTCCAAGACAAACAAGGCCACCATCCTTCACTATCTGCTCCAGGACAGGGATGAAGACGTGACCTACTGTAAGGACACACTCTTTATACAGGATGGTAAACACCCTCTTCCACATGATGACCAACCTCCCACCAACATGTGGAGAGATCAGCATGGAGCTCTTGGACCAGATGATTTCCAAGGACCACTTTGTCCTCTCCACAGGTTGCTACCAGCCAGACTATCAAAGCACAGGAGGCTAAATTGAATGGGACTATGGACTTCTTTTAAGTCATACACTGGGTATTTGGGTTCTTCTTCACTCATTACAGGTCGAGGCTTCCGACATCCATGCCCTGCGGTCAAACCAGGAGGAGACAAACAGCTGTGTCATCTTGTACCTCCACCAGGCTGTCAAGTGGGGGTACAAAGCCAGCATGGTGACACACACATTCGCTGGGCGATATGGCCACAAATTATATCGCGATAACGATATCGATAACAATATCATATCACTCGATATTATCGATATATATATATATATATATATTTTTTTTTAAACAACATATGTATGTTTATTTTGCAGCAATTCTTTGTCGTTGCCACAATCTTTAGTGTTACATCCCCTCACACTCCAGTTCTCAGGCTGCAGCTGGTTTGAAAGCTAAAGTAAACCGGCTTCTCTGCTGGCTGTGGCTCCAGGGCCCTCATTCATCAACGTGGCGTAGAATATGTTCTATTTCCACACGTAAGCACAGAATCTAGAATCAGTGCACGCACGAAAAAAACGGGATTCATCACACGTGCGTACACAGGTTCTACGCACACCTGTCTTGATAAATATGACTTTGATCCTACGTTTGAGCTCGTGCACTGTTTTAAGTATTTGCATACCAGAACCGCCCCGATTAACCATATACGGTAATGGAATACCCCCATGAAATGTGGAAAAATGGACTAAGCCGAGGGAAGCGTGTTATGAGAACGGTGATGTCGGATATGATATCTATTAACCATTGCTGCCTGGGCAGCGCAAACACTAATAAAGAAGACCGTGCTGAAATATGACTGCCTTTTCCCGTGTTGTTTGATTAATACCCAGGGATTAAAGTTCTCCTCAATTTTATTCCAAATCGCGATGGATTCTCCGTCAATTTTCTACCTGCTGCATATGATTTCTAGAGGCATACTACAATCTATTTTGATGTCAGTATTGGGTAGCCTATATAAACAATAATACGAGAGCATATACAAGAACAATGAATCTCACTGCATGTATGATGTAGCCTGCCTTTCAATACATGAACTTGAATTCCATCATGTTTGTGTGCGGGACTCACAAGGCTGTTGTCACAATGGGTGGTACCGGTACAGTAATAACAGTCTACACAATATCACGATGGACCATGCCATAGCCTATGTTCTATTGTGACATGATCTGTGACGACAAATGTTCTAGAATGTTTGATTAACCGGAAACATCACTGCCTGGTATGGGAACAGCACGGCACAGGACAAGAAGGCCCTACAGAGAGTGGTGCGCTCAGCCGAGCGTACCACGGGTATTGCGCTACCTCCCCTGCAGGCTCTATACAACAAGAGGTGCAAATCCAGAGCCTGCAGGATAATGAAAGACCCCCACCACCCCAATAACAGCCTGTTCCAGCTGCTGAGGTCAGGCAGACGCCTGCGAACCCCAGCTACTAGGACGGAGAGGCTTAGGCTAAGCTTCTTCCCCCAGGCCATCAGAGCCTTGAACAATGAACATTGAGAGACACAGAAACTGAACTATCCACACACAAGCACACACAAGCACATACACGACACGCACGCTGAGCACGCTCACACACTAGCAGCCACTTTAACACTCATGCCGCACATACGCACACTTATGGCCAGAGGAAAGGCCACTTTAAATTAGTATAACATCAGGAACAGTGTATTGCACTACTAAAGCTACCTAGCATGTCCTATATGCTCTGTAAATACTATGTACAGATACCGAGATGGCACACCATGTACCTGTTTATTGCACTGTTGTTTTTTACTGGATTCTATTAATATGTTGTACCACTGTATTTTTATTGGATTCTATTATATGTTGTACCACTGTATTGCACATCGTCGCGGGCAAGACCAGCCGCATTTCATTGTATACCTGTATGCCGTGACAATTAAAACTCTTGACTTGACTTGATTAAGATATCATACTCTGACAGCATGCCTATGATCAACAAAAACGCGAACTTGAATCCCATCATATACATAGTCTGTCCACTATCTGGTGTCATTGCAATGCGTTTTTTATTCTTTCTTATACAGTAAAAAGGGGGAAGAACACTATATCGTCGGTGTTCATATGACTTGTATTCTGCTTACAGCTTCGAAATTCCACTTGTTTCGTTTAACGTAAAGCCTTTTAAATATAATCAAAACGTTACCGTGTTTCTGCGGTCTGTGCGCAAAATAATAACGAGTTGAGCTACGCGGAGCGCAGTCAGTCAGTACACCCCGTATATTCCGATAACGCTATATAAACCATGCTGCATTCATTCTGAGAGAAAGATCTATTATTCCAAATGCTATTTATAGGGTTTTGACCATAATTACACTACTGTTGCTATTTTACAATTAACTATAATGAATTACGGTTCATACAGAACATGCCAGTGTTGAAACTAATGCACAGAAGCTCATTTCCTTGTTGTAATAATATATTCTACCACTGGGCGTCAGCTAAGTGTGCTCCGAGCTGTGCGTACACATAAGCACAAAGTCAAGTTCAAGTTGATGAATCCCACTCTTTGCTTAGGAATGGTCGTACGCACAGGTTAAGCACATATCTGTGCGTAAGACACGTTGATGAATGAGGGCCCAGGGGAGTTGAACAGTTCTGGCTCTGCTAGTTTCTTTTCTATCTTTTGGCGCTTTTTTGGTGGACAAACCACCGCACATGTGCACCGTGACTCGTGACTGGAGTCTAGCTCTGCTAGCACACATAGCCTACTGTGTACAGACGGTTTCAAACTGTATTTTAAATTAGAAAACAAACAAAATAAGAGAAAAATAAATCTTAATTTGGTCAGTATTGTCATTTGGACAAGCAAAGCCATTACTTTATATCGCGATAATTATTGTTATCGTTATATCGCCCAGCCCTAACACACATACTGATGATCCTCCTCTACCATGCCAGCATGACCAACCTCTCCATATACCTAGACCACGGGACTGGCATGCATTGCAAGCGGGTCCTACTAATCACCCCAAAGTACCAGAAAAGACCCTAAAGTACCCCAAAATACCCCAAAGTAGTGTTGTCACGATACTGGAATTTCAACTTCGATACGATACCTTGAAAGTATCGATACTTTCGATACAAAAAAAAAATTATAATAATTATTTTTATTATTATATATATATATTTTTTTTAACAAATTTTGCTTTTGTTGCTGGTTGATTCTCCTCAGCTTCTCTCTGGTACTATACGAGAAGATAAATACACTTTTAAAACCCTCTGTTTATCTTTAGATCAGAGAGAGAGAGAGGCTGCTGGAGATTTTAGGTCTACTGAGCGCACCTTTCTAGTTATGACCCGAAAACAAGGGGTACTAGAGAGAGAGAGAGAGAGAGAGAGAGAGAGAGAGAGAGGAGAGAGAGAGAGAGAGAGAGAGAGGAGAGAGAGAGAGAGAGAGAGAGAGAGAGAGAGAGAGAGAGAGAGAGAGAGAGAGAGAGAGAAGAGAGAGAGAGAGAGAGGAGAGAGAGAGAGAGAGAGAGAGGAGAGAGAGAGAGAGAGAGGAGAGAGAGAGACGAGGAGAGAGAGAGAGGAGAGAGAGAGAGAGAGAGAGAGAGAGAGATAGAGGAGAGAGAGAGAGAGCTATGCTCGGAGCATTTATTAACGTTACATTTTCAACAAC